>NC_133996.1:5794583-6401666 GCF_047716275.1 Strix uralensis
GCGGCTGCCTTTGTGCCGAGGCGTCCGTCTGTCCGTCCGTCCGTCCTCGGGCGGCAACGCATCCCCGGGGGGGCTGCGGCTCCTCTGTCTGACCCAAAAACCACGTTCCCCAGGGAACGGGGAAATCTGCGCTGGCCAGTTGGCACCGAGTAATTCCTCCTTGGCCACGGGGAGAGCGGCTCAAAAACTGCCCCGGCCCAACGCGCGGGCGCGATTCTGCTCCCGAGGCAGCGCAGAGTGAGGGGGTTTGTTCCCACGGCCCCGAGGATGGAGCACGTCCCCCTCGGCCCAGCCAGGGCGGCCTGTGCCCGCGGCTCCGGTGACGCTCCCGAGTGACAAAGGGCTCCCAGGAGCCTTTTCACGCCGCCCTCGCCAAGCCCCCGCGACGCCTCTGTTGCCTCCTTACCTCTCGCACCCTTGTGGCCCCCCCACCCCGGCCCCTCCTGCCCCATCACCCACCCCAGCATCACCCCAGTGTCACCCCAGCAGACCACGACCCCCTGGCAGGATCAAATACAAACAGGTTTAGGATGAAAGAGCCTTTTCTTCCAAAAGCAGCGTGTGTGAGTGTGTGTGTGTGTGTGTGTGTGTGTGTGTGTGTGTGTCCCAGCCACCTCCCTCAGCCTCTGCCAAGCGGCTGGAGCGAAACAGAGGGACGTGGGGCCAAGGGCCGGACTCTGACCCCTCCTCGTCCCACTCCTCCTCTGCCTCCCCCCTGCCGCCACCTCCCAGGGAGATGCCAGCAGGGAACGGCTCCAGGAGCTGCCTGGGGACCCGGCCCAGCACCGGGGGGTTGGTGGGGGGACACTGAAAATGCAGACACAGACAGCGCAGGGGGGGGGCAGCGTGTTCCAGCCCCCCGGCACCGTTCCCACAAGGTCCTTGCTGGCGCATCCCCTCCCTGGGCATGGCCGCATCCTCCTTTCCTTGGCCAGGAGGGATGCAGAGACCATCGGACCCCATGGACAGTGAGGAGGAAGAGCACCCCAGCTCCCTGGGTCACCCCAAAACCACCGAGGTGCTCATGCTCCTGCACCACCTCCGCAAGGTCCACGGCCGGGCACAGACTGGGGCTCCCCGGCCCCACACGATGCCCAGACTCCGTCCCTGCCGCTGGGCTGGGTCCCCAGTGCCCCTTCTTGGGGGTTCCAAGCTGCTGAGCCCTGTCCCCCTCCCCAGCACCCACTGGGGCACATTCCAGCAGTCGCCGTCCCCGGTCCCCAACCCAGCCCGGTCCCCAAACCCCGCGGCAGGGACAGGCACCGGGGCGGCCGGCGCGCTGCAGACAGTCCCGCTGAATAATGCAAGGATCTGAATCAATATTTCAGCTCATTTTCAAACCTGATGACACAAAACTGTCTCCAAACTCTTTCTTCCCGGCTCAGCGCTGTCTCGCTGCACCTCACAAGTTATTTTTAATGGGGAATCTGCATGAGACCAGATTTTGTGACATCCCCCTGCCTTTAATCATGGGCTGGATCCAGCCAGCATGACGACAAGCGCTCGGCATCCCGGGCAGGCGGGGAGAAACGCAACTGGGGAAATGGCTGTGCCTCGGCAGGGTCCAGCCCCGGGGCACGGGAGGGCGCTCAGCACCCAGCAGGATGGGACTTTCGGGGCAGAGCTGCTCCATGAGCAGCACTGGGGTCCCGGTAAGCCCAACCGTCTCGCAGCCTCGGCAGTGCTGGTGTTCGGGGCAGAGCCGGCCGCACCCGGCGCGTTTGCTTCCCCCAGCCCCAGACAGCGTGTTTTCAAGAACCATCATTTGAATCAACTGGTTCTTCCTGCCCCAAGATGCCCGCGAGCTGGGACGGCACAACCCGCCCGAGCGGCACCGCGGCACGGCCGGAGCCACACGCACCCCGCTGTGCCCGCGCTGGGCAGGCAGGGAGGGCAGGCAGGGAGGGCAGGCAGGGAGGGCAGGCAGCCAGCATCCCCCGGTGAGACCTGCCCATGTGCTGGGTGCTGCAAACACGTGGGGACCCAGCTCCCCCTGCTTCCCAGTGCTCCCAGTCTGAGTCCCCAGATGGCGCAGAGCCCAGTGCTGGGGCTGATTTGCCCATCTGCTGGGGGCTAGTGGGGGCTGGCAGGGGCTGGCAGGGCGGAGCGGGCACCTCTGGAACTCGCCACCCTCGTGTTCCCTCCGCCAGAGAAATGAAAGCCGCGGTTCCCTTCTTGGGACAGCCGGGAACAGCCCGGTCAGGGCTTGGCAGGGGCCCCTGGGCACGGCCCTGAATCCCCGTTTGCTGCGGCAGGAGCCGATCAAAGGCCCCGGGGTGTGGGGAGAAGGGCCCAGACCCCCACAGCTGCGGGTCAAAGCCCCCAGCAGCTGTTTGTCCCCGGTGAAGAAGCAAATCCTGACTCCAGCACCCGGGGCCACCACCTTGAACAAAGCTCCTCCATCCTCCATCCCCAGCAGCCCCGGAGTGGGGTCCCCACCAGCCAGCACTTGGAGAAGGAGCCATCAGCCACAGTGGGTCCATCCCTGTCTTTGTTTCTCCTTCCCATCCCTGTCCCTCCCCCCGGGGTGTGACAGCAGCCAGCGAGGGGACACCCGGTGCGGTGTCCCCTCCACCACGCAGCAGCGCGGGGACACTGGGGTGTCCCAGAGACCACAGCGATGGGGCTGCCGATGGGAGCAGCCCTGGAGCCGGGTGGGAAGCACAAACCTCCCAGGGCAAATTCCTCCCTGGAGCCTGGCCAAGGGCATTGTTCCACCAAGGAGCCATTTAGTCCTTAATTAGGCATTTTAATGTCACCCAGCCAGTGTTGGAGGTGACAGGTCATCCCTTAACCCAAGCTGAGGGTAGGAACAACCCGCGGCGAGCCAGGACAAAGCCATCACAGAGCCGAACCGCCACCCTGGTCCTCAGTCACCAAAAGCCACCTCCAGCCCTCCCCTCCCCATCCCACCCACCCCCTGGGGAGCAGCAGGGGACGGGGGTGACCCCGAGACCATCTCAGCCACCGCGGGGGAGTCCTGTCTGCCCCTCCTTAGGGGGGGACCCGCTGCACAACAGGGCGCTGCCTTACCTGCCACCCTGACGACAGCCCTCTCGGCCGGGTCCAGCACCGAGTCCTGGCTCTTCCGCTTCCTCTGCTCGTGGAGGGGTAAATTCCAGGGCAAAGTGTCCCCAGGGGGGCAGGGGGAGAGGCTGCCCGAGCGCTCGCTGCGGTAGGAGCGCTCGCTCCGGCATGACCGCTCGCTCCGGCACGACCGCTCACTGAGGGTCTCCTCGTCGGAGGACGACATGGCCCACGGCGCGGGCAGGAGGACGGGCAGGAGGACGGGCAGGAGGGCAGGCAGGACGTCCCCGCGGGCAGCAGCCTGCAGAAGGAGCAAAGAGCGCGTGACGCCAGGCCACCGGCCGCGGGTCCCTCCTTGCCACGGGTGCTGGGGGTGATGGAGAAAGGACTGTCCCGCCGCGGATGACTCTGTCCTCTCGCCTGTGCCCAAGCACCCTCTTGGGCAGGTGAATCAGCCCTCCTGGAGCTCCTAAACGCTGCCTCAGTTTCCCCTTTGCTGGTCTGATGGCTGGGGCTCCTGGGGAGGGAGAGAGTGGCACGGCCACCGCTCCACCAGCAAAGCCCACACTGGCATCCCCGGCACCGGCTCACTCCCACAAAACAAAGTCCAACCTTTTGGGTTCGATTTCTTTGTGCTCGGTACAAGAAGAAGCCATCAGATCGGCACTGCCCTTTGTACCAGCAGTTTTTCCCCCCTCTCAGAGTAGAAACAGCTTTAAAAATCCTATTAATTGTGGTAGGGGAAAATGGTAGGGCTTTCTGTAGCGCACGGGGAGGGAGCTGTGCCGCGTACACACGCTGGGCAAATAAGCACCTTGCATGAGACATATTTAAAATAATTCTCATTGTGTCCTCTAGCTCGACCAGGAAAAATGCACATGAAATGACTGAGACTCCTACAACCGATGTGCCGCGGCAGAGGAGCCGCCTCCATCGCGCGGAGCCTTTCCTTATTATCATCATTTAATCAGCAAAACAGGAACAAAGAGACCCAAAAAAACATTGAAAGAAAGGGAGAAAGGATTCCATGAGTCATTCACCCCCCATTGAAAAGCTGCAAAAAATGAATCGCGGCCCAAAACCGCGTCTCCCCGGCAGCCCCGACACCCGCACCGAGGGGCTCAGCCCTCGCCCTGGTTTTGGGGGACCCGCGGGCTGGGGGGGGGGGCTGCGGGTGGGCGAGGGGAGGGAGGGGGCTCGGTGCCCAGGGCGAGGCAGGGCCGGGGGCTGCGGGGGCTGCAGCCCGGGTTTGGGGTGCGGGCAGGGGGGGCAGCAGGTGCGGAGGCAGCGGGGTGCGGGCACGGCACTGCGGGGGCACACGAGGCTGGTCCTGCCCTTCCCCGGCCGGCGCCCTCCGGTGCCCGCAGCCCCGGGGGCCGCTGCCCCCCCCTCCCCGCTCCATCCCCATCGCCACCCGCCGCCTTTCCAGCCCCGCTCCATCGCCGCCTCCTGCCGCTCCCGCTCCAGCCCCCGCTCCAGCCCCGGCCCAGCCCCGCTCCATCCGCCGCCCTTCCCCGGTCCCTCCCCGGTGCGCATCCCCCCAAACCCGCAGCCCCGGTTCCGCTCACCCCTCCCCCCGGCGATGCTCCGGCCCCGGTCCCGGCGGCTCGGTGCGGGCAGGACGCCGCGCTCCCGGTCCCGCAGCCGCTCCCGGTCCCGGCCCCGCCGTGCGCTCCCGCCGCCGCGGCGCCTCCCCCGGCCCGGCCCGGCCCTGCCCACCGGGGCGGCCCGGAGCGGCGGGGGGGTCCCGGCCGCCTCCCGCCCCACGCAGCTCCGGGGACCGGCCCCGGTGCCCGCCCCTGCGCCAGCCCAACCCGCCCTCCCCTCGCCTCACCCTGCGCCCCCCAACCTACCCCTGCGCTCCCCAGGGCACCCCGATGCCTGTAGCCCCCCTCCACCCCGGGGCTGCCCCTACCCCACCCTGCACCCCCCAGCCTGCACAGCCACCCATTGCACAGGGGGGGTCCCCTCAAATCACCCAGCAGCTCCCCACACAACCCCCCCGGGGCACCCCCTTTCCCCCCATCCTCTGGATCCCCCCAGGGTAATTAGAGCCCCCATAGATTGGGGCCAGCACAGAGCCGGGGTGGGGGGGGACAGGACATGAGTGGGGTGCGGGGGGGGGACATGAGGCGTGGAAAGGGCCACAGGGCTGCGCTGGGGAAGCCGTGAGCTGCCCAGGGCCTCACCTGGGGGGCACGGAGACATCCCGGCCCCCGCCGAATCAGCGCCGGCACCAGCCGTGGGGCGGGCAGGGACACCAGCACCAGCCCGAAGGGGTGGCGGAGCCGCACGACAGCCCCAGCGGCTCGGCAGGACTGAAGCAGGATAAACCGCTCCGGCTGACGGCAAATCCAACCGCCCCGCATCGACGGCGGGACCCAGCGAGCAGCAGCGGCGGCGTCGGGCCCCAGCCTCGGGCCAGCACGGCGGCTCCCACGGTGGCCCACGTGGCCAGGCCAAGCCCGTCGTCTCCCCGGTCCCGCCGGGGTCTCCGGGCAGCCGCTTGCCCCGCGGGCATCTCTCCAGCACCAGTTTGCAGATCTCATCCCAACCAACTGGGCTTCCCAGCAGTTGTTTTCCGAGTACCTCCAGCGAGGGGGTGGGACGCGGCAGAGGACACGGCATGGGGTGTGGTGTGGTGACACTCGGCTCCTGGACGCTTGGGACGTGGCTGGGAGGGAGCACGTGTCACCCCGCAGCCCTGCCTGGCCGGAGCTGGGGATGGGGACGAGCCGCGCAGGAGGAAGCGCTCGGCCAAAACCCGCCTGGGATGGATTGAGCCCACGGATGCGGCGTGAGGCCTCACAGACACAAGCACCGGCTGGTAACGAGGGCACGAGGTCCCCGGGCCCCCCAATAACGCTGGTGCTGGGGCACTGCAGGCAGAATAAAGGCCGTAGTGGGAAATGGCGCTCTCGTGGGCCAGCCCCAGCCTCACCGCCAGCCCCACTGCCCCAGCACCGCTTTCTCTTCCCTCCCTTGAGCGGGTGGTTGTGTCCACGCTGGACACTGATGGATAAAAACAGCTGCTGTGCTCAAGTGGGAACTGTGGGTCCCGGCATCCCCAGGAACCCCAAAATCCATTTGGGGGGAGCACAGAGAGCTCGTCCCGCCGGAGCCGGCAACCTCAGATGCGTTGGGAGGAGGAAAGCGCCCCAAGAGCCAGACGCCGCTCGCGCCGTTCCCAAAGCTCCCGGACGGGTTGGGCGGCTCAGCCGCCTCTTTGGGATGCGCGGAGGCCCCCGGCTGACGGCCCCGCCAGTGCGGCCGCGGCCAGCCCGGCCCCTGGCACACACACCCGTCGCGGCCAGGCTCCGCTCGCCCTTGGGGCACAAAGCACACGGTTCACCGCATGCCCCGGTGCCGGCTGCAGGGTGACGTGTCCCTTCGTCACCCCGTCCTCGGTGCCACCAGCCGCGCTCCGGCCTCCTCCCTCGTGGTGCCCTCGGAGCCGTGCTGATCCCCGGAGGAGCGAGGGCGGCCGGGAGACGGTGCCTGTTCCAGCCTGCGTGGATTTCACACCCGAAACGCCTTTCCAGAAATCCCTCGCAGCGCCCGGCGGCGCTGGATTATTTGTGCTGCGAATCTGGGTTAAGATCGTGCGCGGTTTTGCCTACGTGGGGACGGGGAATCGTTATTTCAGGAGGAAGCGGGGAGGCGGGCGGGGGGCTCCTCCCTAAATCATTTCATCTCCCCGTTCCTGCGTTGTGCAGCAGGGCCATGGGGATCCCCCTCCCCGCCGGGGCCCTGCGGGCACCCACCCGAGGAGGGTGCCAAGACCTCGGGGTCCCACTCGGCGCCCGCGGGGGCACAGGGAGGCGTCTCCACCGGTGCAAATCGGTCGGCACGTGGTTTTGCCCCAGGATCTCTCCCCTCTTCCTCATTAAAACCTTTGCCCAAGCCCGCAGATGAAACCTGCCTTTTCCCTCGACTTTTGATAAATTATTCATCTCCTGAGAGTTGTTTATTCCCCTTTTCCCAGGCAGAGAGGAGCTGCAGATGCTGCTGGAGGCTCCCGGCACATCCGGGGCTGCGGGAGCTGCAGGAGGTGGGGGCTCACGTGCTCCCTGCACCCCAGTTCCCACTCCTGGGCGCCTGAGGGTCACAGGAAAATGGGAACGGGGGAGCTGGGGGGAGGAAAGCTGCTGGGAAAGCAGTCGGGGAGCAACGCGGGAACTGCCCTCGCCAGCTCCTGCCCGGTGGAGACCTCCCACCCAGCCGGGACGTGGCTTCGCCCCGCGCCAAAAAAATGACAAAAAAAGCAAACGGCAAAATATAAATTTGGCTCCACTACAGGCTGGAAATTAATCTTGTTCGGGGCGTTGTGGTGAACTACATTCAGGAGCTGAGGATGCTCCAAATCCCTTTTGCCCAGGGGAACTCAGTCGGGATGATCAGACTCATTTTCGATCGCTGCTGCTCGGCCAGAGCCTCGGCCACGGTCTCCTCCCACCAGAGCTGGGAGGTGGTTTTTTTTATCTCTCCATGAATTTGATCGTTTTCATCAAGTCTTCGGTTATTTTCCTTATGGGCCGAAATTTCTAATAGAGCTTTTAACTACAACAAATAGACCCGCTTCTCCCAGTCCCTCCTATTTCACCGCTTGCCCTTGGCTGTGTTAACATCTATCGCCAGAGCAATTAGATTTTGGATGGCTCTAAAGAGCCACTCGGGAGCCAGAAGTGTTTAGATACATTTCAATATTTCCTCCGACATCTGGACAGCTCGATGAGATGAGTCACTCTCAACACACCAGCAACTTGCCGGGTTTTTTTGCTGAGCCCTTTTTCCCCCCCCCGCCTTCTCCCTGGAAAAGCAACCCTTCCCTTTCACAGCCTTTTTTTTTTTTTTTTTCTTTTTTGCAAACCAGCAATTCCCGGGTGCTGCCAGCCTTCGTCGCCTGCCCGCGAGGGGTTTGCAACGCCGCCGAGCTAACGAACGTCGCAGTCAAGCTGCCACCAGAAGAGTCGTTCGTGGGGCCAAATATCAGCCCTGGGAACCTGCTGCCTCCCCAAAGCCGCCTCCACGTCCCCTCATACACCTTTCGGGAAAGAGGAAGATAATTAATCGCCATCCGTAATGAGCCACTGCAGATTGGACCTGCCGGCTGGCCCCGCTCCCCAAATTTCCATCTTTGGTTGGAACCCCGGGGCTGATACCCAGGGAGTGTTTCTTCCAGCGCTCCAGGTACCCCAGAATGGTGCAAGGACAGGGCAGAGTGCCCTAAAAACACAGCACCCAGCTGTGGCACCTCACATCTGAGGTGCAGCTCTCCCAGGGTCCATGCACGGAGTCAGGGCTCTGTGAGCCTTTTCCCCGTGCGCCCACGGCGTGGTCCAGCTTGGGGGGGATCAGCCTCCGGGGTGCAGGGGCTCCCCATTGCACCAGCACAGCTCCGCCCCGCTCAGCGCCTTCTGGAGCTGCGCTGTTGGTCCCCGTGTCCCCGCAGCCCCGGCCCCTCCGCCCTCTCCTTCTCCCCAGAGCCCCCCCGGATGGCTCTGCGCTGCCGAAAAAACCACTCGGCGGTCAATGGCTCACACGGCACCGTTCAATTTCTATCCCCAGGCGCAGTTTTCTCTCTGTTCATCATTTATTAGTTCTGGCGGCTCTGCCAGCCCCCCCCCCCGCCCCGCAGAGCCCACAGCCTTCGTGCCAGGAGCCTCCCAGGGCGCTTTCACCTGAAACCCTTCACGTTTCTGCCCGTTTCTTTGTGCTGCTGTCGCATCTTTCTGGTGTTTCCCTCCACTGCTGCCCGGGGAGCTCCCCCTCGCCTGCTTTTATAACCAAAACGCCATAATCCACCTGAGCGTCGGCATCGTTACGCAAGTTTTCCTCTGCTGAAACTAATCGCCACCAAAGAGTTTTCATATTTGAAAGCACCAAACAAAATCCCTGAGGATTATCAGCCCATTACATGCAGGGAGAGCAGCTCTCCGTCTCCGCCAGCCCCGGGGCTTCATCGGATCCAGACCCAGATTTCGGGGCTCTCCGATGTCGCCCTCCCCCAGCGCCTGCCCCTGCCAGGGAGAAACGTGGCTCCATCCCACACGCCGGGATGACGGCAGCCGTGAATCAGCCCGTGCGCAGGGAACCCATCTGGGCCGAGGTAATCGATCCATCTGGGTCTGGGGGAAGGGAGAAACCTCCCGGAGGCGCTCGGAGGGGCCAGTTCAGAGGGAGCTGCAGGAGAGAAGCAAGACAAGGAGCAGCAGAAACGCTAAAAAGGCCAAACCCCGCTGGGATGGCACCTACGACACCGTCGCTGCCGCAGCCCACGTGGAACTGGAGTGAAACCCAGGGAAGTGTTTCTTCCAGCGCTCCAGGTACCCCAGAATGGTGCAAGGACAGGGCAGAGTGCCCTAAAAACACAGCACCCAGCTGTGGCACCTCACATCTGAGGCGTAGCTCTCCCAGGGTCCATGCACGGAGTCAGGGCTCTGCGAGACTTTTCCCCGTGCGCCCACGGCGGGGTCCAAGCCCCAGGGAGCTCAAAGCAGCAGCGGTTCCCTCTCTGCAGGCAGGGGAAGGGTCCCAGATGGGAGAGTTTGGGGTTTCGCTCCTGTCACCGTCCACGTTAGGTGATACTTTAATCTCAAACCCTCAAATTTCAGGCACGCACTATCTAAACACAGACCACTCATCAAAGCGGCCGTTCTCCCCCACCCGGTTAATCATTCACAAGATGTTTGGAGACAGAGGAGCTCTGCCACGGCTGCCTTCGGCCCTCAAGAGAGGACACCTCTTCTCAGCTGGAGACAAACACAGAGCCGTGTGTCTGAAGTGCTGCTGCTCCACGGACAAAGGCACTGGTGGAGTTTGAGACCTGCATCTGTGACAGCCCCGCGCGGCCCCTCGGCGCGGGGCACCGGCTGTCTCTGCCTGCCGGAGGTTACACCGCGCTCGGGTCAGCGTTTCTCATCCCAGCGTGGGGATTTGCGAGGATCAGGAAACTCAGAGGCTCCACCTGCATCAAAGATTAAGCATTAAACCCACAATCACCGGTATTAAAAACATGGATCAAAGGACAGAGCTGTCCCCTCTCTATTTCCAGGTACTCACCTGCTCTAATGCTGTTACAAAACCGTGCTGGATTTGGACGGAACGGGGGCAAAATACCCACTGCCAGGGCCTGGCGCCGAGGGACAAACCGCCCAGGGCCGCCCGCCAGCCGCCGTCAGCAGGGCCCAGCGCTCAATGGATCCCGCTGACACACAGGATTTCAAAGCAAAGCCCCTGGCGAGGAGATCTGCCTCTGACACACTGAAAGGGCAGGAGAGAAACCGAATCCACCTGCTACTGCTCTGAATCCAGGAGGAAATGTGTTGGTTTAACCAAGTTTTCACCTCATACATCGCTACCACCAGCTGGAGAGCGACTGGGAACGGCCCAGCACACACCAGTCCCGTGTGCTGGCTGTAAGATGAAGCTCTGCAGGACAAGCTTGGATTGCTTTTTAAACTCTTTCAGTTTAAAATTATTCCTCTCGTTTCCAGCAGTGACTGCTGCCTGAGAGGCCTGTCTGCATGTCAGCGGGAGGGACAAGCTGCCAGCACAAAGGGAGAACTCGCGATGGCCCGTGGCTCTGGCTCCTGGAGCATTTGACCTCCTCAAGAGCACATCCCCAGCACCGCTGATATGTTCTGGGTGTCTCAAAAGCTCCCCTGGCAGCACTGCTACAGAGAGCGCCCCTCGAGCCATGCTTTATTCAAAAAGAAAAACAAGACAAAGCAAAACACTGTTCTTAAGGGGACATTTACTAGCCCAAGTGATGCCCGATGTGGGGTCATTCCCCTTCAGCAGAGTTCCCATGCAGACCCCACCCCACCACTACAGCGTAACTTGGTTGTGCCGCGGGTTTTCTTCCCAGAGGAATTCCACGTCAACGACTCTACAGGTGACCAACAGCCACGTCCCCTGTGACTCAAGGCCGCGACTCCTCTTTACCCTTGTGGTAGTCGGGCGGCGTGTACTTCCCTTCCTTGATCAACTTCTCCCTCTGCTCCAGGATGGTTCTCAGCCGCGCAGCCTGGCAAAGCGCACACGAGAGGGTTGGGGCAGACACACAACAGGGTCGCAGCAGTCAGGGAAGCACTTAGGTGGGCCCTAGTGCGGGTCCTGGCAGCCCCCCAGAAGCCATGTGCATGTGGCACCCACACTAACCCTGCCCTCAGGCTCCTCACGCAGGTTTGAGCCTCCTGCCAAAGACTTTGGGCCTTTCAGGCTGTTGCAACACATTTTACTACGAGTGATAATTGGGTTTTTTCGCATTGGGAGGTGTTTTATGCCATCGCTGCTGCAGCTGAGGATGTAGCTGCTGCTGGGGAGGAGAAGAACTATGCAGGCAGGGAGGAAGGAAGGGCCTGCGGAGGACAGAGCCCTGCTGCTACCGCAGCCCACACCACCCCTCGGGGAAGGAGCTGCTGCAGGGCCAGGCAGCTCACACACGCTGCCTGTCTGCTGCCAGCCTAATGACCAGGAACACTCCTGGCAGCGCTCCCCACCCCGAATCACCCTCCCCACCCCGGGATGGAGTCCTCACACCTTCTCAAGAGCTTGGCCTGCACCCTCAGCACCCTCTCCCCAGCCTGGCTCAGCGCCTCAGGTGTTCCCAGCCCCGCCCTGGTGCCCCAGTGCCCCCCTGCACCCCCCAGAGCTCCCTGCAGCCCCGGCCGGCGGCGCTCACCAGCTTGTTGCGGTGCATGCACTCCATGAAATCCTCGTACTCGGGCTGGCACTCGCGGCGGGCGCGGGTCTGGCCCAGGCCGTGCCCACACTCCACCCACTCCCGCTCGAAGGCGTGACAGGCCGCGGCCTTGCCGTAGGGCTGCGGCATGCTCTGCCGCAGCATGAACCGGTCCACATCGATGCCCAGCTGGCGCTGCAGGTCCCAGAACGGCATGGCTCCGCGCTCGTCGCCACACGGACACTGTCACCACACCGACACCCCTCCCCAAGGCCGGCCGCGCCTCACGGACCGGCCGCCGTCCTTCACGGGCCTTTCACGACGCTGCCTGCCGTCAAGCGCGACCGCCGGCGCGACACCCACGTCGCGCTTTACGGCTGAGCGGCAGCGAGAGGGGCGGTCCGAGCGCCCTTGCCCCGCTGCGGCGCCCCCTGGCGGGCCGGAGGAGCGGCCGCCGCGCCCCAGCGCCCCCTGCCGGGCTCCCCCCGTATTCCCAGTGTCCTCCCAGTGCTCCCAGTGCCCCCACCCCAGCGTCCCCGCAGTGTCCCATTGCTTCCAGTGCACCCCACCCTCACGCTGCAGGGTCCTCCCAGTGCCTCCCAGTTCCCCCAGTCCCTGGCTAACAGGGATTTGCCGTGTTCTTTGGACTGACGGCCTCCTGGTCCCACCTCCCTCCCCACCGCAGGGTGTGGGACCCCCACACGCGTCCCAGGGGCTGGGGGCTTCGTTAGGGGACCGAGGAGACACCACCAGGCCAGGGCCTTCCCCCTAGCAATAGCCACATCCCGGAACCCACCCCCCTATTTCCATACCCCCCAAAATCCCAGGGGTCCCTCCAGATGCCTCAGGGGAATAGCCCCGCTTTCCCTAACGAGCAAAACCTCGTTAGGCAGCTGCTCATTGCAGACCGATTCCCCACCGCCTCCGGTGCAGGGCGGGGAGGAAGAGCCGGGGCCTTCCTCACACGAAACCGCGAGCTGCGCTGGACAACCATTTATTACCATAACTCTTAAAAAAGAAAAAGAACCCAAACCTGCTCGGCACCACCCGCCAAACCCCTTTGGTAGGCGCAGCACACCGCACGAGCAGGAGGAACGGGATTTCTGGCTCCAACTTCAAAGCCCTTGGTGCGAGTCCCCCCGTGAGAGCAGAGCGGGGCGATGCCGGCGGGGCGGGAGTTGCTCAGATGATGCTGGCCGGAGCGAAGGCCGGGCTGACGCAGAGCGTCTCCGCCATTTCCCAGCCGCAGGACAGCGGGGCGCAGACGCTCTCGCGATCGTCTTCTGTTTGTGGTGGTTTTCCTTGGAGGAGCTGGATGGCTTTCCTGCAAACGGGAGACACCCGAGGGGGAGAAAAGTGGGGAGCGGCCCCTTGAGAAATGCTGCGCGATGGGCCTGGAGAAAAGGGGGTTCAGGGGCTCTCACATCCCCCAGAGCAACGGCCCCGTCTGCGCACCCAGAGATGCCGCTTCCTCAGTGAAAAACTCGCTTGTGTCTGTCAGCATTTAAAAAAATATGAGTTTTGTCTCTGAAGCCAGGGTTTTACCTCTGAGGTCAGGTTTTTAAACCTCAATCTTCAGGTTCTGCGGCTCAGATTTGACCTTCTCCCTCAGGCAAAGAGCCTGGGTGGAGGGAAAAGCAGCATCTCCCAGGGGATTCAGCCCTGTCCCCTCACCCTGCTCACCCGGGGACTGTCTCTTACCAGGCCACGCGGGACATGGCATAGGTGATCTGTGGCTGGGGACACCCCGCAAGCGGGGACGAGCTCGCGATGGTGTAGGCACCCATGTCCTCAAAAATCAGCCAGTCCCCGACCTGCAGCTCGGGCAGCTCCAGGCCGTCGGCGATGCGACCCCCTGCGTGTCCTGGGGGGCCCTGGAGGGAGCTGCTGCGTGAGGCGGGGTCTGGGCAGGGTCTCTGCAGGGGAGAGATGGAGCAGTGGCAGGGGATGAGGGTGCCCCAGGGCCACAGTGACTTGTCTTGTCTCCCACACGCCCTGAAGGTCCAACCCGGGGAGCCCACGGACTGTGGCTACAGCTCTGCTGGTGTGTGGAATCACAGACTGGTTTGGGTTGGGAGGGATCTTAAAGACCATCCAGTTCCACCCCCCCTGCCACGGGCAGGGACACCTTCCACTAGCCCAGGTTTCCCAAAGCCCCGTCCAAACTGGCCTTGAACCCTTCCAGGGAGGGGGCAGCCACAGCTTCTCTGGGCAACCTGTGCCAGGGCCTCACCACCCTCACAAGGAAGAATTTCTGCCTTACATCATTCCTTACATCACCACTGCCTCTTCCCCACAGCCTCTGCTCTCTGGCACAGAGCCTGGGCCCAGCCACGACACAAGGGAGAGCGGGGCCGGCTGCGGCAAGGCCACACAACGTGAGGGACCTGCTGGGCTCCCCTTGAACCGGGCCAGACCCTCACCTTGCGCAGCTGAGGCCTGGGGCAGGGCCTGTCAAACAGGAGGCAGCTGAAAGCGCCGTAGACGCCATCGCTGAGGTGATACACGAGGCTCTTCTTGCTGCCAGACTCTTCCTCTGGAGGGGAGCAGGGAGAGGGCTTGGGAGGGGCTCGGGCACACAGGAGGGCCCGTCCCCACCGTCCCACCTACCGTCGGAGCCAGGCTGCTCCGTGGGACCCTCGTCCCTGGCAGTGATGTTGGCAGCGAAGGTGAACGCAGACGTGACGTAGTATCGCCCAGGTGTCGCAACAATCTCCACCCCGCAGCCGTCTGGGAAATATAAATCCAAGGCAGAGTTTATCACGGCAGCGATCTGGATGGGAAGAAGATGTTCCCCCTGGGTTAGCTCAGCCCCTCTGCGAGCAGCCAGACCCAGAGACACCCTCCAGCCTTGCTCTCTGCCTGCTGAGTGCAGGCATCGGGAGACATGTACCTCTTCAAACCGGGCTCTGGTGTCCTCGGTGCCAGGGAATCCCCCTCCGATGTCCAGGAGGTGCATCCGGTAGCCCAGCTCTGTGCCCACCTCGAAGGCCAGCTGCGCCGCAGCCACCGACTGAGCGAAGGCCTGGGGCTCCAGACCGCCGCTCCCAAGGTGAAAGCTGAGGGCACAGTCCCTGTTTCAGCAGGACTCGCCCGTCCCCAGAGAGCAGCGAGGGGACACGGCACTGGGATTATCCCTCACTGGGGGCAGCTCTGCGCTTCCCAGAGTGCCTGGCTGGCCCCGCAGAGCCCCCCAGAGCCTCTCTGAGGGCTAAACCTGTCCCAAATCGGTCCCAACAAGAGTCAATCTCCCCAGGTCCCTGCCTTGACCTCACTCCCAGACAGAGCAGCCGGTGGCTCCATGGACCCCTGCGTTGTTTCGGGACAGCAGAGCTCCCCACAGTCCCCTCCAACATGAGCTGAGCACCCCTATGGAAAAAGGACCTTGTGCTGTACCTGACACCGACAACCTCCACGGCCTGCTCCTTTGCTGCTTCTAGCAGGTGCCGGCAGGACTCGAGTGTGGTCCCAAACGTCATGCTCAGACGGGGAGCAGGGCTGGAGTCAGCAGCAATACCCAACAACATCCTGCAGAGCAAAGACACGCTGCGTTGAGGGGTCTTCAGGCCTTCTATCACCCCACAGCCAGCTCCTACTCCAGCCCCACACTCCAGCGATGCTGCCGGACACCCACCTGGCATGAGGGTGGCTCCTGGCCACCTTGCTCAGCTCCACCTCGTTGTCGAAGGTCATCAGCTGCACACCGTGGCTGGCTGCGTATTTGATGTGGGCAACCTGCTTGCAGGGGCTGCTGTAGAAGATCTTGTCAGCCGGGACTCCGATGCTTTGAACACGGGTGATCTCTGCCTGCAGGGAAAGGACACGCGTGCGGGCAGGTCCTCGGGACCGGCGCTGCCCACGCTCAGCCCTGGGTCTCGGCCAGCCTGCGGCATTGCGGAGGGCAAACCGCCAGCATTTGCAGTCTGGGCTTTTCCAGGGAAAATCTGCAAGAACTCAAAGGGATCACAGTGGACTTTGTCCTGGCAGGGGCAGGTTGTGGCAAGATCTTTACAAGATGAGACCAGGAGGAAAGGAAACAAGTGGGTTTAGCAGGTGTGGGTTTGGTGCATGTGTCCTGTGGGTGACGGCTGTGGTGCGGCTCTGAGCTGGTCTTTGCACTTTCTCCTCCTGGTAACACGTCTTATTTAATTACGGACAAGTAAGTGGCTTAACTTGGGTCCCTGCCTGGAAATCTGGCACTGCGAATGACAAGCAGGAGGGAGCTGGGGAGCTTTAGGCTCAGCCTTAAAGCCACCAAGAGTTGGGCGGCTGTGGCAGTGGCACCCCAGGGACATGCCTTGCCACCGGCCAAGCTGCCAGCCCAGACACCAGCTCCAGAGACAGGAATGTCGGTCAAAGGGAACGAGGACGGGGATTTCTGGGCTGTGTCAGGAGAGTTTTGACAGCAGGGGGAGACTGCTGTCCCTGTAAATGTCATTTAACGAGCAGAAACTTGGGAAAAGACGGTGAGCTCTGCCAATCTCCCACAAATGCCCGAAGGATGGTCATCCTGAGCTGTCCTCCCACGACCCTACCTTGTTGGTACAGGCAAAGCCTGCGCCCAGCTCCGCCAGCAGACGAATCACTCCCTCACTGCCGTTGCACTTAACCGGGAAGTAGGGTTTCACACGGGGCAAGGCCTTCAGGAAACGCAGATGTTTCTTCACGATGTCTCCAAGGTCTGCCAAGAAGAAGGCTTGCTCCTCGCTCTAGGAGAAAGCTGGAGTGAGCAGCAGTCGCCTCCCCATGCCTGCCTCTGCCACAGGGATGCTGGTTGCCGGGGAGCAGCAGAGCCGCCAGCCCTCACCGCCGGGCACAGCTCCACGAGGAGGGTCTCCAGGAGGTCTCTGGTGGTGAAGCCCTCCTCCACCATCATGAAGTTGGATTCATTCAAGTACCCATTCATGGTCAAGGTGTGATAACACTAGTTTAAAGCCTCTTCAAGCAGGGTGTAGCTTCTAAGCATGCAACACACTGGAAAAAAGAAAGGGAATGTTAGAGGCAGGGCTGCAGAAGCTCTACCAGCGTAGACCACCCAGTCTGCACCCCGAGGTGCTCCCCGTCCCTCCTGTGGGCTGTACATGGCAGCGCTGCCCTCGGCAGAGCTCTCTGCTGCTCTCCTCCAAACCAGCGCCTCCGCTGAGAGCCCTACCGTGGGTGAAAGCATCTTCTCCAGGGGGAGGAGACACATTTCTCTGCAGCTCAGAGCTTTGTTTTGGCACACAGCAGCCCTGTCTTCTTCAGCAGCAGTTCAGGCACCAACGCAGTTAACAAAGCCAACTTCACCGCAAAGCGGATGGCCTATATATGCCAGAACGTGTCCCTTCACGCTCCGGCATGTAGCTAAATCTGCCATGTGTTGCACAGGATGAAGTTCCCTTGTGGTTTTCAAATAGCTCAAGTCTCACAGACCCACCTTCCCAAGCACAGGAGCCCCATGAAGAGGGAGGCATCTTTAAAGAGCACGGCACAGGCCACTCGCTGACACCAGTCTCAATCCATGCTGCGGTTCCAGTTTCATGTCTCTCTCATGACACAGGGTGTGGAACAAGGGGACAATTTAACCTGCACTGTGTTTCCTGGCTCGCACGCTTAGCAGAGCTTTAGCTTTAAGCCTGCGCACTTAGTTTTAACAATCTCCTCCCCTGGATCCAGCCCACCCCATAACCCAGGGAGCTGACAACCTAGCACAAGCTGGCAGGAAACGTTTCCACTCCAATAATCCAGGTCTAGCTCCAGGGCTCTTACAGGAACACGGTCTCTCTGATCTGAAGTGAGTGGGAGACAGAGGTTTTGTTTCTCAGAACTGGACACCACCTCATCCTCCACAGAGACCTACTTACGACATTTCGGGTGGTCACTAGGAGAAAGACCACGCTGACCCTGGAGCAGCACGGTGTTGTAATGCATTGAGCAACCACCGCCAGCGAACTCCAGAGATGTGGAATGAGGAGAAAAAGCAGGTTTTGAAGCTCTTAGAGCTTCATACTCAGGAAAGAAGAGCAACTCCTCCAGCCTTACCCTTCACTCCCCAAAGACATCACTAATCAGCACCTAGCCTGTGCTGGTTGGGCACAGAAACGATGAGCAATTAAATAGGTCATTCCTGCCAGCCCTGGGCAAAGGAGCCCCAGCCTCCGACATCCCCTCCTTACCAAGGTCCAACGCCTCGCTCCGGGGGGACTAGGCGTGCTGCCAGGGGGGCCCCCCGAGGAACACCGAGCTCCCGCAGCACCCCAAGGAGTAGCTGTTGCTGAGGATCCGAGGTTTCTGGGGAGAGGCAGTGCAAGGGGTTAGTGAAGGGCACTGACGGCAGGATGCCCTCCACCCACCATTCCCGAAACTCAGCATCCGCAGACATCCCTCAGCAGCCCCCTCCTCACCCTGCCAGGCTTCCCCAGCAGTCCCGCGCGGTCCCCCCCACCCCATTACCTTAGAAAGCATTTAAACAGATTATGCCCATGGGTCTCCCAAGAGAAAAGAGGAAGAACTGGCCCCACCGGCGGCTGTTCGACCTGCCCTGGTTCCCTGCCTGCTCCGAGCCCTTGGACCAGCTACCCCTGCAGAGAGTGGGGGGGCCTCTGCACCCCTTGTATCCCAGCACCCCCCTCCCTGCTCTGCCTCACAACCATGGCCATGGCAACCAAACCCAGCCACCCCATTGGCTGAGCTGCCTCCAAGCATCCTTCATCCCTTTTGGGGAATGCTCCCCGCCTCGCCCACCCCCTTCCCAGCAGACACCCCAGGTTCTCACCGAGTCCCTGCCGCACCAGCAGCTCATCCCCAGCCTGACAGCGCGGAGCGCTGCGAGCCTGCCAGCAGCCCGGCCCTGGTGCGAGGGCGCTCGTGGCTGCGCGTGCATCGTGTGCGCAGGGACCCTTGGGGGAAAAAGAGCCAAAAATACCTCTGAAATACTGCTGCCAGGGAAACGAGGCTTCCTGCAGATTAAAGGCTGAGCAGCGCCTGTTTGGCTGGGACACCAGCCGGGGGAGGTAGTCGGGAAGATGTCAGGGATTGATTTTCTGCCCTTGTTGTGCTGCTGCCAGTTTCGGCGGGTTCCCCGGCAGCAGATCCAGCTCTGCCATAGTTGCAGATGCCCTCTCTGGTCAATCAGTCCTGTGCACTTGGACACGGTTCCACTGCTCCATCCCACAAACGCCACAGGCTGAGGAGGGAATTTTTTTTCTTGTTATTATTAATTTGTAATTCCCTCTCTGATGTCGCTGAGGAGACAGTGTTCTGTGCATGGAAGGGTAGCTGCCCCTGCTGAGGAGGTGAGAGGGACTGATATATCCCAGGTTCCTCTATTCAACACTGTGGTCTTGGCTTTGCCATGGACTCTCCTGGCAACCAGGGCCAAGGAAGCTCTTGTCTCCTGTGAGATCCTGGCCTGTTTTCCCGGTGCTCTGGCCCAGCACCCAGCCCTGGACCGTGCCGTGCAGGATGGGGGGCAGCCATGCAGAGAGCACAGCGCCGGGAGGAGGGCAGAGAGGTGCCGGCTCTCAGCAGCGTGGTGCAGAGCAGTGCCGTGACGCACAGCCCACGCAGAGCCGGGCGACCCACGCAGAGCCGGGGCAAGCGGGGCTCCCTGCGAGCTGGGCGCGCTTCACCCACGCACGGCCGCCTAACCCCGCCCACTCCCAGCGAAACCACGCCCCCTATCGGCGATACCACGCCCACTCCCTATGAAACCCCGCCCCCTACCCATTAAACCCCGCCTGCTATTGGCTAAACCCCGCCCCCCCACGAAACCCTGCCCACCCCAGCTAGACCCCGCCCACTCCCTCTCTAAACCCCGCCCTCCATCGGCGTGGCCCCGCCCACGAGGCGCGCGGCCCGGCGTGGCCCCGCCCACCGGGCGCGGGGCGGGGCGGGCGCGCAGTCGGCGGCGGCCATGGCTCCGAGCGCGCAGGCGGGGGGCGGCCGCGGGCAGGCCCCGGGCCCGGGGCTCCGGCAGGGCATCCGCGCCGTGCTGCTGGGCCCGCCCGGCGCCGGCAAGGGCACGCAGGTGAGGGGGTACCGGGGGGACAGGGGCACGTGCGGCCCTTCCAAGAAGAGGCGCGGGAGTCCCGGGACGCCTCCCGGGAGCGGCCGGCGGGACCGGGCCGACCGGCCCTCCCCACCCCCGGGCTTCTGAGTCCCCGGGCGCCCGGTCTCCCTTCCCCCGCCGAGGGGTTGGGGCGTGCGGCCTGCCCCCGCTCCGGAGGGCCCCGGGCCTCCCCTTTCCCCGGGACCCCGGGCGCCCTCAGGGGGGGCGGGCGCCGTGGCCCTTTGTCCTGGTCCCCCTCTCCAGGGCCGGCCGCGGGGCTCCGGTGCCCTGGCCCGGTTCCCGGAGCACCGGGCCCTCAGGGCTGTGTGTGCCGGGCCTGGCCACGTGCTGGCCGGTCGCAGATCATCCTGCTGCTACCAGTAGGGACGAGGCCCCTCCGGGACGGCGGGGCCCAAACCCCGGCTGGGCCTCGGTTTCCGAGCTCCTGGCTCCGGAACCCTCACAGCGAGCTCACCTCGGTTCTGTGCTCTCCCACAGGCTCCGAAGCTGGCTGAGACCTACTGCGTTTGCCACCTGGCCACCGGGGACATGCTGCGGGCCATGGTGGCCTCGGGATCTGAGCTGGGCAAGCGGCTCAAAGAGACGATGGATTCGGGGAAGCTGGTGGGTAGCGGGGAGATGTGCTGGGAGGGGAGATGGTCTGGCAGCACCTGGAATGTGAGCAGGGAAAATCCACCTCGTAATTAGAAACCTCAGTGATAAAATCCGATTAGTGGAGGAAGGCAGGTTACAGGGTGAAGGCAGAGGTTGGGGTGGGGGGTTTTCCTTCTTGTTAGCCTGCAGGAGAAACATCCCCTAAAAACCATCCTTCCTCTTTAAAATTGCTCCTTGCTTACCAGCAGCCTGTGTCTGTGGGTTGGGTCTTTCTGCCACGGTGGTTTTACGCTCGCGGGGTGCAGGCAGGCTGCCTGATCTGTGGCTCCAGAACACTGTTTGAGGTAAAGGTTTATCCTTGGAGCTGCAGGATGTTACAGCCGCACTTTGCGGCTCCTGTATCTCTTCCCATGATGCCTGGACTCCTGTGGGGCAAAAGACTTTGTTCAGAGGGTTCATTTGTGTCCCAGCTCTTGAATAAATGCCATCTGTTTGTAACTGTGAGGTGAAAATAGATTTAGGGGTGTTGCTGTAGTAGTTGCAGTGGGTGTTGAGTAATGCTGTGCAAGACAGACGCGTTGGATCCCCAAGAGACAAGAGTTAGGATCTCCAACACATTCATTTTCTGAAGGTCTAATGATCTTGCCAAAATGACTGAAATATCTTGGGGAAACTTGAGGGACAGCAAATTGCAGTGACTTGCCCCAAAGTTAAGCGGTGTGGGGCAGATCTTGAGCATCACTGCTGGCTGTCACGGGCTCGTAACACCCCCCGGCGAGTCTGCAGGCCCCAGGTGGGAAGAGCGATGTGGCTTATCTCCAGCTTTCGCTCAAAGCTTGCGTTGCAACACCGAGCCTGCGATATCCCAGCTGGTTATGAAAGATAGGGACGTTATCTGGCAAGGCTGGTGGTATCTGCCACGTGTGCGTGTGGCAGCCGGCACCGGGCTGCTCCGCAGGTGTATCCCAGCAGCGTGCTCTGGCTCTGCGATAGCCCCGCTGGGAGCACAGCAGCATTCCAGGTGGGGTTTTATGCTTGATTACCAGACAGGACCCCTTTCTCTGAAAGAGGTAATCAGGCAAGTGCAGAAGTGACTTGTTGCTTCACCCAATCTGCCCTGCGCCTGTACGCTTCCTGCTCCAGGACTCTTGTTTACGTGTGCTGTCACAGTCCGGTCCCCCAATCCTGCTGGGTCCCAGCTGCGTGTGCTGGAGAAAAACGTGCTGCTGGGGAGAATTACTCTCAAATAAACAGCTATCTTTGGGGTTGCAGCATCTGTTAGTACTTTCGAAATGCTGCAGTGTAGAAAAGGCACTAATCCCAGCAGTATGCTGAGATTGTCATATGGGAAAAACCATCCAGCGAGGCCAGAGCTTGTCAGCAGCTGTTGGGCATTTACCTCCACACAAGGTTTATGAGAATCAATGAGCAACTCACCTGCTTTGCCCTTCCTGGCCAGGCCTGCCTACTGAGGGGGATGTGTGGGTGAAGGTACAAAGTAACAGGAAATAAAGATTACGTTGATATTTTGTATCATGAATTGGTTTTCAAAAAAAAAAAAAATAAATCTGGGGAGTTTGTCTTCAAGCTGACAGTCTCCTTCGAAATACAGCAACCTTTGTAACGGTGAGGTCACAGCGCTGGTCCAAGGCCCTGTGCAGGCTGGAGTGTCCCTGGTGTGAAATGGCTCATTAGCCACGTCTTGGTGTTGACACCCACGGCAGAGAGCGCTTCTCGGAGGAGGGCAGGTCTGAACACGCGGCTTTTGCCCAGTTAACAGCAGCGCCCTGCGCTGTGGCTGCTGCCTCTGGGACCAGCAACGGCCGTGAAAAGGCTCTGGTGCAGCCTGGGCGCTGGCATGGGTCCAGCAGCTGTGTAAAATCGGGGTGTCCCTCCTGAGCCTGCGCCCATCTCTTCTCTCCGCAGGTGAGCGACGAGATGGTGGTGGAGCTGATCGAGAACAACCTCGACTCTCCTCCCTGCAAGAACGGCTTCCTCCTGGACGGCTTCCCACGCACAGTGAAGCAGGCCGAAATGGTACGTGGGCTCTCCCACTCGGGGACTGCTCTGACATCTCCTCGCTCCCTGGAGACACGTCCCTCGGTGCCCCTCTGCCCCTCTGAGTTAGGGGTTTTCTGTTGCAGCTGGATGAGCTCCTGGAGAAGAGGAGGGAGAAGCTGGACTCCGTCATTGAGTTCAGCATCCCCGACTCCTTGCTGATCCGGAGAATCACTGGACGGTAATTCTTCCCTTCCAAACACTCGGTGCATGGGGTGGGGTTTCCTTGTCCCAGTTTTGGATCCCAGCTCATTCTCACCGTGCTCAGGGCTAGCGGCAGGGCTGCTCTCTCTTAGTTTTCTGCTCTGTTTGAGCCTTCCTGCCCTGATCCCTTGCCTGCTCTCCCATGCTTGGGCCAACCTTGAACAGAGCCCCTTCATTGCCCTATAAATAGGGGTTGCTGACACAAATCAGTGTCCTTGGTGACCCAGCTCAGCCTTTAGGCCTGCTGTCTGACAGTTAATGTCTCTGCTCTTTCTTCTCTGGAGCTGTTACTGCTCCCTCACGCAGGGCACTGCTGAGCACCCCGTCCAGGCTCAGCTGCGGCCGTGCAGGCACAGCCGTCCCCTGCTGTTTGCTCTTGCACTGCGTCACCCTCACACCCCCAGGAGCCAGCCCTCTTCCCCAGTAAAGCATAAAGTAAAAATCCCTTCTCCATCTCCTAGCACAGCTGCTTTTTTCAAACGCCTGAAGAGGCCCTTGGTACAGAAATAGCTAGAAGAGATTTTTCTTAATAGAGAGAGACGAATCGGGTTGCTCTTGCGGATGTTTCTGTGCTGATGAGTGGCAGGTTCAGGAGACCTTGTCCTGGCACCAGGCTCCTTTGCTGACACTTGCTTTCTGTCTTAGGCTGATTCACCCCGCGAGTGGCCGCTCTTACCACGAGGAGTTCAGACCCCCGAAAGAGCACATGAAGGACGATGTATGTGAGCTCCCAAGGCCACAGCTTACATTGCTTTGGGTTTAGCTAATGCTTTGCAGCATTCCTGGAAAAACTAATTTCTTTCCTTCTCTTGTACCTCCTGTCCTGGCTTTCTGGGGAGCGTGGGGAACTGCCTGGGCAGCCTGAGCCGACGGCACTGCGGGGAGCGAGGCCTGGAGGGATGAGTGAAGGGTATGGCCGTTCTGCAGAGCCGGCCCAGGCTCTGCCAGCCTCAGAACTTGTTGGACTCTGTCCAAGTTGCGGTGGGTTGTGACCGGTTTCCCTCTTGGGGAGCAACTGTAGCTGGTGTCTGCTCTTGAGGCTCCTTTTAACAAGTAGAGTGGTGTGTGGGGGAAAGACCACGATGCTGAATCCTCCTCTCTTCAGTGACTGCTCTGGGCTTTGGTTCGGCTGCCCTGGGTTCGCCCCGCTCTGCCCTGCGGACCTGGGGATCGCCTCTGCAGCTCCGCATTGTAGCCTGTCTTGGAGGAGGGGAGCAGGGGTTGTCGTAGCTGCGGAGAGAAGGGGGGAGCGTGCCAGGCTGCAGCTAGCTGGAGACTGTCCCCTTGCTTCTCCCAGGTCACTGGAGAGCCCCTGATCCGCCGTTCAGACGATAATGAAACAGCCTTGAAAACCCGCCTGAAGGCCTATCACACGCAGACCTCTCCCCTGGTCTCCTACTACAGCAAGCGAGGGATCCACGCGGCGGTGGACGCCTCCCAGTCTCCCGACGTGGTGTTTGCTAGCATCCTGGCAGCCTTCTCAAGAGCAACATGTAAAGACCTGGTTATGTTCATTTAGGGCTCTGTCCCAGGACGGAGCTCTCCCTTTTCTCTCTCTCTCTGTCTCTCCATCTCTGTCTCTCTGGGGCCAGGGAGGGTGAAGAGCTAAGCAGGGTAGGAGGGGATGAGACACTGCAGCCCGAGGCAGGGCTGTGCTAATTCTCTATTAAAGAAGCTGTTAACGGTCTCTATCTCAGTATATGTGAACGTCCGTCCGTCTGTGGATGCTGGAGATTTGGCCCCTAGAGGTCGCAGCAAGCCCGAGCACCAGCCACCTGCTGCCAGAAATGGGGTTTGCACCCCTTTGGGTCAAAAAGCTTTTGTTTCATTCCAGAGCTGTAGCTCCCTGGAAAGAGCTGTACTTTCAGCTCCTCCTGGCTGCTCCACAGGGGACTAGCGGAAGGTCGGAGATCAGGACTGAGCAGTGGGGGGAAGGACCTTCCCAGAGTGCTGGATAGGTGCTCTTTGTCAGCTGCAGGAGATGAAACACGGGGTTGGCATGTGTTGGCTTGGCTGTGCCTGTGAGTGCAGCCGCCTGCTGCTCGGGGCTGGGTCAGAATTTGTTCTTGTTCTGTGTGTTTTATTCTTTGTGGGATGGCAGGTTACCTGAGAGCACAGCCTGTCTTCCTCCTGTTCTGACGGGGCTTGTGGGGCAGAAAGAGGGTGGGTGAGAGCTGGGGGGTTTTCAGGCTCTCCTCATTTGTGGACCCCAATATAGCAAATATTAGTGAGATGCTTTTTGCTTTTTTTTTTTGTTTTTAACAATATGAAGTCTCTGGTCAGAGTCTGACAGTCACTGTGTGTGGCAAGTTGGGATCTCCTGAGAACAAAAAAAGGACTTGGCTTTTATCTCTTCACTCTTGCCTTGGCTTTGGCCGAGGAGATGAAGATGTGTTAAGCTTCTGATCCCAAAGTCTAAATAAAGCCTGACTCCAAAACAAATACTTTTTCAAGGCCTGAGAGACAGCATTATTAACCACTGGCTTCATGTGCCCTTGAGCCAATAACTTTCGTTATGAGATCATGGAAATGTGCTTGTTTCTTGAGCAAATCAAACAGCTGTGGGGCTGCCCATTTGAGGACACCATGTGTGGTGTGGTTAATGCCCCGGCTTCTCGGGGCTGTTACGCTGCTATACGGTGACCCTGCGAGGCTGGTGATGACCTTTGCCCGTGCAGGATTCCAGCCCTTCCTAGAGGACCCCTCTGTAAATGCAGATTGGCCCAGATGAAACTTTGTCCTTTGGCCTTTCATGTATGTTTACTGATTTAGTGTTATTGAGTACCCGCCTGTTTGAAGGAGATGGCCTGTCTCCCTCCTGTGCACTGAGCTGCTGTGGGCTGTGTGTCCAGAGCAGATGCCTAATCCTCAGGAATCCCTTGCTCGTTTTCTTGATAATTTCTCTTTTGTCGGGAAACCGCTCTCTGTCCTTGTACCTCCTTTCCAGGGAAACAACCTCTTCCCTTCCAGCAAACTGAAAATAACACCAGGAACTGAAAGCAGTTGACTTGTTGTACTTGAAAGCATGTGACTGCAGGGAGAGAGGGTTTGAAAGTAAACGGTGCTGGTTTTGTCAGCAGCCTGCAGTCCCCTGAGATCCCCCAGATGGCCGCTGCCTTGTCGATTGTCTCTGCTTTTCCTGTGAAGGGGCAGCCCCGGCGCGTGGCGTCAACGTGCTGGGAGGTCAGGATAGCATTTAGCATAGGACTGCTGTGCTCCAGGGTAGTGGAGAGGAAAGTGCGTGTGTTAGAGCTGCTCCAGCATCTCGGTGACTGTAAAGAAATTCTGAGTGGAAGCAGCTTTTATCTTGAGAGAGTCAGAGAGCTGCAGCCCCCTGCACGCTGCCGTAATGCCGATCAGTTGGTGTTTCTGGATTTGGTCAAGTTGTACTCCATGGCAGGAACAATGTGTTCTTTTACTCTACCCCCTCGTGTTCACTTTGCATCCAGCTCACCAGCCTTTTTCTGCCATAAACCATGATTAATTTTGATTTTTTTTTTCCCCTAAATCTATTTTTTTCTCTTTGTTCCCATTTATTCCAGCTGAGTGACTCCGTGAACCAGATGAAACACCACCAAATGCTGCACACTCTGCTACATCACCCATTGCAGCCCTCCCCTGGGTGCAGGGGAGGCAGGGAGGGGGTTATGATTGATGGGAGGGGGAAAAAGGAGGTGGTAGACAAGGGGCTTGGGGGCTGATTTGGTTGGGTTTTGTTTGGATTTCTTATTCAGCAGAATCATTGTGAAGAGGAGATGGCCTTCTCCTTAGAAATCACTGTTCGGGGAGGCAAAACAATTGTACAGAGTGAAACACCTCTGCCAGCGATCAGAGGCAGGTCTTTGACCTGTTAGGAGGGTAGGACTAGGTGCTGTTCCAGGCTTCTCCAGGACTTTCAGGGCTTGTCTCATGGGCTCGTAGTACTCCGAGGCCACTGCAAGGTTTGCTGTGATTTTTCTAAAGTTCCTTCCTGTCAGCGAGGACCAAAATGAACAAATGACTCATCATTTCTGAAATGGAAAGGAAAAAAAGATGCCATGGTCTTTTCCTGGAAGTATTGTTTTTCTTGTTCTGCTGCATTCCTAAACCCCGGCATAGAGACTCCTCAAGGTTTCTCTGCTGCTGAACAGAGGGGCTGCGGCGCTAGTCCAAGCCTGCCTTACTTGGCAATGGGGTGGCTTTTCTGTGATCTTGACCAAGCTGGAATTCACACAATGCTGAAGAAATGCAAAAGAGACTTTCTTAATTGACTGCAAAAATAACCCTTAATTGGGTTTTTTTGCATTTCTTTTTAGATCAAATGGTGCCTTGTCTAACCTCTGAATCAATAATAAAATAACCCCTTTACATTTTGTATCTGTTGCTGTGTCCTCTTTGACCTGCAGACAGTGTGGAAGATGAGAGGCAGATGACAGCACAGCCAACTAACAATTGAGCTGGGTGGATCCTCGGGCCTGATCCTATCTCAGGGATGTTGTTCTGTGCAGCTGAATATGTGGCTTGTAATTCCTTTTATCTCTCTTCCTTGCTGAGTGTGTTCTAGTGCTTTGTATCACCATAGCAATGGTGTCTTTGGTTTTCTCTCTCACTTCTTCATGTGTGATGCTGCAGGCATTGAGTCCCTGTGTATCCTGACCCTTTCTGGCCAGAGCTCCTTTCAGGTGTTTTTAAGTGATGTCATTCCTAGCCATTTCCCTCCTCCCTTTGCATCACCAGTGTGTAGAGGAGCTGATGTTATTTCCTCTCCTGCAGCAACTGGAAGCCACATATTGTGTCTTCTGTTTCTGCTCATTTGCTTTCTGCCTTTCATACCTTCTCTGTAAATACACAGGCGGAATCTTAACGCAGGGAACAGGAGCATTTCCTGGCCTCTGTCCTGCCTCCACAGGACCCTGCCTGGCGCTCTGAGGTATCTCAGAGGAAGGCTGTTCTAGATGTGCTGAGGGAGGGGTTGTACCACCCTTGCAGCCCCGCTTGTGTTCAGGGCTTTGGTTTTGGCACTGTGGACAGGCACCAGAAAGGGTCAGGCTGCGTACGCAATTTCCTCCAGAAATGACTGGTTTCTCCAGCATAATTGGGCGCTCTCCCTCCTCCGCCATTCAGTCTCCCTGTGCTCTGGTGTTTTTATTACCTCTCTGTACCTCCCATTAGCATTCCCTCTCTTTTGAAGGCAAGCTTGTGCCTCTCTGGCATTTGTGGTGTTCTTCCCTTATTTCCTTTGATGATGGATGTTAAACTCTGCTCTTCCTCGTTGTTTGGGATTGTGTCCTCTACTACCTGCCTGCTGTTGTCTTAAAAACCTGTTCTGCCTGCTCCTCCTGGCTTTCTAGTATGTGGGATGGAGAAGTCTTGGCTCCTCTGAGCTGGGCTTCTTCCGTTTGATCCTTGCCTAAGTGTGGAGCGTGAAATGAATTGTTGGGGTGCTGTGGGAAAGGCTGCTGTGGGGAGGCTGGTTAGCCCAAGCCTACGTCCTCTGTAGTTGGATCTGTTCTGTGACCTGTCTCTGTCACGTTGACCTTGAATGTTTTCCACAGCACGTGATGCTCTGCAGGTGCTGTAAAATCCTTCTGTTCAACCATTTCATTCCAGCAAGCTGCTTATCAGGCACTCTTTTGAAAACTGTTCATATTTCATACACACAATTATTCAGCAACTATAAAAGGGGAAAAATCCTATTTATAGCACAAGGACCAGCATCAAATAGGACACTGAATTCTCACTGATAGAGGAAGTGACCTGTTCTCTAATGCAGCAATATTTCTGCTGAAAAGAAGCAGCATCTTGGATGGGGGGGAGGGATGAAAAGCCCTGGGCCATCTCTTTCCATTAAAAATGTGCTGCAGTCCTAAAAATACAGTATCTGCCCTTCTCTCTTCCTGATGAAGCCATCTGCGAAAGAGAGATTGCAGAAAAACCTTTCACTGTGGATTTGTGGTTAGTAATAATGAGTCCACCAACTCCTGACGGTCTGGTTTGGAGCTGGGCTTAAGTTTCTGGTTGATATTTGATCTCTGACCTTGACCTGGGAGCAAGAAGTCACTACCGAGTGTGTGCTGTGGGCAAGTAGCACAAATTCCTGGTCTGTAGACAGTCTGTACGATTGTGGTACATGTGCACAGCCCTGAAACAAAGAGCACATGGGGCTGGGGAACAAAGAACCGGCTGAGAGCAAGGAACAGAGCGGGTGGAAGGATGGGAAGGGGATGGAAAAGTGGGAAGAGCGTGGGCACAGCGCTGGGGACGTGGGTGGTGACGGCTGTGGAGAAGGTGAGCGCCTGTTTTGTCTGAGCCTGCTTCCCACGACTGCCTCTGCTCTCCCTTCCCTTCTAGGTATGTTGAGCCACGGCTTCCCCCAAGGCTGTACTGGTATCACTGGCCTTTGCTGCTGTTCCCAGTTGTCACCCTGTCCTTCCCGTGGTCTCCAGGGTCTTTAGGAAGAGCTGCAGTGGGTGATACCAAGCGAGGCCCTGGGAGGTAGAGGACGGGAGGATGGGATTCCCCCTCCTGTCGCTGTGGCAACCGTTGGGAAGGGAAGCAGCAGTGGGGTGTGATGGGCGGCTGTGTGGCCGTGGAGGGGTGTGATGGGGAGGCTGCGGAGGCAGGGCTGCGCTGACATCATGCCGGGGAGGTGGCGCAGAGGGAAGGGGAGTGGGAAAGGGAGAGCCAGGGAGACTGCGGAGGGAAGAGAGCTGCATCGGGAGTGGGCTCCAGGGAGAGGTAAGAGACGCGTCGGGGGCAGCTGGTCAGGGTGGGCTCCGTGAGCAGCGGCGGGGTCAGAGCCTGCCTCGGCATCTGTCTGGCTGCTGTGGGATGGCTCTCGGGCAGCAGCAATATTATACAATGCCCTAACAGCCTGGCACGGCAGGGCTTGGTTCTTGGACAGTGAGACTGGGTCACAGCCTGGCTGGCTGGTGCAGAAACTGCAAATGCATCCCCCCAGGATACCAGTGAGTGTCACTGACACACGCTGCGCTGGCAAGAGCCGGGGTACCTGCACCTCCAGGATGGGCTGGAGGGACTGGGGAGCAGCCCTGGTCCCTCTCTGGAGAAGGGGACCAGAGTTCCCTCAGGGTTGGAGAACAAATCATCAATGAATGAATCAGAAGTTTGGAGACCTGGTCCCCCTAAGCCACATCTAGTTAATAGGAGGCTGTAAGCAGAGCTGGTGCACTGGGACCGAGCCCAGCAGCGTGGTTTAGGTGGGAATCCTAAAATCCCCATCTCCAGCAGCCTCAGCACTCACCCTGCCTGTGCAGGAAGCAGTAGTTCTGGGGAAGACAGCCAGGTGCACAATTATTGCCGGGAGCTCTCTGGATGTGGATCCTGGGGATCTGCAGACCTGGAAGGCAAAATAACAAAGTCCTTGAAACCACTCTGGATGTCATGTTGCCTTTTAGCGTAACGGTTGCATAACGGGATCCGATCTGCTAGCGGAGAGAACGAGGGGTGACGGTCACCTCTGTGCCCTGCAGCATCCCAGCGGTACCGATGTGCTGTGCTGGCCCGTGGCCCTGGGGTGAATTTCATCTCTCTTCCGAATCCAAAAGCTGGGCTCGTTGTTTAACATTTGAAAAAGCGGGTGGGTTTACAGCTCCGGTTCCACAGCAGGAGGGTGTATGGACTCTACACCTACACGCAGGCTGGGCAGCAGTGTCCTGCAGTACCTTAGCAAATTGGAAAGTGAATTCATTAGCGCCCACTCAATCTGTGCTCAGGTGACTTTCACCCATCAGGATCCTCAATGTGTTTCTGACTGAGGAAAGTACATGTGGGGTCAGAAGCCCACTGCTGGTAACCCCTGTGGGTGTTGGAAACCAGTTCTGGGGTGGAGGTGGAAGAGGCATAAAGCAAAACTCAGTAGGGCTGAAGAAACCTTGTTTGAAATCTAAGAACAGGGAGAGACTGATGCTCCTGTCACAACCATTTTGCTGAAATAACTTTCACGCATTGCACGTGTCATTTAAAGGGCTGGGGGCAGCAGTGGGGCCATGAAGAAACGCAGCCAGGAATGCTTGAGAGTACATGAGAGAGCGGAATTGCATTAAGGAGCATAAATATGCTTTAATTAGGGAAGGCTGCGAGATGCACGATCTTCCCCCACGAAGGCACAGATGCTGGGTCTATAGGGAGCGTTCAGGAGTGGCCCGGGGTAGCCATAGTGCTGCTTATTTTATGGTAACTCAGCAAACAGCAACAGCTTGTGCTGCTGTGTGGGACTTCTGCGTCAGAGACCCCACGCTTGGAGGCTTCTAGGAGCAGGCTGAGGTGGTGTCACCCAGGTGGCTGTGTGGCCAGCTGCCTTTCATGCCTCTGACGTGGGTGGGCAGGGGAGGAGAGGACCTGCTAGCAGCTCTCTGTGGCAGCCCACAGTGCTGCACACAGTGCTGCACAGGGCAGCTGTGATGGGAGGGAGCCGGCTCTGGATGGGCCCAGGTGCTCTCAGATGAGATTGTGCCGGGCACAGTCTGAACCAGGCTCCCAAGAGCAGTTTGGGAAGCATGCGGGGAGGAGTTAACACTGCTTTCCTGCAGTTTCAGTCCCTGAGGTTGCAGTTCTGCATGGCCAGCTGCTAACACAGCTAGGACTGCTTCTAAGTCCTGTTTCAACTTGATTTTTTCAAGGTTATCCAAAATTTAGTGGGGGAATGGCACCAGGACCTTGTACAAGCAGAAAGGCCAAGCCAACCCTCTTAGTCCTTGACCTTCTCCACTGCTCAGCTGGCTCTCCTTGCTTTTCCCCCTATACTTGCCTACACTGCAAAAGGGCTGATCATGTGAATATTACACAGCCTGGCATCTGCACATCAGCTGAAGCAGCCGAGTGTCTGACATGCTCCTAGCGCCTTCACGCGATCCTGTTCCACAGCCGTGCTGTATTACCTGTGTGTTGGTCCCTACCATGGCCTAGCACTGCTAGATATACAGAATAACATAGAAATACAATAAATGGGAACTCATGCTCTGCTGGGTGTTGGTACCCAGCCTGCAAGGCGAGCCCTCCTGGGAAAAGAGGGCTGAGAACCTGTGAGCCTCTGCAGAGGCCTTGGGCACCGGGAGCAGCTGCCCTTGTGCCAGTGTCCAGAGAGGGCTCTGGGAGCTGAGCCAGGTCCTGTGAGACATTTTAATCCTTCCTGTTCCCCAGTCTATCTTGGCTGTGACTCCACTGCAGTGAATGTCTTCCTGTTCCTTTTGCAGCAGCATACGCAGGCACTCACAGGCGCCTACCTTGTGTTTGCTTTCCCTCCTTATCTGGTACCACTGAGCGCAGGCAGGGCGGCAGCTGAGTCAAGGAGAGCGGGTTGGTGTGTTCCCACCACTGCCTGGGCCACCCTGGCGTCCCTTCTATCCTCTCCTGAAACCCAGGCTGACATTTCCTTCTGCTGAGGTAGCTATTTGTTTAATAGCTGAGGTTACTTGAGTAATCAATAGTTCTCTGTTTCCCAACAGAAATGTTACTCCTTTGGCCAAATCAGCATTTCTATTTTTGCTATAAACCTGGTCTTAATTCTCATCTCTGGGGGGATCTAGGTGCATTCCCGACCTACCTGTGCAGAACCTGACTTCTTTTCTTTCCTCCTGCCAGAGTAGATTTTTCTCTCTGAGGTTAAGCCAGAAGGGCTGGAAGCACACGGAGAAATTGCTGGAGTCATTTGACTCTCTTCAGTCTCAGTCCCTCTCTTGGCTCTGCCCCAACAGCTCATTCCCTGTGCTCGCTTCTGTAAGGAGGGCGGTGAGGACAGAGTCAATGGGGTCCTCATGGCCAAGGGCATTGCTGATACAACTCCCAGTCCACAGGCTCCAAGACAACTTGGCTCAGCTGCTGCCAGCAGAAAAAAAACTGTTCCCATTGCCCAGCAGGACCTGTATCCCAGAGAACCAGGGCTGGAAGACAAGGTGCCCATAGTAAGGCTCCACGGCTGCAAATAAATTTTGCTTGCAAACAGGCACCGACTCCCTGGAGCTGGATTTCCACTGGTTCCATCCCAGCAGCCAAAGGCTGGGCTGTGGCTCTGGGCTCCAGTTTCCTCTGACTGAAGGAGGCCACAGGGCTTGTTCTGCTGCTGGGGCAGTTGAAACACCCTCGCTGTGCATTGTTAGTGTCTCTGCACATCTCTGTTATTTCCAAACCAGAAAAGGTCACAGAGACCCAAGAGAAACCCACTTCCCTCCTTCACTTGAACTCCTCTTTCTGCCTTGCACATGCTTTTGTTGCCATCTCTCGCTTGCCAAATGCAGGAACAAACACTGGGGTTTGGCAGGGCTCAAAGCCTTGGCTTGTCAGATGGGAAAGAGGCATTCTTGGTCCTCAGCCCAGGGACAGGGCTCTGCTCCATGTCCACTGCCAGGTTCTCCAGCTGCAGTTTTGGTGTTCATCCCATGCTGAGAGCACCGTTCTTACGTGTCTGAGGATGGGCAGCACCCCTGGGTGCTGGGCTGTGAATCCTGCAGGAGATCCACGGAAAGTGGGCGGGAATAGCTGGAGCAGGACTCAGAGCTACGTGAACCCCAGCATGTGGCTGTGGCTGAGCTGCACGTACAGTGGGAAGTGCAGGAGTCAGCGCTGCCTTGAGAGGCTTTTCCCCAAATATGCATGATGGCAGGGGGGCAGGGGAAGGCAGAGGAAGCCATGTGAAGTCAGGCTGTCTCTGCTTTGTTTAAATAGGGCTGTTATTGCCAACAGTTGCCCCCCGAGAGACTGCAGGGCTTATGCTGGGGAGGGATCCTGTAACTCCGAGGCAGCTGGGAGGCAGCTACTGCTGTTTCAGTGGCAGGCACTGGACTTTTCCTGGTGCTCAGGGAAACTGGGATGGCAGCTGGATCAGAGAGGGCAGGGCTGGGCAGATGAGACGGTCATTGCTGCTGCCTCCCTGCTAGAAGGATGCTATGGAGCAACAGCAGGGCCTGATTTCAAAGAAGCATTTGAGGTCTCAGTGCATGCTGGTCACCCCAGAAACTTCCTGCTCAATTTTCTGCTGTGCACAGGCCAGCCTCCACAGGCAGCACAGGAGCTAGTTTGCTTAAACACTGGCTAAGGCAACCCACAGACGACATCAGCACCAGAGAGGGAAGAGGGTTTCTCATGGTGGTGAAGGGGTGAGGGAGAGGAGGGAGGGAGAAGAGGAATTTCCTGGCTGCAGTAAAGGTAGGCTCTGCTTGAGGAGAAGTTAGAGGCTTTCAGGCTGGGTCAGCAGCAAACCCCAGCAGAACAAACCTGGTTTACCTTTCCATGCTGGCCCAGGAATGAAGGAGGAACCAAACTACAGCTCCCCTCTCCCCCTGCCCACCTTGTTCTGCTGCAGAGAGAACAGAACAGAACACTGGGGCAGCAGCCCTGGACTGAACCAGGCTGTGGGCAGGGGCTTGGCAGCCGAGGCTCAGGCTGGGGCAAGATCTCATCTGAGATGAGGGAACCCTGATCAAGCTGATTTTCAGAGTGAGACACTCATACATTTTCCACCTGGTTAGTGCTGGCTCAGCCCTCTGGAAAATGACACACGTTTTCCTTGCTGCGGGGCCAGAGGGCTGTGCTGGGAGCACTCTGCTGCTCTCCCGGCCCGGCTGCAGACGGGAGGTGCTGCTGGCAGGGTCCAGAATCACTCTTCTTTCCCTTTTTGACAGCTGTTGCTGGTTATGAAAATGGGAATGTTCCCCAGCCAGTTCTCAGCAGGAACTGCCCTTTCCAGGACTGACCACATGGGCTGTTTCTTCCTCTTCCCACCTCCTGATGGTAGTCACAGATCTGGGTACGTTCTAGTTTTGGTGAAGCACTGTCCTTCCCCGCTCTTCTTCCTCACTCGGCGCACAGGAAAGGCCCGTGGCTGTGGCCTGTGAAGGGGGGATGTTTGTTCCTTGGCCTCAGATGAATACAATTCTTGAGTCAATTCTCTTTCCAAAGCACAAAGAAAGAACTAAGAAACGCTGAGAGCAGTCCTGCTGTGGGGATTTATACCCCAAGCTGTCAGTTTGCAAGTAAACCTCGTTCCTAGCACAGATCCTGACATCGGCCACCATCCCCTCTCCCTGCAGTGCAGGATGGAGATCACACCTTGCAGGAGAGCAGTTGGGACAGGATGGCATCTTGCAGAAAAGTCATTATTTCTTGTCACATCTGATGCAGAGGCCAAGTGAGGGTCCACAGCATGGACAAGGGAACGCTGGGCAAAGCTTAGCAAAGACAGGAAGGAGACAGCAGGGCTTACTGCCACTGGAAGCTGTGGGTGTCCAAAGCTTAGCAAGATTTGCAAAAGGGTCAAGCATCTCTGTAGGCAGTGAGACTGTGCAGAAGTTACCACCGATTACAGTTGCAACAGGATAGGAAACCCCGGGGGTTCAGAGCTTAAGTCAGTTTTTAAGAGAAAAGAGCAGAACTAGCAGGAAAGGGAAGTGACTCCACGCTAGCTTACTTGCATTGTCCTTGCAGCAGCCAGCAGTGGCTACTCAGAGGCCACCGATGGCACAGAAGTTCCTCGGAAAGCCCAAATGGTGCAACTGAGCTAATTCAGAAAGAAGTTGTCTGGCTAATGCCAAGGTCAGTCTGAGTAACTCCTTCCACTCTCTCTTCCACTTTTGTTGTGTGGTGAGGCTGGAAGCTGAAAACTCCCCAGCTGATTTTGGGACCCCAGGCAGAGGTCAGCGACTGCCCTGGTTCTGTGTTAACAGACGAGTGTGTTAGCACCGAGCCCCCTGCGCTCAGTTCCCTCCCTGACTCCTAATGGCACACAATGACAGAATTTCCATGCTCTTTATTTCAGAGCTTGGGGAAAATTTCTGCCACCAGCACTGAGTTAAATAAAAAATTGGTAAATTCAGGACGAAATGCAGCTTCATACAGCAAGGTGCTAACCTTTGGAATTGCTCTGAGAGTTGGTTAAGTCGAATATGATGAGTGGCTTGGAAATATCCTGATGGTTTTATGACCTTTAATAATGTCTGTACTTCTGTACCCAGACAAGGGTCACCAGACTGCTCCAAGACATGACCAGATTCTCTTAGAGAGATCAGCAAATAATTCTCTTCTTGTCATTCCCTGTCGTGATTGCCATTGCTCAGTTTCTGCAATGCACAGGAATTATCTGAGGCCAGAGCAGCACGGCCGGAGTGCTGAGCACACCACACAGCCTGCTCCCACGAACCCCGCTTTGGTACGAGAAGGATCTCTGTGTTACGGCACTTCTGGAGGTGCTGAGGTGGTGTTTTGGAAACTTTGCCTCCAAGACAGTGTTACTCAGAGGAAAGAAGTACCACATCTGTGTCCTCAGGGGCAGACGCAGGGTTTAAGCCCCACACTAATGTTCTCCCAGATGCTCCTGACAAGATCTGAGAGGTTCAGGACTCTCCCCACGATGACAGTGACCTCCTGGCGAGTGAGGGAGTGTGGATGTGTCCCTTCCTCTGCCAAGATGAAAACAGTCCCTTTAACTTTTCTTATTTTGTTTTTACTGTCCCCAGCCTCAGTGCAGGGCTGTGGAGGTTGGGTGGTGGATCTAAGAGGATGTTATTTCACAGCGACCCATGGCCATTGCTGAAGGGGCTCCAGGTAAGGAGAGGCCCTGCTGAGCGTAGTCATGCTCTTGTCCTTGGAAGTTCTGCTGAGACCTTTCTCTTCCCAGGTGTTAAGTGGTGCTTTGTGGGACTGGGGCTCAAACCTCCTTTGAGGCCATGCAGCTGCAGGGACAGGCTTCAGCCCATGACAGCAGGTCCCCCTCAGTTCACTGGAGCCTTCTCCCGTTAGCAGGTCACTGCAAGCGGTGGATTATACCCTGGCAACAGGGACACTGCAACAAGCAAGCCCCGAAACTGCAGCTCCACTACACAGCAAAATAGGTCGTGCATCAGCAAATGAAAAAGGACAGATGGTGTCTGCTAATACAGCTTAGTTTATGGCCTGCAGGATTAACTCACTAGTTGTCATGTCTGCAGAAAATAGGAAATGGGAGGGTCGGGTGGAGGAAATGTGTGGTGGGCTCAGCCCTACCTGTGTTTGTAGGATGCACCAGCTGGAGAGGATGTCATGAGATCCTGTGAGGTTTTGAGATGATGCTGAGGGGCTGCCAGTGTCTCTTTGGGGATCTGAGCACTAGAGCAAGTGCCTTGTACCAAACCTTTCCGTCCAGCTCTGGTTCCCACACTCCCACTGCAAAGGTCAGCGCTGTAGGGAGAAAGATGCTGAACCATGCAGGGGTCTCCAGTGGAGCCGGGGACACCGTCTGTGGTCTGTGCGCTCTGCAGGAGAAGCCCACAGCTTCTTGTCCTGCACCAGCTGCAGGACAGCCTCCAGCTCAGCCTTTTGAACTCCCAAGCACCCACGTGTCTGCAGGAGTGAGACAGAAAGCTGAGGCAGAAGCCTCAGGTCTTTTCAATGCCTTCTCTGTGACACACTGTTCTCCTTTCCTGGAAACCAGGCCAGTGCCTCACTCTGTTCTCCTTGCAGAAATCAAGCCCTGTGCCAGTGCTTTAGCTTCTCTGCATCTGCTCTCTTGAGGGTAGAACAAGCCCTTCCTCAGTCCTCTGCACATGGTCCTCCTGAAGATTTCACCTTCAGCCTTGCTGCCTCTGCTGCTGCCAGGTTTGCTCACATCCTGCAAGATGCTGAGCACCCCAAAAACCAGCTGCCATCAGGGAGTGAGGAGAGAGGAGAGCCTCCAGAGCCAGTACTAGGTTCCTGCCCTGTTACACCATCTCCGTGCCTCTTGCTGGTGGCACCTGGCTGTCCCTGCTGCGTGTCTGGCCACCGCCAGCCCAGCACAGTGTGCCCCAGACAGGCAGCTGCACCTTCTTCTAGCCACAACCAGCTGTCGCAGGCACTGGGGTTTTCTCCAGTGACTAATTTGCCTGTGTTTAATGCCAACACCAAACACATAATTGTCTGTTTAACAACTCGGGTGAGGAGGGAGTCTGGCTGCTTCCTCATACTGTAGGGATCAGAGCAGCACTTTCCTGATGGCAGCACCCAACTGTGCTAAACCTTCTCAGTTATAAATCCCCTATCATTAGGGATAGCAGGTCACCAGTAAGAGTGAACTGAGATGGGGGATCATTGTTACTTTTATTACCAAAGCTGTACAGTGAGTGTGCAGGATAGCAGGTATATAAAGAAATCGGAACAGCCTGTGCTTTTATTACAAAAGGAAATGCTTCTTTTGTCGAGGGGAAAGCATGTCAGATTACTATTATAAGTAATTGCTTAATGCTCCCTACCTTTACGTCACTGCTGAAGTAGATGGCAGTTATCTCTGCGTCCCTGTTCGGGGTCTCCTTTCAAGGCACATGTGTCAGCGACGGAGCCAAGCCCGTGGCCCTGCTGGCTGGCTGAGCCCTGGAGGAGACAGGGTGGTGAGCGACGTGGGCATGCGAGCCTCCAAGTTCTTCCCCCTCAAAATCTCCCCACCTCCCACCTCTTTTATCAGCCGCTGACAAGCCTTGCCATGCGTGTAGGCGGCTCCCAAGATTACGAGATGATTCCCTGCTCTCCCCACCTCCATCCACGAGCACGTTCAGGATTTCGAGGAGGGGGAGCGCAGTGTTCCTCCGTCTGCAGGCCTGTTCTGCAAGGGACGCGCGATGCTTTCAGAGAGCTCCATGTGGTAACTCTCTCCCAGGATTTCACATGACAGCATCTTCCCCGGAAAGTCACAGCAGGGAGTGGAAGATTGCTGTGCTGTGCACGTGGGTGTTAGGAGGGAGCAGAGTGGGATGGGGAGATGGAGGGGAGGTGTAACCGCAGAGTAAACCAGAACAATCCTCTCGGAAGAGCCTTCAATTTCTGATCCCAGGGCTCCCATCTCCTGCCTTTTGCTCTTCATTTAAAAGAACATCAATCCTTGTTCAGTCCAGCAGAGAAAAAGGGAGTCAATCAGAATCATCTCTTCCTTCCCCAAACACATCTCAGGGGACCACGGGAGGCAAACAGAACGTGAACTAACTAGATCAACCCAGAAAGTGTGTGCAGATTTGCACACTGGGGAGAGCCCTCCCCAGCCACTGGTGTCTTCCCTGGAGAGACATAAACGACCGTTAATGACATCTCCATCTCAGAAATGATCAGAGTGCCTGTTGTTACAAACCAGTGTTTCCCCAGGGCCCTGGCAGAAAACGACCCCAGTGAGCTTCAGTTCTTGAATACACAGCTGCTACCTCATGACTGCAAAGCATCCCTCACCACAGATCGCAAAGCTCTCAGGGTTAAGCTTCGCTGAACCCCTCTGAAAACTAAGACTGCCACCCTCTCTCTGCACACAGGGGAGCTGGGGCCCCCAGAGGAGTAAGGGGAGCCCACATGCTCCTGGCACGACTCTTCAGGGCAGGGAGCTGGGCTGAGCCCCCCCCACTGCACCTTGGAGAGGTTTAACGTTACCTTTGTGCTACGTGGGTCTGTCTGTCCCTCTCACCTTCCTCTAGATGCTGTGACTACAGCAGCCCCTCAGATTTGTCTGCAAGGTGTCGCAGCACGGACCTGGCTGTGCCCCTTGGTGGGTCCTCAGGAGACAGACCCCTGAGAGTCTCATCAGCATTTTGGCACTGGTGAATCCTGCTGCATCTGGATCCCTTTAACAGCCCTGGCTGTCCCACCCGAGCCAAAGGTTTCAAACTGCCCAGCAAGACCAGAGCTGAGTCATTCCAGAGTGCCCCTGCCTGACAATAAGGAAGAATTCCTGGCATAAAGCTGTTCCCTTCCTTCCCCCATTTCATCGTGTCTGTGGCTGTTTCTGAAAGCAGCAACACGAGCTGGATTTCCTCTGAACTCCATCTGCTCTGCAACGCAGCCTGTGACCCATAAATAACTGCCCATCCCTGCCTGAGTAAAGAGGGAGAAACCCCTGGGAGAGCCACGTACTTCTAGAGAAAGTCTGTTCCAGGCAGAAGTTCACACCTCAGTGCCAGGATGACCTGCAGGTTTCAGGCAGATTGAATCTTTGTGTGTCCCGAAATAGCTGTTTCAACATCCCCTGTGTCCTGCGGGCCAGGGAGGAGAGGAGCAGGCAGTTATTTACCATACCTGTGATATCTGGGTAACCAGGAAAGGGGGAGGTGGGCCAAGGGGACGTGGTAGGAGCCGGAGTTTCTATTTTATCGGCTGCAAACTAAAGCTGGCATGCCTTCCTGCCAGCACCCCACCACAGCAATATTCCCGGCCACGGCACACCCCAGTTCCTCCATGCAAATCCTCCCAGTCTGAGAGCTGAGTTTCGCAATCCCTTCCCAGCAGCCAGCCTCTGCTTTCACTCTCTGAATTACGAAGGGGAGTTTTCATTACATCACCAGAGGCTCTTCCTCCTTGAAGCCAGTGACAGAGCTGTCACTCTGCTTTGCAGGGGGTTTTTGGGGTGTGGGTGGCCGGGGTATTTCTCTAGAAAGTGGCCCTGTGCCTCCTGAAAGCTGGTTCAGCCCAGTCTCCCCAGCTGCTCCGTCCAGGCTGGGAACGGGACCGGGCAGTGCAGGTTGGCTCCAACTTGTGCCTGGACACAGCCTGTCCTGCACTGCTGCTGGAAGCCTTCCTGGGACATACGGCATTTTCAGGCGGCTTTAAAAGTCGTCTGTGCCAAATCCTGCCCTGATTTAAGCAGCAGGGTCAGAAGTCAGCAGTCTTCCAGCTTTCTGCCAGCGTAAGCAAGAGCAAATTTGCCTATTGGAGCTGGGATTTGCGGAGCGGTTCACTGAAGCGTTTGAATTCCCCCCCCCCATGTTTTCTTTTTGTTTTTTGTTTAGCTTTTCAAATATCGCTCAGTTAAACAGTCAGACTGGTGACGATTTCCCTGCAGCCCCAGGGAGGGGCTGATCTGATCTCACTCCCAATCCACCAACTTTCCAATCAGCCTCTTTCCTCCCCTCCCTGGCAGCCTGCTTCCGTGCCCTCTCCTTCCCAGCCCCAGGTTCTGGCTGTTGTTTTTTTTTCCAGTTTGAATCAAAACAAACTACCGGGTTCAAACTGCTCCTTAGTCAGGAACACACTGAGCAGAAGTCTCCTGGCAAGGGCTACAGAAACTCACCACGGAGAAACACCTCGGCCATGGAGAACTTGTTTTCAAGTAGATGGTATGTCTGGACCACGGCAGGGTCGGGACAGTTAGAAGTTTATCTCTGAGCTCCATAAAAGCACTGAATTTCCGTAAACTTATAAAGACTGGCAAGAGGTCTGTGCAGCTCAGGAGTGAGGAAGATGGCTCTGAAGTCAGCATGAGCCCCTCAGATTTACCCTGGCCTCCCCCAGTCCTGTCTGTATCGTGATTCCTCATATAAGGGAATGAAGAGTCATTTCTGCCCCATCAGCACGTTGCGAGCTGATGCCTTTCCCAGGGACTCCAGATGGTTTTGCTCTCTGTCTCTCTGTTTGTGTCTGCACTACTGGTAATTCAGGCCTGTCTCACATTAGCTTTTGAGATGAAACCTTCCCACAATTAGTTACAGTCTGTGCTCTTGCGCTGCAAAGGACGTAGGGCTGAGCTGTCAGAGCGCTGTCTGGGAGATCCGACCCACACACAAGTCCTGTTCAGGTTTCTCTATTTCAGTCAGGAGTGTGATTTTTCTAGTGAAATCATCAAACCGAGACAGTCTCTGCTACAGATGGGTAGCGACAGCCATTTAAAGATGCCTCATACCTGGCTCGTTTCGGACAGGAATAGCTAATTTCAATATAATCTTGTTTTACACCAGTACAACATCTCTCCTTTCTTTCTCTGGCCTTCCTTTCCCACCAGAGAAATGGGGAGAGGACCATTTCACTCCAGGAGCTCCACATCACAAGCGTCAGAGAAATGCTGAGCATCTTCATGCCTGCCCATGGCCTGCCAGGGACCAGAGCTCAGCAACTCACACTGCTCAGGGGCAGCGCGCTCCACAGACACCCTTGCAGCATCCCTGCCTCTCTTGGAGCACAACTGTTTGGGTCCCTTGCTAAATTTGTTTGCTAATAACAGGGTTCTTGATCCCAGGTGGGGATTTAACACTCTGAGGCCAATCCTAAGCATGGTTCAAAACTTCCAGCTCGGCCAAAGCCATGTGTTTTGTGGCCGGAATGCTGGAGCACAGCAGAGGTGAGGAAGAGCTGACAACTGTCTGAGGAACATAAGCTCTAGGGAAGGACTTGGGTGCAGCAGGCATCTTGGGATAACGACTAAGTGAGGGTGTATGGCAGGCACAGAATTAATGAAGAAAAATACAGGGAAGGTAACAGAAGAGCTGAAGGGTATTAGCAGAGGAGGAAGCTTCATTTGTGTGCTCTTACTCCCTCTGTGCCTTCATTCACCCACCCATCAAATGGGGAAGCGTCATCATTATCCCTGCTGCACAGACAGGCACGGGGTCTTTGCCTACAGCAAGTCAGGCAGCATGAGCACCAAAACCCAGGTGCTTTCAACTGTCAGCCTGGGTTCGGTTCGTTAAACCTTGTTCTCCACCCCAGAGGCACTGAACCGGGCCCTCTGCAGCTGGGAAGGAGCCTGGTAATAACTATGCAAATAGGCTTTGCTGAGAGAAATTATTTCAGGAATGGTGATAGCTGGGAGACAGTGATGAAGCCACACTTGTCTTGTCACATGAATAACTACAGTCTGTCCAGTCTGAAGCTGACAGTCTACAGGGAAAGCAGCCCTTTCAGTGCCGATTTAACATGCACTTCATAGACACCACAGATATTTCTGCTTCGTCTCCCCTGCATAATAAGAGGCAGTGTCCTTCCCGTTAGCTTATCTGCCTTTGAACGGGAGATGAGGTTGGCAGACCCCTGTGGGCACAGGGGAACCCTGGAAGGAAACGGAGGCTTTTAAATTTCTGCATGACTGCTGTAAGAATGTGGGTTGTAGTTTCAGTGTATGAAAGAGGCTAAACCCTGCACTCGGGGAAGAGTTTCTGGGTGAGTACATCTCCACATGACTCTTCACAAATATTACAATGGAGGGCCACGTGGCCAGGGACAAGATGCCCCAGCAGCGTGAATAAATGCAGAGGGGCCTCCTTGCCATTATAGACCCCCCACTCCGACAAGAGACACGTTAAAAACCAAATTGCTGCAGAAGAACAGCCGTCCACTCACCCCCAGGAGAGTGCCAGGCTCCTTCACAACCCACCATTAGCATCAGGCCTGGGATGGGGGGGAAGCCTCCGGCTGGGTGAGGCCAGCAGGCCACGATGGCCCACATGGGGTGGGCAACGATGCTCCGGGCGAGTCCTGCGGCCCTGTCAGTGCCGAGGGCGGGATGCTGAGGGGAGCCGGGGTGGCTGAAGGGGGCCGGGGCAGCCGAGGGGGGCCGGGGTGGCCGAGGGGCGGCAGGCCAGGGCACTGAGGAAAGCCAGGCCCCAGCGCGGGGTGTGCAGCACTACCGCGCCGCCTCATGCCGCTGAGGTGCTTCAGAGCCACTCGGGCCACCGCTACTGCGGGCCGGGGCCCGCCGCCACCTTACCGGGGCCCGCAGGCTTCGGGCCTGCCCGGGGGTGCTGCCCGCAACCAAAATGGCGGCGCCGGCGCCCGCGCCCGCTGACGGGCGGGGCGCCTGCGCAGTGGGCGGGGCGGGGCGGGGCGGGCGCGGGGCAGCTCTCACTCGGCTCCGGCGCCGCTGTCGTTGCAGCGCGGCGGAGGCAGCGCCCGGTGGGACGCGGTTCCCGGAGTCTCTTCGTCCTTCGAGCGATCCCCGCCGCGTCCGGACAGCGTCGATTGGCGACCGCCGCCCCGGTAGCCATGGGCTCCGAGCGGGACTCCGAGTCGCCGCGCTCCTCCTCCATCCACTCGGCCGCCGCCAAGTGCCCGAAGCCCGGCCGCCGCCGCCGCCTCTCCTTCCAGAGCGTCTTCTCCGCCGCCGCCGCCTCCGCCGCGGGCGGCCGCCGCCGCGCCAAGGCCGAGCCGCCTCCCGCCGCCCCGCCGCCGCCTCCCGCCGCCCCGCCGGCCCCGCCGCCCCCCCCGCCGCCGCCTCCGCCGCCCCCCGAGGAAGCGCCGGTGGTCCCGGAGGGTGGCGGCGAAGAGGAGCTGGAGTGCCCGCTGTGCCTGGTGCGGCAGCCGGCGGAAAACGCCCCGCGGCTGCTGTCGTGCCCGCACCGGTCGTGCGGGGCCTGCCTGCGGCAGTACCTGCGCATCGAGATCACCGAGTCCCGCGTCAACATCTGCTGCCCCGAGTGCAGCGAGCGCCTCAACCCCGCCGACATCCGCCGCCTCCTCCGCGACTCCCCGCACCTCGTCGCCAAGTACGAGGAGTTCATGCTGCGCCGCTGCCTCGCCGCCGACCCCGACTGCCGCTGGTGCCCGGCCCCCGACTGCGGGTGAGTGACAGCGGGGACACGGTGGCCCGGTGGGATGCTGCCCCCTCTGCCCGGGAACAGCCTGGGGAGGGGGAGACCCCCTGTCCCCATCGGGTGCTGCCCCCTCTGTCCTGGGACAGCTTGGGGAGGGGGAGACCCCCTGTCCCCATCGGGTGCTGCCCCCTCTGTCCTGGGACAGCCTGGGGAGGGGGAGACCCGGTGTCCCCATAGGGTGCTGCCCCCTCTGTCCTGGGACAGCTTGGGGAGGGGGAGACCCCCTGTCCCCATAGGGTGCTGTCCCATCTATCTGTCCTGGGATGGTTTGGGGAAAAGAGACCCCCACCCTGGTGGGGTACTGTGTGTCCCCAGCAGATCCTAGGACAGCTGGGTGAGGTGGGACCTCCTGTCCCTGTAGGATGCTGCCCCCTCTGTCCTGGGACAGCCTGGGGAGGGGAGGGACCTGCTGTCCCCATAGGGTGCTGTGTGTCACCCTCAGCTCCTGGGGTGGTCCTGGGCCCACTGTCCCAGTGGGATGTTCCTCATCCCCAGCAGGTCCTGGGGATGGTATCCCACCCACTGTCCTGCTGGGGTGCTGGCTGTCCCCACCTGGGTCCCAGGACAGCACAGGGAGGGGCAGCTGACCCCCAGTGGGGTGCTGCTGGTGATTCACACTTCTGGTCCTACCAAGGCTCACGAAGAACCCTCGTTGTAGGGGTCTTTCTTGTCAGCAGTCTCTTCAGGACGATTGATGGGCCTTGGGTACCAAAATGACACTCTGTCTGTCCCTACTACCTTGCTAGAGTGCTAGGATTTGACCTTGGGGATTGTGGAAATACTGACAAATTGGGTATGAGTGATAGGACTCGAAGGGGGTTTTAGCTGAGCCATTGTTTCCTTAATTTAAAAGAAAGCTTGTTTTCTGCACAAATGGGAAGCGTGGAGTTTCCCGGCCACATGTATCGCTGCGAGCCGTGGGGACGGTGTGTGGAGACACCCTGCAGCTTCCCTGGTGGGGAAGAAGGAACCGTAAACGGTCAGTTTTTCCCGGAGAGGATGTGAATGCATGGCACCAGGGAGTGATCTTGACTCATTATCCATTGCCTAAGTGAGGAAATGTCTGTCTGTCCAGAAGTCAGCCCAGCCAAGCTTGATGACTTTATAGTTATCTGTGTGTTGCTTTCATTTTCTTTTCTCTTTTCCTTCAAACGAACTCTGTTAGGTTTCTATTTGAGCATAAGCCAAAGCTGCCTGGAAAAGGGCTTTGTTCGGGAAACTTAGAGAAGTGCTGCGAAGTTTAGCTACAACTCAGCTTGGATTGCAGTTCTGGGTAGCAAGAACATGAAAGGAAAGTCTGACCTAGTAGTCAGAATGGAAAGCGTGGTGGGAGGGTTGTGAAGATTTAATCAGAGCATTGTAATAGCCTTCCTATGCAAATCGGTTAACCTGGCTCAGGTTACCCATTTCATGGCCTCTGAGCATCACTGGATAAGGGCTTGTTTCTTCAGAGAGCAACATTAACAGCAAACAACAGTTTTGCTCCTTTCTAAAGCAAATTCGAGTGCTAGATTTTGATATTTCAGTAGCACTGGGGATAAAATCAAGGAGATAGAGCAGGTTGTACCAGAGGGAATGCCCTTGCTGTTAACCAGCTAGAGAAAATCCAGTTCCTGCTTACCAAATCTCAGCTCTTTGGCTGCTGGGATATTTATCTGTGCTCAGGATAAGGTGTAAATGCAACGTAGGTCACCCAGGCTGTGTGGTTGGAAGGAGCCAGCCCCAGCACGGCCCGGAGGGCGTTGCCTCTCTGACAGTAACCCAGCCTGAGTCTGATCCGACCGTTGCTTTGGGCGGACTGGTGTCACACACAGCTCTTTGTGCGAGCAAAAGCCGCCTCCTCCCCGGTTAGCCGGGTGAGCCAAGCGACGTGTCCTCCTCTGAGCTGCCCGGCAGGAGCAAGAAGCGACCCTGGGGCTGTTGGAGACCAGGCAGCTCTGGACCAGTGCTGCTGGTGCGTCTGTAGCACTCGAACAAAGGCTGTTGGAACCAGCCCTCCGGCCGGGGAGAGGAATTAATCACCCTATTCATTCTTCCCAGCGAGCTGGTGTCGCTGTGCTTATGTAAAGTCAGCATATGAATTATTTACAGCGGGCTTTCCCACTCTCCCACCGTAGTAGTGAGCAGAGGGCTGGGGGCACAGCGGTGCTCAGCGCTGGGTGTCACCCACCGCAGAGGTGACGGCAGCGAGGGGCTGCTTGGGCGATGGCGGACAAACCCTGGGTGTGTGTGGCACGCAGCATCCTGTGCCTTCCACGCGTACCGCAGTCTTTCGTAAATGAAAGAGCCAGGCTGAGCTGCCAGGGAGGAGGAGGAGGACCAACACAACACAGTGCGTGTTGCCGTGGAAACACCGGTCAATTGATGCGCCATCAATCGCAATACAAATCATTTTCTATGTTTGCAGCTTTTTTTTTTTTCCCCCCCTTGCTACAATCAGGTGGCAGCACTGTCTAGTGTTTGTCACACTGCATCTCCTAGAAGCTTGGGAGAATAACAGAACCTTTAAAGAGCTGTGTGGGCTGAGCTCAGTGAATGAGGCTGGAGGCTCTGACTCCCGCGGAGCAGCCAGAGGAGGGATGGAGGCAACTTGCAGCCATCCAAGGAGTGGGCTGGAAGCGGAGCTGTGCGATTCCTGGGGTCTCGGGAAGACACTCGCTGTCGTTGCTGTGTGGGGAAAAGTCAGAGTTTGCCTTTTTGTCTGCTGGGGTTGAGCCTGGAAGTGGCTGATTAACGCAGCGATGTGTCTGAGGTCAGGTGAAGAGGGGGCACGTGCTGGCCATCCAGATCCTGCCGTGGCTAATCCTAGGCACATCACTTCAACAGCCTTTTTCTAGCTGACCTTGAATTCGGAGATGTGTTCTTTCTTTCCCTAATAGACAGCCGTGTAGTTCGTTTCCCCGCAGCTGTGGGCTTGTTTGTGATACTTGTCATTTCAGCTCTAGGTATAAAATATAAATGGTGATAATTTTCATTTCTCATAGGATTTGCTCCAGTGTCTTAAAAACCCTACACCTCTAGTGAGGGGTTAATTTGAAGCATGGGGTTGCTTAATATATTACACTGAGCTTTCCTAGTCCGCTGTTACTATTTGAAACAGCAGTGTGTCGTAACACAGCTGGTCAGATAAAGCTCACTTCTCTTTTTTTTTTTTTTGCCAGGGGTAGCTCTTTGGCTGTGTGATAGTTGAAGGGTAAGGATGCTTAGTGAGATTTTCCCTAGACAAGATGCACAGGAGTCAACGTGGGCCAGGTTTGTCCCTCCCAAACCCCCAAGCCATCTCTATCTTGTCTCTCCTTGAACATTGGCTTCATGTGCAGGAGTGTGCAGCCGTTGATGCACGTGGAGACCCTGTAGTCGTGCCTCCCAGCCCCGCGCTCGGCGCAGAGATGTTGTTTCTTTGGCGATCATGTCGTACACTGGCAGGATGAAGTTGCTCAAACTCCCACGGGATATGAATCATTGTGGTATGACACATTCAGCGGTTCTCACGCTGCTGCCTCTGAGAAGAGGCAATACAACTTGAGCTACACAAGCTCTAAATATAAAACCTTAAATAGGAGTTATTCTCCTCTGACCACTAACAAAAATATTGAGGATGAACAACAAAAATACCCTTTGCCACACTGGTGTCACAGAACTGGAAGGTGCTTCTGGAATTGCTGAGTTCAGCCCCTGCCAGTGGAAACAGCCGCATCCTAGATGACTATAAGTCAGCTTTCCTGCAGCACTGCTTGGTGGGGCTGCTTAGACTTGTGTGTACACAGCACGCTTCCTCCTGGAAGTGTCACGCTACCATCAGAAAAGTGAGCTGGTTGAACCTGGCCTCCCTCTCTTGCACAGTCAGTTGGTTTTACTCCAGTTTTGACTTACTCCAGAGGCAGAGCTTTGTTCTTCACTGCTCTTTAAAAAAGGAAATTCTGTGGAGATCAAGATCTTGATCTCCACATGCAGCTATCTTGAGATAGCTGCATATGGAAACCCCTGTTGATCCACTTTTTTAGAATCATTTGGTTGACAGAAGTGCCCAGGACAACCTCAGCTTTCCTAGACTCCTCTGGGCCATAGAGCATCCACCCATGCCTGTCCTAAGGAACTGGGGTATGTGTGTTTAGCCACAGGTGCCTGGAAAGAGCAGCTTGAGCCTCTCCTAGGAGCCTGGATCGGCAGAAACAAGCTGTTAGCAGGGAACATACTGGGCAAGAGAGATCTGGTCTGTGTGAATTGACAGTAAGAACTGCCAGCAGTTATTGAGGAGAGAATTCAATATTGTAAGCTGTCTGTATAAAAGGTGTCTGCCCCAAGTAATCCAATTAGCATGACTTAATTTCAGGCCCTGCAGCGCAAGCCACAGGACTGGAGAGAGCAGGAATTTGTCTAGCGTGCAGGCTGCTGAGCGGACAGGGATCAGAAATAAGATGAAAGAAATGAGATGGGAGCGGTGGGCTGACCGACTCCACCGGCTGCCCTGTCCCGCAGGGCAACGTTGCTGCAGGCTCCGGAGGCAAAAGCCGGCGTCGCTCGGCGTAGCCTGCGCGCTCGCTGCGGCAGCTCGTCGCCCAGCTGCTTTGAGCAGAGCAGCTCAGACAGCGACAGCCCCCCGTGCTGCCCCTGGGCGGCCTGAATTAAAAGGCTCACTGGACTGTCACTTGATAACTTTGTCTTTTACTAATTCACCCGGTGTCTTCCTTCTCCAGTTACGCGGTTATTGCCTACGGCTGTGCCAGCTGCCCCAAGCTGACCTGCGAGAGGGACGGCTGCCAGACGGAGTTCTGCTATCACTGCAAACAGATATGGCATCCCAACCAAACCTGCGACATGGCCCGCCAGCAGCGGGCACAGACGCTCCGAGTACGGACCAAGCACACGTCAGGCCTCAGTTACGGACAAGAATCCGGGCCGGGTATGGATTCACATGGTTTTTTTTTGGTTACTCAGTGCTGCAGTTATGCTTATGAAGCTGAGAAAGAGCCACCTGTGTGCAAAACCCCATCCCGTCAAAGCAGGGGAGCGTTAGTGCCCTGCAGGGAACGCTGCTGCATGGCACAGCTGAGGGTCTCCAGCAGCCACGGGTGAGAACAGCTGAGAAACTCAGAGTCATTTCCCCTTCTCGTGTGCGTTAGGACAAATCTGGTGGGTTCTTCCAAGAACACAAAACAGATCAGTAGGTGACGATGTGCTTTGGGTCCTTCCGCGTCACGGCAGCTCCCCTCATCCACCCCAGCTAGGCTTGTGGCTGTTTTGATCTTGAATGTTTTCACTTCTGGCTGATCTAAGCCCTGAACAAATAGGCAGTTTTTAGCCTTGCAACTTCAAATTTGCCTGCTGCAGTAGCAAAGAGTAGCATTTGAGCCTAGCTGAGAGTGGGGAGCCTTGCTCTGTGCACTGTTAGGTGTTAGTTATACCAGGTACAGAAAAAAATGCCAACCCACAGACTCCTGTGCTGCCTGGTAGGAGCTGCTGTGTCTGCCGAGCTAGTGTTCGTTAAAAATAACTGTATTGACTCTGGAAGTGGCCAGTAAGGCCATTTCATAAAGTCCCACCCTACCCCTAAACAAAACGCCCTGCTTTTCCTTCTATGTCAGAAGTTTAAATGTTAATGCGCTTACTTAGAATGGAGCTGTCGTGGGTGGTTCAGAGGTGGCTTAGTGGTATGTCAAGGTTCAACACGCCCCAGTTAGAGGGCCCTGATAATGGACAGCATAAATACTGCCACAGCCTGTGGTACAAACCAGCAAGCAAAATATAGTTCCTGAGTTTTTTCATCCTTTTAAAGCAGATCCCTGCCAGGAAGAGCTTAGCACTTAGCCACTGAAAGGGAGGTTCTTGAGACAGTGGTTTTTCCCCACCCTGTTCTTGCTGGATTCAATATAGTGATTAATAAGGTGCGAGCTGGTCTCAGCAGCTGGATTTCATATTGTGGAGCGTTGTGGAGGCTGCCAGCAAAGCCCTGAACCACTGCACAGCCATTGCATAACTGTGATCAGATGACACTTGAATTAAGGGAGAGATGAGGGACCCTCGTCCTGCTCTGCCAGCAGCAAACTGGGCGCTGGGCAGGCCCTGCGCCTGGCTCCCGGGTGCAGCTGCAGACCCCGTTCCCTTTTTGGCTGCTTTTGAAGGCCAGGTTTGGAGTTCCTCCGATGCCTTGTTCCCGCAATTGTTCTGTCGTTCTTGGCTCATGAATCACCTCAGTGGAGCAATTTAGTAATGGTTTGTTCTTACGCTGTTGCCTTGGCTAGCACAGGGCAGGTATGACTTGTTCCCAGCATTTAAACATGTTCTGGAATACATCCTGTTCAAGGCTAGAATAAGCTCTTAGAGTGAGTGTTGTTCTCAGTCCCCGCTGTCCAGGCAAATGGCTTTGGTGGGATCTGCCTCATCAATATTATCTTCTTGCTCTGAAGATAAACTAAAGCTACGACCAGCCCCACTTTATCTGTGACTAGCAAAGGTCCAGCCAGCACAGACGGGTTTCAGTTTGTAACGAGATCCCCCTCACTGATGCTTCATACTCGCAGCAGAGTCCAACTCAACCCCGTGCTTCCTCCCCGTAGCTGATGACATCAAGCCGTGCCCGCGCTGCAGCGCTTACATCATCAAGATGAACGACGGGAGCTGTAACCACATGACGTGCGCGGTGTGTGGCTGCGAGTTCTGCTGGCTGTGTATGAAGGAGATCTCGGATCTGCATTACCTCAGGTGAGGAGGGGAGCAGCACGCGCTTCTCCGAAGCTGCTCGGAGGAGTTCAGTCCGTGTGTTTGCCTTTCATCCTCCTGCCTCTCCAATCAGCCAGTAAAATTTTCTTCGCTGACCCAAAGATCTGAACTTTCTCCCCATGCTGGAGTAGGAGGATGCTCTTCCACACCAAGAAAAGCTCCTCCTGATGCAGTTGCATGTGAGAGCTCTTAGCACACCGAATATTAAACATAGTCCCAGTAGTGTGGTGACCACCTGGATGAGCAGATTAATCTTGATTGGGGGGGGGGGAAAGAGGGAAACATTTTTTGTGTTGTTTATCCACTTCCTAAGTTTTGTGGTTTGTTCGTGTGGAAGTTGAACTTGGGGTTCTCAGGAACACTTAGGAATTGCTGTGGTGTTAATGTAATTTTTTTTTTTTCCTTCCTTTAAGCCCCTCTGGCTGTACATTCTGGGGCAAAAAGCCATGGAGTCGTAAAAAGAAGATTCTCTGGCAGCTGGGCACATTGATTGGTGCTCCTGTAGGCATTTCCCTCATCGCTGGCATTGCCATTCCTGCTATGGTCATTGGCATCCCTGTGTATGTGGGGAGGAAGGTAAGTGTGGAGAACACAAGATTGGAGCTGAGGGATCTGGGGCTTTGGGGGCGTTCTCTGTACTCAAGGCATCTAGACCAGAGATTTAGAGCTGATACAAAGGGTGGATCATTTCATAGAACCAAAATTCAGTTGTCTCTTCTAAACCTTGTCTTATCTTTTGGGCTTTTTAACACAGCCTGTGATGATGGGACAGTGGCTGGCCCCCGAGCACCACACTTTGGCTTGCATAAGTCACTCGTGTTTTGATGCTGACCTGTTGCCCCGAACTGTGTGATACTGTTGTGTGTCTGTGCTGATAAGGAGGCGTTGAGAGGGAAGAAATGGCATGTCAGCACTATATTTGTAGCTGCTTCTTTTTCTTAAACACAGACCCACCTGCTAGATCTGATCTGTGAGGAGATCTGTGGTCAAGATAAGGTTCTTTAAGGGCTAATGCAGCTGACAAGGCTTATTAATGTCTTCTGCTGGTGTTTGCTCATGGCCAGGCTCTGTTCTCACCTGGTGCTTCTCCTTTTGTCAGATCCACAGCAGGTATGAGGGAAAGAAAACCTCTAAGCACAAGAGGAACTTGGCCATTACTGGTGGGGTCACCTTGTCTGTCATTGCCTCTCCCGTCATCGCTGCTGTCAGTGTTGGTAAGTGGGTGCAGCCCCTTTCCCTTCTGGTGGGCCAGTAGTCACTGAGACAAGTGGGTAGCCCAGCCCTGTGAGATGGGGTGGCCAAAGGGCAGTTTGCAGACTGCTGCTGTGTGCTTTTCTGGACACATCCCTCCGTTTCACATCCAGGCTGCACGTCCTCTTGTGCTTGAGTTGGCCTCTAGCCAGCACAGGCCTTGTGGGGAGCAGCATCTGCCGGTGCCACAGCCCGTAGTGGAGTCCCTTGACACGCGGAGCTGTCTCTTATCCATGGACTGATTTGGTGGCTGATGTCTTGGGGGTTCAGCTGAGGCTGTCTGTGCTCTTGGGGTTCCCTCATTCTGCACTGTAGCAGCACAAACGAAGGGCTCCTCCACTGTCTATCTGTAAAGTTATGAACTAGGACCTTTAAAAGCAGCGTAAATACAACTAAAAGAGTCCCTACCCCGCAGAGTCCTTTCTGTGTGCCCAACACACTCAACTTTAAGCTCCTCTTAACTCAGCACGTCCTACTCTCCAGGTATTGGAGTCCCCATCATGCTGGCTTACGTCTATGGTGTTGTGCCGATCTCGCTGTGCCGAGGTGGTGGCTGTGGAGTCAGCACTGCCAACGGAAAGGGTGTGAAAATCGAGTTTGATGAAGATGATGGACCGATCACAGGTAACGTGATAACTGGTGAAGGGAAGGGGGTGCAGCAAGACCCTGTCGCTACCTCCTCTAATGAAATGTAGGGGATCTTAGCATGTCCCAGATCTGAACATCTGTCTTTACCTGGATTTGGCTAGAAGCAGTTAGTGTAGAAGCAGCTGTGTAGCTCTCAAAGCAAAATCTCAGCTCTTCCTCGCCCTGGACGAGGCAGGGAGGCAGTCTGAGACGAGGCACGTGCTGTCTGGCCCCCAGCTCTGCCAGCGCCGTGGCAGCCGAACGGTTCCCTTGCTGATTCTAATTCCCGTGCTCTCTCGCCCCGCAGTGGCCGATGCCTGGCGAGCCCTGAAGAACCCCAGCATTGGCGAAAGCAGCATTGAGGGGCTGACCAGTGTGCTGAGCACCAGCGGCAGCCCCACCGACGGGCTCAGCGTGATGCAGGGCAACTACAGCGAGACGGCCAGCTTCGCCGCCCTCTCAGGAGGCACCCTCAGCGGCGGTGTCCTCTCGGGAGGCAAGGGGAAGTACAGCAGGTAACTGAACTGGTGGGCACAGCCAGGAAAGGGGAGAGGATCCCAAGGCCTCTGTTGGTTGAGCAGGCTTATTTTGGGGAGCTCTCCAGGACTGTGAGTGGTCCTTCTTGGACCTGGGAGTTGTGTCCTAGTATTTTTGTGTCTTGGTCTGTTGTAGAATAACCAGTCCCAGCAGACCAGGTTACTTCTGGAGTCAGTGCTAGGCTGGTTCTTACAAGGAGGACAAGAGATAAGTTTCTGTCCCAACTGAGCTCCTTGAAACTGCAGAGCTGATGCTTCAGCTTAACTGGGAACAGCGCAGAGATGCCTGCGTGGCCTTAAAGATCTTCCAGTCCTCTGATCTCAGCCCAGAGGCTTTGATGTTTCCTGTTCTCCAGTGGCCCATAGCAAGCAGGGTCGCTGCTTTCCAAGTCAGGAGGTTACACCACAGTTTTCCTCTAAACTTGCCTGTGAGTCAGTTTGCTGGGTAATTAGAGACACGAGTTGATATGGCAGCCGGGATATAATCACGGCTGTGTGCTAGATCTGTGGAAATCAGTTCTTCGCAGGAATTGCATGAGTCATAGATATCAACACAACTTTACATTCGTCATGGAAAACAGAATGGGTTTACCTAAATGGAGCCAAAATTGAGACTAAATGAGAGGAACCATTGGGGTTAAACTCTGTCACGCTGAGCTGGGCCAGCACAGAGGGCCTCTTGCTTTCCCATGATGAACAGCAACTGTTTGGTGCCCCTCAGGGATCATCTAAGGCATTTCTGAGGAATCCTTTTCTTTCCCGCAGGCTGGAAGTTCAGGCAGATGTCCAGAAGGAGATTTTCCCCAAAGACTCGGTCAGCTTGGGGGCTATCAGCGACAACGCCAGCACTCGAGCCATGGCTGGTTCCATCATCAGCTCCTACAACCCCCAGGACAGGTAGGAGGACGTGTGGTGGTGAGAAGAGTGTTGGTAGTGGGTGTCCTGCAAAAATCTGCTCTGCGAGGTGCTGCTGTGGGTGGTGAGATGACTGTGGTTGCACCAGCTCTGCAGCTGGCAAGTGGATTGATCCTTTTACTTGCACACGAGGACAACTGGGGACAATTTGGGAGCAGCTTTCATGTGCAGTGTGGAGACTGAGGAGGGGATCTGCAGCCCGGGACTCTCAAGGTCTGTTCCTGGCTGCTCCTGGGGACTCTGGTGCTTTCCCAGTTCAGTTCCTGGCTCAGCCTGGGGACGATCTTGGCTGCCCTTAAGAGGACTCGAGGAGAGCAGCGAGTGCTGCTGTTTCCCAGATGCCGTGGGGTGATGAGCAGCATCTTGCTCATGTTTGGGAAACGTGATCCTCCCGGTGCAGTGATGCAGTGCCCAGTGGTGACCCAGTCGAACCCAGTAACTGTACCCAGTAACTCAGGGGTGCTTGTTTTTGCAGGGAGTGCAATAACATGGAGATCCAGGTGGACATCGAAGCCAAACCAAGTCACTACCAGCTGGCCAGCGGCAGCAGTACAGAGGACTCTCTGCATGTCCACACCCAAATGGCAGAGAATGAAGAAGAGGAGGAGGAGGAGGACGAAGAGGAGGAGGAGGATGGTGAGCAGGAGCAGACGTGCAAACACCAAAACTGTGAGCAAAAGGACTGCATTGCCAGCAAAACCTGGGACATCACCCTGGCCCAGCCTGAGAGCATACGGAGCGACCTGGAGAGCTCCGACAGTCAGTCGGACGACGTGCCAGACATTACCTCGGATGAGTGCGACTCCCCCCACTCTCAGACTGCGGCAGCCTGCCCACAGACCCCCAAGTCTAGAGGTGCCGAGAGCCCAAGTGCCCCCCTGAGCCACTGTGCCCAAGCCGAGGGCTGCAGGCTGGAGGAAATAGTCAAACTGGAGTGCATCGAAGCCAGAGTATGAAATGGCCTCCTGCTGAAAAGCACACTTGCTGTTGTTGCATCTTTTGGGGCAGGGTTGTGTCCGTGTTGGCTTCTGTTTGCGATTCTCCAGCTGGCTCCCCAGCCTCGCCTCGGGGAGTTGCTGTTTCTTACGTGACAAAAAAGAAAAAGGAAAAAAAAAAAAAAAATCCCCCGCCCTCTTTTTGTTTTAATTTATTGGTTCAAGCTCTGTGAGGTGTGTAAGAGTGTAAATATGTACGTGTGTCTGTATGTCTGCAAACATCCTAAGGGACTATTTGAATAAAGACCTGGTTGTCATTCGACTCGCATCCAGCTCGTCCTTTCTGACGATATATGGTGAAATCTTCCGGCTGCCTTTGCCCTTTGCTCAAGCGTTTGTGAACACCGCCCGAGCCCAAGGTGTGGGGGAACGGGGGGCATCTCCTCTTCTGCCAGAAAGTGGGGTGTGACAGCCTTGTTCTGCCTGCAGTGGCCGTGGGGACGGGGTGTGTGTCACCTGTGGCTGCGGGGGCTGGACCTGCTTTGTCCTGAAGCTGTGGCGGGGCTGGGACTGTTCCCTGTGCTCGCTGCACAGGTTACGGCGGGGGGGGGAAGGATGGGGATTAACGCTGTGCTGAGCCAACTTCCCGGTGTTGCGAGGTGTGAGGGATCTGAGGGGGCCAAGGGTTGGCCTGGGGGCTCAGGTGGGACATTATTATTCTGGTGAGAGGCCAGGAGCCAGCCCTGGACCAAGCCCTAGGAGCCAGGGCTGTGTTGTTGTCCCTGGAATTAAATTGTTGATGCCTCATGTCTTTTCAGAGTGTTGCTTAGCGAGGATCTCTGAGCAAGGGAGGGCTCCCCTGACCCCTCTGCTTTTCCCTCTCTCTGCAGGTTGATCCCTGGTACCTGACAGTGCTCACCTCTGCCCCTTGGTCCAGCAGCATCCGCCTCCGAGGCGCTGCCCCATCCCAGACCCTCAGCCCGTGGCCTTGGACCTGCCTGGCCAGATCCCAGCCTGCTGCCATCGCTTTAGGGTGGACTGACCTGAGCGTGCTGGGGAGGTGGAGAGGGCACAGATGGATGGAGAAGTGGATGTGGTGTATCAGCACGGCGTGCCCCGCCTCGGCAGCAAGGGGAGCGCAGGGGTGGGGACGGGGTTGTGGTTCCCCTCAGCGGAGGCAGGCGAAGGTGGAGTTACCCCTCTGTCCATCCCGGGGAGCTGGTCCGACAGGAATTGGAGTAGCAGTGGGGTGCAGCAGGTGAGCAGCTCTGGTGGCCTGGGCCTGGTCCCAGCACGGACACGCAGGTCCCAGCTGCCAACCTGGGGACATCGAGGGGCTCTGGTGGCCTGATCCCGGCCCGGTGAAGATGTGTCAAGTGGGTGAGTCTGGGTCTGGCGTGGGGATTGCAATGGGAGGGTGGCCCGGCCCTGCCTGCGGCTCCAGCACTGCCCTCCTGCAAGAAAACGGAGGCAGCGAGGGAGGGAAGCCGAGGGGCTTGGATGGGCTCAGGGTCGGAGCTGGACAGAGCATCTGGGTGATGGTGGGTGCATGAGGAGAGCAGCCCTGGGGTGGGTCCTGATGGGGGAACAGCCCAGCTGCTGCTGTGGCCACTCAGGTGCCAAAACCCAGCGCTGGAGCTGCCGTTTACAGGCAGCTGCTCCCCCCAGAGCTTCCTCATCGCTCTGGGGAGCCCCGGCCCTTCCTCGTCCCATCAGGGTCTCCCGTCTCCGCAGCTGCTGGCCCCGCGCTGCCGCCCCAGTCCCAGCAGAGCCGACTGGAGCAGTGGTTTGCATACCTGGGCTGCCCGCGGCTGCCACCCCGTCACCTCCTGCTTGTCCCTCAGCCAGCATGGGGCACGTCCTCTGGGGTGTCCCCAAATGCTCCGTGACTGTGCTGAGCATGGTGTAAGGGCAGGAGGGATGGCTCAGTGCTGGCCACCCCACACCGTGCAGCCTCCTTGCCCAGCCCTCCTCTCCCTTCCATCTCAGGCCACCTCGATCCCGGCAGCCACCAAAGGGTCCTCATGAAAACGGGCCTCATCCTCCTCATCATCGGGCACCTCAACTTCATCACCGGCGCCCTCGTCCACGGCATCGTCCTCCGCTTTGTGGTCAACCCCTGGGACGCCATGTCCCTGCAGTACGCCATCGCCAACACCGCCTCCGTCATCTCGGCGCTGCTGGTACCGCGGGGTGCAGGGTAGGGGGGTGCGGGGGGACGCGGTGGGGTGTGGGGGGCATCTGGGGTGGATGCAGATGTATGCGGGGTGGGCAGGAGGTGGGATGCAGGAGGATGCGGGATGGGTGTGGTGTGGATGCAGGGTGGGCAGGAAGTGGGATGTAGGATGGACGCCGCTCTGTCTCTCCTTCCCTGCTCTAAATAAGCCATTCCACCCCAAAACCAGGGGGGTTAAATGCACAGGGACTTGTTACTGGGTGGAGGTTGGGGGAGACAAAACACTGGCCCGCCGTGATGCTGAACTGGCCGGATGAGCTTTCAGGGACAATGTCAACAGGGAACGGGGTCCAATGTCCCTGGGGCTGATGTCCCCGCGCTTCCTCACAGACCATCGCCTGTGGAATAGCTGCCATCATGCTGTCCCGCTACCTCGCCCCCGCCGCCCTCGTAAGCACCCGCAGCCCCTCGCGCAGCACCCGGCAGGCTGCAGCCATCCCACGGAGCGTGCGCAGCCGCCACCTCCCCTCGCTCGGGGAAGGAACCCGGCCGTGCACAGCCCTGGGCTCACCGTGCTGCCTCTTCTCTCCCCTCCTGCAGAAATGGGGAGTTTTCACCCTGACTGCCTGCAGCACCCTGGGCTGCCTGTCCTGCCTGCTGGGGCTGGCCGTCTCCATCGGGCTGACACTGGGCAGCCAGGGCCGGGCACTGCTGGCCCCCTGCACCGTCCCCACCTCCCGCGAGTGCCCTTTTGATCCCACCCGTGTCTATGTGAGTCCACTGTGGGCTGGGGCTGGGTGAAGCATTGGGGACCTGACATCCTGTGTCCCCGCAGAGCTCCACGTTGTCCCTCTGGGTCATCTCCCTCCTGCTTGACTTGATGGAGATCGTCTTCGGCATCCGCTGCCTCCTGCTCATCATCGGCCTCGGCCGCTGCTGCCGCAGGGTGCACCGGAGGAAGGTGACTCCCAATCCCCGGGCTCAGCACTGACCCGTTCCCATGCTGGGCTGGGATGGACCTGGCTGGGCTGAGGGACTCCGGGACGGGAGTAAGACTTGCCGCCCCGAAGCTCTCGTCCCCCCAGTCTCTTTCTCATCACCCTCTCTGGTTTGCAGGTCTCCTTGCAGGCAGCGCCTGCGGAGAGCCCCGATCCCCCCGGGCAGTGCCTGGGCCTGCTGCGGCTGGACAGCATGGAAACAGCCTGGCTCTGAGCAGGGCCCGAGGGCTGATCCCGTGGATGTGCCCCAGGCATCCCTGCCCCATCCCAGCGCACGCACAGCCCCACAGTGGGACCCAGCTGCCCCCCAGGCTGCTTATCAGGTGGACATGTCCCCTGGATGCCACCAGCCAAGGCACATGAGCCCATCCCCATGGTCTTGGGTCGCCAGGGGCTGCAGCGAGGGAGGCGACTGGGCTGGATCCAGACCCTGCAGGGAGGAACTGCCCCCTCAGCATCGATGGCCCCTTTCCCACCACTGACTGCACTGACACAAACTTTATTCTGCAGGTATTAAAAGACCAGAAGCGCGGCCCCTCCCCGTGGCCCCCACCCCTGCGCCGGCTGTGGGGAAGGGGCTGGCCCGACCCCATGGCCGTGGCAGTGTGTGCATGCGTGGGGGGTGCTGGGAGGCCCCCGAGCCACCGGGTCTTTGTCCCCTGGGCCGTGTCCCCGTGCCCACTGGAGATGCAGCAGTGGCTTTGCCGGGCTGAGTTGTCCCCCTGCTCCGAGCCCCCGGTGCTGAGGGGGACCGTCCTCGCTCGGGGCAGACCCTGCCTCCGTCCTTCCCCCAGTCGAGACAGTGCAGGAGCCCCCCAGCAATGGGGACTGTCCCCCCGGGCTCCCCCTTGCCCCAGCCTCCACCAGGCTCCAGCTCTCCCCCCGCAAGGGGCCGTGGGGACACGGCAGTGGGGACCACAGGGGCTGGGCAAGGGACAGCAGCAGTGGCCGGCTGCAGGGTCAAGGGGTGCTGTGGGGCCATGGGGGGGCTGTGGGGGTCCGCGGGGCTCAGAGCTGCACGGCGCCGCTGGGGTCACACTGCAGCAGGCGCACGATGGACGGGTCGCTCTTGGCACCTTTGATGAACTCCTCCAGCGAGAGCTTGCCTGCAGAGGACGAGGCGGGGGACACGGCTCAGCCTGGTGGCCACCACCCCTCCTGGGTGCGCTCACGGGACCGGAGACCTCCCGGCACGCACCGCAGACACCCACCCACCCACCCGGGATGAGCACCCCTGGGCTCCGCTCCCCGGGGTGCGGGACACGCTGAGCCCCTCCGGCTGCTGGGGCTCCCCCCCGGCCACCCCAGCGGACATGAGCCATTTAATCAGCGTACGTGCGGCTCCTTCTAAGACCCCCGGATTTAGCCATGAGACCTTTCCCTTAATCCCCTCCATCTCCTCTCATTTACCATCGTTATTAGTATCCATCTGTCGGAAGATTTTTTCCGTTCTTTTCTCTGGAGTTGATTCATCTTCGGGCATGTTCATCACGGAGGAGACCATTTTGTAGATGGCCTGGGAGAGGGAGATGGGGATGAGGGTGGGTGCAAGGCGGGCGCCTGCCATCGCTCACCCAAAATGGGGGACAGAGCTCTGGGCTTCGCTGCCCTGGGAACAGGGCTGGTGTTTAACACCCTCCCCGTGCGCTCAGGCTCCGGGGAGCTTTAGCTCCCGGCACAGCCAGGGGGGATGCAAGCGGCAGCCCTGCGGGAAGAACGCGGCGGCAGGAGGCAGGTGGGAGGAGATGCCTGCTGAGATGTCACCACAATGGCCTCACGAGTCACCCTGCCGCTGCCGATGCCACCCAGCTGGGGTCTGGGCAAGGAGAACATCTCCCGTCGCTCTGCCGACCACGCATCCCTCTGGCCCGGGGTGCTCGGGGATGGCTGCATGCACCCAGCCCTCCCCAGGAGCACAGTGAGTGGGGCCAGCGGGACGCGCCCCAGGACAAGGGGGTGTCCCCAGGACAGGGAAGGAGCAGGGGATGCCCCAGGGTAGACTGATCCCTGCAGCCACAGAGCTCGGCGAGCGGCTCCGCAGACAGCAACAGGCTCTGTCCTGGGAACTGCCAAGCCCTGTGCCAGGGGTAACGCAGGGTGCGTGTCCCCAACCCGGGAGAGGACGGCCACCGTCACACCAGGGTGATGCAGGACCACAGACTAGGAGTTGCAGCGGCGCAAGGGAGCCCGGTACCTGCACGATCTCCAGCATTTCCTCCCGGCTGATGTAGCCGTTGCCGTCCAGGTCGTACATGCTGAAGGCCCACATGAGCTTCTGCTCCAGCTTCCCGCGGGAGGTGACGCTCAGGGCGATGATGAACTCTCGGAAGTCGATGGTGCCGTCACCGTTGGTGTCGAAGGTGCGGAAGACGTGCTCGGCGAACTTGGAGGCGTCACCGTAGGGGAAGAAGTTGGCGTAGATCTTCTTGAACTCCTCCACGTTGAGGATGCCGGAGGGACAGTCCTTCAGGAAGCCCTTGTACCAGCCCTGCAGCTCCAGGTCGGAGAACTCGGTGTTTTCCCGCAGGTCCTGGAGCATCTCGGGGCGCAGTTTGCTATTCTGCTTCCCCATGCTGCTGGGACGCACCGGCCGTCCCGGGGAGGGGACAAGTGCTGGAGCGGGGCAGGCGCCTGGCCCGGCTCGGGGTGGGGGGGTCCCTCTGCACTACAGGAGGGGAGAGGGATGGGGCAGCGCGCGCTGGCAGCCCCCGGACACCCGGGCGGACACCAATGCGCCCCCCTCCATCCCCGCTGTCCTCTCTGAGCCCTCGGGGCCAGCCCCGGGGACCACCCAGCCTTGGGCAGCGCCAGCCCCCTCGCGTTTGCGTAATAAACCCTTATAGCTCATTTGCATAATATATAGGCGATACCTAGCTGGCAGCGGGAGGGCAGAGCAGCCTGGAGGAGGGGAAGGGGCCGGATTGGGCCCTGGCAGCGTGCTGGCTGGGGGTCTGGGTCCAGCCCAGCTTTGGGGCTGGCCGGATCTGGGTCAGCTCCCTTGGAGGGAGGGATATTTTCAGCTCCTCCGCTGCCTCCGTTAATATTTGATGGCTCTGGAGCCCCGGGGAGGGCTGGGGGCCACAGGACTCTCCTCAGGGCCCCCTCCCCACTTCAGAGTGCCCACACCCTTGGGGGACCCAGCACACCCCATCCCGCCAGGGTCACCCCGAGGAGCGTGGAGAGGCCGGGAGGGGGTCAGGGTGGTTGCCCAGCATCTGGCCACACACCCCAGGTCCCCACGCCTGGGGCTCGCGGGGGGGACCTTGACCCAGTGCCCCCACCCCAGGCTGTGTTGTGACCCCTGTGTGGGGAGAGGATGGGCGCGGGGGGCTTCCTGGGTGGGTGGAGGGCTTCAGTGCCTGGAGCACCCGCCATCCTACCCAATGCAGGGAGGGGGCTCAGCATCCCCAATCCCCCCACCCTTCGGGATCACAGGGCAAACAGGACTCCCCAAGAGAAGCAGCCCAGTAGGGCTGGACCCCCCCCCGGTCAAAGGGAGGCTGAGACCCCACAGTGTTTCTCCATCACCCCCCACCCCAGGTCCATCCCCACCCCAGCAGCCCAGGAGAGGGTCTGTGTGTCCCCACCCCACTCAGGGATCCCAGTCGGGGCCCCCCGGGGCTTGCACGACCCCCAGCCCCGCTGCCCCGGGGGGGCTGTGCCCCCTCCCCACTTCCCAGGGCACCTCCCACCGCTGAGAGGGGAGCCCGTGGGGGGCTCAGCACCCCGAGAGGTGTTTGCAAGGACCCCCCCCAAAGCTGTCACCCCTGGAAGGGTGATTGGGCACCCCCAGGGAGGATGCTTCCAGGGCAGGGGGGCTACAGGGGATTCCCCCCCCAAAACCGGGCACCCCCGGAGAGAGAGGGGTTGCCGAGGACACACCCAAGGAAAGATCCGCTCAAGGGGGGGGGTGTTACCAGACACCCCCGGCAAGATGTGGCGGGGCGGGAGGGGGGCGCAGGGCACCCCCGGCAAGATGCGGTGGGGCGGGGGTGGGTGAGGGGGGGTGCTCTGCAGCCGCCGGCGGAGAGAGACGTGCCCGGGGGCTGGGTCCGTGCCGGCGCCCTGGTCTCTCCGGTCCCCCAGTGGCTCCCGGTGTCCCCCCCCCCGTCCCCGGGTGTCCCCCCCACCTCTCCCCGCCGCCTCTTACCTGCCCGGGGACGAGCCGCCGCCGCCGTGCGCCAAAGCAGCCCGGGAGCGCCCGCCGGTTGTGCCCGCCGCAGCGCCGGGCTGCGGGGGGGGCACCGGCACCGGGAGGGACCGGAGGCACCGGTAGCAGCCCCCACCGGGATCCTCCACCCGTCCCCGGGCCCCACGCACACACACACACACACCCACCCACTGGGAAACTACCCCTCGTCTCCCCGCAGCCGAGATCTGAGGCTCGGGGTGGGGGGGAGTGGGGGGTCCCCTCTTGCACTGGCAAGGGCTGGGGCAGCTCTGGGAGCACGGGGAGGTCTTGGGGCACTGGGAGCACTGGGAGCACGCCGCGTGTCAGGATGCCTGCAGAGCTGGGGGGGACATGACATGCCCCTGGTTGGATCTTCAAGGGCTCTGTGGAGTGTCATCCTGTCACGGGGTGGGTGGGATGGGGAAGCCCAAGGGGGGTGTAAACACCCCCACACACATCCCTGTGCATGCACTGAGCTGGGGACCATGCTCTCCGTGTGCCACCCCTGCTGTCACACCCGCCTGTCCCCATCCTGTCCCCTCGGAAAGAGCCCAGGGCATGGGCCAGGGTGGTCCCTGCAGGGACAGCGTGAGCCAGGGGCCGTGGGGACCCCCCTGTGCATGCCTTGGGCACCCCCAGCTCCTGGGCTTAGCCCTCACCTTCCCGCCAGCCCAAGAAAGTGCCAGGCCAGGCATTTTGGGGCTAGAAGGGGACATTTTGTGTTGAGTGTCCGCAGCACGCAGCCGGGGGTTGATGTGGTGTCATCCTTGGTCGCTCCAGGGGCTGGAGCAAAGCAGCTTTCTGTAGCTGCTCCAAGCACTGGGAAAAGGCTCCGGTGGAGCCAGATGCTTGCTCTAAGGAGGTGCCATTCCCAGCAGGTTTTCCTGCGTTCCTGCACCAGCTCCATCCATTTGCAAAGCCCGGGATTGTTCAGCAATGCCGCGGGGAGCAGATGGCAGGGGCAGATGGGAGGAAGAGGCACTCTCCTCCGAATTACACAAATAAACACGCATAAAGTGATTAAACCCACAGCCCTGTCGCTGGTCTGGGGGAAACGGGGAAGGGGCTGGGGGGGAAGGACTGCTTGAGACACCCAGGCTAACTCACCCCAAAATCTGCTGGGTGCAGAGATCAGTGAGGCCAAGGGGCTGCAGGTGCCCGTTGAGGGAGACGTGGCACCTCCAGGCCTAAAACGCCAACCTGAAGCAGGGCAGGAGACAGGGACTAGCCCAAAAGTGGCCAAAATCCACAGGCCACACTTTGAAACACCGATGGGCAGCGCTCGCCCAAACCACTGCGGGGCCGGCGAGGGGACCCAGCCCAGCCCTCGGTGCTGGCCCATGAGGACCACGGGGACCTCGTTGTACGGCAGGAACAAGCAGTTATTAATAATAAAGGCAATATTGGTCTCTCGTTGTGGGTTTTTCCCCCTTTTTTAACAGCCTCGTGGTGGTACAATGTCCCTGCCTGTTGCTGCAGGAGCAGAGAGACCCGCACAGGCTCCTTCCTGCCCTTCCCCTGCACCTTTCGGTGCTGAGCCTCCTCCTCCTCCATCTCCCCATCGATCCCTTCTCGCCCTCCACGTTGCAGCAGCCGTGTCCGTGCCACAGCCCGGCCGAGGGGCCAGTGGCTCTGTGGGACCAGGAGCCCTCCGGGGGGTCTGGGCAGGGGTCTCGCACAGGAGCCCAAAGTCGAGCCCAAAGGGGTGTTTTGGGAATGGAATTGGGCTGGAAACAAGGGACCCGGTGACGGGAGCTGCTGCGGCCATGTGTCCCCCCATCCCATGTAGGAAAGATGTTTGGGGAGGGGTATGGGGTGGGGACTGGAACTGGGGCCTTGGGGTGAGCAAAAACATGAGGAAAAGGGAAATATTTGTGCCCTTGGGGCTGAAGGCATCCCGGGGGGCTGGAGCCAGGCACCCCCTGAGCTGGGTGATGCCCCCCCCCGCAGCAGTGCTGAGGCTGGGGAGAAGAGTTGGGCCCCCAAGGTGGGGGTGCCATTTCCTCTCCGATAATCTTCATATCTAATTTAATCCCCCTCTGCATGAGTGTCAGAGGGCACAAGTGACGCAGGCTGATTTGAAAGCATCCCATTTCTGACTCAAACCCGGCCCTAAACCCACCTAATCCCCCACACTGGAGTGGATTGCAGGAAGGCGAGAGAGGATAATGCGGGGCGTGGGGGGCGCGGGCAGGGCCCTGCTCTGCCATCAAACACTAAGTGATTTACAGGGTCCCTGGAACTGGGGGCAACTGACCCCCAGCCCATCCCCGCTGGCTCCCACACCCTCCACCCCAAAACCTGGAGTTTTTTCAGCATGCAGCCCCCTCCTTCACCCCTTGCTCCTTGCAGGGGGGCCAGGCACACCGGCTCATGCTCCCACCCACTATTCTAGGGGAACAGCCGTGTCACGGGGAGCAGGACCCTCTCCTGGGGGAGCAGGGCTGGCCCAGGGCTGGCTCCCACACCCCAGCCTTGTGGCCAAGCCTGCGGCAGAGATGCTGCCAGGAGGATGCTGAAATGGCTGCTGGAGAGATGTGGGGTGTTGGCGATGTCCTGGCTGGGAGATTCCTCCTCCTCTTCCTCCTCCTTCTTCTCCTCCTCCTCCTCGAAGGGATTTCTGCGGGAATTTCCTGCGTTGCCATAGCAGCCATGAAGCCCCTGAGGCTTCTCTGCAGCAGGGCAGGGTGGGATGGGGCTACAGGGAAGACCTTCTCGAGATGGGGGACATATCACCGTGTCCTTGTGGCCACCACACACACGTCTGCACACTGGCAGTGTGTGTTGGTGTCAGCTTTGGCGTGGCCCTGGCTGCTGTCCCCAAGCTGGGGTTGGCTCAACAGTTCGGGGGGGTGCCAGGGCTGGGCACACCACGGCAGGTCGTTCAGGGGTTTTGGTGATTTGGCCACCAGCCGCCTCGCCCTCACTGGCCCCACGTGCTCGTGGGAGCACCCTCAAGTGTGCCCGTGCAGCCGGGGTGGCACAGGAGGAGCCCAGGCACGCCAGAGTGGCTGTGGGTGCCCCGCGCCCGTGCCCTAAGTAGGGTTAATGCTCAGCAGACAAACAGACATCGTCCCCGCAGCCTGCTGGGGTACTGGGACGAGCTGGGAGGGGAGAGGGCAAAGCAAGAGGGGCTCAGCCCTGGCTGTACCACCAAACCCAACCAGGGTCTCCCCGATACCCTGCAGACCCCCTCCCCTTCAGCCCACAGTGACCCCAGAGCTTGTCCCTTGTCCCCACGCCCTGCACGGCCCCACGGAGGACACAGTGAAGGTAAGCGGTGCCGCAGCGGGGGCGCAGGGCAGGGGCTGCAGGAATAGCCGAGGATTAAAAGCAAATGCCCAGATAATGAGGATCTTTGGTAAAAAGCCCATTTGTATAATTTAAATCTCTAATAGGCTTCCTGGAATACAAAGCCCTTTGTGATGCCCGATCTCATCTGGATCAGGAGCCGCTCGCTTGCTAAATCTTGCCTGAGCACCGCGGGGATGCAGGGAGGTTTCATAACAGAGCGGTTCCATCCCACGTCCCCGTGTCCCCGTGTCCCCACGTCCCCATGATGCCCACGCTGCCGCCCCGCAGCACGTACGGCTCACCTTGCCCAGGCAGCCAAGGTCAGGGCTCCTGGGGACACGTGCTGGTCCAAGTGGGACACAGGCCTGTTGGCACCTGGACATGTGTGTTCAGCAGCGCCGTGACACAGAGCTGGGATGTATTTTGGGGCAGTTTGGGCACAAGCATGTGTATAAATGGCCGTGGGGGGGTGGCTGCAGCAGAGCTCAGGGAGGGAAGATGTGCTGTGGGCATCTTGGTGCCCAGGTTTTTTTCTTGGTGCCACCTTCCCTGGCAGCGTCTGCAGAAGAGCAAAACCCTGAGGGGTTTCGCTGCCACAGAGGCAGTTTGTCACTGTGTCCGGGGGGTCACAGAGCTCCCTGAGCCGTGGCGGGGAGGGCCCATGGCCAGAGCCTGCTCCAGCTTGTCCTGCCTGAGGATTTGAGGCCACTGCACGTGCCCAGGGCTGGCTGGAGGGCTGCAGCTCGTCCCTGCTGTGTCCCACTATGGGGCTCAAGGGCTGCGGAGGTGACACCGCTGTCCCAGGGAAGTCACGGCCCCGTTGAAGTGGGCACGGGTGAGACTGGGGGGTCTGGTTTTGGGGCGAGGGAGAGGGCGCCCAGAGGGATCCGGACCCAGCCTTGACCCTTGTCCCCCGCCGTTCCCCAAGGGACGGAGGGGTTAAATGCCACCGCCAGTGCCACCAGTGCCACCAGTGCCACGGTCACACGCGAGCCCCGAGCTCCCTCTCGCGGCATCTCGCCCGTCTCATGGGGTAACCGAGGAGCCGCGGGGACCCGGTGGGGGCAGCGGCAGCCAGGACAGTGGGTCCGGGACACACACACACACACACACACACACCCCTGGGTGGGGGGCACCGACTGGGGGGCTCCGAACCGGGGGCACCGAACCGGGGGGGCCATCCCCAGCCCCCTGCGGCAGGACCCCGCGGGACGCGTCTGGACGTGGGGCCGGGGTGCGGGTCCGCTCCCGGGGGGGCCCGGAGGGATTGGTGGGGGGGGATGGTCCTGACTATGGCCCCCCCGCGGCGTTGCGCGGGGCCGGGCCTGTCGCGGGGTGTCGGCAGGTGGCAGCAACGACCTTCGGCAGCGCCTGGCACCGGGACCGGCACAGCCCGGCACCCCGCAACCCCCGCACCCCCTGAACCCCCTGCACGCAGACAGCACCCCCTGAACCCCCGGAACCCTGCCAGCCTGGCACCCAGCACCCCCGGAGTCCCGGTACCCCCGGCACCCAGACAGCACCCACCGCACCACACAGCACCCTGCCAGCCCGCACCCCGCACCCCAGCATCCCCAGCACCCTGACAGGCTGTCACCCAGCACCCCGGCACCCAGACAGCACCCCCTTCACCCCCAACACCCTGCCAGCCTGGCACCCAGCACCCCCCATCCCCCCTGCATCCTGCACAACACCCACTGCCCCCCACAGCACCCTCTGTACCCAGACACCACCCCCCGCACCCCGCAGCACCCTGCACAGCTCCATCTGCCCAGCACCAGGCCTTGGCACCCCCCACACAGCCCCCCCACCTTCCAGCTCCCCATGCAGCACCCTGTGCAGCTCTCCCCTGTCCCCAGCCCCCCCTGGCTGTGGTCCCTTTCACATGTGACCCCTGCAGTGTCCCCTCCGACATGTAGAGCCCCCCTAGAGGGCAGTGTCCCCCCAACACCCAGCATCCCCCCATGGGTATTGGCATCCAAGCAGGAGCCCCTGGGGGCCAGGGGGGGGTTGGCAGGGGCCCGGAGCAGTTCCGGGGTGAGCTCAGTGATGGGGTGCAGGGCGCCTTCACCCTGAGGGCTTGGGGTGCCACAGGGAGGAGCAGGCGATGGTTGGGGGTGACCGAGCAGCTCCTGGGGCACAAGTACAGCTCAGGGGGGCCAGAATCTCCTGAGGACCCACAGCAGAGGGTCCCCCAGATCTGCCAACATCCCACTGTCCCACCGTCAACCCTTGGAGACCCCAGGGCTGGGACTGTCCCTCTTGGGGGACATCCGGAGCGTCTCCACACACCACATTCATTTCCCTCATGGGCTGCAGGGGAGGCAGCCCGGGCCAAAATGAGACCCCCACAATGGTCCCCCAGCGCTGATTTTGGGACAGTTTTCCGTGTCACAGGGGTGTGGTCTGGGTGCTTGACTCCTGCCAGAGCCCAGCCCAGCATATTTGGGGTGAAGTGGGAGAAAATGGGGACTGGGTACAAGGAGGGGGGTGGCTGGCAGCCTCCCAGGTGTCCGTCTGGTGATGCGAGAAGGAAGACGAGCGACTGGCGAGCCTAAGTGCGTAATTAAGGCTGTGACTTAATTGGCACATCGGGGACGCGCGATGGGCGTCGCGTGACTTGAATAGTGATGTGCTGGTACGGGCTGGGGAGGTGGAGGAGGCTCCACACTGCACAGGGAGGCAATGGGAGCCCAGAGGGGACTGGGGGGGTCAGGACACCCCAAAAGGCCTTGGCAGTGGTGGGAAAGGAGAAGGGACAGGGAAGGGACATGCACCCAGGGGCAGCCGGGACCTGAGCCCCCCGCGGGGACCTCAGTGCAGTGGTGATGTCCCGGGGAACCTGCTGAGGATGGCAGATGTCACAGGGCTGGAAAAGAGCAAATGTTTCCCCTTTTTTTGGAAAGGGGAAAAGTTAAAACCAGGGAATTATGATGTTAATTGTGTTCAGCCTCTGGAAAAATACCAGAATGCATCAAAAACCCTCTTGTGGGAGCCTGGGAGGTAGCGTGGTGACAAGGACCCGTCCTCTCCCACCTGCCAGGAGCAACTGGGGCAAAACACTGGCCGTCCCGTGTGCTGGGGCCCGGCCGGGGGTCGTTGTCGGTCCAGGACGGGTCCAGCCCAGGCAGCACCTTCCTGAGGCCGGGCCAGGCAGCCCAGCTGCGGGGAGTTACTGGTTTTATGTGACAATCCCTCCATCTCGTGGCTGCCGGGGGATTTGGGACTCCCTGTACGGAGGCAGGGAAACGCCGCTGCTGGCAGCGTGGAGGCACGACCTTGGCTTTGCGTTTCTGCCGGCAGCTGAGGCCGGTTCGGCTGCGCTTGCCTTGGAGCCGGGGTCTTGTGGTCCCGCTCTGGGTGTGCAGCCCACGGAGGAAGCGCCGGCAGGAGCCCAGGGCCTGGCAGGGCCTCTTGCCCAGCCTCGTACTCCAGCGAGGGAAGGCCCAGGGGAAGCACGAGCCTGGCCTGCAGCCACCCCTGCACGGCTGCGCCCAAATCTCAGCTCCATCAGCTGAGCCCAGCCACGTGTGCCTGGATTTGGAGTGGGCACCAAGCTCAGCGCAGGCTGCTCTGGCGAGGGGCTGAGCCCCGTCGCCAGCCTGAGGGTCCTGCTCCCCTTCTTGCACCTTCTCCACCGCTGAAGTGATAAAATTTTAATCTGCTGCCAGGCAGGGGATGAAGGGGAGGCACCGCAGGTGCTTCCCCGGGATGCAGCTGGCTGCAGCTGAGCGCCCCGGCCCTGCGGTGGGCTGCAGCGCGGGCACGGCCCTGGCACCGCGACGCGGACGTGGCGCTGGGAATTATCATCGTCTCAGGCTGAGGAAAGAGAGCGGTGGAATGGCGCAGGGCTGGGATTTGGCAGGACAGGGCTGTCTGGGGGATTTCTGGGTCTCTCTCAGGCCGTGGGTGCCTGTCGCTTCTCAGCGAAGGGGCTTCGGTTCATGGGGAGCCGCCAGCAGCTCCGCGGGATCTCCCCGAGGTGAGGGGCCCCTCAGGGACGCCCCATCTCTCACTGTGGTCCACAAGCACAACCACGGCCAGAGGGTCCCCAGCACCGCTGTGGGAGGGAGAAGGGCCAAGGCCGGGCCCGTCACACCCAATTCACTCCCAATTCCCTCCCCGCTTTGTCCAGCGCGGTTCTGTGGCCACAGCTGGTGCAGAACGGAGAGAAACCACCAGTCCATAAACCAAACCGTGGGGACCAGGCTCGGCGGGAGAGGATCCCACTGCTGCCACCAGGAGCCCGCAGGCCACACCGCGCTCCCTGGAAGGTGGCAGCAAATAAATACCCAGCCTGGACAGACAGCGAATGAGTGATGCCGCCCAGACATATGGCCCAGACCCCGCCACCTCCCACCCGCACTGTGGCCCCAGTGCTCCCAGTCAGACCCATCTGTGTGTACTGGGACCTGTAGTCCCTGTCCTGTGGCCACCGGAGCTGGCGGAGCCACCCAAGGCCATCGTGGCTGGACCCTCAGAGGGGCAGAGGAGGGGTCGGCAGAGGCCGCGGTGGCCGGAGCAGGGTCCCCTCATCCAGCATCACACGGTTTGGCAGCCGGTCACCGAGCTGAGGAAACGGCTTCTACTCCCTTCAACCGGCTACCATAAATCAGCGCTGCCGGCTTAATTAACCTGGAGGCACGGCTAATTCCAGCAGCTCATCTAATCCTCGTTACCTGGGAATTCAGAGCCCGGCGACTCGCAGGGGCTGAGTGAAACCCCGGTGGTAAAATGTCACCGCTGCTGTGCACGGGGAGGCGGGGGGGGGTCTCGCCTCCTTCCGTCTCCGTCCCCCGGTGGGGAGCAGCCCCCGGGAGGGCCGGGCCGGGGTGTGCCGGGGGCGGGAGGGGCGGGATGGGGAAACTGAGGCAGGCAACGAGGCCGGGCTGGGCTGGGGGGGGGGAGGCCCGAGCCACCCGGGGGCCGGGGGAGGGACCGGAGCGGGGTTGCCCGGCGCTGCAGCGGGCGGAGCCGGGGCTCGGCGGGGCCGCGCCCGCCCCCGCCTCCCGGTCGAGCCCAGCTGTACCGTACCGAACCGAGCCGTGCCGGCCGCTACCGGGCGGTGCTGAGCCCCAGCAGAGCCGTGCCCGAGCCCAGCCGCACCGGGCGGGGAGCGGGAAGTCTCGGTGGTACCGGGAGGCCCCGGTGGTACCGGGAGGCCCCGGCGCTCTCCGCGGTGCTGAACGGAGCCGCCGCGCCCGCAGGACGCGCCGCCGGCGGGGCCCGGCCCGGCCCGGCCCGGAGCGGCTCGGCCCGGCGCGGCGCGGCGGCGGCGGGGGATGGAGCCCTTCCTCGGCTGCACCGGCGCCGCGCTCCTGCTCTGCTTCAGCTACGCCGGTCTGCGCCCGGTGGAGGCAGGTAAGGGCCGCCGGGCCCCGGGGAGAGGCTGCCGGGGCGGTGGAGGGGGGAGCCTCGGCGTGGGGAGACCCCCCGGTGCGCTCGGGTGGGAGCGTGGAGCGGGGCTGCGCCGTGGGGATGGGAGTTTGGGGGGGCATCGCCGACCGGGACTTTGTGGGTTTAAAGAGGGTTTCGGACACGCAGCCCCGCGGCTCCGGGAGCACCGAGCTCTCGCCCCCACCCGTGTCCCAGCGTGGGCGGCCCCGGGGAAGGCGTCTCGTAGAGACGAAAACGGGCTCGGGGAGAGCAAAGACACCGGGCACGGGGGAGGCAAAGGCTCTTCTGCCCCCCAACAGCGGTGCCCGCTCATGTCATGGGGCTGAACTGGAGCAGAGGAGGCAAAACCAGATGGGCTCTGCCACCGCCGCGTCCGCCTCGGCCATCCCCTTCCCCGGCTCCTGCTCAGCCCGGGCTGTCCGTGGGGCCCTGGAGCTCCTGAGGAGGCACCTGCCCCGGAGGAACCACCTCTCCTGGGGTACGGCCCATCCCGGCCACTTCGAAGCAGGCCCCTGCGAGCTGAGCAGGTCCTCTGAAGTGGGGGAGCCTTCGGGAAGGTCCCCACGAGGTAGCTCTAATTTTGGAGAGACCAGGACGTGCTCAGGTCCACTCTCCTCCCCTGCATCAGCCGGGCTGAGCCTTCGCCCCAGCACCCCGCGTGTGGGTGCTATGTCTCAGTGGGTGCTTCCCACCCGGAGCCAGACGCCCTCCCTGACTCTGGGTAGTCAGCCGAGGGCTGTCTCCTTCCCTGGCTGCAAGATGTTGGTGGAACAGCTGCTTTGATTTGCAAAACGCTGGTTGCCAGAATATCTTGCATTCCAGGAGGCTGGGGGTGACTATCAGGGATGCGGAGCTCCGGGGAGTGGAAATTCCTGCGCCCGAGCCAGCCCCGGGAATTGCCGGAGTTACATTTACCCCCGTCCTGTCTGCGCCAGGGCTGCAGCAGCCCCCCGAATGCCTTCGGCTCTGACAGACGCGTCCTTGGCCAGACATCGGCACTCTGAAGTTGCCGTTTCACAACTGACAGACCCGGGGAGATTAAGGAAACATTCCCAAACGGAGGGAGCGATGGGGAAAACACGGCGGCACAATGGAGGCAGCTGCAATTGTAACAGCCCTCCTCCCAATTTTCTGTAAACTAGGCCACTTCCCCTGCTCTTCCTTATCCTTGAATCACCTCAGTCAGCAACTGAGAGTAAACATGGAGTTGTGTCCCTGCCCATAACCGCCTTCTGCTCCTGTCTTACAGGCAGCGTTTCTGTGCCGTAAGGTGGCCGTGCCACGTTCGGAGCCGGGCAGCTCTGTAAACGCGGAGAGCGACCCTGCTCACGGCTACGGCGTGCGGTGGGGAGGCAGGAGACGCCGCTCTGGGCTCTGACGAAGCTGCGTGACCTTGGTGTCGTGCCACGTACCCCCGCTGCCTCCTCCTTCTGTGGTCTCCTTTGCCAAGGGTTGTGATGTGCTCTCCCCGCACCCCGGCAAGGCCGTGAACTTGTGCTGTCCCTGGTTTTCAGAGAGGGAAAAGAGGAATGAGGGTATGGAGTGATTTTCCCAAGGTCACCCAGAGGTAGAGGCAGCATTGCTACCAGCTCTGTGTCCCCAGCCCGACGATGTGGCCATGAGGCCACCAAGGTGTGCAAGCCAAGAGTCACTAGAAAAGCCCAGGGAGAGGAAATCATCCCCAGCAGGGTCAGGCAGGGATGGAGCCTTGGCGGTCCCTCCCCTTTGGCCCCAGAGCTCATGCCTGTAGGTTTAAAATAATGCCTGTGTGAAAGGTTGAAGCTGCTGTGCCCGGGAGAGGACCGGTGCAAACTCCTCCCTGCTGATGCAGCGGCGGGGGCTGGCAAGCGAGTGGCACTGAGTACAAGCCCTGCTCTGAAAGGGAGGTTTGGCCAGTCAGGACCGTTTCTTGGCAAGGTGATGCCAAGGTGACCGAGAAGGGCAAGCAGGACCGGGAGGACAAGGCAGCTCAGAAATAACCTCCCCACTAAACGCCCTCAGCATCCCACCAGCACCTTGGGGGTGAAGCCCTCCAACTCATTCCTAGTGCTGCCTGCTCCAGGGGGTCCCCGAGAAAACATTCGGGATGGTTGGCAAGTCAGAAATACAGTTTTGCCACAGCACTTGCTCTGGAAGCGGGCTGGCCCAGCCTGCATGGTCCGAGCTGCCCGCAGCCCCCTCCTCGTTAGGCAGAGCTAACGAAGAGGGAGATGAGCTGTGCCGGGCTCGGTGGTGCAGGGCGGCTGTTAAGGGCTGTAAGAGCAGCAGGGCGATCTGCGCAATGATGATGAAAGACCCCAAAATAGGCCATGGCCCCTGCAACTTGCTGGGGCAAAAAGCATCTCTGCAAGGTGCCTGTGCATACAGCAACTCAGGTCAGGTTTGGTTTTGTGGGATGGAGGGGAAAGGTGCTCAGGCAGAGGTAAAACTTCACTCTGGCGCAGCTCGGCCCCATCCAGCGCTCAGCCTTCACAGGACCCGCACTGGCCTTCAATGCACGGAGCCCCTTCATGGCTCCTCCGCTGCCCAAAAAGGGGCCAAAACCACCTGGGTGGATTCTGGTCGCTGCTCAGCACGTTCCCACACCCTGCGCCGCTCTGCAAACCAGGCTCCTCTTCCACTGCCGAGGTGGGTCTCCATCCTCACCCCCTCCCCAGGCAGCCCCACCAGCTGCAGCGGGGGAAGGAGAGCAAAGCGAAGGTGACAGCCGGACCGTGGACTGTCCTTGGCCTGTACCTCACTGGGCACGCTCACCCCTGCCTCCGAGCCCGGGGAACTGAGCTCAGCCACGGTCTGGCAGGATCAAAACCAGAAGCGAGCAATAGGCTCGGCACGCAGGAGGAAGCAGCGATCGGGCTGACAGCTCTTTGGAGACGGCAAAGCGACCCGCTGCGGCCCCTTCCCGTCTCTCGGAGGCCACGGAGATTCCTGGCCAGCTGACGGATGGCGTAAGCACTTTATTGATTTCTGCGTTCAGCGTAGGAGAGATTTAATTGAAATATGGAGGTTTCTAACCTCACTGTCAGCCTCTCAGCAGGGATGTTACTGTGCAAAGCAGCCGAGGTTGCGCCATCCGCTTCCAAACGCTGTTTCCTGCTGGGAACATACATGTGGAAAACGGAGAGGGACGCGCTCGCACACGTTAACCACGCACACCATGGCAGGATCCAAAAGCAGCCTTCATGGAGTGGTAGCCACGTACTGGTACTGAATATGGCCTCACACTTTTGGCATTTATTGTTAAATAAACCCCTCCTGGTTTATATAGTAGCCAGAGGTCAAATTAAGGCCTGAGTCAAGTGTAATTCAGTTAAAAGCAGAAATGTATCGAGCAGCAGAGCATGCAATTCCTCTGTGCAGGAAAAATCGGAGTGTTGGATACAAGAGCAGAGCTGGGTCAGGACCAGCCAGCAAACTCCTGGGAGAGGTCTGGGTACCAGCATCCAGCTCCAGGCCTTGCTCACCCTCCTGCCTCTGACAGATTTCTCTCTTTATTTCTCTAATATCACATAAGTGTGGGCTGAGAAAAGCGTGCGGTACCCAGCCCTCCCCCAGGACATTTGGGTCCTGGATAAAATGTGCCACAGCAACGACTCTGCTCTGGGTTGGCAGCATTAAAACCCAAATTGTGGCGTTGGCAAGACCCAAGTGAATCCCGCCCGGCTGCGGGACTCAGGGAGTCCGAGGTTTGGCAGCACCAGACATTCTCCAAAGTAGAAACACCCCTTCCTTCTGCCCTAAGGAATTCCTGATGGCCAGGCTGGACACGGTGAGCAGCTCTGTGCTCCCTGAAAAGGCTCCGTCCTCCCCGACAGCATTTCCACCTGCACATTCGGGCACCCACTCCTGAGGAATCAGGGGGCTGACCGAGATCGGACAGGGGAGCGGGCAGTCAGCAGGAAAGAATTGCCTCTTTCCCAGACTGAAGAACCACCAGTTGGTCTTTCTGCTCTTTGAAATTGCCAGAGTTTAGCAAACAGCCCCGCTTGCCACGGGGCCAGGAGCGGGATGGCAGCGGTGGGCCCTGCTCCCTCCCACTCCCCTGCAGGTTCCTTCATTCAAACCCTCAGGGAGGCTGAACGGCGGCGCCAGCCCTTCCTACGTACCCCATAAAGCTGACAAGCAATTCTATCGGCTGAAGGGAGCCCTGCTGGGAGAGCAAAGAAAGGCTCAGGAAGGCACCGAAAGCGGGTGTTTTCGTACCCACACTCAGGGAGTGGCAGCAGCGCTTTGTGGAGAACATCACACGGGACCTTATGGGATGCTCCTGCCCCTTGCAGATTGTGTCCTTCCATCTCCCACGTCCCCACAGGGAAGGTTGAGGTGCAGGAATAAAGCGTTACTGGGATTTAAGGCTGACTTTTACTGGTTCCCGCAGGGAAGGGCTCACAGCTTGCTGGTGGACAGCACTGAAGGAGCCGCTTCAGAGCCTCGGCAGGCGATCTGCTCGCTGGACCATGGCCTGGGGGCTCTGAAGCCGCTGAGCTGAGCCTTTCACAGCAGGAAAGGAGCTGCTTGTGGGAGAGGAGTTAACTGAACTGGGAAATGCTGTCACTACAGCGGAGCCTTAGCCACGCAGGAACCAACTGCATTTCACTCCAGGCACTTCCCAGTGGCTGGAGTTTCCAGGACAGTTGAATTCAGTTTTGGGGCTAGACTGGGCCCCTTGGCTGGGGAGATAAATCCAGGAATACGCTCTAATTCCAAACCTACAGCCTGACCACAGGACTCGGTGATGTTTCCACAGATTCTTCCTTTTCCTCTAAGCACTGATCCCCCCAGCCTGCATGGCTAAAGGCAGCAAGCTGGCTCCCACCCCCAGCCCCACCATAAGAGCTCACAGCAGAAGGTGCAAATTGAGAGCAGCTTCAAAAGAGCGAGACACAACAGCAAGGAGAGGGACCGCGGCCGAGGAGCCAGGAGCTCCGAGCACCTCTCAAGGATGTCTTTGTGGCCGAGGTCCCCACCCCGATCCTAGAGGTGCCAGACAAGACATCCCGGGGTCTCAGACACCCCCTTTGCTCACCTCACCACCCTCGAGCAGCAGCCCCACCTTCACGGGTGGTGGCAGCAGTGGGATGGAGACAAACCTGACCCACTCTCTCCCTCCCTCCCTCCCTCCCCATCCCATCCCATCCCATCCCATCCCATCCCATCCCATCCCATCCCATCCCATCCATGCTACAGCTCTGATGCTGAACTCAACATAAGGGGCAAGCAGGCGGTTTCCTCCTCCTTGTGCCAGCAGCCGCTGTGTCAACAATAAAAAGTCAGGGAGGAATCAGCCCAAAGCTGTAAAGTGTGGGTTTTTTTTTTTTTCCTCTCTCTCAAATAAAAGTCCATTAATAATCAGCAAACCGTTTAATGAGAGGCTAGAAGGAGTTCTCAGCATTAAGAGGGGATTAAGGGTAATCTTCATCGCTCATGCCTCCTTGCTGTGCGGAGGCGGTTCTGACCTGCTCTTGCCAAAAGGCCCAGGGTGGGTAGGAGGGAGGCAGGGCTGGGACACAGCTCTGGGGGCTCTAGTCCTGCAACTCACCTTGGCAAAGGGTCCCTGTGGGAAGGAAACAAGACTCAGTTTAAGCATGATCAGTTTTGAAGCAGCCATTCAAGTTTAAAAATCATGTTTTCATCTTAATTAATCAGGGTTTTCCCCTTAAAGAGGGGGCTGTAATTTCTGCTGACACGAGAACGGGAGCAGCTTTTCACCCGAGCACACAGCTCTAATTCAAATTTGGCCAAACAGATCCTCTGCCAGTTTGCAACGTGTGATTTGCTCCAGCAGGCATCGCAGCCTCTGCGCTGGGATGAAGCTAAACTGCTAAACCAGAAATCTTGTACCATATGGGTCCCTTACAGACCAGACAAGGGATGTGCTGTCCTCAGCGTCTCTGGAGTAAAAGTGTTTGAGGAAGGTTTGATGCACAGCATGTTCCCTGCCATCTCGCCCGCAGCGGGGGAAGGAACAGCCCCTGGGGCCATCCCACCCTCTGTGCCCACTCCCAGAACACCAGCAGCTTTTTCCTGGCTGCCGCAGGCACAGAAGCAAAATTTCCAGGAGTTGCGTATGACTAGAAGGAACCAAACGTTGGGATTTGGCACCTCAAGGCCCTGCTAGAGATGCTGACCCCCTACAGCCAGCTGGGAAACAGAAATTACATCTTCTCCACCTGACCTGGCACTACAAAGAGCCGCAACTGGCCCAAGGAGCCAAAAGCGGTGTGGAATATCTTGGAACAGTGTTTAGATTTTAGAAAGTCATGATCTCATCGTGCATCTCCTGGGAACAGGGAGAAAAGCATCCTCATGGATTAAAATTTTGGTTCCAAGTTATTCACTCAGCTCTAGGTGCAGGAAACTAATTTTCCTGGCTTTGCATTTCTGTCAAAGGCCCTGCTTAATTCGCTTTTCATATCGCTTTTAGACTGGTTTGACACCACTGATTTATGTGTAGCTACTCCTAATCTGTGGCAGCGAAAGGAAAGGCACGTTCAGACCTGCTGTCCTAGATTTCACTGTATTATCTGCTGACTTCAACTACCCCGTCTCTCTCTCGGTATTACTATGAAGGGGGTTTTCTAAAGTGCTCTCGACCATCCACACTGGCTGATTCCTCCCCTGCCTACATCCAGAGCCCTGCTCTACAGGCTTCAGGCACTGGGTTGCAGCTTCCCTTCTTCCCCGCAGCCCTCCACCCTCTCTCACCAGAGAGGTTGTTTGCTCTTCTCCAGCTCTGCTAGGTCTTCCCAACTCCCCCACATTTTATGTCATCAGGAAACTTAAGACACTTTTTATGCTATGCCTCCCTCAAGGTCACAGATTTCCAAGGGGACTCGGGCACCAAGTGCGGTGTGTTGTACGTTCCCTTTTCCCAGCCTGAAGCTTTTTCCCTGATACTCTGCTCTCTGTTCCTGTGGGGTTAATTCATCTCTTCTCAAAGGCCTCTTCAACCTAAGCTGGGTAAATCAGTGCTAGCTCCTAAAAAAAAAATTAGCTCCTAAAAATATCCAGGAAAGACAACCATGCCGGGATTTAACTGTACAGCTGTACTTTGAGAAGGGCGAAGTGCCTGGCTGCAGCTGGAGACTGTTTTGTCTCCCATCTCTCAACTCCGTCATGTCCTCCGTATGTTCTAGCAAATTCATCAGGCATGACTCACAGACCTTCCCTGTACGCATTCCCATCTGCTGACTGCCCCTTCCTAAAATTAGATCCTACTCTGGTTGGCACACGGGTTCAGTCACGGGGGAAGGTGAGGAGCTGCGGACCCACGTCCCTTCCTTGTGGCACAGCAGGGAGCTGAGTCCAGAAGGGACGAGTGTTCAGGCTGAGGACGATCCATCTCCCCTGCCCAGCGTGTCCTTGGCCCGGCTGCTGCTGCGGAGGGTGAGGATGATAAATGTTTCCGTTCTCTGAAAGCTGGCTGGAGACCACTGTCTCCTTTCATGAAGGCCAGCCCCTGAGGGATGAGAATGCTCTGGGTCAACACCGACTTGATCATCTACTCCAGAGAGGAAGGACACCTTCCCCTATGAAATCCCAGAGACCACGATCGCTTGCTGCTCCTCCTTCTGAAGTCCCAAAGTCTGGGTCCCAACAGCTTGTCCAGAGGTCCTGTTCCTGAGGGTCTCACTGGTGGGTGTGGGTCTCCCATCTGCTAGAAAGAGGAGCTCTGCGGGCTGGACTCTGGGGGGTGTTGGAAGGAGAGAAAGGAATAAGGTCATCGCTCTGCTAAGTGTAGAACAGCACTGACCTTCAGCTGGGGAATTTTGTCCTCCCGTTATTTTCTCTGTCCCAGGGGAACATTCACCAGGAGTGAAGTCAGTTGTTAGGAGACACTGACACTACAGCTAGAATATTTTCGGCCACATTCAGGCGGCTGGGACTGACTATAAATCCAACAAGTGTTACTGGAGACGTGCACACATGCATCCTTCTTTTACTGTCGACCTCAGCCCCAGCCCCAGAAGGACAGTGTTGTGCAATGGTTACAAAGCAATAAAAGTAGTATTCTCTGATGAGAGTCAGAAAAACTGACTCCTCCTCACCCTACTGACCTCCTGGGGGTGGTCAGAGACTTAGCAGTCCCGTTAGCATTTAATGTCTTTGGGTTTGGGGCACAAGCTGGAGATTGTGAATTAAATTTGACCAGAGGAGAGGGAACAGGAGCCCAGCCTGCTGCACGGAGCACTGGAAGGTCTGTGCCAAGCCTACGAGGTAAAACCTTCCCCCTGAGATGCCGAGAAGGGCTTCGCACTGCACAGCTCCCTTGGGAAGAGGCTCCTGCTGAGGGTGTGCAGGAGCCCAGCTGGCACATCAGAGCCCAGCTCACTTTTTGCCAAGGCTGGCAGCTACACAGATCCACCCCGTGCTCTGGAATTGGGAACAAACACTAAACACGGAGCCTCGGGCTACTGCTTTCATGCCCTGCCCTTTTCACATCACAATGGTCCATCCGTGCTGTTGCAGTTGTTCTGCCCTGTTAGCTGTAAGCGGATGGTTGCTGGATGTCCTCTGACCATCGCAGAGACAGCCCATCAGCCGCAAAACATGTATAAAAAATCTTCTGTCAGACTAACAGGGAAAAGCAAAAGAAACACTCCCATTTACTACTCCTGAATGTCAAACCTCCAGAGTGCTCATCAAAGCATTCAGTTTTCATACTTCCAAGGCAGATTTTGCATTTCCTCCCAGCTGTCGCTGTCAGACCGCATGAGGAAACAACAGAGAAAACGTGGTATGTGGCAGGGAAGGATGAGATGAATGAGCTACTCAGTGGTCTGCTGCAGTGTCAAAAGAAACTCTCTCCAAGGGTCAGTTATTTCACATGTGTCCAATGCAACTCATATTCTCAGCAGCGATCTCCTAGAACCTGGTTGGTAATTAAGACAGGGAATACCTGCCATTTCCAGGTCCCACCCCCAGAATCATACAGAGGAAGGACCCTGAGCAAGCTCCTAACCCGCTCCCTTCCTTGCCCTTGCTCTGTCTCCTGCCCGTGGCTGTGACTTTGCCCCCGTAAAGGCTCTGCTCTCCCTCCTTGCAGACAGCCCGTCGGCTCCGGTAAATGTCACAGTCAAACATCTGAAAGCCAACTCAGCCGTTGTGACTTGGGACGTTCTGGAAGATGAAGTTGTCATTGGATTTGCAATTTCCCAACAGGTACGGTGCCTACAGATACCCAGTTTTGGTCATGTTCATCTTCACCCCAGGTTCCCCTCAGTTTCCAAATTCTCTTGCTGCAGTTTAAGCCCATTTCTTCTCGTCCTGTCCCTCGTGGTCTGGGAGGGGACTTGGCTTCCCGTCCTCTTTGCTGCAGCACTTCATGTATTGGTGGCTGCAGAGAGGAAAGGGTCTGACGGTCTCCACGTCCGTGGTGGACAGGGCAGGAAGCAGTGGTCTTAGATGACAGCAGTGCACACAGGAGGCCTCTCCACCACTCTGTGCTCTCCTCTCTCGGCTTCCAGAAGAAGGACGTGCGGATGCTGCGCTTCATCCAGGAGGTGAACACCACCACCCGCTCCTGTGCCCTCTGGGACCTAGAGGAGGACACTGAGTACATTGTGCATGTCCAGTCCATCAGCATCCAAGGCCAGAGCCCTGCCAGTGAGCCAGTCCTCTTCAAGACCCCCAGGGAAGCTGAGAAACTAGCCTCTAAAAATAAAGGCAAGTGTGGGTGAGTTCCTGTGTGGCCCCTGGGACGCCCAGGCAGCGTAGGGCTCTGCAGAGAAGAAAGCAGTTTCCCATGCAACGCGAATAACTGGGTTAAAGGCACGCAGGGCTGAGTGTCCTCTCACAGCCCCACGTGGACAAGTGGGATGCGCTTAGTGTGCCCAGCAGACAAGGCTGACAGGTGCCCAGAGCAATAGGGAGATGTGCTGAAGGCTGGCTGTTCATTTTTCCCGTTTCAGATGAGGTTTATCAGGTAAAATGAGGAGGAGAAGGTTTCCAGACTGGGAGCTGTGTCTCCAGCATCCTTGCCAATGGAAAATGCCAGGGGAAATTCCTGAGCAGCTTGCGAACTCATGTGAAACTAGACCCCTGGATGGCACTGGGCACACCACCACTGTGCTCACAGGGCACCTGGGGGGATTTGCTGAGCCTCCTGTGCTTGGATTCCAGGACAGCAGGGGAAAAAACATACCCAGAGACTCCCACTTTTCTTACATTTCAAGTATTTCTGCCAAATCACAGAAAGTTGAGGTTGGAAGGGACCTTTTGAGATCACCTAGTTCAAACCCCTGCTCAAGCAGGGTCAGCTAGAACAGGTTGTCCAGAATCACGTCCAGTTGGGTTTTGAATATCTCCATGGAGGAAACCAGGCACTTCCTCACTGGCAACTCCTTCACTTGTTTCTCTTAAGCTAAACCAGATTGTTGAAGGTTTTCTGTCAGCAAGAATCTCTGCTACAAACAGGGCTAGGGAGTAAAGGGGTCTGGGATATAAAGGGTTACTGCCTGCCTACTGAGGACCCAGCCTGTTGCAGGGCTTTTGGACATGGTTCCTAGGATGTTGTGAATTCTTGACTCTTTCTGCTAAAATGATTTGGTGTCTGTAAATACTGAATTGCTGTTCATCTAAAAGCACTAAGAGAAGCACTAAGAGAAGCACTGCTTCCCTCCCTGGAGGCCTGAACTGTAATCTTCTTAGTGCTTTGAAGCCAAGGAGGCGCATTACGCCCTGCAAAAAGGCTCTACTCATTTCTGAATCCCATGGCTCCACTGAAAAATATCATGCCAGGCTCCACACTCTGGAGCTGGGAGAGGAACTGCTGAAGCATGCAAGGCTTTGTGACAGGCGCAGACGGCACTAACAAAGATCAGAGACAGAGCAGAGCGAGCCGCCACGGGGCCGGATAACATGGGGGACTTACCCCATGGCAGCTCCTCTGTGGTTGCTGCCTGTCCATCCTGTCTCACTGCTCCTCCCTCGCCCCATCTCCTGCAGGTCGTGGAGGGCAGTTGCTGCAGAGCAGCTGATGCTCCCCAAGTTCAAAGCAGAGCCTCTGCTGCTGGCACGACTGAGGGGCGAGGACTCTCTCCCCACTAGCTTTGCCCTCAACGTGCTGATGATTTGACACTGTTAAATCAGTGTCCAGTGCAGCCCAAGCCATGCAGTCAGGTTTTATGATCTCTCTTTCCCCTTGTGCAGATGAGGTGACAATGAAGGAGATGGCGAAGAAAAACCAACAGCTGCGAGCAGGGGAAATTCTCATCATTGTTGTGGTGTTGTTTATGTGGGCAGGTCAGTTCAATCTTTCTGTCAAAAGCATGTCATCTTCCCAAGGCCCGCTGGCTTGCTTGGTTTGCATGTGTAATCATGTGAGACCTGAAAAGAAACCCTTCCTCCCATAAAGAGTACTGCCTATCCAGCTGTAAGGGCACCTGAGTGCCCTCGGCAGCGTCACAAGTTGGGCAGTGCCAAAGGCAGGTGAATCAGTGGTCTGATCTGGTCCAGCAGGAAGTAGACAATGGACCTGATGAACCAATTGCCTAATTTCCCATGGCTAATCCTGTAATCTCAATTTTTCCAGAATGCACTGGTGATAACGCCCTCAGCCATTCAACAGGATGCCTCGAGCCCTTCAAATCATACGGGTCACTGTAATTATCTGGCTATTATATGACTCCAACTCTTATGCAAAACAGAAATTTAAGAGTCTCAGTCTCAACACCCACTATTATACATACACTAAAACCCACTTCAAAATCAATTAAAATAATGGAAGCGTTGAAAGAACAAACGGCCCCAAACATCAAAACACCAATAAACTGAGATCCTCTCAACATCCACTATTAAAATGCAAAGAATAGTATTTAATAGGAAGAGGAGGGACATTAGCAGAAACATATTGACTGAAAGAAAGGAAAACTCTACATGCGCTTGGGACGGTGGGAGGAGGAAGGACTAGCATTAGCTGAAAGCTGCTATCCAAAAGGGTGCTTTGCAGCCAAACTTTTGGCAATCTTTTGAAATTCCACCCCAGTCCTCCTTACACCTTGCAGCCACTAATCCTTTCAATCCAAGTAGAGGCTCTGCTACAAGACGGCCACTGTAGTATTTGATTTTATAAGCAAGACCCCACACCCAGCTGCAGCTGAGAGCACCCAGGGCTGTGGAAGGTGCAGCAAAATCATCCTAGGGCCACTTCGCTGGGGGATGCGATGGGCATAGCTAGGCACTCACATTAACACAGCCTCTAACAGAGCATCAGATAAACGTGCTCCTTTAATATGAAGATCCCTCTCTACTGACTTTCTGTAATATGTACAAATATATAAATTAGATTTCCAGAGAGAACCAAGAGTTTTCCGACATAAGTTTGGGACCACATTTCCATAGAGCTTACAGCAAATTGTAGGCCAGATCTCACTCCTATGTTCTAAGCTAGCAAACAGGGAGAGGAAAATGCCTCTGACTCCAGCTCCATCAGCTTAGCATGCTTGAAGTGGCTGTAGCCAACTCTTCAGCTTGTTCAGTTTGGAAATTACATGCATGAGTTAATGGGAAATAAAGTTTGCCCATGTTTGTTTTCTATTTAGAGCCCCAGCCTCCCCTGGCTGCCAGTCAGCTGCTGCTTCTGCTGCAACGTAAAACATTAATGAAACAACATTTGCTCCCCTCGAGTCACAGAGCACTTTGCCCAAGGGGAAATGGTTCAGGTGACCCCAGGAAATTGGCAGGAGGGGAAGTTAGCACTATGGTAAATCTATGATCCATAAAAGACAACCTTTGCCACTCGGTATTTAGTCCTCCTGTCCCAGTCAAACCACTTTTCCACACGCAGAGCATGTAAACAGTCACACACAGAGTTTTCCTTGCTCAGGAGAGAAACCCACCCCACCAGTACTGAGCAGCTGACGACTTCAACAACCTGTCGTGTCAGTGGTGAGCATAACGTCACGTCCTCTAAAGGCAGTCTGTCCTCTCTGCTGCTGTAAACTGTAACAATCCTGAATTCCAGCAGAAGATTTGGCCCATTTATACTAGATTCTGCTCAGCTGAGATACCCCCAGGGAGAGATTCAAAAGGAAAGCAGTCACTGATCTGAGATCTGTCACAAAAGAGGGGGATGGAGGGATTAACTGTGTCCTGTACAGTTCTGCAAGGTTTCTTCCAAGTGAATCCAGGTGACACCGAATCACATCCACGTATAATATTTTTTTTTGCCCTGGAAATTTCTGAATTTCCATGCATTATTTGCATTTGCAGAAACTGGACAGCAATTATTGCTAAAGATGATAGCCAAATGAAAACCTAAACTAAATTAAAAGGTTTCCAAAACCTCTAGTCTATGACCTGTTCAGCATTTATGTCAAGTTTTAGTTGCACACATTCAAATTTAAATACTCTGCCAGTGAAAACAATCATGAATAATTACATGAAGTGACTGAACAACTGATTCATCTCCCACTGTAGTATAATCTAAAACTCAGATCAGTCAGAACAAAGAATTTGCTAATACCACAATTTCCCTTCTAGACAGATAACTTACATTTAAAAAGGGAAGTGGGTGGGGGGAAAAAAAAAAATCTCTCTGCATCTAGTGGGTTCTTTACAGAGTCTCATTATACAGGAAGCTCTTCCCAGCTCTTAACCTGGCCTGGCCATAACCTGAATGTATGATGATGTTTTAGCAAATGCAAACTGGAACCGGTCTGTGCCCAGGGCCCTGAGCTGAGACAAGAGTCAAGCTCTTGTGCTGTCTGTATTTCTGGTATTGTTCACAGCACTTTGCTTCTTTGTGCCTCAGTTTTACCATCAGAACTCACAGAAGGTGTGACTGTGGCAGATGTTAACCTTTTCTCCTAGGATCAGCCATTTGTTCACATACGCAAGAAAGAATTTGGACCGCTGTGTTTACACACCTGGGGGCAGCTGCCATAACATCATCTCACTTTATAAAGCAGTTTGTGATGATCTGGTGAAAGCTTTACATATGTTTTGCTATTAGGAGAGCTGGAATATTTTTCAGTAAGGGAGAAGCAGCATCTGCCTGGGTCATCTTAGCCTCTGTGTTTGGAATCTGCAGGCAGAGAAGTTATTTGGTCAAAATGTCATATAAAAGCTTCCGAGAAGGACATTTGCAGTCTTCTTACGTATCATGGCTGCCCCTGCTTTTCTCTTCATGTGCCTGCCTGTGTGGGAGGAAATTTCCACTGGCAGCTTTGCTGCCGTCACTGTTGCATATTTGCAGATGTTGTCCTGCTGCTCAAAAGGCCCTGGCTTGTATCACATACAGGCAGGTACAGTACCTGCCTCTCATCTGCCAGCTCCAGCAGCTCCTTCTCTTCACCCCAGAGGAGAAAGATCAGAGGACACATTTTCACTAACCAGAAATTCCAGGAGCTCATGTGTTTGCAAAGCAAAGATCCCATTTAACCCCACAGTTAGTGTTGATTGCTATCCAAACGTGAGGCTTACAACACTTGTCCCATTTAATGACAGGGAAGTTGGAATATAATTAATCTTCTATCCTTCTAACTAGTTTAGCATGGAACTAGGCATTGAGAAGGAAACAGCCAGAGGGCTGACTAGCCATGTTAGAAAATGATCCTTCGGAGCAATTGTGAATGCTGCTGAGATCTCTGCCAGAAGGTACAAAGCCGGTTGGCAAGCAAAGGATCTCTTGATCTCTGCAGGCTCCAGGGGCCGAGCTCATTTGTGTGATCACTAATGCTTTTTCCTGTTAGGGGTGATCGCCCTGTTTTGCAGACAGTACGATATCATCAAAGATAACGAGCCGAATAACAGCAAGGAGAAAGTCAAGAGCGCTTCGGAGAACAGCACTCCCGAGCACCAGAGCGGAGGGCTCCTCCGCAGCAAGGTGAGATGCTGCTGGCACGCAGTCGGGGGACAGGGCAGACAATCAGCTTCCAGCTGGACCTCAGCTAAATTACCCAAAAAGCAGCCGCTGTTAAACATCCTCCCTCCAGTTGGGATGCAGAAAGGAAACACCCCTTCACATCCACGCACGCCAGTACCACGGCTTCGTTAGTGGTCTGAGCCTGCCAGACACAGCAGGACACCAGCACTTCACTCCCACCTCCGGATTAGCCTGCATGTCCATCAGTAAAACAGATTTCAATCCGTATTTCTGAAATATCTGAATATCTCTGGAAGAAAAATGCACTGAGCGACGCTGCAGGCCCTTGAGCTGCTTGGGTCCTTGCCCCCGCAGCAGCCCTTAGGTGAATGTGGTAAAGGGGATATTACTCTTGCAGTTAACTGAAGAGCTGATCAGCGGGAGCGTGGCTGGTAACACACGTGATGTTAAAAGGCTGCCATATCCGTAATGCAAGCAGACTCAAGCCTGTAATTTATACCAAATTATTTCAACTAATTTAACTTTTTCATGTTTCTATTCCCAACTTGCACTCTGGCACACCCCCACCACTTCACATTTACTTATTATTTGAAACAGCCCACTAATTCATGCTCATTCAGAAGCAGACAGCGATGAACCATGCAACCCTAAAGCCTCAACTTTTTCATTATCCTGAGGGGATGGGAACAAGAATTTTTAGAAAAACAAAAACTGACCAGCACACTGCACTCATCTCTGATGTGTTTTTTTTCCCTCTCTAGTGATTCCTATACATTCTTTCTTCCTTTGTCTCCTCTTCTCTTCTAGTTTCCAAAAAACAAGCCCTCAGTGAATATCATTGAAGCGTGACAGCCTGCCATCTGACAAATGGACTCCATTCCTCACTCTCACTTTCTGCCTCTGAGCCTTGATGACTAGGGAGGTGAAATATTGTTGGAGCAATTTAGAAAGAGACCTAGCGATTGTCACTTGTTGGCACACACCTCCTTGTCTGTGTTCTGCAAAACATCTGGCCAGAAAGAAAAATCCTGCAAAAAACCCCTGAAACCCAAACAAACAATTAGGATGGAAAAGCATCAGTGAGACAGCTGCTGCCGGTGATCCTGTACTGGACTCATGAATCACCTGGGCTGGAGCAACTTCTCACACACTCCTCTCCACCCTCACGCTCCGTCTTCTGGAACAATTTTCCTGTCTTTGGAAATGTACAAGGTTTTGTTGTATCTTTATTTTGTCTCACTGTCACTACATCCTGACAGTATTAACCTGAGCTCAGGCATCAGTCACTGTCACTCCTCTCCAAGCAAGAAAGGAGGAAAGCTCATCACAGCACACAACTAGCAACCAGATTTTGGCTGCTGTGTGCTCCCGGCTTGCTTTGTTCCATTGATGTGTGTTGTGTAACACGTCTTGCAGGTGGGTTTTTAAAACAAAAAAAAAGAAAAAAGGCATACCCCAGTTTCCATTCTCACTGTGAGAACCTCCCTGGTTGTTCTCCAGTTAGGCTGCAGCACACGTCTCCACCGTTGCCGACTCTCCTATCTCACACTGGTGCTCTTCATCTCAGATAATCGGGACACGCCGAACACCGAGGCACAGACCAGTATGAGGGGACACCAGAAGCCGTTATTTAGCTTCCAGGATAAATTTCAACCATTTTCTTCATGGTATTTTCAGCTGGGCCCAAGTCCACCACCAGTGTCATAAAAGGTCCATAAATATGTAGCCAGTCAGCAAAAAAAGAAAAAAAGAAAAAACTCATGATACCGGTTGCTATGCAAGGTCTCCAGTGGCAATAGCTATTTATTGTGAAAGGCTCTTGCCTAAGGGACCTTTTTCTGAGGGCTTAAGTTCTTAAATTGCTTCTTCTAGTAGGGTTCCTGCGGGAAGGTCTGGTTCTCCTTACACGTCCTGTCTGCACTATTTTTGTGACATTGTAATGCCGGGTATCTGCTGGAGGCAGCCCTCCATGACAAGGATAACGATGAACGGGAAAGGGGCTGGCGTTCTCTTCTCTCTTATTCAGTGCTTGCTGTTTGTAAGCTGACAGGATCCCCGGGATTGCTGGTGCTCTGGAAGCTGGTAGATGCAAGTTCATCACGTGGAAAAGATTTACTCTTTGTCATGTGCCGTGGGGTGTCTGTATTTATTTAATTACTCCACAAGACCACTCCATATGCACTAGGGGATGAGGCAAGGTCCTACTTGTTCCATCAAATACCAAGACAGGTTGGCCTGAGTAGGGTTTGAATCTCGTTACAACAAACCTGCACTCAGATGAGCCAGGTTTAAGAGTCCCTGCAAAGAAACAGGCTGGTAGAAACAGAATTCATCCATCAATCCTCTTCCACTGTCACCAGCCTTTCCAAAAGAGTTGATTTGAGAGAAAGGCACTAGGAAGTCTGCTTGCAGCTGTGTTGGTGAACAAGCAAGGGCTTCCCTTGTGCCGGTTTCAGAAGGCAGGCCAACCCCAAAGGTCTCTTCAGTGGATCCTTTGCCAGAACATACTCCTCCATCACCAAGAGGGAGAGGTCAACACCTCTGATACAGACAGAGCAATAAACATTTTATAACGTACAATAAAAGATTAAAGGCATCTCTTGTGTCCTTGTAACATCTGAATTTAGTAATATTTCATCTTCACCTGCTTTGTGCAGAACACACACAATAGAACAGGGGGACTTTGTATTTCCCAGGGACTACGGCATGAAATGTTTTCTCAATGTCTGGGTGTAGAAAACCAGAAAGGTTCACCAGAGTTCACTCTGGCTGCAGAACAAGAGGAAAAAAAAACCCTTGCAACATAAATAGCACTACAGCCATACCTAGCAAGAATCTTCAGACATGTCTTATCTCCTAAGAAAGAAATGTCATTTGGAATCCATACCCCTATAAAGGGAGATTTAGGACAGATGGTACAGCATGTGCAAAACGATAAGGGAGATGCTCTCTCCTAATCCTAGAGCAGACAGCCAAGCAAGCAGCCCTCAGAAGCCTGCTAGTGAGGAAATCCAGCCTGGTAATTTAGCAGGTTTGGGGGGTGGGGGGTTGTGTGTGTGTTTTTAAAAGCCAGTTGTCCCTGGGAATTCAGACCATATCCCCTTTTTTACAGTAACTGTTGTTGTTCCCTAGTGATAGGTTTAAACTATTTCTTTCCTAACAGAGATGTGCTCACTCCTTGTTTGGAAGAATTAAATTGTAAAGCGCCAGTGTATGTGCAGAGTTAAGTATTCACACCGTAATGTGTCAGGAGGTAAAAGGGTTATCATTATGTTCCACAACTGCAGGCTTTAAAAGTAAGGTAATAATGCTGTTAGAAGAAACAAATGTAGGCTGGCAGCAACTCAACTCAGAGACCGACTCCAAGCTATCCAATTCAAGCGATTGATTCTCTTAAAGGAAATGTTTTTAGCAACTCTGAATTGATGTCATAAGTTCACACTTTAGGAAAAGGTGTTTCCCATTATAGGAGAAGAAAGTTGCTTAAGATCCTACTTTTCTGAGGGCCATAAACATCAAAGCTTTAACTGCTGTTTTGGTATCAGCTTCCACCGTAACCCATCAGTCAGATGCCATTAAGGCTCTGGGCCTGTGAGACTTCCAGCCTAAGCCCATCTTTAGAACTAGAGATACCTCCTTCCCATCAACAGTTGCCAAAAGATGCTCCTGAGGGGGTTTACAGTCAATAAAGGGAAGAGATCAAGAAAAAAAACAAGACAGCGATGAGGGAAGTCGTGTTGGGCCACAGAAGAATGCACCCTAAAGGCCGCCCACGTTTCCCTGCATGGTTTTGCCTGACTGCTGGAAGCAGGAGCTAGGGAAGAGAGGTTTCAATAAATACTAAAAAGCAGCAAGTGGGAGTGGGCTGGCACGACAGGGATCCCAGAGAGCCCTGCAAGAACTGATTCCCTGTTGATCTCCAAAAAGCAGAGGGAAGCAGCCCTCCGGCCGGCTCTGCCAATGCCGCACAGCCCCTGGGGACTAATCCCATTGATTTCCAAGAATCAAGCGAGCAGAGGCGACGGGCACAATAAGGAGCAAGAAGCTGAAAACAAAACCCTTTGCCAATATACGCAGTGCGTGTTTAAAGTGAAGCACCACTTGCCTCCACCCTTTCAAAGCACTGTAATATTATGCCTACAAAAAACAATTTAGTCAATATATTCCTCCCCCACGAGTTTAGTAAAATGGAGCCGCAGGAGGCGGTGTGGAGCAAACAATCCTGCACAGCATGTCCTTCCAACTCACAACACACAGCGCCATACACTTCGCACCACCTCCCTCTGTACAACAAGCAGCAGCACAAGCTCTGTTCTCTGTCTCCTCGGAGGAAAATGAGAACATTAAGCATTTTATTCCCTGACAGTTCAATAGCATCAGAGGAGGAAACACCTACACGACAGAAAGTGTTAGTATAATCTCAGCTGGTAATGACTTTCTGGAGGAGATGTAAATGGAGAGGAACAGACTGCTAATGCGGGTATTTGCCAAAGACATTAAAGGTTACATCACTCAAAAGAGTATGTCACAGCTGCACATCCATTTTGCTGATAAAAATATGGCAATTCATTGACTGAGTAGTCAGACTTCACTTCCCAAGGAGAGTTGAAGATTATACCATATGTTATACCAAATGTAATTTCCCCAGATTTGCAGAAAAGCTTCCTAACAACATGTAATGAGCTATTACTGGCTAGTCTGGAAGCAGAAGCCTAGCTGACCAAATTCAATCAGCTTTCTAGCATTTGTTAAAAAGCTGTATGATCAACATGCTTGTTATGTTAAATATCTTCTGTTTCCTCCACAAATCTGGTGTCTATTAAATTGTCTGATGACCTTCTAGATTAAAATTATTATGTTCCTACTTGTTAGTGCTTTAGCCCACACATCTCGAGGAAAGCAAGCTGGATTCTCTTTCAGCTCATGCATCAGCATCAATTTTGTTTAACTAAGTTCCAAATGAAGAATCTTTATTATTAGCGACAGAGCCAGGAAAGACACAGCTTGAATTTTAGATCCCAGATGGAGTCAGCAAAGTTGGCAGCCAGAAAAGCCACCTTTTTGCTTGCAATCTGAACACACTGGATGCAGAGTCACTGAGTGGCAATAATGACATAGCCCCACGATGCCATTTGACACTTTACAGCACATCACTGTCCTTTTTAACTGGTAAACCCCCCCCCACTGCCACCAACTGCTAAACATAATCTATTTATACCATCCAGACCTGGTTTGCAGGAGATGCAACCAGCATGGTACTAGACATCCTCTCAAACCAAAGGGAGAGTATTATCAGCTTCCACTATTTCATGTCTCAGGACATAATTTCTTCTGCTTAGAATTACCTTGCAGCACAAAAGGAGGGAGGAGTTGGTTAGCTTTTGAGAGGACAGAAGAAAAAGCCACAAGGCAGTTTAATTTCGGTCTCACTGTTTTCTAGCTGCCGCTGTTAGACTGCAATACCTTGACGAACGTTATTAAATTTTTAATTGTAAGATATTTCATCACAGAGCTCACGCAGGGCTTGCACAAAACAGTCTCTTCCAGTCTTATCTGATGTTGCTGGATTCCACTACAGCAAAAGTCATAAACAGAGCCCTTGGCTACACTTTAGCAGCAAACATGCAACATGTCCTTCCACAAAGGCTAAATACACAATCTCTCCCTCCCCTTGCAGTATCTCTACAGTTCAGCGTATACAAATCACGGTTGCAATGTCAAAGAATGAAATCTTCAGCAATAAGGCTGCCCAGAAGCCTAAAGCCTTTACAAAGCACAGAGCAGCTCCACAGCAGTGTTCATTCACATGAGAGATTCACATTCACAAAGGCCACAAAACACCCGTTCGGGAGGAGGTACCCGCTTCTGCCCGAGGTCTTCCAGCACAGGGAAGCTGGTCTGAGACACAGCACACATAGAGACACCATCATCTTGCTGTCATGGTAAGGTGCTGCCTGTCCAGAATAATTTTGTTTTCTCAGCATGGCTGAACTGGCAACAGAATGCCTGCTTTAAGAGAAGGCTAATATAAATAACATCCTGAATGCTATGCATCACTTAATAATAATCTCATACAGATATATAACAAAAACAAGACAGCTAGCATGGAAATCACTGAACGCATAAAAGGCAACACCTCCTCGTGCACAGCAAAGGCACCAGACTGCCTGTGGTCTTCCTACCGCTGTGTTCCTGCTCCACTATATCATTGCTGATCAGCAGCAACCATCGATCACCGGTTGAGACAGAGCTTCACTATCCCAGCAGTATGTGACTGCAACAGCTGCCACCAGGCCTGCATTACTTCTGGGCCTTCAAAGAGCCAGTCTGTTGGCAGTTTAGTATCAGATAAAGTCTGCTTTCACAAGGGAGGGGGGAACAGCCTCGGCAGTCAGGCTCCTGCTATCCCACTTGCCTCTTCAAACTGCCTGGAATGGGGAGATTTGAAGCAAATCATCTTCCTTCATTATGTGTGTTAGCAGGTGGACTTCACAGATACGACAACAACCCGGACAGCACGTGAAATTGCCCTCAGGACAACAAGTAAACGATTCCTTTTTCAGAGATGTCTCTTCACTTTAATACGTGGGATTCACTGGTTTAAAAGACAACAGTTGCCATGGGCTAATAATCCGCACGCTACCCGACCAATGGCTGCCAAGGGACGTCACCTTTTCTTTCTATGCAAGACTCTCTGCAAGCAAAATCTACAGTGGTAAAAGCCACATGAGAGACTGTGCTGGCATTAAGAACATATTATTAACTGAAGAAGGTCAGTTATCAACACAAAGCCCTAACACTGGGCATGCACCAGCCATGCCTGTACAACCCATCAGAAAAAAAAGACATCCCCCAGCCCACGAAATTGTTGTATATGGATTACTCCGTTCACAGAGGCAGTATCATCTAGGAGTTGGTGCAGTCAGGCAATACCAGGCTCTGTTCCAAGCTTCACTGCTTATTCCTTGGACAAATTACTTCCATTCTCTGTGCCTCAGTCACTGCACATCTAGGACAGTGACAAACTTTGCCTGCTTTTTAAAGCCACTTCCTCCTGTCCCATTCCAGATTTGAAAGGTGCTACAGAAGGGCAAAATAATAAAATAGATGAACCACAACATTGAAAAACATTAGTACTGTACCTAAATTTTATTTCTTTAAAATCACTGTAGCCAAAAGTGTCACCAAAAAATAGAAATTACTATAATTAAAATATAGTACAATTTTCTCCATGAATAAACCTAATTTGCTCTCTGAAATCCACATATAAACGCCTAAAGGGTTCATAAAGCCTGTGCAGGCCCTGCTAACACCCCTGGAAAGAGCATTTTTCAGAAGATCAACCCATCTCTTTGTTTTACAAATCCTCCAAATAATCTGGAGTTTCTATTGTCTGTTAGTGAAGGAGATGGAGGCAGCAGAGAGACCAGTAGTGTCGGACCGTGTAGCTTAAATGAACATGAGGTCACACTCTTCTGGGCAGTCCGGAAAGCAGGCAAGTGGAAGGAGATAACACAGCAGAAAACTACATCTAACAGGTGCAAAATATTGATGAACCGAAGTGCAAACCTCATGAAACATTTTTACAAGAAAAGTTACAAATGAAACAAGAACAATCAAAAAGGCAAACTTTTCAGGGACAGAAACAACAGAACAAGACAAGACATAACCAAACCAGGTAAATCAACAGCTGCTTCTGAGTTTACAGTAAACTAACACAACTTTGTCAAATGGAGGATGACAGCAGCCACAAGCTGTTTTTACAATTTCAAACCTTAATGTTATTCAAAGAGAGCCCAATCGCTGTAGGAGATATAGTGCCAAGGTTTAAGAGCATGCTTTAAAGAAAAGTTTTTCCACTTCAAAGCACAGTTTCCAGTTTCCATCATTGAAATATTACATCCTCACATCCAGCATGCAATCTTGCCTCTTGAACACCAACTACATTTGTTACCTACTCTGAAGGGACTGTTTGCAGTTCAAAGAATAACACTGATGCAAAATATAGAAGCTGCCTACACAAAACAGACCACATTTAAACTGCATTTCAAAACCAGTTCCAAACGTTTCTAAAACACAGAAACTTCCATCGGCCTTCTTAAAAACAGATCATAAAAAACATAAAAACAACTTGTCAAAATACAAACCACTCAAAACCAGAACAATTACAAACAACTCCAAATGCAGAACAAGAACCAGCAGAGTCCCTCAGCAGCAACATCAAACATTAGAAAAGGCTGTGACAGGGCTACGCTGGACGTGGTCAGGAATGCTCTAGAAATCATTGTGTTTGACCAAGTTCGTGCTCACCCACTGTGTACAGCTGTACCTTTGGGTAGGTTTCTTGTTGGACCTTGGGTAATTTCTGCAAAAGTAAGTAAAATAGTTAAACACAAGAGAAGCACATGTATGAGAGGCTGGAACAGCACCTTCTCTGAAAAAGCCTTCCTCATTCCTTGAGGGCTTGCAGCTGGTACCTATTTTTCTTGTTTTAAAAAAGAAACCACATTCTAAGAAGGCACCTTGGTAAGTAACAACGTGAATAAAGACCGTCCTTTCAGGAACACTGCCTTGTGCTTTATTACCTTCTCTGCAAAGCTCCCTCTCCCTGGCCCAGCAGAGAAGGCTGAAGGCTGGACTACAAAGCAGTTTAAAGAAGCAAATTTTCCTCACAAAGTGCTGTACACACATGAAATACTTTCATTTGCTCTATCTAAGCATGTTCTGAAATAACAAGACAAAACCCCACAAACTTTAAGCAGTCTTACAGGAGCAAGATAAAAAACAAATTACATTTCTATGAGCTTGGTTATCTCCAGGCCTCAGAGTGTTACAAAGCTTTTCTGATTATTAGAGGCTACTTTGCTTCTGCATTTTGAAAAATTCTATCTTTTTTTTTTTTTTCCACATTTGTGCAGAGGCATCAGCATAACTCAGGAAATCGCATTTATAAACTGCAGACCCATCTGAAGGAGCACAAACCACCACAGGAGTCACTCCTGCAAAAACAGTATCAAAACCAGTTGGTTTGGAGAAGGAACATCTGGTTGGCACAGGGTCATCACATCCACAACACAGAGAATTTCCTTCCTACAGCAGTTGCTCAGCAAGAGCAGCCCGTGACCAGACAGGTTCAAGCCAGAAAAGCAATGTGGTCATGCCAACAGCTGGGGAGATACCTGTGTTACACTCAGTATACATTTATTGTAAAGTTGAGAAAAGCTGTGTTATGACTGGATCATACAGGCTGCTCGCTTCCAGGAGGTCTTTCTAGGTCAGAGTTACACGGGTCACAGAGCACCAAACCTTCCCTCACTACTCGAGCGCTCCAGTACTACTGATCTTGCAGCCAGTGCTATCTGGGCACACAGAACAAGCCCCTCCACTCAAAACAGCACTTCTGAAGACCTTGCATAGAGAATTTTTAGCAAGAGATGGTTCAATACAATGCAAGAATCCTTGAATTCATGTCACAAAATACAGAACAAGCAGTAACTCCAACCTCGCTGTAGCAGTTGCCCTTTTGCTCACTCAGAACAGGTACTTGCTCAGTGCAAGGCAACTTCCTTGGACTATTGCCCTTGCTGAAGTCCACTGCTGCCAGGTGCTCTCAGCACAGAACAGCGTGTGTCCTTGCCCAGTCAAAACTCAAAGGTTTTTCCATCCTGCCACTGCAGTCATGTGATTAATGAGACTCAGGGTTCTGTATAACACTTCCTCCTTTCCAGGGAACACAGCGTCTCTTGAGCAAATCCAGGTCTCCTTCATAAACTGCACTATCAGCTTTTATTTACCCAAAGGAATAACTTCTTGTCAAAAAAAGATACTTCTACAAGACATTGCAGAAGCGTTCTTGAAAAATCCGTGTTTTCAGGCTGCATCGTTTAGGAAGAAGGGAGGCACTTTAAGTCAGCTAACAAAAGGCAAGCTCTCACCATCACACCACAGTTCACATTGTCTGCAACAAGCTGATGCAAGATGTGTGCGTGACTAGAACAAATCACAACTTTTCACAAATTCTCAGCCTTCCTACATAGAAGTCCCCCTCCCTTGCCATTCTGATTCACAGTTAAAATGGGTCACAGAAACAGCGGGGGGTCATTTCTTACTGTCAGGGGTGCACCCTTCACCCGAGGGAAGACAAGAAGTTGCACAAACTTCCACCATGACTCATGAGTGCTTTGCTCCTGTAAGAGGTTTGAGCTCCTCTACAAGAGGCAGAGTTGCAGGAGCAGGCCAACCCCCTCAAGTATTTGAGGAGAGCTATTATCACAGTGCCTCATGTAAGAACCCTTATGGCCACTACACGTGAGGAAAGGGGACGATGACACCCTAGATAAACTGAACTGCCATGGAACAGAACTTAAAATGTTTTGATTTCTGTCTCTTCAGGCACAGTCCATCCCCCATCCTACCACAACAGCTGAGATCAAGCTACAGATTTAGGATGAGATTTTCAGGCAAGTTCCACCCTCGTTTAGAAACCAGGAGCCCTGATTATCAAAGCCATGTGGTTTGCCACTAGAGAAGCCCCTGGACCAGTCGTGTAGACTAGGGAGTATCACACTCCGCTAAGAACAGCCACCTCCTGCCCACTCCCCTCACCATAAGCCTCCCTGCAATCTGCTTTATCAGTTCCTACCCCGTCCCCTACTCCAAACCCCGTCTCACATCCCTCTTGAAATTTAGGGTTTGTAGGTGGATTTCATTTGCTTTGAAGTGAAATCTCCCTCCTAGGCTGAGCCATAAATGTAATTCCTCCTGTATGTCAGCACAGCCCAAGTCCTGTACCTTCCTTGCATGTTTTCCATTCAAGCAAAATGAGTTTGGGCAGGTAAGAACTGTTTGAAGATTAAAGTTTTTCCCTCAGCCAGCTCAGTACCAATCAGACCAGACTCTTTCCAGGCAGAGTCTGCTAGCACAGCATTCATTTATATTTCACAGACTTATTTCTCCATATGTTCCCTTATACTATTTTCCCTTTCCATCACCTTCAACCTCGTGTGTCTGTTTTTTAAAGATACTGATCTTTGTTATTACAGTAAGCCCAGATGGTCTGTGACTCTTTATAAGGTATTCCCTCCTCCTCTCTCTTTGATTCAAAAAGGATCCAAGAAAATAATTTATCCAGTTTCTCCCAGGTCGTAAGAAGTCTGATAAAATTGCTAAGCATTGTAAACCTCCACCAAACAAACCACCTCAAGGAGAACTCCTGGTGGAGTTCTGCTAGGTAAAGCACTTGGAGAAAGCAGTGGTTGGAGGTCAGACAGGACGTACCTGGGGGTGCACGACTCGGCTGAGAGTGATCCTGCTCCAAATAACAAGAGAATACTTGGCTGAGCAGCAGGTGGTACAAGCACTATCCCATATGCATAATTGCAATGGTAATGACCTGTGAAAGCAGATCTCCTGAAGTACAGATGTTTGGGTGGAAACCAAGAGAAGGCTATGTTTAGAGAGGGAAATGCTTTTCCTGTTAAGTCTGTCCTTCCCCTGTCCATTTAAAAATCATAGATTTGGGTTGGAAGGGAACATAAAGACCATCTAGTTCCACTCCCCCTGCCACGGGCAGGGCCACCTTCCACTAGCCCAGGTTGCCCAAAGCCCCGTCCAACCTGGCCTTGAACCCTTCCAGGGAGGGGGCAGCCACAGCTTCTCTGGGCAACCTGTGCCAGGGCCTCCCCACCCTCACAGGGAAGAATTTCTGCCTTAGATCTAATCTAAATCTGCCCTCTGTCAGGTTAAAACCGTTCCCCCTCGTCCTGTCCCTACCCCCCTGATCAAGAGTCCCTCCTCCCTTTCCTGTAGCCCCCTTTAAATCCTGGGAGGCTGCTCTAAGGTCTCCCTGGAGCCTTCTCTTCTCCACCTGAACCCCCCCAACTCTCCCACAGGGGGGTGCTCCAGCCCCCTGAGCATCTTCATGGCCTCCTCTGGCCCTGCTCGAGCAGGTCCATGTCCTTCTGATGTTGGTGACCCCGGAGCTGGACCCAGCACCGCAGGGGGGTCTCACAATAGTAGAGGGGGAGAATCCCCTCCCTCGCCCTACTGGCCACACTTCTCTCACTGTAGCCCAGGACACGGTTGGCTTTCTGGGCTGTGAGCTCACATTGCTGTCTCACAGTCAGTTTTCCACCCACCAACACCCCCAAGTCCTTCTCCTTGGGCATGCTCTCAACCCACTCATCACCCAGCCTGTGTTTGTGCTTGGGATTGCCCTGACCCATGGGCAGGACCTTGCACTTGGCCTTGTTGAACTTCAGGAGGTTTGCACAGGCCTCTCAAGCCTGTGAAGGTCCCTCTGGATGGCACATCCCTTCCCTCCAGTGTGTCGGCCTACGTACACTGCTGAGGACAAGCCTAAGCAGCAGAGTGCTAACACCCAGTGCCAAAAGTCACAGTTATAAAAGCAGGAGCCTCATTACTTCTATAGACTGAACCAACTAGAATTGCCGAGGAGGATCTCATCAAGAAGGATATGATTCTATTTACTGTTGGATAAAGGGCAATAATGAAGTGTGAATGCTAACAAATGGTCAGCTGGCAGAAATCTTTTGTGGTCAATTATCAGTTTCAGCCACCCATTTTCAAGCAGATGTTCAAAGCCCATCTCATTTTTACATCTGCTGCAAGGCAGCTTCAGAAGCATTTAGATTCCAATGGGAGGCTGCAAATAAATTTATCTATTCAGATTGAATATCCTCTAGAAACTAGAATGAGAGGAATCACAACTAGAAACACGGGTTATCTCCCAACTCACTTGAGATGGTTAGATATCAAAAGTTTACACTGAGTACAAAAGGATTTCTTCCAACTAGTTGATGTTCAAAGATCACACGTGTCCTAGCCAGCGCAACTTTTAGCACAATCACCCAACACAGATCTAAGAAAGTTGTATTTATAGAGAACCTGCAAGTGCAAGATACCATGCAGATAAGTGAAAAGACAAAGCCTCTGCTGTAGCCAGCCTGTAATTCACCCAGACAACATACGAGCAAGGAGCAAAAGACAGGATACAAGGAAGAGCAGACAGATCATGTAGATGAGGGGATAGTAAAGTCAAACACTACTGTAAGACAAACGCCAGGAGATTTGCAATACAAAACAGAGCTAAAGATTTGTAGCAGCAATATATTAGTTACCACTTCCTAAAGGGAATTCCCTCGCTGGCTTTGAAACCTGCTAATTTTCCTTTAGGAATTTCTTGGAATCATTCTGCATTTCTGCTTCTCCTACGCAAATGATACACAAGACGTTGCTGCGGATCCAGGTGCACAGCAGTACCATACGGGGTCAAAGTCAGCCCACTGAGAAGGTTTTTCTGTGACAACTGGGAAAGCCCACGCTGTCTGTCAGGCTGAATTCCAAGCCTACAGCTATTTGGAATAAGAGAGGTTTGCACTAATAAGAAAATCAAATTGTGTGCATCACAGACAATGTTCTTCCCCAGCAAAATAGATCTCTCTCACTCACCAGCCTTGTTCATTTGGAACTCCTGCCTGATTTTCTGTGACTCAGAACATACGTCTTGCATTTTTAATTTGAAAGGAAGAGAAAACAGGCCATTTTAGCTTTCCTTGCGTAGTCCCATCTGCATTACTTATGCTGTATTCATACACTGGAAAGCAGCCCTGTGGCTATGCAGCTGTTCGTGCTGCCCAGATAAGTGCAGGCTCCATGCAATGAGCCACAAAACTGTCAGCTTCTTATAACTCTCAAGAAATGACAATTATTGTGCCCATGAACACTCAGAATAACCACAGTGGGAGGCCATCTCTGGAAGCTACCAGAAGACTCTTTGCCCTTCAGAACATCCCAGTTCTACCCATCAACCCGTCAGATACGGATATCAGCTGAAGAGCAGTACCTGCTCTTTACAGACACCTTCCTTTAACCCTCCACAGTCGATAGATCTTGGATGACACCGCTGAGTGGGGCAATGTGTAGAAGGTGTCAGTAGTAAATCCAAATCTCAGAACTTAAGCTAAAGATTCTGGGTGCATAGTTGTGGACTGACAAGAACAAGTCACATCCCAACACAACGAGCCAGAGCTCAGCCCTGTTCTTCCCAGGTAACGTGGGCCTGTTTTGGGAGCATCCCTGATTTGCTACAGCAAGTCCCCTGTCTAATGTTTCACAGGTATCCCAAGCTACAAAACTCCTCTGAACCAGTCCTGGAACAAGACTGATTGCTGGACGGGAACCCTGTGCGTGGCAGCACTAGCCAGTGTAGCAGGCCATTTTATTTCCCTCTAAAAAAGAAGTATATTCAAAATGTCAAAGTGCAGCAGCCAGGGCTCCTGCTATGGTATCTATCCTCCACTCTGCCCTCTCACCAGTACAGCCTTACCCCATCCCATCTGGGGGTTACTTGGTGTAGGAGTCACAGTTTTCTTTGTATAGATGCACACAGTCTGGATAGAAATGTTTCTTTGGCTCAGCTCCGCTTCCGAAATGCATGTCCGTTGATTCAGTCTTTAAAATAAAAGACAGCGTTAATTTTTTTTTACACAATTTGTCAAATTAGGTTATAGAAGATAGAGGGGGAGAAATTACCCTGCAGAACTATTACAGGCATGAACTTCTTGTAGCACTAGTCTACGATTGGAAAAATAGAAATATTTATTTGAATAAAGCTGCAGAGGGAACACACCGAGAGCAAAGCAGGAGTGTCAGCTGAGTGAACCGGCAAGTCACTGTCCTGACTAACAAGCCAGGAACCTGCAGCGGGCCCTCAAAAGCAGGAGATTTTTCATCTTACTCAAGGCCACACCGGCAACGACAACACACAGAACATCTGAGTGCAGCAGGTCCGCAGCGGCCACAGGGAAGAACCACCAACTGACAACTCCAGGCCCAGGAGCACCAGAGAGCAGAAGCCAACCATCCTGAGCAGGGCTGGCTTCTGCAGCGCCCGGAGCTGCTCTGCTGCTGCCACCTGCCGGAAACCACTCCGGAAGGAGGGCGCCCAACAAGCCAAGCCAGCACAAACACCCTCTTCTGCCCTGCAGACCACTGCCCAGCAACCTTCTTTCCCATTCGGACCAGCTCTATATTATTCTCCCTCTTACAGTATCTTACAGGGAAAAATATTAAGTACTCTCCCTCCTATTTCAGACAAAACCAGCAGCACACGACCAACCAGACTGGTTTAGGAAACTGCTGGGACGTTTTTCAAAGTGCAAAGACATTTAGAGGCTCCTAAGAAATTACCTTTCTTCCTCCTCCTGTGGCACTGGAATAACTTGGCCAGGCTTCTTCCCACTGGTTGTCTCTCCCTGCCCAATCTGGCCTACAGCTGTATCACTTAACTAGAAAGGTAAGGAAAAAGGGGATTAAGACCTAATAAAAAAATCAGTCCATGTAAGTCTTGCTTATACAGTTATATAAAAATCAGTCTTCTCAAAAAACCTTCCCTTACTCTGTAAAAATGCACACTTGTGTGCATACGGGCATTACTGCGAGTACAAATCAAAGGAATGGAATTTAAAAATTTTAGTTACGATTAAGATGTGTGTTTACTTTAATGCTGTTTGATGGCTGCTCAGCTTCTGTAGATTCCCCCTCATCATCCTCCAGAGAGTCTAATTTCCTTGAAAAACAGCTCTTTGTTGCTTTGGGAAGTTCTTGGTTTCGGATTCTAGAAGATGGCGTGGGACACCTCAGCAACACGGGTGTTGAGCTCTCACCAGCTGTCCTCTGGTCACAGGCCAGGTCAGAAGAGGGCGTGGATCTTCCCACAGGATCACCCCAGAAGTGGGACACATCTCTGCTGGTAAAGGGAGTCTTTCCCAGGCCGTCCACATCCAGGCTTTGCCAGCCATTAGACATCAGCCCCTCCAAGGAGTCTTCAAGAACACAGCTACTACCAGTTTTAGCATACTCGAGGCAATCATTTGTGATTCCTTCTGAAGCTTCTCTTTCGGCTTCTTCCAAAGTATTGTCCTCCTGAGGCTCATCTACATAATCAGCATCAATTGGGCTAAGACTCAGAAGCTTCTGAATGTCAAGGTCAAATAACATGCGAGTTACCTGGGCTGACTGCAGATGGTTCTCATCCAAACTGGCACTTTCATTCAAAGGGCTAGGAGAGCATTCAGAGCTGACTGAAAAACACTCTCTGGACACAGAGTCATTTGGTTTCTCTGCGATCTTTGACTCTGCATTTGCATCTTCGCTGACGACTGATGCCCTGGAGTACCTGCTGCTCTCATCCTTTTCACTCTCTCCATTTATATTTTGGCTCAGACTGCTTTTTCTAGTTAGGTACTGCTCAGATTCCACACAATCATCTGCCAGGATTTCCTGGATCTCTTCCTCAGTGTAACTGAAAGAAGAATTCCCTTCTTCACCATCTGACAGTTCCAACAAGGAGTCATCTGGCTCACTATCACCAAAAGATCTGGTTATATCTAGAGAAATGACTACATCATCATATTTTGGCACAGAAGAACTGGCAACAAGGTCATCATGGCCAGTATAATCTAGAAAGTGCAAGGATCCTTGAAAGGAGGCAGAACCTGGGGAAGAACGCAACGATTTCTCTGATGGATCTGAAGTGCCAGAGTCATGCCTCGGCACACAACCTTTCTTAGCTGACTGCAGGGCCTCAACCTGCTCTGAGGAATCCAACAACCTTTTGACTCCAGCAACTGTACTATGAACAGTAGGTTTGCATTCATGACAAAGACAAAGCCCAGAGGCGTGAGGGGAACAGTCATCCATGTTGCTGTTGGTTCCTGTATCTCGGTGACTCTGTGCCTTCTCTTACAGCTCTAGAAGCCCCTTCTGAAGTTCATCTGATCCTGGTGCCCTTCGATCAGTCCTTTCAGAAAAGAAATCAGCAGGAGTCAGCTCCAACCTGCCAACAAAAAACATCTTAAATAAAAGAAACTCAGCTGTTTCCCAAAGATGCAGTAATGTAACGAGGAAGGCAAAAACACTAGCTGAAGCACAGCAGTTTTAACTCCTTGATCTCTGTTACCTCTACTCCTGACCATTTCAGGTCTTAACAACATATAACAAACAGTCCCTCATTCCGTAAGTGTTCTCAGGTTGTTTGGCAGGCAGCCAAGCAGGACTAATACAAGTCCAAATCACCACCACAGTCTGCACCATCTCCTCCAAAGCTGCTGTGAATCAGTCATTCTAACACCAGATACCAGTATTCACAAATTGCATTCTCTACATTTAAAGTACAGAGCACACTTTAGGCTATTAAAGCCTCACAGACTGCTCTCCATCTCCTAACCCCCACCTCTGTCCTTCAAAGATACTAAAAAAATAAACAAATAAAAAGTCTTTTTTGAGTTAGGAAAAACTGAGCAACAGAAGATTAACTCAGGGAGCTCAGAGGACATTCAGAAGTGTATTAGTCACTAACACACTCATACAAAACACATATTATAATGAAAGATCAGAAGATAAAGAACCTTCCTGTAAAATGCAATAGTTTAAAAGCAAAAAAGTTTAAAAAAACAAAACCTGTTTTCCTCTTAGTGAGGACTCACACTAACATGAATCTTTTGACTTGAAAGCCCTGTATTTGACTCTCACCCAGCAGGAGAATCTCGACTAAGGAAAGGTATTTCCTGTCCTCTTTGACCAAGAGATTTAAAGGAATACCTTTTGTCTTTCTGCTTTCAAAAAGGGAGGGGGTTACCTACTCCAGGAATAAAACCCAGACAGTTCTGCTGCTTCCTCTTGTCATTCTGTCCAAATAATACAAATCAGCACTTCCAGAATAATGCTGTAGCCACACCGAAGAAAGAAAATACCTCAGGAATCACCTATGCACACACAAAACCTATACAAGAGCATATGGAGTCACAGGTAGTCCTCACTAGATAGTACTTGCCTGGAGTTCTGCTATTTAGCTACAAGTGCTTAAGTGCTTCAAAGAGAAACAAAAGGCAAATAAAACCAAATTAAACATGGATTTAGTCCTACAGAGTGTAGCAGTCTGATAATCTAGCTCCTAACCAATAAGGACTTGAAAGAGAACCAAACATTTTAAGACTGGAACTGGCTTACAAAAAGTACATTTGGAGATGTTTACGTGCTCAGCTTGCAGACAGTGAAATGGTTTCTTTACTGCCGTGACCTTCCCAATTCACCTAACTACAACCTACGCTGGGTCTGTACTTTCAGCCCTACATCAGCTGATTCTGGAAGCAGAGCTCTGGTAACTATGCAACCAACGATGTATGAGCCCAGACAGAGCCCCCTGCCATTCCCCGTAAAAGCGTGTTGAATTTGGGGGCTGTTCAAGGATTTACACCAGGGTAATGCTTCAGAACAGTTTAAATGACTTTTCAATTGATGTCAGACAAGGCTGCTGTCCTCTCACCATGTCCCTCACCCCAGCACTAGTGCTTTTACGGTCAGACCACGCTGGAGCCAGCTCACCCCCAACTGCAAAACCACCAGCCATTTGCCTGGGGGCTGCCAAAGGAAGGCTCTTGGGAGAGTTCCACACTTTTATGTGGGTTTCTAGCACAGTTTCGGTAAACAATGAGATCAAAGGACAAAGTTACTGAGAAACACAGCTCTGCCAAAGCTCATGGACTGACCACCTTGCCCGCTCCACTCCCCACAGCCAGACACTGATCTCACAAGCCTGCAGCACTGCACTGCTCCAGGCTCTGTCCCTGAAGAGAGAATGGGGAGCAGGCCACAAACGCTAGAGAAAATAATCAGGGGCCACAGGGTAACAGTCCTCTCAGCCCTGTCATTTGCCCACCCCATCTCTTCTCTGACAAAGCAAAATCTCCAGAGATGGGGATCGTGCTCTCATCTCCCCCGACAGCACAACGGCAAATCCCAGCGTTTCACCTCCGCAGCTCCCTGATCTCGCCACTCTTTTACTCACGAGCCTACTCTACCTCAGCGGCCCCCTCTCAGCTCCCCAAACCCCGGGCACCTCCCCGGGCCGCCCAACCCCCGCCCCAACCGCGCTGCGCGGGGCCGACACCGCCCTGAAGGAGGAGCCCAGGCCCGTCCCCGGCTCCTCCTCCCGGCCAGACCCGCCCCCCCAGGCACGGGTGTCCCCCCAGAGCCCCGAACCGGAAAAAGCAGAAAAGAACCCCCAAAAAATAAAGAGAAAGCTGCACTAAGACAAATAAATGGCCTATGCCGGGCCCGGCAGCGGAGCAGGCCGCGCCGCGCTCACCCGCCACCATTTTAACGGCGCGGACGGCCTCGGCCCCCCCCTGCGCGCGCCGCGCCGTCTCATTGGCGGAGCGAGGCCCCGCCCCTCCCATCGGCAGCTCGGCGCTCCGGCGGCGGAAGTGACGTCCAGGCGCGACAGGCGAGCGCCGAGCGGAGCTGATGCAACCCGGGGGAGGTTGGTGGGGCTGGGCCGGGGGGACCGGTGCGGCTTCGGGACTGGGCAGGGCCTCGGGGGGCTCCCGGTTGCTTCCGGGGGCGCTGGTGGTTCCGGTAACGCTGTCTCGTTCTCTGCAGCCGCCGCCATGGAGCCCGCACCCGGCCCACAGGAGAAGTATCACCTCATCACCCGGAACCTGCAGGTACTGGGGGGCGGATGGGGGCAGCGGCGGGATCGAGGCAGGCCGGGAGGGAGGATCGGGGCCGGAGCAGGCCCTGGGTGTAGCGGAGGGGGCCCGGATCAGACTCTGGAACCGGCAGGAGCCCCGGGGACGTGCTGCAGGCAGGGTGGGCCGAAGCCGGGGCGCGCCTTGGGGCTCAGCTATTCGCCAGGCCGTTGTCCTGCCCGCGTCCTCCCCCACCCACCCCCGCGTGTTCCCGGGGAGGCTCAGCTGTGCCAGGTGTGTGTCTTGGCCCTCCACAGGAGGTGCTGGGGGAGGATAAGCTCATGGCCATCCTGAAGGAGCGAGAGTTGAAGATCTACTGGGGGACCGCCACCACAGGCAAGCCGCACGTGGCCTACTTCGTGCCCATGTCCAAGATCGCAGACTTCCTGAAGGCAGGGTGTGAGGTACGGGGCCAGGCTGGGAGCTCGGACCCTGTGGGACTTTGTCACCATGCTGACAGATGGGAACGTGCAGTTCCCCTTACTCGTGTGGCCCTGATTGTCCCCCTCCGCACCAGGTGACGATACTCTTTGCTGACCTCCATGCTTACCTGGACAACATGAAGGCCCCCTGGGAGCTGCTGGAGTTGCGCACCCGCTATTACGAGAACGTGATCAAAGCCATGCTGGAGAGCATTGGGGTGCCCCTGGAAAAGCTGAAGTTCGTCCGGGGCACTGACTACCAGCTCAGCAAGTGAGTCCTGAGGCGCCTGGTCCCCTTGGGAAGGGAAAACCTGACCCAGGGCACTGCTGTTCCTGAGCTTGCCCTGTTCCTGAGCCTGCTCCCAGGCACTGTCATTCAGGGAACAAAATAAAGGTGCCTCCAGGCCTTGGCTCCTCTTGATGTGGCCAGAACCAGCATTTGTGCGAAGCAGCTCTAAAAGATGTCCCCTTCGCCAGTGCTGACAGTGCTGTCCCTCCCTGCAGGGAGTACACGCTGGACGTGTACCGCCTCTCGTCCGTGGTGACACAGCACGACGCGAAGAAGGCGGGAGCAGAGGTGGTGAAGCAGGTGGAGCACCCGTTGCTGAGCGGTTTGCTCTACCCCGGCCTGCAGGTGCGTGGCGAGGCAGGTCATCAGAGCTTCTTGGCCAGGGAGGTGCTGGGCAAAGCCAGGACCACAGGAACACTTGAGGCTGAATGCCAAGGTCGTTCTACTCCACCTCAATATTACACCTGGCAGCAGCACAAAGCATAACACAAGCACAGACCTGCTTCTACAGCGACTTTGGCCAGCTGCAGGACAGCAGGCGGTCCAGAGAGCTCCCATCCTTCCCAGGGCGGGAGTGCCTGGCAGAGACTGGGCACGTCCTGGGGGACAGGCAGGACCTCTGAAGGCTGAGCACAGCTGGAGGGTGGAGTCTTGTGTCCAGCCTCAAGGCTGTGTGTGTCTCTCCGCAGGCCCTGGATGAGGAGTACCTCAAGGTCGACGCACAGTTTGGAGGAGTCGATCAGAGGAAGATATTCACCTTTGCAGAGAAGGTCAGGAATGGGGGGGATTTCTGAGCCTTCTGCGATGCTGGTGCCCAGGGCAGGGCTCAAACACTCACTAATCCATTGGGAGAAGCATGTCTGGGATTTTGGTTGGCACCGCAGTGCTCTTCGCTGCAGCTCTCATGGTCTGCAGGGCCCTGGTGTGCTGCTGGGCATCCCTGGCTGTGCCTCTCCATGCCTTGTGAACTCACAATAGCTTTCTGAGTCCTGTTATCCTGGGTCCCCAAGTTAATCTGGAGCCAGGAGCAAACAGGGATTGTGAGTTAAAGCTGATCTTCAGAAGAAGATTGTCCACGACTTGCCTCCTTACTTTTTCCTAGTACCTTCCTTCCCTGGGCTATGCCAAGCGCGTCCATTTGATGAACCCCATGGTTCCTGGCCTGACAGGCAGCAAAATGAGCTCGTCAGAAGAGGTTGGTCCTTGAACGGTGGCTGTGGTCAGGGGCTCTGCAGGGGGATGGCTTAATGGCTGGGGGCAGAGAGGCTGCACCCCAAGAGAAGGTGACTTCTCTCTCTGCTCACACTGGGGTCTAAGAAGAAGTTGCAGCAACTCCAGCAGGAGTTGTATCTTTTGGGCAAGAGGTTGGGTAAAGGGTTGCAGAAATCTCTTCCTGCAGGACTCAAAGATTGATCTTCTGGACCGCAAGGAGGATGTGAAGAAGAAGTTGAAGAAAGCTTTCTGCGAGCCAGGGAACGTGGAGAACAACGGTGTTCTCTCCTTCATCAAGCACGTCCTCTTTCCCCTCAAGTCAGGTGAGGGGCTCACCACACTCGGGCGCTGGGTCTCATTTTTCCTGTGGATAAGAGGAGGGGATGGGAGTGGGTGTCCCGTGAAGCAGGCTGCCCCTGAGTGCCCCCTCCCCAGCCCCTGCTGTGGTCCCCCTCAGCTCTTGGGCAAAGTGGGGTGGGTGGTTTATATTGCTGAGCAGCGGGTGTGTCTTTGCTTGAGTTAATTTGAGCCTTAAAATCGGTGTGTCGCAGAGTTTGTGGTTCTGCGAGAAGAAAAGTGGGGAGGAAACAAAACCTACACAGCCTATGAGGCCCTGGAGAAGGACTTTGCTGAGCAGGTGAGTGCCGGAGGACTGAACCCTGTCGCTGAGGCTCCTGAGAGCACTGGGGGAGGACTCTGAGCAGCAGCAGGAGATGGAAATCCGCTCTGGGATGAGGTGTGGAGCAGAGCGTGGCCCAGTGGCTGTAGGGTGGCAGGGTGCTCCCTGTCAGGAGAGCCCAAAGGTGAGAGGATGGGTGAAGGATGTGGGGCACCAGCTGTCCTGGTGCAGGACAGGACCACGTCAGCCACGTCCTGGAACAGAGCAGCAGTTTAACTGTTTTCAGCTGTTCCCAGCTGAGGCTGCAAGTAACAGTGTCCAGAAGAGGGGTCTGTTGTCTGAGGGGGAATCGGAGGGTTGGGGTTCATCTCCCTGCCCTGCTTCGTCTCCACTTCCTACCTCTCTGGCCTGGAGGAGACGATGCAGGAATCCGTCTTGTTTGTCGTGATACAGGTCGTGCATCCTGGAGACCTGAAGAACTCGGTGGAAGTGGCCTTGAACAAACTGCTTGACCCCATCAGAGAGAAATTCAACAGCCCGGAACTGAAGAAGCTGACCAATGCAGCGTATCCCAGCCCGTCCAAAGCCAGTAAGGAGGTGCTGGGAGCTTGGGGAAGTGGGGCTGGGTGGGAGAGAATCCCTCCAGGGACTGAGGTTAGAGAGAAGTTCTGAAACTCTTGGGAGCAGCCATGGGAAGCATTGTGAAGGGTGAGGAAAGGCCGACGCCAGGGCTGTTTGCCTGCCCTGGAGAAGATGGATGCCACTACACTTTGCTGGTGCCTGAGAGGCCAGCAGAGCGGAGGAGGGACTGTGCTTTCTGGTGTAGAGACAAGCAGGGAATTCAGAAGGCCCCAGGGCCAGCATTTGGGGTTCACTGTGAGCTCCCCAGGGCTTGGCCAGCTCCCTGGGTTCACGCTGAGTGGTGCAACTGTTCCCTTTTCACCGCAGAGCCTGCAGAGAAGGGCACCAAGAACTCAGAGCCGGAGACCGTGGTCCCATCCCGGCTGGACATCCGCGTTGGCAAAGTGATCAGTGTGGAAAAGGTACGAGCGCAACGGGGAGAGGGGAGCAACCTTCCCCCGTGGGGACACAGGCACTCAGTGCATGTGAGGGGGGGTTCTGCCCCCTTCTACTCTGCCACCCCAGTCCCCTTCACTGCTCCTCACCTTCCTCTGCTTGGCAGCACCCGGATGCTGACAGCCTGTACGTGGAGAAGATCGACGTGGGCGAGCCTGAGCCCCGCACCGTGGTCAGTGGCCTGGTGCAGTTCGTCCCCAAGGAGCAGCTGCAGGACAGGCTGGTGGTGCTGCTTTGCAATCTCAAGCCCCAGAAGATGAGGGGTGTGGAGTCGCAGGGCATGGTGCTGTGTGCCTCCAGGTGAGGGAGGGGGATATTGGGGCCGTACCTGCCCTGGGGGTACAATCTGGACCCCCTCTCTCCTGCCCCAGAGCTTGGTGGTGCTGAGGGGTGTGTGGGTACCGCCTTGGGGTGACTCTGCTTCCTCCACACCCCGCTGCAGCCTCGGGGAGCCACGGCAGGTGGAGCCCCTGGACCCGCCGGCTGGGTGCTGCGCCGGGGAGCGCGTCTACGTGGAGGGCTACGAGGGCGGTGAGCCTGACGATGAGCTCAAGCCGAAGAAGAAGGTCTTTGAGAAGCTGCAGGTGAGGGATTACGCCAGGGGGCTGGGCCACAGCTCAGAGTAGCTGGGGTTCCAGGCGTCGAGTGGGGCAGTGCTTAGGGCCATGGAGGTCCCCACTTCTGGGTGACCCCAAATTAGCTGTTTGCTGCTCAGTTCCTGTGTTTGCCACGGTCAGAAAAGCCATGGAGGGGACAAACGTGGAGGAGTGGCTGGAAAGCTGCCAGTCAGAGAGGGACCTGAGGAGGTTGGTTGCCAGCCAGCTGAACAGGAGCCAGCAGTGTGCCCAGGTGGCCGAGAAGGCCAATGGCATCCTGGCTTGTATCAGCACTAGCGTGGCCAGCAGGGACAGGGAAGGGATCTGACCCCTGTGCTCGGCACTGGTGAGGCCGCCCCTCGATGAGTGGGTTCAGTTTTGGGCCCCTCACTCCAAAAAGGCCATTGAATGACTCGAGCGTGTCCAGAGAAGGGCAACGGAGCTGGTGCAGGGTCTGGAGCACAGGTCTGATGGGGAGCGGCTGAGGGAACTGGGGGGGTTTAGTCTGGAGAAGAGGAGGCTGAGGGGAGACCTCATGGCCCTCTACAACTGCCTGAAAGGAGGGTGCAGAGAGGGGGGATGAGTCTCTTGAGCCAAGGAACCAGCACCAGGCCGAGAGGGAATGGCCTCAAGCTGCGCCAGGGCAGGGTCAGACTGGCTCTTAGGAAGGATTTCTTTGCAGAAGGGGTTGTTGGGCGTTGGAATGGGCTGCCCAGGGCAGGGGGGGAGTCCCCATCCCTGGAGGGGTTGAAGAGTCGGGTTGACCCAGCGCTGAGGGATCTGGTGGAGTTGGGAACGGTCAGGGTGAGGTTCATGGTTGGGCTGGAGGAGCTTCAAGGGCTTTTCCAACCGAGATGATTCTGTGAAACCTCCCCGCTAGCAGCCCAGGCCTGACCCTGCCTGCCCTGCTCTGCTCCCCAGGCTGACTTCCGCGTCTCTGAGGACTGTGTTGCCCAGTGGAAACAGAGAAACTTCCTGACCAAGCTGGGGCGAGTCTCCTGTAAAAGCCTCAAGGGTGGGAGCATCAGCTAACAAGTGCCAGAGCCGCTGCTCGTGCCTCCCGCCTGGCCCCCGCCGCCCTCAGCCAGGCTCTCCGCCCCGGTCCCTGCCACCTCCTCCCCAGTGCCCCAGGCCAGGGGCGCAGCCCTGCGGGGGCTCTGGGACTGAATTTGCAGCCTGTGGGCCAGCTCTGAGGACTGGTGGTGGCACCGCACCGAAGGGACCTACGCTGGGGCCATCGGCTCGCTCCCAGTTGGGCCACGGACTGGACGCTGCTGCTCCCCACTGGGATGGCACCTGCGGGCGCTGCGGCGGGGGCAGAAAGGGAAGGCTGCTTGCTCAAACCTGTGTTGCTGCTCATGGAGCTGGGGGCAGCTGCCTGGCAGCCGGGCAGACCCCCACTGTCCCCTGCTCTGCCCGGGCCCCCCTCCCTGTTCCACACTCAGCCCCCCCGCCCCGGGGCTGCGGCCGCTGCCGGTGATGCTCTTGGGCCAGGAGCCACCCGTGGGCCTTAAACACTGACTCGGGAACCATCTGTCTGTCGTAAACCCCAATAAAAAATCGAGCTGAGTGCAGGGGGCTGTGCCTGTCTCTGCGGGGGGGGGGGCAGCCAGCTCTGCTCCAGTGTTTCAGGGCTGCCCGAGCCCTCTCCCCACCCCCTGCGGGCAGCGGGGGCCAGGCCCCAGCCTGCTGGGGGTCTGCGTCTGCCCCACAGCTCGCCACCGCCGGGCAGGGCTGATGCCACCTGGGGCAAAGCCGTGGCTACAAGCCAGGAAGCACAGGAGCCAGCAAACTTCGGTCATCATTTTTACCAGCCAGGTACAGAGCTCTGAGCAGCTACTCAGTGGCAGAGGGTTGGTTGCTTTTGGTTTGGTTTGGTTGGGGGTTTTTTGTTTTGGTTTGGTGTTTTGTTTTTTTTTTTTTTTAACAATCAAAGAAATCAAAATGTGACCCGAGTTTACAGAAATAGAAATCGAGGCTCTACCCCAGAGCCCAGCGCCTGAAGACCAGCTCACGGGGCAGCCAGGTTCCCCCTGCGGCCAGCGCGGCTGTGGGCTAGCTGGGCCGGGCAGCGGGCAAGTACCCAGAGCTCGCGCTGCCGTGGGCAGAGGTCGGTGCTGGCCCAGAGCCCCCGTCCTGCCTTTCCCTCAAGGGCCGAGGCCCTGGTCCCTCCCAACCAGCGCCTCTGTCCCATCCTGTGGCTCCTGCCCGTGTCCCCCGGGGCGCTGCCATGGCTGAAGCCTTCCCCTTCCTTTGTCCAAAGTGCTTCGATTCCCCGCGGGCCCGGCTGGCCGGGAGCAGAGCGGCTCCAGCTCCAGCCTCTTCGGTCCCCGCGCTCCTCTCGGCGGGGCTGCTCTGCTCCGCGTGCCCAAACCAAGCGGCAGCCCGGCAGGGAGGAGGTGCTGGCTCTGGGCACAGACCTCGAGTCCAGTTTTTTTTAAAAAAAAAAAAAAAAAAAAAAAAAGCAAAATAAAGCTGTAGTACTTAGGAAAGTGAAACCAACACCATTTTTGCATAAATATCATCAAGGCCGTGGAGGCTAAGGCTGTTTGCTTCCTGTATTAAGTTAGTTGCCAGTTCCACACTCGTCCATTGACCTGCCCAGGTCCCTGAGAGATTTGGATTCCTGTCTGTGGGGGCACCAATCCTGCAGCTTCGTCCTTCAGGCTGTCTCTCCCCGTCCATCTGCAAGGCAGGAGGGAAGAGCCCGTCAGCCACCCTGAGCCCCAACTTCCCACAGCCCTGTCCCATGGCCGGGCTCTCCCACCCCATCCCCACCACGGCCCACACGCTGCGCTGGGCACCTATAGCTCAGGAACGTATAGCTCGGGAGCCCCAGCACCCACAGCGGCATCGTCCCCTGTCCCACGTACCTTGTGCAGGGAGGCTCTGAGCCGACGGCTCCGCGGCGCTCCTGCCCTCCGTCCCCGAGGCCGCCGTCCCCGCCGGCTCGCTCTTAGTCCTGCTCTCGTCCGCCGGCACCGCCTTGGCCTTCCCGTCCGCCACGGGGGTGCCCAGCGCCTCTGTCCCCACCGGCTTTGGGCTCAGGGGGGAAGGAACCGGCCCCGGGCCAAGCGAAGGCTTCTTGGCTACCGGAGGGGGGATCTTGCCAGGTTTTCGGTGAATTTGTGCCTTGCCGGGGCCCTGCTGGGCGGCAGCCGGGGCTGTTGAGCGCTGGCCCGAGATATTCATCAGCTCGGCCACCAAGTTCCTCTTCAGGTCGGCCTGTGCCTCAGAGGACGAGGACGTCTCGATCACCAGCTTCCTGGAGCTCTTGGCGAAGATGAAGCTGGCAGTGGAGGCCGGTGACTTGTGCCTGGGGGAGAGCTGGCCATCCCCGGGGAGCCCCTCAGGGCCAGGCAGAGCCGCTCTGCTGCCCGGCGGCTTCTCCGCAGCCTCACCGGAGGACAAAGCAGCGGCCTTGAGGTGCACGGCGTGGTGGAGCTGGTTCGAAGGCACCGCATCTTTGGCAGGAGGGGGCTGCCGCGTGGACAGGGACCGGCGGATGGGCTTCTGGGGTGCTGGACGCTCCTCGGCACCGGCCCCGGCCCCGGCCCCGGCCCCGGCGGGCGGCTCCACGCTCACGGAGCGCAGCCGCACCATCTGCAGCAGCGAGGGCGTGACGATGGGCAAGCTGGCGTCCTCCTTGGGCACGGGGCCGCTCTTGCTCCGCGACACCGGCTCCTTCTTGGCGTCTGCCCGGGGGCCGTTGGCCGCCTTCTTAAGGCTGATTTGGGGCGGCAGAGTGGGAGCTGAGGGCGGGGGGAGCGGCGGCGGCGGCGGCACGGTGACCTCAGGAGGGGGCTCAGCGGGGGAAGGCGGCTGCGGCGCCCCGGCCGGCGGGCCCTGCTGCTGGCTGCGCGAGGAGACGGTGGCAGAGAATGAGGAAGATGCAGCCCCCGGGCTTGGTGCCGCTTTCTGCCCGGTCGCCGGCGCGGCATCTGGCAGGCTGGAGAAATAGGCTTCATCCGGAGGGGGAAAGTCTGCCATGGACAGGTCGTGGTCCTCGGGAGCTGGCGGGGGTGGCGGGGGCCAGGCGGTGTCGGCAGGGGCCTCGCTGGTGGCCTGGGGGCTCCCCTCTGCTTTCTTCGCCGGCGGGGGAGGCGGGTGGTAGGCAGGTGGCGGCGATGGTGGTGGAGATTTGCCGCTGGGCTTGGCCGAGGGCTGCTGGCAGGCAGTGCTGGGTGCCGGTGGGTCTGGCAAGGGGAGGAGGGGGCTGGTGGGCGCTGGGGGTTGCTGGGGCTTGGTGGGTGGCGGGGAGAAGGGTGCGGGCACCTTGGGGTGCGGCGGGATGATGAACCGGTCCAAGCGGCAGGGCAGCGTCTCAGGGGGGACAGGGTCTGAGGCCGAGGAGGAGATGGAGGTGAGGGAGGAGGACACGGAGAGCGCAGGTGACTGCAGGGAGCAGACCCGGTCCGGTTTCTGGGGCTGAGCCCTGCCCGGGGACACAGATGGGGGTCCCAGCCCCTTGGTGGGCAGCGTGGGTGTCCCACTCTGGCTGGAGTAGCCACTGGAGGGGGACATGGTGCGGTCAGACCCATCTGGGCAGCTCCACTTGGGTTGAGCCTGGGGCTCCCTCAGCACCACCGTCACCCCAGGGCTGCCCCGCAAGGCCTCGGGGGAGCTGGTGCCGGCCAGGCTCTCGGAGCGGAGGCTGCTGGTCTCGCTCAGCGACGATGGGGAGAAGACCTCATCCTCAGCCGTGGGGCTGAAGGGCTCGGGGTGCGGGGCCCAGGGCGCGCTGCTGTCCCGCTGGGACCGCCGGTCGGGCTTGGGGGGCAGCCCCAGCACCTTGGGCTCCCCCTCAGCCTTCTGGTGCAGCGAGTAGGTCCTGCGAGGGGGGGCCGGGGGCTTCTTCATCTTCCTGAGGGAGACGCTGCGGGCGGAGGAGCGCTCGCTGGCCAGGCTGCCCGTGTCTGAGCCCTCCGCCTGGCTGCTCATGCTGTAGGTGGGGGACGCCCGGCCGCTGCTGCCCCCCACGGCCAGGAGCCCGGGAGCCACAGGCGTGGGGCCAGCAGTGGGCTTAGAGCAGGAGCTGACGAAGCTGGCGGAGCTGTAGACGCTGACTTGGTCGGTGTCGGAGCGAGCCACGGCATCCACCTCGCCACGAAGCCCTGCCTCGGGCTGCCGGCGGTCGGAGCCGCCCTGGGAGGAGATGGTGGAGCTGTTGGAGACGATGGTCTCCGTGGATTGCGAGTGGCTCCAGTTGTCGCTGGAGGAGGAAGGCTCACGGCTGCGGGTGCTGCGCTCCGAGAAGCGGGCAAGGGAGCGCACCGAGGCCGGGCTGGATGACACCAGGCTGCAGCGGCTCAGTGTCCGCACGCTGCTCCGCGTCAGGGCCACCACGTCCACCATGGGCGGCAGGATGGCGTTGGGGATGATCTTGGACATGTAGGTGCCTTGGGGTGAGATGGACATGACGGGGCTCAGCAGCTCCGGGGGGCTGGCGTTGGTGGTCATGCCCGGCACAGCTAATGACTTTGGCCTCACCATGGGTGACAGCTTGGCTGCCGTCTTCCTTCCCAGCAACGTATCGTCGTAGTAAACCCGGTCGATGTGCTTCTGCAGGGCCGTGTCTGCCTCCTCCAAGACTCCCAGGCAGACGCGGGCACCCCCGGGGACAGCCAGCGGCTGCAGCTTCCCATCGATGGTGGGGATGCGGATGGCGTCGCCGGAGACCTGCCCGCCGTTCAGCAAGGGCTGCGGTACCTGGCTGCCCCTCAGCCCTTGCCCATCAGTCTCGGGGTGTCCCTTGGCTTCCCGGCTGTTCCTGAGACCTGGGAGCAGGGAGAGACAAATCCAGTGTGATCCCACAGCAGACGCACCGAGCCAAGGCAAACAGAGCCTGGGCAACGAGACCTAACCCTAAAAATCCCCCCCTTACCCCCAGTGCTTACCCAGCTCCTTCTGGACATGCTGGGGGATGCCCAGCACCGTTGTCCTCCTCTCCTTCCTCTTCTTGCCAGCCCTCTCCGAGGATTTGGGAAAGGAGTCGTGTGGGCGGAAGGTGGAACCTGTGAGAAACATGAGCGGGTCCAGCCAGCATGAGGGGGGCCCTGGCCAGGGCGTCCCCAGTGTCCCCAGCACCCCCCCACTGCCCGAGACGCTCCAGGACAAGCTGGGCTCAGGCGCTCGGCACAGCCCGGGGAGGCCCCGGCAGCTGCCAAACAGCCGCGCAGTCTGAGCAGGGAGGAGACGGTGTCTGTCTGTCCGTCTGTCCTCCTCGCCCAGCCCCAACTCTCTGACTCAGCCAGAGCTGCTCTCTTCTCTCCAAGGGCCCCCAAATCCCTGCACTGGCTCGTGGCCACGCCAACGCAGAGCCCAGCTTTCCCACCAGGCGCCCTGACCCCCCTCGCACCCCCTTGGCTCGCCCCCCCAGCCCTGCAGCCCACCCAGCCGGGTACCTTTCCGCTGGATCATCTCGGAGCGGATGGAAAGGGCGTCCTCAGAGGTGCTGTCCGTGGCACAGGAGGCCGCCCGGCTCCGGATGGACACACTGTCATCCTCCGAGGATGCGCAGGACTGTGTGGGCAGAGAGCAGGCTCAGGCAGACCCCGGGGTTGCGGGGACGGAGCTGCCCCGGCCCCCGCCAGGCCCCTTCTCCGCCGCAAACTGACTCCGCAGCCCAGCGCTGCCGAGACAAAAGCTTCTCCGAGGGCCAAAGGCTGAGTCAGCCACGCCGGCATCCAGAGTCCTCCCACCAGGAGCGGGGCCGGGAGCAGCCCCAGGGACCCTGCCTGGCCTCGCAGCCCCCCGGACAGCAGAAGAGCTGGGGTCCGGCCCGCCGAAGGAGCACCCGAGGAAACCGCCAGCCTCGCCACCATGCCAAGCTGCAAATGGCCCCATGGCTGCGCCCAGCCCTGCTGTGTCCCAGAGCCCGGGGCTGGAGGGTTGCCACGGCCCGGAGAAGGGTGTGGGGCTGAGCTGGGGGGGGGGACGGGGACACAAAAGCAGTGATGTGGCCGCACTGGGGACCCGCCCTGGGCACAGCCAGTGGCACAGCCCTGTGACAGGCACAGCTTTCAGTGCCCCCCAATCCTCCAAAGCATCTCTCGGCACAGGCAGAGGTCGGGATGAGACTCATCAGCGTGAGGCACCACCCAACCCCTCCACCACCACCCTGAGCCGGCCCTGCTCCCCCCCAAGGGCTCTGCCCGCCCGGCTCCCCCCGCTTCCAAGGGGTTAAGGGGGCCCAGAGCCAGCAGGATGCAGTGGCTTGAGCAAACATGGGCGGGTGAGGCACTGGCAGCAGGGTCAGAGCCCGGGGAAGCGGCAAAGCCCAACACGGCCAAGAGAGTGGGAGTTTCTCCTCGTCAGCAGCCAGGGAGGGGCCCGGCCGTGGGGCTGGATATGGCTGACGGTCCCTGTCGTGCCACCCCGTCACCCCACCTCGCTTGGGTCTGCCAGGGGACAGCAGTGGGGTGGGAGTGGGGGGGACAGACAGGGTGGGGGTCCCCGAGCAGAGCCCCACAAGGCAGGGCAGAACGTGCCAAAGCTGAGGCCAGGGATGAGGACAGTGACTTGTCATGGGGCAAAGGGTATAACACCGAGGGACACACGGCTGCTTCCTGCCTCACAACCGCCCCGGCAATGGTCCCGCAGCCTTGGCTGGTTCCCCATCTGCCCCCAACCGCCAAACACCATACAGGGGGGACAGAGGGGCTCCTCATCCCCAGAGCACCGCAAGAGTGCTGCGGGGCAGAGCCGGCTCCTCAGCAGAGCTCACCTGGAGGCTGCTGGTGTCCCCGTGGTCCCAGGCACTTTTGGTCTGCTTCTGCTTCTCTGTGGAGGGAAAGCAGGAGGTAAATCCCTCCCGGGGAGCCCTGGGAGGAACCGCCAGGCAGAGAAATGGCTGCCGAGTCCGGCAGCGCTGCCCGCACACCCCAACCACCGCTGCCAGCCCCAGCGCTGGACTCCGGTCAGCCCCATCGCGCCGCCCACACAGCCCGGCCAGCCAGGAGCTGGGGCCGGCCAGCTGCACCCTCCACCCTGTCCCCAGGGCCACCCCGGGGTTGGGGACACCTACCCTGGTGCTGCAGGGACTTCAGTCCCTGCTGGGCCTGGTTGTGAAGCTCCTCCAGGTGCGGGGGCCGTGTGCTGGGGAAGAAGACGTTGTCGGGACATTCCTCGCCCGCCGTGTACTGCACGCTCAGCCGCTTCTCGGCCTCGCCCTTGGCAGCGCCTGCAGAGACAAGAGGGGTCAGCTCGGCTGGGGGCAGTGGGGGGGGAGCTCCCCCCACAGCCACACTCCCCCCACCCACGGGATGTGGCCCCAGCAAGCTGGGAGAAGCGCCGGGTGATGACAGCCAGCCCAGGATGACGTTATCCCGCTCATCTCTGAACCGGGCGCCGGAAAAGCTGTGGGAGAAATCATATCCCATGGCTCTGCCCGGCCGGTCGATATGCCGGAGTCAGGCTGGCTCCATCACGAAGCTGCAGGGTTTTCTCCCTGCCGGCCAGAGCGGAGCTGGGGCACGGCACCACCCTCCTCCCCAGCACCTTCGTTAGGAGCAAACGAGGCAGCGAGTTGTGCAGGGCCACGGGCAGCTGTGTGGAGAAGGGGCAGCAGGGAGGGATTAAACAAGAATAGAAAGACGATGACTTTCCCTGTGGAGGGTTGCATCATCCCCAGGCCTTGCGAAGCACCCTGAGAGCAGGGACTCAGCCCCTGCCCAGGCAGGCTGGGAACTGCACAGACGAGGGAAACTGAGGCACAGACAGGTGCAGAGACCCCAGATGATCCAAATACCCCCACCGAGCCCCCCAGGTGCTGGAGACCCCATATGCCATGTCACGGCCGGCATGGGGACCTCCACTCCCTGTCTTGCAGCCTCCTCCCTACAAACTGTCACCCTGGGGTGCCCACAACCAGCTCTGGGTGCTTGTCAGGGGCTGCGCCTGGCATCACCCGGCCAGGGCGCTGCGGGCACAGCCCTGCCTGCACGTCGCTGCCTGACGCGAAGCCTCAAACTCTTCCTGCCCAGAAAAAAACAATTTGAGGCCGAGGAAGGGAAGGGAGAGCACAGGAAACCAGCGGGGCTGGCGGCAGCACCCCGGGGACACGGGCACCTGCTGCTCGGCATCGCCGACGCCACCCACCCATCCTGTGTCCCCCGTGTCCCTCATCCCCTCCCGGGCAGGCAGCGAGGCGGCCGCGTTCCGGCTCCGGCGCACAAAGGAGCAGGCCCTGAACAATGGAGCCGGCCCGCCCTGCCGCGCCATGCCGCCACGCCGGCCTCTGCCTCCACCGGCACCCGCGGCACAGCGAGGGGCACCGGGGGCACGGCCAGGCCGGGAGAGCGGGTGGCAGCCCAGGGGACCCCTTTGCAGAGTCCCTGCAGGGGACACGAGACACCCACAGCCCCCCCACCATCACGTTCCCCTTCCCCTAAGCCCTTTCCTCCCTCCAATTTCAGCAGCCCCTCACCCAACACCCCCGGCACACCCGGAGCCGCCTTCCGGCAAGAGGAGCGCAGTGATTTATTCCGTTAACTTCCCGGCGGACGAAGCCAGGGCTGGGGTGACCTTCCCTGCCCTCCCCCTGGGATGGCAGCCCCCCCCTCCCCTGCCCACGGCGGGTGGGCGAGCGCCCGGTGCCGGGGGTCCCAGCAAACAGAGGCTGTGTAAGGACAAGGCGCTGCTCCCTCCCTCCCGCTCACTCACCCTTCTTCTTGAAGAAAGCCAGAAGCGAGGAGAGGTTCCTGCCCATGAAAACCACCATGGTGGCCGAGGAGAGGGTCTGGTCCCCGCAGAAGCGGGGGCTCCGCCGCCCCCCACGGAGGCTTCGCCTATTGTGCCGGGGTGGCTCTCGCCCAGCCGTGTGCCGGCAAGGCGGATGCCGGCGGCCCCCAGCTCCCTCTCTCCGTCCTCATCCGCGTGGCGGGAGGATGCTCAGCCAGGCAAAGCGGCTCCGGCACCGCTGCCCGTGTGCGGGGAGAAGCCTGACCCCGGGGACGGCTGCGCGGCGGCGGGAGGGGACAGCCCCAGCTGCGCCCACCCCACGCCTCGGCCACGGGAGAAGGAGAGCGGGGGGCCCCTCCTCTGGCCTCCCCGCTCAGCCCCCGGCCCTCCCGCCTCCTCCCACGTACAGCACGGCTGGCAGGGATCTGTTCTGCCGGGCTCAGGGCCAGGATTTCCCCCAACTGCCCCCTCTTGCACCCCTGGGACACCCCCCCCCCCCCCCCCCAGGACCCTCCTCACCAGCTCCCCACTGAGCACAGCATCCCTACAAACCAGTTACTCACTTCCACAACAGTACGGCCAACTGGGAGGAGCTGGGAAGCTTTTCCTCCAGTGAGCACCAGCCCTTGGGATACGGCACAGCACTGCCAACGGCGCTGGCATTCCCCCTCCTCATCTGTCCCCAGTGCCCCCCGCCACTGCAGCCCCCCCAGCCCTGCCAGGGAGAGCCCCGCTCCCGGCATGGCTCAGCCCGCGGCGGGGGGACACACAAGCCATTGCGGGGCAAAGGGTGTTTGTCCTTAGGGACGGGGCACCCAGCACGGCTACGTCACGGTCACAAGAGCTGGCGGCATGCTGGGGGAGAGCGAGGTCTCGGACCAGTCTAACCAGTAGCTGCTGGCACAGGGGCACGTGAAGGCTGGGGCAGAAATGCCGGGCGGTCAGACACTGGCACAGATGGTGGCACCGACGGTCACCTGTCCCCCCGCACGAGGTGCTGCGTGCTCCCGGGGCGGTGGGTGCCGGGGAGCCCCAGGCAGGCTGCCTCCAGCAGCGGTGCCCTGCACAGAAGGGGAATTTGCCCTGTCCATCAGCCCCGGGTGCCTCCATCCCTCCCACCTCCAGGCGTTTTGCCCCAAAAGGTGAAGAACTCCCAGTATTTACCCAGCGGGCAGGGCTGTCCCGGTGCCAGGCAGCAGCCGACGTGTCAAACCCTCCTTCCCCTGCCCTGCCAGCTCCCCGCTGCCTGCGCCCAGGGTTGGTTTTGCCAGGGCAGGGAGGGGTTTGGCTGCCAAGGAAGCCGAGTTACCCAAAGCAGAGAGTGAAAGTCCCACGGCGCCCAGGCCCTGAACGTGCCACCTGAGGGACAGTTTGACCTTGCAAAGGGCACCTCTGCGTCCCCGGCTGGGCAGCTCTGTGCTTCGGGGGAACTTCTTCCCTGCATCTCCTGCACGCCCATAACAGCAAACCCAAGCAGCACCCTGCAGCCCATGCTATGCATAACCCAGCACCCTGCCCGCAGGACGGGCAGGATCGGCCCCGCTGCCCACGTGCTCACCCAGAAGGTGCCTGCAGCTGCAGGCAGACGCTCCCCAGCTCTTTTCACAGCGCAAGTGGAAAAGGGACATAATTAAAGGGCTGAGGATGCACAAAGCGGGCAGCCACGTGCTGCGCTGAACGCTGCCCTCTCCTCTCCCGGCAGCCCATCACGAGCCCCAGCGAGGGCCACAGCCGACGGTGGGCAAACGCAGCCGAGAGTGACGGCATTCCCGGCTCTGCAGGGGAGGGTCCAGCCCTCCAGGATGGCACGTCCAGCTCTGCACGGATGGGACCACACCTGGGACCCCCCTGCACGGCACCGGGAGCTCTGTGAGCCCCCACGGGTAAAGGGGGACAGTCCCCCCTGTGCTGCCAGGCCCAGGCAGAGCTGAGCTTCAGCCCCGCGGGTCTGCTGATGGCAGCACACGTATGTGGAAGCTGCTGCCTGGGTCTGAGAGGACATTCCCAGGTGCTGGCAGACAGCCTGTCCCTGCTTCTCCTCCCCGTACGTGGCCCATCGCCCGCAAGTACCCAAAGGGCCTTGAGAGTGTCCCTTTCTGACAGAAACGCGTCCCTCTCCTGAGTGTGACACTTCTGCAGCTCAGGGCAGGAGGAGCTCAGCATCGCCGACTGCAATCACCCAAAGGATAATCCGGGCAGGACGCCGTGGCCACCACCCAGCCACTGCCCGGCCACGGAGGAGCCTCGTGCCGAGGGCTGACGCTGGCGAGCGTGGCCGCGCGCAAAGAGCCGCCTCCGCTTCTCCTCCCGCTCCCTGCAACCTTCGCTACCGCGTCCTCCTCACCCAGACGGCCTCGCCCCGGCTCTGTCAACACACGGCAAAACCTGCTGCAAAGGGACGGGAAAAGAGGGGGGAAGCCGGGAGGGAAAGAGGCCTGATCCTGCGGCAGAGGCTGCAGATCTTGGTGGGCTGAAGAAGCCATCACAGCTGCAGCCAGTGCCGGTAGCAACACGCCCGGTCGGAGCTGGCGTCCCGTCCCTCGTGCATTCCTTGCGACGTGCCCTGGATCGCCCCGTCCCCTCCAGGCTCCGTGGTGCTCATCTGACACACGTGCCTCATCCACACGTGGCAGTGGGATCCTCCCGGAGAAGGAGCCAGAGGCATCTCAGGGCCAGGCACTCTCTCCAGGATGTTCTCCCTGACTTGGAGCTGGTATCTGCTGCTACCAGTGCCAGGGATGGTCCGGAGGGAGCAAAGCATCCCTGAAGCCAGGCAAAATGATACGAAGGGGCAGGGAACCCCAGACACCCTGCCTTCAGCCCTGCCTGATCCGCTCTGTGCCAGCAGAGAGGGGCTGGAGGGCACCGAGGTGGGACTGGGAAGGGCTGCGCAAGGGACAGTCCAGAGCTGAGACCCCAAAGGGACACGGCCGGAGCCATACAGCCCTGGACCAGCAATGCTGCAAGTGAGATACGGTGCTGGCCCAGCTCCCTCCTGGAACTGGCTTAGCCACGATGATGCTCGTCACTCCGGGAGAGCCAGAGGAGAAAATCCTGGCTCCTGTCCCCCTCCTCGCCAGGCCTGTGCCTCCTGCACGCAGCAGGTTTGGCCAGACTCGGCTGCAAACATCTATCTCTGCCTGCACGGCACTGCCTCGACTTGCCTTCTCCCTGCACAGCGGCGGGTCCTGCGGCAGGAGGCAGGGAACAGGCAGCACGGCCGCCCCTTCCACCACCACTGACTCACCGGAGAAAAATGGGGAGGAGGGGGGGAGCTGGCAGGCGGGCGGGAAGGGGCTGCGAGGTCCCCAGGGGAGGAAGGGGAGGAGAACCTGCCTGCGTGTGTCCTGCTCAGTGGGATGGAGACCTCACCTCCCCGCTCCCAGCAGCCAGGGCAGTGCCGAGAGCAGCGAGAAGGCAGCAAGAAGACCCCCTGCCCCATGAGGTTGATGTTCTCCCACCACGCTGCTCCCAGGCATCGGCCAGCACCATCCAGGCGTGTTCCCAGGCTTGGGGACCGCTCTGCTCCCCGTGCTGCAGCGGGGCAAAGCGGCGGTTGCCTGCAGATGCCGTAAGCGTGGAGAACGCCAGCGGGGTGCACCATGAACCCCAGAGAGCCCCGAGAACCCCACAGAGCAGTCAGCACGTGGACCCTGCCGTGGCTGCGAGAGCCCCCGTGCTCTGCTCCAGCATCCAGCCCCCCTGCTCCCTCCGAATCGGCCTCTCCCACCGCAGCACAGCCAGCCAGTTCCCGGCTGGAGGGACGGCGCAGGCAGCCCTGCCAGCATCTCCCCGTCGGGAGCAACACCGTCTCTTTACGAGCCCGAGCATGTCCATCTTTCCCTTGGGCCCATCAGCTCCGCCCGCACAGCAACATGGCCCCAGGTGGGACCTGGCACCTGCCTGTGCCACCCTGCCCTGCCCCTGCACCCCAACTTTCAGCTGGTGAGGGAGGCTGGGGGGGCTGTGGCCCTGCTGGAGGCAACCAGCCCGGTCGCCCTCGCTCCCCGAGCCCTTGTTGTCTCTGCACAGGATCTGTGCCCTGGGACATGCCACAGGACCGTGCTCTCTCCAGGCAGGATAAGAGCACAATAATATTTACTGTGGCTCTGGCCACGCAGCCCCCCACTGCCAGCCCAGGGGCTGCAGCCTGCCCTCGGCCTCACTTGGAGGCTGCTGCTTCATCCAGGAAAAACATCTCTGCAAAGCAAATAAACACGACCTGAACTGCGTTGCTGGCTCAACTCTCAAACACGATCCCACGCCGAGGCAGAAATAAAATTAATTTCAAATGGGAAAACAAACTTGGATCGTTTTTCTTCCTCTAAATCACAGTGCAGAAAACTGCCCTGCATCGCCCCGGCGAGCCAACGGGCCACGGCCAAGGAGCCAGCGCAGGGTGAAACCCCGCTCGGAGGAGAGCCGTCGCCTGGCTGGCTGCCTCCAGCCGCAGCTGCCATCATGGCAGGAGCACACCTTGTTGTGTGACATCCATCTCGGCCCTGACCTTGCTGCTGCCCCACACATGCCCCACAGCCAGCCCGTGTGGTGACACGCGATGTCTCCTGCTCTCTGTGTTATCACAGACCCCGGGCGAGGGTCTGGCAGCAGCCCAGGGCGGGGGTCCCAGCACCGCGGAGGGAGACAGGACCCCCCTGCTGCCAGATTGTGCCTCGCTCTCAGCCCCTGCTCCAGCCCAGCAAGCCTCTGTCCCAGTCCCACCACCTCTCCACCCCGCGCTCGTCCCCTCCCGGCAGAAGCCACCAAACAGGTTTGAAGGTAAATAACAGCCTTCCTCGGCCAGGAGCCGGATCCGGGTGGGAACGGCCCAGATGGGGAGTGTGGGGCGGGAGAGGGTGGCGGGCAGAGCCTCAAAGGCGACGCGGGACCACAGAGACAACGCTGGTGGCACGCACGGTCGGGGACAGGCCACCAGCACCTCCTCCCTACGCCAAAGTTCACAGCTTTATTACAGCCCTGCTTCACCTTCCCTGCGTGTCCTCTCCTCTGCCTCCCGTGCACGCCACCGCGGCGCCTGCGCGGTTCCCTGCCGCGGTGCTCGGCGCTGGCTGCGTCCCCACGGCGCGCGCCGTCATGCCCGGCGTGTTTGCAGGGTACCGAGGGTGCTGCCTAAATGGCAGGCGTGCCTGTCACAGCAGGTACTTGGCTCCACAGCAGGAGCAAATCCAGGAGACGGATTAGGGACAAGACCTTGCAGGTTTTTCCGTGCAGGGATGCACCGTCCTGCGAGCAGCACCCAACCCCGCTCCTGCCCGCGGGTCTCTCGCTCGGCAGCGCTGGCAGGAAGCACCGAGGAGCTGCCGATCCTCCGGCGAGGATTGAGACGGACACGGCGATGCAGGATCAGGGGAGGAGATGGCAGAGGAGCCGTCAGATGGGGCTGGGGCTGCCACCAAAATGGGATGGGGAGATATAACCAGCAGGTCCCATCCCTGCCTCTTGGTGACGGGGTGCCTGCCAAGCGGGCATGGCCTGGCACGTCGGAGCTGAGCGTTGGAGGCAGCTGCCTGCCTGGGACACCCACAGATCACCTCCTCCCCTGCTCCCGGAGCAGGAGGGGGCACCGGGAAGGGCTCGGCCCTCGCAGCCGGCAGCGGGATGCCAGCAGGCGAGTCCGGCAGGCCGGCGTGCTGGGCTGGCCGTGCCTGGAGAAAGCGCCTCTGTAAATCTCAGTGCGTCCCCGGCCAGGGCGGGCCCCTGCCCTTATCTGCTCCCCTGGTTGTTTACGGAGCCGGCCCAGCGTGGGTCTGGCACGAAGAGCTGCTGCGAAGGAGAAAGACGCCCAGAGCTGCTCAGCCCACCCCGGAGCTGCACGGCAAGAGCTGGGGCTACTGCAGGGCTCCACCACTGGCCCCTGGCTAGGGCAAGTGTGGGTGCCCGCTGCCCCATGGGTCACCCCTCACCCCAAGCCTGCCTCCCCGCAGGGCATTTCCCCCCACAACCTGCCCCAGCACCCGCTGACACAGACACGGGTGCCAGGGAACCCCGCGCCGGCGGCAGCCGCATCCCCGCTGACTCCGCGGGGCGCAGCCTGGCCGGCCGCCACGTTCCTCCACCCTGACTCAGCAGGGCCCGGCGCAGCGGCCTCGATAAGGAGGTGATAAGAGGCTTTGGTCTCCCTGGTGTTCAAGGACCTTCCCCAGCAGCTCCCGCCACAGACGAGCCCGGGGAGGAGAGGCAGGGGATGCCAAGCCAGGCCCCACGCGGGTTTGGCGCTGGTGAAGCAGAGTGGGGAGGCTGAGGCAGAGAGCAGGATGCAGGCAGCTGCCTGCAGCAGGTAGAGCAATTCCGGCAGCCCTCAGCCATGCTCCCGAAGCTCCTGCCTGGCCAACCCCATCCCCAGGGACCGCAGCTCTGGTTCTTCAGGATGAAAAGGCAGCAGGTGCCCACGTCGCCCCACGCACGGCAGAAGCACAAAGCATCTGCCAGTGCCCACCCGGGCCTGACTCGCCGGCAGTGGGCACAGCGGGGCCAAACCGGTGCTCCCAAGAAGCCAGGGATGGAAAGATGGGAACTGGGGGATACTGGTCCAGTTGCCCATGATATACAATGAGCCTCTGACCCAAAATCCAGAAGCACCCAGGGTCTGGGTGAGGGGCAGGGGCGAGAGAAGAGGGACCACGGGGGGCCTGTCCGGCGGGTGCCAGCACACCCAGCCCCCAGCCGGTGATCCCGGCTGCGCCCTCTGAAATGCTGAAGCGACACAATGCAAATTCTTTCGCTTTGTGGCCGCTGCACGGTTGCCATGGAGCCGCCGCAGAGAACAAACACAACTCGCCCCATGTTTTCTCAGCACCTTCCACCCCACGGCCTTCGGCCCCAGCGCCGGCCCTCGCCTTGCAGGATCTGCCCCGGCTGTTTTGCACAGTCCCACATCACACCCGTTCCAGGGCATCCGAGATGGAGCCCAGCTTCTCCCAGCCAGTGCTGAGGAAGGGCAACGGGCACCCAAGCTTGGCAGTGGGATGGAGAGGAGATGGAGATCTGGAGGGGACAACACAAGGAAATGGTGAGGATTGCACCAGGGATGCCCCCAAACCACCTCTCCCAGGGAGGAGGCTCACCCTGTCCCCTGCACCGCTGGCCGGCAGCATCAAGCCCTTCCCATGTGAAGACCATGACGAGAGAATGACTTTGGCAGAGAGGAGACCGGAGAGCCTGCGCTGAAGGAGATGCCATCCCCATGCAGCCATGGGCAACTGGTGTAACCACTCCTGCCTCAGTTTCCCCAGGCTGCTGCTGGTCAGGGCGTGTCAGCAGCTTCTCCCCGTGTGTCTGTGGGGTCTCCCCATCCTGGCCCCTGCCTCTTCGGGGCAGTTTTGCTTGGTGTGGTCTCTCCCCAAGCCTGTGAGGGGTTGGCTCCAGACCCTGTTCACCCTGCGGAGAGCTCGGCTCACCGCACCTGGGCAGCTGCTAGTCAGTAAAGACCGAGGGAAACGGGGCAGCCAAGGGCAGGAGGGACAGCGGGGCCAGGGATCCACAGGGCTGGCAGGAGAAACCACCCAGTTACCACCCCCCTGGACCCACTAACCCCGCTCCTACCAACCCCAGACCCCTGCCCACACACCCATTAAGTCCCCTCCCGGACTCAGGCCAGGCTGGGGACGCGGGGACAGTTTAACAACATCAGTGGGGAAATCAGCAACCCCGGGATGGGGACGACGTTACTGCCAGAGACCTTCCCCGCTCGCATCGCCCCACTCTGACGCAGGAACCGCGGAGGGAACTCGCTGGGACCAGGCACCCCGCGGGGCTGACGGTTCAATATGTGGGTCCAGGCTGGCATGGGACTCTTTCCCCCACTTCTCCTCCCCACAGAAGAGAGTTCCCCCTGCCTCAAGCCTCCTCCTGGGCTTTTCAGCTGCATCTGTGGAGTTGGAGCATAAAGCAGTGGAACAATCGGTGCACGGACGGACGGACAGACACGCACAGAGCGAGGTGGGCAAGCTGCGCAGGACGGAGGTGGGGGGGAGCAGCCCGGTGCTCTTTGCAAACAACTCCCAGATCCGCCGCTCCCCGGGGCACAGCGAGGGAAACCGAGGCACGGGACGGGAGCGGAGGTTGGGGAGGAAGGTGACTCCGGCAGCCCCGGGTCCCTGCTCTAACCGCTGGGACGCCGCTTAGAAAAACAAATCGGTAACTAATTCAGCGGATGATCCCTGTCCTGATAGCACGGGCGAGCCGATGGCTGCTCCCCAGCATGTCGGCGCAGCCCCTGTGTGCAGCCGGAGGTATTTCCCCAGCTCAGGCACATGGGGTCAGAGGGCCTGATCCTGCCCCCCAGCACCGGGAGGGCAGGGGAGAGCAAACCCTCCAGCCGCAGCTGGGCTGGGGAGAGCAGAAGCAGCGAACTTTCCTAGTGTGACCCCCCCAAAAGGCACCGAACCAGGACCCCCCACGACCCCTCCCCAGGTAGCCCCATGGCTCCTACCTGCCCTCGGCTTCCCGGCGCGGCCGAAGGGCCAGGAGGAGCCGGCCTTGACGCCCGCTGGGCTCTTCTTGCGGTGCGCGTTGCCCATGAGGCCGCTGTCGCCCTCCACCACGGCCGGGTGGAGGAGGCCGGGGCGCTACATGGCGGAGCCGAGTGGGCTCCGGCGTGGCCCGGGTGGCCGTGGGAGACGACGGCTCTCAGCCGCCGGCTCCCATCCCTCCGGCTCCGGCGGAGCTGAGCTCTCGCAGGCGGCTGTGCCGGAGCCAATGGTACAGGCAGAGAGGAGGGGCCTGCTGGAATCGCCCGTTGGATCCCACAGCACCCTCCCAAGCCCCATCCCTTCGGCAGGGACGCGTGGGTGCCGCAGCCAGGCCAAGAGGGCAAAGGGAGACCCCCCGGTTGCCAAACGTCCCCAAGCATCAGGATATCTGGGCACAGCGCTCGCCTCCGGCCCCGCTCCCACCTCCCCCAGGAGTTTGCCACGCTCCACCGAGCAGCCACCATTTCCGCCCGTCCCCGAGCACTGCGCCGACAAACGAGGCTATGACCCCCTCTCCTGGGTTTTGGGGGTCCTAGCGCCGTGGGGGCACCCCAGCCACGCCTGGCAGGGCCAAGGCTAGAACAGGGCTTCCAAAGCTGGAGCGAAGCGCCCGAGGATGAGGGCTGGGTCCAGCTGTTGCCCAACCTCAGGGCGAGCACCCACATGCCCGTAGGTGGATGTTAACCCCCTGCCACCCTCTCCACGGTCATTCCTGTCTCAGGGACAAGTCACAGCCAGGCGAGCCACGAGGACATGTGCATCCATGTCAGCTCACACCGCCAGCACCTCCTTCCCAGGGCCCCCCCCGGGGTGCACCCCGGCTTCTCCCCGCTCCCAACCCTGCTCCAGCTGCGCGGGGTTTTGCAAGCAGCGAGCGGGCTGGGGCTGGCAGGGGAAGGGCAGCTCGGTGCACAGGCAGCGCTGCTTCAGCGGCTGCCCACGCTGCACGGACAAGCCCTGCCCGTTGTGAAACACGGACGCCAGCCTGCCCCCTCCGAAGCCCAGCTTTCCCTCCTGATTTTTAATTAGAACATTAAATGCTGCGAGGGCAGGGAGGGGTCAGCCAGCCAGGCGGTGGGCAATTCCTGCTGGCAGTGTTTATGTTCCTTAGGTGATTCATCAAAGACTGGGATAAATAGGAAGGAGGGCTCTGTGGGAAAGGCACAAAACTGGGGAGGTGATAAAAAAAAAAAAAAAGTTTAAAATCAACCGGCAGCTTTGTCCTGACCTCCCAAGGTGATTGGCAATAAATTAATCTTTAGACTTCTCCGCAATGGAAATAGTGATGGTTCAGTTTCTCACCGGCTGGGTTTGCTGCCCGGAAGGCACGGTCAGCAGGGCAGAGACTGTCTTGTGCCACAGACGGTGCCTGGCACCAGGGCGGCTGTACCAGCATCCCTGGGCATTTGCTGCCCCATTTCCTGTGGGAGCTGTTAAGAGAATAGGGGATCCAGTGGGAATCTATTCCTTGTTTCCCATTACTGGCTGCACCCAGTTCAAGGCACAGCCTTTCCATCTCAGGGCAGCTGGGATCAAACAAGGTCATGGTCACAAGTGCAACGGATCAGAGGTCTCTGCCCAGTGGCTGGGGGAGATGATTTTTTTCACCGGGCTGCAGGAGTCGGGTTGGCCAGGGGCATCTCCAGCCCCAGACAGGGCTTCCTCCAGCTGCCCAGCACTTCCCGAGCCTCCCTGGGGTGTACATCCCCTCGCCACAGCTCCAAAACAGGGTGCATGGACCCCTCACGCTGCTCAGTCCCCCTCCCCAGTGACCCAGGGGGCTCCTCCACAACCACACACAACAGCTTTCCCAGTGAAGCATTTTTATTTCTCTCCCTGCAAGAAAAAGAGAGGCTGGAGCCTGCAACACTGCCCTAGATACAGTGAGACACTTCCCCCTCTGCTCCCAAAACAGACGCCTTCCGTGCCAGCACCTGCCTAGCAAATGTGGCCACCGCCGGCACCGAAGCTTCACCGCCCCCAGCCCCAGCAAGCCACAGCCTCGGGGGTGCCGAGGGGGCTCCAAGAGGGAGCTGAGCCCCAGCAACCCAGCTAAGCCCACGTGTGCCATAAATAGCAAGGGGCCGATGGGGTAACTCACAGCCACGTGGCAACCCAGCTCCAGCTCCTCTGGGGTCCCATGTTTCCTGCTGTAGCTGGGGGGCTGAGAGCAGCACGGGCAGCGCCAGCATCCCCGCAGACCCCGGGACACAAACCCCTCCAAGACCCATATGGACAGGCTGCACTGCCAGCGGCTGCTCTCATCCTTCGCCCCAGACCTGGGTTTAAATCCCTGCACCCAGAAATCTGCTTGGAAAGCGTGGCAGCGGAGGGGGAGCACCTGCAGCTTCGCTGGCATGCCAGCGGGCACGCTCCAAAACCCAGTTGTGGGGCAGCCAGCGAGAATGGGGAACGGGGGGCAAGAGATGCCAACTCCAGTACTTTCCAGGCCAGAAACCCCTGGTTTTATTCATTGAGAGGACTCTGATAATAGCAAGGAGCTAGGAGGTGGGGGGAAGCTGCTCATGAGATACAGATCTTGTCATCACGGCGTGACTGCTCCAAGCACATCTGATCATCCCAAAGTCACACGCTCCCTCGGTCAGACCGGCCAGCACAAGCGCAGGGCGGCAGGAGCCCCTCTGTGCTGGCATGGGTGAAGGATCCGTCCTCCCTCCTGGTGTTTTCTAAACCTGATTCCATCCCCGAGCGAACACGGAGCAGGAGCCGAGCTGCCTGAATGAGAAAGGAATTCAGCCCTTGTTCCCTTCATGGGGAAGTAAAGCTCAGCGAGGCAAAGGTAACGCAAAAACCCCACTTGAGATCCCCAATCATTAACAGAAATACATAACCAGAAGGCTTTCAGATGATTTCCTGCTCAAGCCGGAGTCCAGGCCGACGCTGTCGATGACAGCTCCAGCTCCAGAAGCAGAGGGAGCTCAGCTCCCTGCTCCAGCTGAGGTATTTTTTATCCGTGCACGGCAGGAGCCACGGGGACCAGCCCAGGGCTCTGGCTCCTGCTTGGCAGGGAAATGCTTTTTCACTTCATCGTTGCCCAGCTCTTCACCTTCCAACGGCTTATGTTCCCATCGCTGCCGGAGTCAAAGTCAATGATGATATTGTCTTATGAAATAAGACCTTCCTTCTAAAGAGAAATATGACTCCGGTGAAATAGTTTTATCGGATCTTATGGAACGTTATTCACCAGAGTAATTCTTCCAGTTGTCTCCAGGTGGAATAGCTGTGGTTGTAGACACACCTCTCTTTGTTTGCAGAGCCGCTCACCGTTGCCAGTTCAGGCCAGCCAGGGGATTCCTGCTGCTCGCATTTTCTGAAGTGTCACTCTTTGCCTTTTGCAGATTAACAAATTCATTCCCACACACGCACAGAAACAATCCCGGGGAGCGGGAGGCGCGGGGGCAGCGGTGCCTACACCTCTCCTCCCTCCTTTGAGTTGAGAAGCTCAGGACTAAAACACAAAGCCTGTGTTTTCACCAAACCATGTGCCACACGGCCACAGAGGATGGAAGAAATCAAGTGTCTGGGGAGATTTCACATCTCACACAGGAACAACCCAGCCCCAAATTGCCTCCAGGTCTCACGTGGGCCTCCACCACCCCACCAGCACAGTCCTCACTGCAGCCCAGCCCCTGCCACTTGCTGCTCACCACATACACGGCAAAGCCACCCCGCACGCTTTTCAACAACCACTCGCTGGTGTTATAAAGCATCTGTGCGCATTTAAAGCTTTATTTTTAACATCACAGTGTATGTCGTCCCCCCCCAGTCAGGAAATCTGTTGCTGCCGGACTAAGCTGGTATCAAAAAGGAAAAAAAAAAGAAAAAAAGCCTACCCTAATTTAATATTTCTGGAACATCAATTCCTTTACTTCATCAGGGTATTAAGAAGAATGTTGCGAAACCCGGATAAAGCAGTAGCCAAAAAGTGGACTAAAAGCGCTCACAGGCAGCAGGACTCCACCACGCGTGCTCGGGGAGCCCAGGGAGCAGGAGCAGGCTCGTGCTGCTGAGGGTTACCAGGCTGCCTTCATCGGGCAGCTGCAGGCAGCACTCACAGAGGAGAAGAAAAAGCTTTCAGCTTTCTTGTTCCCAGCTTCCACCAGGAAAAAGCTGCCACAGGGAGCAAACTGGAGCTGGCCGAGCACCCCGATTCCTCGCTCTGCATTAGACCCTCAGTACAGCCCAGCTGCTCGCCCTACCTCCGTTCCCATCCCAAGGTGTAACCACTCCTCAGCCTCCGGAGATTATTGTGGAAATAAACACGTTGGGAATCATGAGGTGCTCGGATACCACGGGGCCGGGGCCGCGGAGGTGCTCAGAGCAGACGGGCTGTGTACAGGTAAAACAGCCCGGGGCTGGCAGCACCTGGCAGCCACCGTGACCGGGCCTTACAGCTCGCAGCAGGAATTATCTCACAGCAAAGAGCTGCAGAAAGGGGATGCTGCAGCCAGCAGGGCCCATTCGCCCAAACAGGGCAGAGTATCCAGTCAGGAAACGGGAGAGGACTCGGCTTCCAGCTGGGATGGAGCCATGTCCCTGCTCGGCCTAAAGCCGCTGGCGTCCCCCCCTGGAGAGGTGGCCTGAAACTCGCCCATGAGCAGGATTACCCGTCCTTCCTCTACACAACTCAGCTGTGTGAGCGGCCAGAGATGGGATCTCTGATTAGACGGACCCACAGGTTTGATCCAAAGTGGAAATGCTTTCATCCTCCTGCTCCCATGATTTCAGTGCTGAGCAATTCCAACCTCACCAACAACCAGGTCGTGAATGGGCAGATGCCCAGGCTGAGGAACTAGTCCTGACCCGCATCTCCCTGGGACAGCTTCCCTCCCTCCCTCCCACCTGAGCCATCCCAAGACCCTGCCTGCCCCCTCCTCACTCCCCCCCAGCCGGGATGCACCAGGGATGGTCGGAGATGCCCTGTCCCCCCTCCATGACCAAAGCCACCCACGGGAACAGCGGGGTGATGGGAGCTGCCAGGTCACCGGCCTGATCCAAACCACCCCCCAGCACCGCGCAGACACAGGGGGAAAGCCGAGGGCACCCAGAGCCTACAGGGACCTGCTGAAGCTCTCCCCTCTCCCCCTCCCACAGCTCCCAGCTGATGTTTGGAAAAATTCCCAGCTGGGGCAGGGCCTGGCCGGCTCCTGCAGTGCGAGGGCTCATGGTGTCGGCGGCGAGGCCGATGCAGCCTCCGGGCAGGTCAGAGCTGCGTGCGGTGGAGAGCTGCAGCCCTTGGAAAGCAGCCGGAGCCAACACTCCTTCCACTTCCACAGCTCAGCCCAAACTGCTGCTCAAGGCATCCCGCCCCCCGTCATACAGGGAGGCGTTATCCCCCACCTCGCGGGGAAGGATGCCGGTAACCCCAGCACATGCTGGCGCTGTCCTGAGGACACTCCCAGCTGCGGCCGAGCCGGAGGTGGTTAAGCAGGGTGGGTCTCCCCGGCACGCTCCGCACGCTGGAAGCACGCAAGGAGGCGACTCGAGCACGCACGCAAGCTGTGACCGTCGCACATCCACGCCGCTTCCCCACGGCGGGCCACCGAGCGACGCGGTGGAACGTGGCACCTCCCGGCCCTCCGTGCGTGTGCCAAGCGGGATGCCGTGGGCCACCAGCACGGCCGAAAGCAGCGCCCGGAGGGGAAGGGTCCTGCAGCCCCCAGCACTGCACAGCCCCTCTGTCACCAGCACGGCCCGCGGGCAGCCGGGTGCTCGGGGCAGCTCTCCCAGACACGGGGATATCTCACGCGGTGACGGAGCCTCGGCTGTCACGAGCCGCAGGCTGCTTCAGCCGGGTGTGTTTACGAGGGACGGCGTGGTGAGCAGGCTGGAGGTGCCCGAGCTGCCACCCTGATGGGCAGTGACTTCGCATTTCCAGGATTAGCTGGTGAATGTTACAACTTTAGGGGTAAAAAAAAAAAATAAAAAAAGGCTGGCAGAGCTGCTGGGGGCGTTTCTCTGCTGCAAAGAGGAACATCACATGCTCCAGCACATCTCATTTTTTCTGCTCAGGTTTCAGCGTTGGGCCGTGGCAGTAGCGTCCACACGCAGCGGGCTGGGAGGCACCGGCAGCATCCGACAGACCCTCTGAGCAGAGGGCTCAGCCACTTCCCAAGACCCTTTTGCCTTTCCACGGCCACACCTCTCCTATCACAGAGCTCTGTGTGCTTCTCCAAGCGGTAAACGTGCCTGCCTGCAGTCCTGAGTGCCTGGAAATTCACTCCCTGGGGCAAATCGAGGAAGAAAAGTCCCAGGCGACGGCATCCTGCTGCGTTTGGGTGCCGCAGAGCGGACTCTCCCTCGGCAAAAGCGCATCGACGTCCCCACAGGAGGTGCCCCTTGGGGAGGGCAGTGGTGTGACACAGATGGTGTCCCCGACAGCGTGGGGTGGGAGAGGCTGAGCACTTTGCTGCACGGGGTGATACCTTCAGCAACTACTGCCTCGCCGGGACACCTACTACTGCAAAACAAGGGCGCCAAGGAGACGAGCATGACCAGACACGCCACCACCCATCGCTCTGCTGAAGGTCCCAGCCCACGGGAGGCCGGGCTGAGCCCACGGATCCCCATAACACGGCCCTGAGGCAGCGAAGAGAGGGCACCCCCAGCACCTTCGGCTGCAGGATTGTCCTGGCCAAGGCGGCAGGGATGGGGCTGGGCGACGGAAGCAGCACCCTGCAAACCAGCCGGGGCGAGGGCCATATCTAGGACAGGAAGGGCCACACCTGGAGCACGCAAACACCCTGCCCAGGAGGAGGAGGAGGAGGAGGAGGCGGCGGCAGCGGTTGGCGTCTCTCCAGGTTTCCCTCAGCCCCAGTGACCTTCTGACTCAGCGCAGAGAGAACCTACCCAGTGAACCGGCACCAGCCCTCAGGGCAGGGGCGAGATTGCACCAGGGACTGCCGGATCCGGCCTGCTGCCACCGCAGCAGCGGCCACCGTGGCCAGCACAGCCCCTGTGGCCACCACCACCATGGCCACTGCCTCCTTCACCCCCCTTCAGCCACTTCTGCTGCCACCACGGCCAGCACCTCCACCCCTCCTTGGCCACCACAGTGACCCCTCCTTAGCCACCTCCACAGCCACCACTTCAGCTCCTTTTCAGCCACCGCTGTGAGCCCTCTTTGGCCACCTCCACGGCCAGCACCTCAGCACCTCCACCTCTCCTCAGCCAGCACCAAGTCCCCTCTGGCCATGGCCACAGCCACCACCCCAATCCTCCTTGGCTTCCCCTGTGACTTCTCTTTGCCCACCTCTGCGGCCACCACCTTGAGCTCTCCTTGGCCACCTCCATGGCCACCACTGTGACTCCTCCTTGGCCACTGCCATGACCCCTCCTCGGCCACCTCCACAGACACCACCTCAACTCCTTTTAAGCCACCACTGTGACCCCTCCTTGGCTACCTCCATGGCCACCACCTTGACTCCTTTTTGGCCACCACCGTGACCCCTCTTTGGCCACTGCCATGACCTCTCCTCACCCACCACCGTGAGCCCTCCTTGGCCACCACCGTGACCACTACCCTGACCCCTCCTCAGCCACCACCCTGACCTCTCCTTGGCCACCACCGTGGCCACCACCGTGACCACCACCCTGATCCCTCCTTGGCCACCACTGTGGCCACCACCGTGGTCCCTCCTTGCCCACCACCCCGATCACCACCCTGACCCCTCCTCGCCCACCTCCACAGCCACCGCCGCCCGCTGCCCCGCCGCTCCCTCGCCCCTCACCTCGTCCCTCCGCCCCGGCCGGGGGGCTGCCGCCCTTCCTCCGCCGCCGCCGGCCGCGGAGCCAGCTGAGGGCCCGCCGCAGCGAGCCCGCCCGGGCCTTCCTCCGCCGGGGGGGAGCCGCCACCGAGCCGGGGCCGCCGCGCTCCGGCTCCCGCTCGCCGCCCGCCGCCGCAGGTGCAGCCTCGGCGGACATGGCCGCGGCGGGCAGCGCCCCGCAGCGCCCCGCACCGCCCCGCACCGCCGGCAGCCGCTGCCCATAGGGCCGGGCCCGCCCGGCCCCGGCTCCAGCCCCGCTCCCGGCCCCGCTCCGGGCTCCCGCCGAGCGCCCGGCGCCGACGGAAAGTTTCTGCGGGGCGGGGCCGGGCTGCGGGAGGCCCCGCCCGCACCGGCCCCCGCCCCCCCCCCCGCCCCCCCGCCCGCAGGTGGCCCCGCTGGTGGCGGCGGGGGGGACCCTCCCCACCCCCCCTTGATGCCGCCGGGGGGTCTCCAGCGCAAGGGCGGGTCCCCCACGGGCTGCTGGGGGTCCCCCAAGATGTGCCCCCCCACGCGGTGAGTCCCGGTTTTGTCCCCTCGGGGGGGGACCGTGCGGGGACAGCCCAGGGCTGCTCTCACCCCTTGGGACCCTCCCGCCTTCCCGTGGTGCTGGAGCATCAGCGGGAGAGAACCAGAGCGAAATACGGAGCAAATAATTCCAGCACCATCATCCCCCGGAGCCATGACCCGCAGACCCCCCGGGGTGGCTGTCCCTGTCCCCAGGAGAGGAGCCGGGGCTGGTGGCCATGTCCTGCCCTTGCCCTCTCCCCACAGCCACCACCGGTTCCTCACCTGAGGGTGACACTTGTGGTGCCCCCGCCGATGGCAGCGCTCGGGGGGGTGGGAGGGACACGGTGCTCCCCAACAGCGGCCGACCTGGGCGTACCTGAGGCCACGGACCCGCTCCTGTGAAACACCCTGTGCCATGCTGCTTCTTGTTGCTAATCATAAATCAACTCCTGAAAATAAAATGACACGGGGAGGGGGAGCTCAGCCGCCTGACGTGGCTCTACCAGCCTCTGCCTGCAGCCCAGAGAGCGCCTGGGAGCTGGCCCGGGAATGGCACCGGCTCTCAGAAAAGATTTCATTGCTTGTTACCAGCCTGCGCTGCTCGGGAGCGTGACCACGCAGATCCGGCTGCTCGGGGACAACGGGACACACGAGACCCACGGCCGGAGCGGCGACACATCCCGGCAGCAAGCAGGTCGGTGGTGGGACGCACGGTAAAGCCGGGGGCATTGAGCCCAGCCGAGAAAACAGGTGGTTTCTGCTTCATTTCCACACTCTCAGCTCGGGCGGGTTTGGGTCCCTGTGCGGATGCGTTTCCTGATATGAAAAGCTGCATCGTTGCTTTTAAGCCGCATCCTTCCCGGAGGCTCGCAAGGGCCTGGCCGTGCGCCCGGAGGAGTTTGCCAACTGCTGGAAATGACTAGAAGAATTTATAAAACAAGAAGACTGTCCCTCTCGCAGCTTCCCGGCGTGCTGTGTCCCCTGTGGGATTCGGGTGCTGGCAGGCAGTGTCTTGTGGGCTGTGCAAACCTGAGCATCCCGCTTGGTTCAGTTGTACCAGTGATCGGGGACGGGGACGTGACGCTGAATCCTGGGCGATGCCTGCAGAAGGGCTGGGGCTCGCTGTGCTTCTGTGTCTCTGCCTCTCATCCCCCCCCCTTCACCCCCCTGAACCCAGACTCCAGACCTAAATGAGCTCTGAAACCTTTGGGCAGCAATTTCCTGGCACCCCTCTGCCCACTGTGATCCCAGGGGAGCGGCTCCTTCCTGGGGTGAGGGCTGAGCCCTCCGAGGCTTTGGTGACCCGCGTCGAGGTGAACTGCACTGGGGAAAAGCTAATCCCCAGTTAGGGTGTTTGTGTTGACTTTCCGCCGCCGGCTCCAACTTCCGAGTCATTAGCCTCCAAAAAAAGATCCTGGTTTTCACATCTTGCCCCTCCTTGGATGGCAGCAGAACCAGTTTGAAAAATATATTTGCACAGTTATGGCGCATTGTCCAAATAATCTCAGTGAGAGGGAGAGTATCTGTTACCCTCCGGGGAGACCTCTCATCAGATGGGGGAGAAAAGTAAGGGAGGAAGACAAAGAGGAAGGTCTTCCTCAGTTTTCCCTCCATTAGAGTCCTGGTCCTGGTGAAGACGGAAAGTCCAGGAGCTCCCTAAAGCACCAGCTCTTCGTGCAGAGCCCCAGAAAGCTTTACCCCCTCCCCAGAGAGCTCCAACGCCGGCAGCATGCCGGGGTACGCAGCTGGGTAACTCATTTCCCGCTTGCACGGCCAAGATGGTCACAAGGACACCGGACAGCTGGCAGGGAGAGCAGCGGCTGGAGCTCAGCGCCCGCGAGGCCAAGGCAGAGGCACACGGGAGGGGAATCAGAGAGGCAGGGGGCTGCCATGTGCCCTAAGAGCCCCCCGTGGCTGATCCCTGGGAAGTGAGATCCCAAACGGCACCTAAGGGTGCTGAAACACATCAGCCACCTGCTGCGGCATCACACCACAGCTCCTGCCCCTCGCGCCGGGACGGCTCGAGCTCGGTGCAGCGCGTTGGGGTGTGCTCGGCCCGTCCTCTGTCCCTGTTTCCTTCCCCTTGCCGGGGCAGCAGGAGAGATGGCTGCTCCCTCATCACTCATTAACGCCTCCGGTGCTCGTGGGCAGCGGGGACAAGGTCCTCACATGGCCGCCCCGGCCCCGCCGAGACCCACGAGTGCCACTTCCCACCCTGATGCATCCCCGAGCAGGAGCCACTCACTCCAAATCCCTCCCATGGGGACAGGAGCCGGAGCCGGAGCTGCTGTTCCCTGTTTCTTGCCCTGAAATATGGAAAATCCCAGCGACGAGCCCTCTGTGCCCGTGCTCGGGCAGCAGTGACGCTGTTAGTGATCGCTGGGACACAGGTGCTGGCTAAAATCAGTGCTGTGCTTGCTGCTTTAAAAACGGGATTTATAAAAGGGTGCCTGGGCCGTAAATGTCATTGGAAGAGCAAATGCAGGCGGCTCCTCACTTGGGTGTGTTGTAGGAGGAGATGGTGAGGAATAAATAGCAGCGGTTGTTCCCTGCCTGGCTCCCTCGTGCTGGGAGGGACGACTCCGTCACAGCCTCCCAGGAGCATCACCCGCCCCAGCAGCGTCCCAGCCCCTGGTCACGAGAGGTGGCTCCGTCTCCCGTGCGAGCGCTTGGATTCGAAAAGGGAAAGCCTGTGGGTAAGTCAGCACAGCCCCGGTGCCCGACGAGCACAGGGTGCCATGTAGGATGTACGAACATGTCAGTTATTTGCCCCATAAGTGCCCCACGGGCTGGCGACAGGCGCTCGATGGGACTGATGGTACGTGGCAACCCCAGAGCTGGGATATGAAATCCCCCGGCACAGCCCGAGCACGGCTGGCAGCACCAGCAGGCAGCTGGGGGAAGAGAGGAGCATCCCCAAAACCGGGCGTCCATCACCGCTGCTTCAAAGGCGCCTTCAGGCCTGAGCCCGCCACATCGGCCCCTGCCAGCACACGGGCTGCCAAAAACGTGGCTCGCCTGTTGCAACGGCTGCTTGTTACAGGCTGTTTGTGCATGCTGAGCCGTGCACACATGTGCACAAGCACATGGACACGTGCACACACACACACACCCCCCCCATGGTGGGCACTGTAGGAGCGTGGCCGAGCGCTGCTTGGGGCACCCATAAGCTCGTGGCACGAGGTGGCACACGGAGGGGCTGCAGTGGGAGCTGCTGGGACAAACAGTTTTGATGGAAATGTTTAAAACCTGGTAGCAGCAAGTGTTTAAAGGCTGATATCTGGGCTGAGCAAAGATAAAGCCAAAGGAGTGCGATGTGGGAGCAGGCGCTGGCAGGGGCTCTGGTGCTCAGGCCCCGCAGCTGGACCCCCCACCCGTCCCCACGCCGCTCCCCTGGCTGGGCCAGCATCTCCCTCGGGAGCAGCTGTGGCAGGAATGGCGCTTTCCTCGTCCCCCCATCGCCGCAGGGCAGAGCGGGACCCAGCACCCAGATAAGCAGGAGCCGCTGGCGCCTGTGGCCCGGGGGCAGGGTCTGGCCCCGCTCCGGCAGAGCTCCCAAGGTCCCTGCGGGGCGGACGGCGCCTTCGGGCTCCCCCTTTCATCTCCGCCCGGCTGGGCACATGCCCACATGGCACTCCTCTTCTACTTCCTCCTCTTCTTCCTCTTGCTCTTCCTCCAGCCCCGCTGGGTGACCTTGACTCCCTCTCGCAGGATCTATCCAGAGCCTCTTTCCCTGGGTCGGTGCACGGGGAGTTTTGCGACAGCTCCGGCATCTCCGTGGCGGGTGTGTGATGAGCCCCCAGGTGCCAGGTCCTGGGACTCGGCCGCGGTGCTCACCCTGTGCCAGCTCCCACAGCAGCATCCCCACACTGAGGGGCACCAAGGGGGTCCACATCCAGCTCTCAGCTGGGGAAACTGAGGCAGGAGGTGAAGCAAGCCGAGCTGTTCCCCAATGGCCAGTGGCATCCAACCCCCCCAGACTCAGGCGAACGCCCCTGGGTGCTGTCCCCACACAGCTACAGCTTTATCCGGGGACCCCCCACCCACCCAGGGCGAAGGGGCCACCTTGCAAGGGCAGGGCAGGAGTGGGTGCACGGTGCTGCCGCCCTCCGAGCCAAGATCCATCCCTGGAAGCGCTCCTGGCTCCTGCGATGAATCACACTTTCCCCCTGAGATCAGACTGCAGCTCCTGCACATGGGGGGGGCTGGATCTGGCACTGCTCACCCTGCCACAGCCGGACCCCCCCCTGTGCCCTCGGCAAACAGAGCTGCGGTGAGCGGCAGGCGGAGGGCACAGGCCTGGCAGTATTGCCCAGGTTTGCCACTGCTAAATGCCGTCGACGCTGGGGTTTGGGCAGGTTGGGCACCTCGTGGTGCTGCCAGCGCTGCCGGAGCCCCTGGTCAAGGTGGCCCCAAAGTTGAGCAAACCGCCCTGGTACCTAAAGATTGGGGGGGACAGCATGGGGACAGAGCCAGAGCTGCCGTGGCGGTGCCAAGATGGTGGTGCCAGGGTGGCGAGGCCGCGGTGCCGGCTCCGTCCCTGCCTGCAGGGAAGATCTGCCAAGCGTGACAGGAAGGAAAAATCCACCAGGAAGGGGGACGGTGGCACAAGCGCCAGGTCACCGGAGAGGAGGCAAAGTGGCCCACAGCCACGCCGTGCTCCCCACGACCCCCTTCAGCCGCTCACTGGGTCGGTGCCGGGGATGCCGCGGCAGTGGGGCAGGGCAGTGACTGGACCCGCCGCCATTTACTCCAACAGCCGGAACATTTTGTCTCTCAAATACTCTCCTGCCTTTTGCTTTCCCCCCCGGCAGCGCCGCCGATAACTCCCTGCCAGCTCTGTTTACTGGAGCAAAGTCCACGCTGGTTCGCAGACGACGGCGTCTCCGCATCGACCGAACACAGCTCGTGCCCGCGGCCGGCCGGGCTCTGCCGGGCGCATCGGGGTCCGGCTGCTGACACCTGAGCCGGCCGTTGCCTGGTTATATCCACAAAACAGCCCCGCGCCGGGGCCGGGGTATCCTCTTACGGAGCAGAGAACAGCTGAGCCTCTTCAATCCCCACCCTGCCCTTGGCAGCTCATCAGATAAACCCCAGCCGGGGCTCGGCAGCGCCGCTGCCATCGTCCCCTCCATCCCCTACAAGGGTTTGTTGGACCCAGCCCGCATGACCCGCAGGTTTCTCTCCTTGGCAGTTTCAGCTTTAGATATATATTTATACACACAACTTGTGTGAATTAACAGCATTCCTCTCCTATTGAGTCAAAAGTCTCGGCACATAGAGAGGCGCTTCATGGAAAAAAAGAGAGAAAAAAAAAAAAAAGGTGGGTCGTGCTGAAAAAAGCAACAGGATCAAAAAAAAAAAAAAAGAAAAAAACCCACCTAAATCTCCCTTTTCCTTTTAAAGCTCTGTTTGCGGGAGATGGTCAAGCGCAGTTATTTTAAATCTGATTTCGGCAGCCCGGCGGCGAGCGAGGCATGGGCAAGGTGTCGGCGACGGCGTTGGTGACGCGGGGACGGGGTGGCATTGGGCGGTGTCGCAAGCTGTGGTGCGCGTTGCTGGGCGATTTCGGGGTACGTGAGCTGGCAACTTCCTGAGCGGCGAGCGTCGACTTCCTGAGCCGTGGCGGCGGCGGGCAGGATCGGGCCCTGGCAGAGGTAGGCTCCCTTGGCTCAAATACCGCGAGGGATGGCCGGGCCGAGCGCCCGCTGGCCGTGCCACCACCCCAGCCTGTTGCACCCGTGCCAATGTGGCGATATAGCTAAAATATGTATTTCATATAAATATAAGTTAATAATATAACCACTGAATGGGTGGTTTAGGGTGCTGTGGGGTGGGGAGGATGGCGACGGGCACTGTGGGACAGCAGAGCTGCAGGGAGTGTGCGTGAGCAGAGGTGGAAAACCACATCTGCGGGCAGCGAAGGCAGAAGTGAAGGCAGAAGTGAGGGCAGCAGTGAGGGCAGCGTCACTGCCGGGTGCCCGGGAGCGTGGCCACAGCCACCACGGGGCTTTGCAGTGCGAAAAAACATCTTTTCCATCCCCAAACCAGAGGGGAAAGGGGAGGCAGGGCCGGGGTTATGGGTGGGAGGGGAAGCGGAGGCTGCGTTCTGCCATTACGGGGCCAACCTGGGGCATCTACTGAGATATCGGTACTTAATACATTACTATGCGTTAATAAATACTGAGGGGGGTGCAGCACCGCGCCGCCAGCACCCTCAAGCACCCCGCTCCCTGCACAGGATGAGGCCGCGGCATTCAGCGGCCATGTGCTGCATCCTCCAGCGTTTCCCCTTTCAGCCGCCCACGTCGGAGGCGAACCCCACGCAGTCCCAGGGGACACCGCCCCAGCACCCCGCTGTCCCCATCCCGGCCCCCCACGTCCTGCCTGTGACCCTGGCAGGATGAGGTCCCCGCAGCTCCTGGGAAGGAGCCCCCCGAGCACCGTGGGAAGGGGCGGGTTTGAGGCTGCACAAAACCTCCACCTTAAATCATGGGTGGGAACAGCCGGAGCGGGATGGGGGGCTGCGGGGGAGGCTCCCCAGGGATGCGGGTTGGCTGCTGCCAGCCCCTGCGGCTGCCTCTGCCAGGGATGCAGGCGGCTTGGCCTTCCCCGCCCTCCTCCTCCACCTCCTCCTCCTCCTCCTCCTCCTCCTCCCCGGGGCGGAGGGAGGCAGCCGCCCGCAGCTGGCACTGCAGGCGGTGGCCGGGTGAAGCGGCTGCTCCGGGGAATCTGATTTCCAGCCCTGTTTATTAATAACCCCCCCCCGCCCCATGCTAAGCCCATGTGCAGCGCAGAGCCGGAGGCGCTGGGTTCCAGGGGAGGAAGGTAAGAGCCCACCCAGGGGGGCGAGGAGAAGGGGCTGGTGCTGCCGGGGGAGGGGGGTCCCATAGGTGTGGGATCCTTGGCGGGGGGGGGGTGGCATGGGGCAGGCGAGGGGGCTGCCAAAGCTTGGGGTGCAGGAATGGGCGGGGGGGATCAGCACCCGAGGAGCATCCCTGGACCTCCAGAAGTGTGGAGCGGGGGGGAACCGCCCCCTTCTGGGTACCCAGGAGTGCTGCCCAGCTGAGGGGCTCTGTGATGAGGGGGGGGTGGGTGAGAGCAAGCCCCTGCGCCCTACTACGAGGGTGGGACGGCTGTCCCCCCCCTCCTGCCCCGCCGATGTAAAGCAGAGCCAAGAACTTTGAAAAACAAGCACTGGCACTGGAGGAGGGCAAGGAAAAATGAAACGGGGCCTTTTCCCCACCTTTCCAGGCGCTGCCTCCTCTCCAGCCGACGGGCCGTTGAGTCCGAGGCTGTGATGTGTCATCGCTGCCGAAAACTACCTTATTAGGAGAGAAAGTATCAGTGAAAATCAGTTCTTTCCTTAAAGCCGTTGCTGCGAGCCGGGGGCTGCCTGCGAGTGCCAGCCTGCGCTCATTCCTTGGGGGATGACTAGACATGAGCTCAGCGGCGTGGCCGGGAGGTGAGAGCATCCTCCCACCGAGCCCACCGGCTCCGGCTCCTGGAAGCGGCAGGAAAAACCCTGGCTCGTCCCCGAGGGTTGTCCTCGCCATCCTCCCCCAAATAGCACCCGGGCAAATGTGAGACGCGAGTATTTGGTGGTGGCAGCTGGAGGTACCGGGGCTGGGGATAACGACGGGATCGGATGACTCTGCAAAGCGGAGCTCACCGGGCTCCTGCTGCAGGAGCTGCCGCTTGCTCGGGCACTCTACGTGCGGTGCTTTCCTCCATCTCAGCCATCTCGGAGCCTGCCTGCGCTTTAGCAGCACATTCCCTTGCCGTGAGGTTATGCCACATTGCTAAAATCCCGGCAAGTTTTACTGGGAGTGCCCACGCCGGTCACACCGGTGCCGCTGGGGGAGACTGGCCACACCACGGTGGCAGTTCCTGTCAGCACCGGAGTAGCTCTTGGGTTTAGGGTCCGGGTTTGTATCCCTCGCTCTTTCTCTGTGGCAGGCAGTCACTTTAAGAGGGTTTTCTTCCCTTGTTTTGGCCCATGCCAAAGCCGACAGTTTGGGTCCAAGTTGTCATCAGAGCACAAGCGCAGCCCTGCCCAGTTTGCAGAGCTGGAGGGTGACACGGGGACAGTCACAGCAGCGGGGCCACAGCGAGAGCACCCCCAGCTCCGCCTGCTGCGGGGCACCCGCGTCTCGCAGGGCAGAGGGGAAGGACTGAGACCGGTTACACTCATTGCTCTGGTTCACGTCTCCTCTCCTTTCCAGGGACCTGATGGCAGAGCCCGAGCCCCCTCCGGAGCTGCAGGTGGATGAAGCTGGAGCATCCTCAGCCCCGCAGGGAGCGGCTGCAGGCGCTGCTCCGCACCCGGACCTTTCGCACAGCCCGTTAGACCCAGCGGAGGGTGTGGGGGTGACACCCCTGCACGGGGGCAGCCCAGACGCCTGCCGGGAGCTGCAGCCAGATGGCAGGGATGCTTCCTTGGAGCTAAACGTGCCAGAGCCTCAGCTGGACGAGGATGTGGCCGGGGCCGGGATCCCACTGGATGTGGACGTGGCAGGAATCCCGCTGGACATGGATGAAGGTGGGACGGGGATCCCGCTGGATGAGGATGCAGATGGAGTAGAGATCCCGCTGGATGTGGATGGGGCAGGGATCCCGCTGGACGTGGATGCAGACGGAGTAGGGATCCCACTGTACATGGACACAGACGGGGCAGGGATCCCAGCGGATGCAGATGGGGCAGGAATCCCACTGGACATGGACGCGGAGGGGGCAGGCAGCCCCCTGGATGCGGATGACCCAGAGCATCAGTGCCTGACCCTCGAAGAGCTGGGTGACTACTTCCAAGAGTGCATCGAAGCCGTCGAGCAGCTGGAGAAAGAGAGAGACAGCCTGATCACGGAGCTCGCCCAGCTCCGGGAGCCGGCGCTGCAGGAGATCCACCATGCCCACGAGGAGATCCAGGCAGCCTGCCGGCTGCTGGCCAAGGTGGAGCTGGAGAGGGACAACCTGAAGGATGAGATCCGGCAGATCAAGCAGAAGCTGTTCAAGGTGACGAAGGAGTGCGTGGCTTGCCAGTACCAGCTGGAGAGCCGGCGGCACGACCTCTCCCAGTATGCTGCTTACCAGGGCGAGCTGGAGACCCAGGCTGGGCAGCTCTCCAGCGAACTGTCCCGGCTGAAGGAGACCTGCGAGAAGGAGAAGGAGGTTTTGAGGCAACGCTTGGAGACTCCACCGTGTCGGCAGGATAACCTGTACCTGCAGGAGAGCCGCCGGCTCTCCATGGAGTTTGAGAGCTTCGTGGCGGAGAGCCGGCGAGGTTTGGAGGAGCACTACGAGCCCCAACTGCTGCGGCTGCTGGAGAGACGCGAGGCGGGGGCGAAGGCGCTGCAGGAGATGCAGGGCGAGATCCAGGGGATGAAGGAAGCCCTGCGGCCCTTGCAGGGGGAGGTCAGCCGGCTGCGGCTGCAGAACCGGAGCCTGGAGGAGCAGATTGTCCTCGTCAAACAGAAGCGGGATGAAGAGGTTGGGCAGTACCGGGTACGTGCCCGGGCTGGGCACCCCTCGCACCCTCTTGTTTAAAGAGTGGGAGTTGTGCTTTGCAGCTGGTGAAATGTGAATGCTGAAGATCTTGCTCACAGGGCCAAGGGGTGTGAGGTGGATGAGGAGGGTAAAAGTTGAAGTCAGAAGCATCCCCTGCCCTGGCACAGCAGCCCCTGGGTGCAGGGCAAACCCAAGATTACAGGGATGTGGTAGCCAAGCGCTGCGTCTTCACCGAATGAGCTGCCAGAAGAAAGCTTTCTCCTGACTATATTCTCACTTGGTTTTGACCCACCCCTTGGAAATGGCCCCAGCAAGCAGGGATGAGGCAGAAGGGATGGGGGGTTTCCTTCCCAGAGTGGGCCCGCGGCAGAGCTGAGCGATGCTGCTGAGCACAGGCACCGCACGTTTCCTGCAGCTTGTGCTAGCATGGGGGCTCAGCTAAGGCGCTTGGAAAAGTCAGTTTTAACTAAAAGTGGCTTTTCTTTAAAAGCCCAGCCCTGCCGAGGCAGATCCTGCCCTTCCCACAGCCAGGAAGGGTCTCACCTCCTGTCCCTGCAGCCCAGGGGCTGGGCTGCCTCCCAGGAGGGTTATTTCTGGCTGCACCAGGCATCCCCCACCGGCATCTTGTCCTGAGGGACAAGGCAATTCAATATCTACAAGAGCACATTTGGCAAAGAGGCTCCACAATTAATCTCCCCCATTTCAACACTCCCTGTTCTCGGCTCGTAATTGCTGCCTCCTCCCAGCCTGGCTCTGAGCAGCTTCTGGAAGCTGGCAGCCCCCTCCATCGCTTCTCCTCCCTGCTGAGCTGGGGACCGGGCCACCAGCGCCCGTGACACTGCTCGTCTTGGATTTCAGGGTCTGCTCTCCCTTGGAGGACAGGACTTTGGGGCATCCCTGATGTGCCTCCACATTTTCTTTTTCCCAAAATCCTTGTTTATCTTCTCCTGACTCATATAGTTTATACAGTTCTGACAGCTTGTCAAAACACACACAAAGTAGTCTAGGGGACAAAGGCAACCAGCCAAGAGAAGCCTAAGGACCCAACGCATCACATCTCAGCCCAAGCTCCCACCTTTGTAATAAAACAAAGGTTTTTTTGCAGAGATTTTTTGAGATAGTGGCGAGCCAGCCATCAGCCTGGCTGTGCTTTGTCCAGACAAACAGGCAGATCCCCCGTAAGAGCGTGGGCACTGAGACAGCCAGCCTTCCTCCCCCAGCTAATCCACTCTTTGTCTTCTTACTCCCCAGGAGCAGGTTGAGGAGCTGGAAGACAGGCTGAAGGAGCTGAAGAACGGGGTCCAGCTCCAGCAGCGCAAGAATCAGGAACTGGAGGAGCTGAGGACCAGCCTTCACCAGGAGCTCTCCATCTACAAGTCCGTTTGTGTCTCGTCCCCATGGTGCGGAGGGGCTGGGGAGGGGCTGGGAGGAGGAGGAGGATAGTGGAAGAGGAAGGCTCCTGGTCCCTGGGCACATGGCTGGTGTGTGAGCAAGGGGTCTGGTGGGGCAGCACAGCGGGAGCTCCAGGACTTTTGCCACAAGTAGGGATTTGGTGGAAGATCCCGTACACAAGTAGCGGAGGTTGCTTTGCAAGAAGCAGGCGTAGCAACTTAAACCCCAGTGCCAGTTTCCTTAGGAGTGTGTGGAAAGTGAGGTTTAGGTTTGGGAAACACCATTGTGGATGCTCTCCAGTGAGTGAGAACTATCTTCTGCTTACCACTCTCTGCTGCTGGATTCACTCGGGTCTTCTTTATTACATGAGATTTTTTAAAGCTCCAGAGAACGTCGATAAGTTTGTGGACTTTTACTCACCGACCTTTGCATTAAGCGTTACTCCAATCTCAGCTGTACACACTTTTAACCATTTTCTGTAGCTTCACTGTTACTTTAATATTCTTTTTTCCCCCCTTCTCCACTCAAACCTCCTCATGCAAGCACACCACGGGAGACTATGCCCTACCACAAATAAGTTTTCTTTTATCCAGGTGAGACTTTAGCTTGGTAAGCACGGGGGAAGAGACCTCCATTTCAGCCTGTCATGTCACCAGCCCTTCTAAGATTTATTAACAAGAAACCACATTTACAATTCCGACCAGATCCCAGCAACCCCCCCATCTTTGCTGCTTCGGGTCCTTCTAAATCACAGGTCTAAATCACAGAGCAAGATTTAAGCCTGGGTGCAGCACCACAGTCTCTTAACTCCAGGCAATCTACAGCTTGCCCTCCCTGGAAGCGATAGCGTGCGAGGCTTCTCGTGTGTCAGGACACCTCATTGAGTTTCACGTTTGCACCGGGGACCTCAGAGTTAAGCGCAGCTCAGAGCTGCCGTCTCCCGTAGCTCACACCGAAAATGACATTCCCTTCTGTTAAAGCTAGTGTTTGCCAAGGGCTTGGAAGGGCTGGGCTAGGGCCGCACGCTCACAAGATCAGGTTCTGAGCCAGTTTGTTTCCTAATCACTTTTCTTCCATACTGTGAAAAGAATGTTTTTCAGAAATAGCATTGTCCCCCTTCCCCCTTTTCTCCAGCCAAAGTACTTACTGTAAATATTCAGTAATCTAAATTTACTTTCTACCCACACAGGAGCTGCTTAGAAATCTACGGCCACCTTTGCAAATCGGATGAGAAAGCAGAACAGGACTGTTAGGAACAATGGACTTTTCCTCACTGTAGCAACAATAAAGGACAGAGGCATCTGCCGGGGACGTCTCCTCCTGCTGCTTATCCTGCCCGAGGCGCAGCAGCTGCCTGAAGCCGGGAATACCAGACAATCCTTTGCCTGTGTGTATTTCTCAAGGTGCTGCTGTTAATCGTGTAGTGAAACTGCTTTTCCACAGAGGAGCAGAGAAAATCATACTTGCACTGAACCATGGACATATATGAAGAATAACAGATGTGTTTTGCTGTGTTTGGAAAAAAATGTATCTCGTCTTGTTCCATAAGTGGATTGTATAAGCCTGCACAGAAAGTTGTTCTGGAAGCCAGGGTTAGGGGGGTTGATTTTTAAAGTTTACATGCAAGAGAAGCTTTATCCTTTTAACAGGATTTTCTTTTGTATTTCAAGGGTCTCTGCTGTATTGCAACATGCTTAAAGGTCCCTTCCAGCCTCAATGATTCTATGCTCCACCGTGGGCCACAGAAACTAGTTTGTGGATAATAGGTTTCCACTTTATATAAAGTCTCACACTGAAAATAAAGGTCGGAGTTGAAGGATCCTTTTAATTCTCAAAGCTGTGTCTCAAGGAGAAAATAACAAGCCTGTGTGTCAAACCAAGGTACTTGTATCAAACTATCCATGCTGCAGACTAACAACAACAAAAAAAAGAATAGTTCTGTGGCAAGGGCTCAAGGTAGACTTAAAATCTGGCACATTTCAGCGCACTGACTGCTCGGGGATACCAAGTACTCATTTCACAAAAAGCAGCAGAAACAAGAGGGGGAGAATCATCCACATGTTACGAACTAAGGAGTATCTATAACAGCACTTAGTCTCATAGGACACACGGGTAGAGAATTCTTTTCTCTGCTTTCTGAAGAGTTTACTCTCAGTTTACTCTCCAGAAAGCAGTTAACGCAGAAGGAAAACATCAGCACAGAAATCAAAGTTACACGGCGTTTACGTAGAAAAAATTTATTCCATCTGAAGCACTTACACGCAATTAGTCATGAGGAGCATGGAGAGTAACAGGTTGCTGGTGGAACAGGACACCCTAGTGGAAGATGTGCAGGAACTAGTGGTCAAGGACTAACTCCTAAAAAAAGTAGTTCATCCACATTTAATTGCTTTACAGATACCAGCTACCAATGCTGTTTTGGGTTACCGGGCATGCCATCTGTGGTACATCAGTTGGTAAAAACATACACCTTTACAACTTGGTGGCCCCAAGTTTTAAAAACCATTTCACAGAAAGGAAAGAAATATATGTGAAAACACAGCTCAAGAAACACACAATAGAGCAAAATACATGGAAGGTGAACAATGCTCTGCAGGAATAGCTAACGAATCCAAACCGCTGTCGCCCAGCAAACGGGAGAAAAGGGAAAGGAAGGAAGGAATGAAAAACCCAGAATTACCAGTAGAGACCAAAAAATATAGGAAAAAATCCAATTTCAGTTCAAGTCAGAATCTGCAAGTCTGTTCTGTATCTGCAGAGGCAGAAAAAACCACAAGGTACAGATTAACTAAAGGAATCCCAAGACTTCTGAGTTGTACTGAAGAGGACAAGACCTTCCACACTCCATTTCTGAACTGCCAGTGGATTAACACTTGTATCATCTCCACTGGCTCAAGCACACTCTGGCAGCTCTACCGATTTAACTTTTGTTTAAATTAGGCAAAAGCCCACAGCTGTAGCAAGCTAAAGAAAAAAACAAACCCAAACGTAAGTTTGCTCTGCGTGATGAAGGCAGCTAAAATGGGACAGCCAGCCCTACACCGAGAGGTTGCTGTAGGAAATCTGGGTGAGGAGCTACAGCACGGTACCATCTGAGCTGGGCTAAGCCCTTTCCTTAGGGAGTACTCACTGTCTGGGTTTAAAAGCCTGTTGATGGTATCTACAGAAGGATGGCTGAACACAAAGTCTACGTGTGTCTCAAAACCAGTGTTAAGTCAATATCAGGGTTGAGAGGGAAGAGAAGGAAAAAGACTAAAAACAGGAAAAGGTTGTCATCTAGGATCCTTGACCTTCCGGATCCACACTTCCCTCAGGGTCTTCATCATTATAGATGTTCTCCGCCTGCAAGAGAGAGGTGGAGGAACTGAAGAAGCATTTACCACCACACTGAGCAGGATTTCACCTGCTAGAACACTTCAGAAAGTTCTGGCAGTTTTTTATCTGCAGATAGGTATCACCCATCCCTGATCCCTCAAGGCCATTTAACATGGAAGAAGCAATGCAAACGACCTTTTTCCTAACAGCCAGGTCTCCAAAACATTTCTGAAGTACCCTGTAAGTTACTGCAGCTTATGGAAACCTGCCTTGTTAGAGACCACCGCAAGACTTACTTTAATTAACAGACTATTTTGCATACATTTAGCAGAGCCTCTACCTTGCAGCACCTTTCAAAAGAACTACATAGAAGGCTGCTAAGAACAAAGCCCCTGTGAACCAATTTATACATAAACAAGAATGAGGAGTATGGTCTTGTCAAAGGTTATTCAAACAATACAAGAATGTTTTCCAAAACCTTCAACAGCTGGTAATTTAGGGCCAGCAAACTTTTCCTATTCACCACCACCCCTCTCCATTCTCAGGAGGACATTTATATCGTTTGCAAAGATTTCATTCTTTAGGACAATAACTATCAGAAACCTCAATTTCATCTTTGGTTCTCAGACACGTTGTTTTCATTCAAACATAGAAGGGAAAAATTTGCTTCTACACCAGTACTTTCTTTTTTTTAAAATCATGAGAAACACAAACCAGCTTCTGAGTATTTGTAAGCCATTGTTTGGAGCAAACCTAAAGTGGATTTCATTATCCCTTTGAGATTTAAGCAGTGCTACAAAGTAATTCCGAGAGCTGTAAATAAAACCAGGAATGCTGAAATCCAGGCAGTTCAACACCATCTCTCATCTGCCACGTCCTGCACCTTCCCAAACAACTTACCATTTGCCAGACTTGCATGATATTATCTTCTGATACAGAACAAATTACCCAGGGTTCATTGGGATTCCAGGAGAAATCAGATATCTTTGCAGTATGACCACCATGAATAAACTAGTATTGGGGAAACAAAAAGGGGAATGTTTTCAAATCTACATCACAGAGATGCATAATTAGTCAAAATAATCAATGAGACTCAAAAGACTTACCAACAGTTCTGGGGGACCATCCTCAGCATCTTCAGGGGATTGTTCTTCTCCAATTTTACTGTAAAAAGAAAAGGGAGGAAAAGTGAAAAGGTGGGAGGTTGGTTTGTTTGGGTTTTTTAAAGTGTGATGCAATTCATCAATAATATTTTGTCAGGACAACGTGACTAATTTAGGATTTACCTCAAGTCCCAAACATTTAGCCTGCGGTCAGTGCCACTGGAGGCCAATATAGTTTCATTATGGGGAGACCACTGAACCTACAGACAAGGAATTCAGAAAGGAAGTTAGTTTTAAGCAGCTGTAACGTGACATTCACAACAAACATTTTGTATCATGAAAGCTCTGAGAATTCAAATTGGTATTTACTTAAAATATGAATATGCCCAATAATAACATTCTAACAGGGGAGGTGGGTCTGTGAACGTTCATACACTAACGAGGCATCTGAGCACCAAAAAGGTACCACGTGTAACCTTTCCTCTAACAAAGACCATGTGTTACGAAGTGCAAACAGCTCTCAAGGATATTAGCTGCTCCTTATCTTAATAAGGATTGCACAAATATAAACTACGGATTCTGTAAGTAGTAGGTAGTTTACACATGGAAAGAAATCACTGTAATTAAGTTTCTCTGTCTGAAAGCTCACATTTACTACTCCTGCTGGAGATAAATCTCTCCAAAACATACCACTTAATAGGATCACAGGATTAGAAAAGAACGCATAATTCTGCACACTAACCTGACGTTTCAAGATTCCATGTGTAATTTTATTTAGAGGTAACTACAGTCTTAACTCGTAATCCTTCTACAAAAAATCTCTACCTATTTTTCTTCTAAGGCATGAGTTGGAAATATTGTATCTGATAAGCACATGCTACCTATGACGTTAACATTCTATATTTACGCCACCAAAATTAGCAATTGTTCGTTGTTACAGGCTGCTCCAGTGATCCCCTCTAGCGGGTACTGGCTAAAGCCTCCCTACAGGACCAAGCTGAGATGATAAAAACACTGCAGCCATTTCATTGTGCCTCCCTGCTTCAATCTGCTGCATGAATAATTTACATTTACTCTGTACTGCTAGCATTTCACCCTCCTGTTGTGGCTAAAGCGCTCGACCGTTTCCTTGTTACGTTCTGCCCTTGGCTTTCTGGACATTCTTATCTGAATTGGAGCTCTACCCCACACAGAGTGCTATACAGCTCCACAACAATAAGCCAGAAAATTATAAGCAGATGAGAGAAAAGAATATACGAGTTTTTAAGTGCAAGTACATTTAATAAAAATGTAGAGTGGAAAAGAATGTATTTTTTCCAAACAGCTAAGTAGAACTAAGTCTATGCGCATAAAAGATAAGGACGTTTTGTTATACCTGAAATATTTCATCTTTATGTGATTCGAAGGAGTGCAACTTCAGTTTTAAGTTCCTCAAGTCCCATAGAGCAACAGTCTAGGAGAAAAAAAAAAAAACAAAAACATTTTTTGTTGAAGTAACAAATATATACATCTGCATTTAAACATCAGAAACTAAACAATTATGTTCCAAGTTCAAGGTAGACATACCTTGTCAGCTGATCCTGTAGCCAGGATAAACTCACTATAGGGATTGAAAGAGAGGCAGTTGACTTCAGCTGTGTGAGCATCCACTGAATGACTAGGTTTGGAGGTGTTGTTTGACCGAGTATCCCAACTGTAAGGGGAAAACATGGACTTGAAACAAAGGTTTATATCCCATTTTACTGAGGGACTAAGGAGCAGATGGGAAAGCAAGAGGGACAGAAGCACCCCGTTTCTGAAGACACTGCCTCACTTACATCATGAGCTTCTGATCATCAGCAACAGATCCAAAAAGAGATTCATGGAGCAGATGCCAAGATACATCTTCCACTACTGCTGTATGCCCTGTGAAGATGGTCTTTGCATCCACCACTTTGCCTTCTTTTGGTACAGCACTAATATCCCACAAGCAAATGGTCTTCAAAAAAATAAAAATTTTTTAAAATTGCATGTTTAGACAGACACTCGCTTTACCTCCCCCACCTCCTCCCTCTCAAAAAAAAAAAAAAAACCAAAAAGGATTTTTGACCTTTGCCAAGGGACACAAAGTACAGATTGTACCCAGCTATATTTAAAGTACTCACATGATCATCAGAAGCACTAAGCAAATGCCCACTCAGGTTTGGGTTCCATGACAGCCCATAACCTTCCTTCTGGTGCCCACGAAGACGCAGATCAGGGTTACACTCTCCAGAAGGGTCTGTAAAGAGGAGGTGTAAGAACTCCAGTGCCTAGTACCATTTCCAGCACATCCTGGAATACCTGCCATTATGTTTTACCGTGCTTTACTAAACTTTGCTTTGACATTTTCAACAGGACCCCTCTCTATCCTTTTGAGCATTTTCCCCAACTGAAGAATCACCTCATTAAAACAGAATGCACTGAGACAACACAGAGCAGTTTGTCATCTCAGCTTAGTAAAACAACACTGCAGATTTTTCTGAGCTGCCTTTTTTTTTTTTTTTTTGGCTGGATGGCCTAGCAGTGGTCCACTCTAAATCAGTGCTACAGTACCTGCTGAAGAGTCAAAGCAGCTCAATAGCCACCCCCATGCTTTGGCATGAGGCACCTGGTCTGGCTGGATGGAGGAATCATCTCAGTTACTGTTCAAAAAAACCTCTTCCTAAACACTCTGCTGGTGTAATATTTTTTTTTCTCTCATCATCTCCAACTGTACTTTGGAAGTGAGAAAGGCACTTCTGATCCCCCCACTAGTGGCAGAACTAGTCACTCGATCTTGACTGTTAACATCCTTACAGGACAACAGCTCAGCTCCCAGCAAATACTAGAGTTTCCAAAAAGCCACCTTCCACCACCCCAAATACCAACACATACACTGACATGACAAAACATGCAGTAAAACAGCACAAGAAAAAACCCCTATGCCTTTCTTTCTATTGATACATATGTTTAAGCTTCATCTAAAATAACCTTCTACACTAAATACCTACTTTCCCCTAAAATCACATATGATATGCAACCCACAAAGCTTTTTAACCTCTTTTCCACTACATCAACCTTTTCTTAAGGAAGGGCTGGCTGATCTCTGAGGCACAGACATGACAAAGAAGCAGACACCTGGTTTAGAAGGGTGCTTGGTGTAATCAAAGACAAGGACATCACTGGATGGAGTCTTCGTAGCGATGATACATGGGTTCTGTGGCATGTAACGTGCTCTGTTCACTTCTCCCTCGTGATTTATCTTGATTTCAATTTCAATTTTTCCACTAACTGACCCAAAGCCTCCAAACTCTGGAATAATAATAGTAAGCCAGATTCAGACCAAGACACAAAGATCCAGACTCAATGACTGGTACTGCCAAGCACTTCTTTTGAAAGACAGTCACAAGAACAACTGTGACTGAAAGAATCCAGTTTTCAAATGGCATGTTGTTTTAAACATCTGTATTTGTAACATCAAAACATCAGGGCTTTGGCTAAGGTAAAGACCATTTCTTCCAAAAAATTTTTCACTATTTCAAATTCAACAACACAAGCGCCAAACTTATCATATCTAAAACTCTTATCTGCAATGAAGACGTGTTGTACATTTGAAACAGTTGTGCTGTAACTGCACTTTCAAATATAACAAAAATCAGCATTGCAGAATAGACAAAGTTCTGGTAAAAACAAATTGCTGCACCGCGTTTAAGATACAGGACTGTAATATAACTTGCTAAAGTTACCTTATCTTTGTAAGTAAAGTCAGAGTAACCCAGTATTTCACAAAATTGCACAGCACCACTCTGGCAAAAAGAGGGTTTTTCTGTGTTTTTGAATTGGAGTAGTAGATTTTTGAGAAATGTTAGAATAGAATCAAAGTATTTATTAGGCAACGGTGTGTTCATGAATAACTCTGAGAAGCCCAAAGATCAAAATACTAATTGCACAATGCAGGCTTCCGGCAAAAAGAGTAAACACTGGATCATTAAGGACTTTTACCAGGTAGAAAGATTGATTGAACCAAGTAAAAATGAGAAATGTCTAACTTGCAGCAATGCTGACAGCCAACTAAGATTACAGCAAGCATCGAATCCAAGACTGATGTACTGAACAAAACACAATAATCTTTTTATCCAAGAGGGGCTGGCACAACTATCAGGCAGCACAATTCAGACAAGAGAAGAACATTTGAAATGTTACACTCCTCTGAAATATTCTTTTACATGGATGACTTTCTCACTGGAAGAGTTTATGTAAGGCAAAAGTGATAATAAAAATACCAATTCCATGACATTCAGTGTCAACTCCTGATGAGAAATAGGGAGGGGTGAGGTTCACCCCCCACCTACATACTTTTGCAACAAGCCTGCCAGCTTCTTTTTTCATTATATTATTAAGACATTACATACAATTCAAAAAACATGGCATTTGTCTATTAAGGGCACCACTTAGAAACAAATTGATTAACTTAGAAGTCATATCTGCACTTTGCTGCCTGAAGTTTAAGGAAAGACAAATATTCTTTTGAGAAGGGAAGTTAAAAACGGTTAGAACTCCCCCGATCCACAATTTTGGTCCCTTACCTCCTTTCTCACTATCATAGTGTGAAGCATCAAATTGTGCATCATCATTAGGCAACTGCACGCTAGCTATCACAAGATGATTTTGTTCATCTGAAGTATGGGTCCCCAAGACTAATCGGTGAATACTGAAATCTTTGCCTTCAGGCCTGCAAGGGAAGAGTTACATGAGAAATAAAAGGGGTTTACACAAATACTGAGCTGACTACAACATTTTTTGATGTCAGCTTCTAACACTAATAACACTCTTTAAAGTTATCGTTGTTCTCCTGCTCCAACAGCAAACTTGCTTCCTCCAGAGGAAATCTCTTATCACTACTTAAGATCTCAACCTAAAATTCTCACAGCACAACACTCTGACAGACCACCATTCCTGTGCCTTCCTTAAAGAGACCTTAGCAGCTCCTCCCGAGTACAACAACTCTGAGGGGCATGAACACTTGCTGCACGCAGAACATTGTTATGGAAGCTTAGGACAAAATGGTGGCTATACAGAAATTCTATCTAGTTCTTTTTTTGAGTAGGTTTTTGCTTACTAAAGGGGAGAGGGAAGCTGGAAGAAGAAAAACATGGAAATCAAGTGTGTGAAAATATCTTCTCAGTAATAGAAGGCATTTTCCCAAATTAAAAATGTCTGTACTATCTCTCTAGTGTTCATAGTCCTCAACTTGCTGTTGGCAAGGGAAGGGTACAAAAAGTGATTTAAGACAGAAAGGAATCACATACTGCCTTATTTTAACAAAAAGTGATCCTGGATTTACTATTTATTCTGCTTTTAGAAAAAGAGCAAAAGGATCAGTTTACCTTGTTACATCAGGAAGCCACTGAGCAGTCAAGCTTGGCCATTCCAGAGCATGGGTCATTACCAAATCATATAAGAAGGGAGTATTCTTTTTCCATATTTTATATTCTTCATTGATCACACGTTCTTCCACTGCATCATCAAAGGCTGCTAAAGGTTTTTTAAAAAAATGCATACGATTAGCTTTTATGAATATATTTACAACATAGGCACAACACTGAGTGGGCAATTGAATAGAGCCAACTCCATCACACCCTGGTTTGCTGTTGTGACTACTCTGTTGGAGCAGTTGCTAGATGACTAAAAATCCTCTGTTGCACATGCTAATCCTTGTTTCTGGATGTAAGGCTGGGCATTAGAATTAACTATGTCACATTTCATCATCTCAACAGAAGCAGCACAATAGAATTCTGAAGACTGGTGTCAGAGGATACTGTGGAGGCAAAACCCAGAATTATAAAGATGTTTAAATGCGGGAGATCCAGCAACTGCTGTTAGAGCGGTCTAGGTGCAGCCTTGAACTACCAGTTCCCAAAATCCAGTTTTCCAAGGCTCCTTCTGTTGCCTCGTTCCTCTCAGTGACTTTCTCATCCCATCTGCTACCAGCCTCCGCTACAGCAAGCGAAGCGCGCAGCGAGACCTCTGGGAGCACACCCACGGAACATGGCAGTGTGGCCGGTGACATCTCTTTGTCTGCAGCAGGCAGGCAGCTGCCCACACCCCTCCCAGGGCACGGCGCTGCTGCGGCCTCCCCACTTACCCCAGCCCACCGCAAAATACAAACTCCCTCCTCCGGGTACGAACGGATCAGAAGGCGGAGGGTGAAGGGGAGCGGGGGGACACCCGGCCTGAGGCAGGGCCGTCGCCTCCTCAACGCGTCGGGCCCCAGGCCTCCCCCGCGCGGCCCGGGGGCGAGGGGAGGCGGCGCGGCGGGCCCTGCCCGTGGGGACCGACGGGCCCCGCCCCCGAGCGGAGCCGCCCCCGCTCCCCTCACACCGGCGGCCGTTAGCGGCGCTGGGAAGGGGGGGGGCGGGTTGGTGCACCCCGCGCCTCACGGAGCCCTGAGCGGAGGGAGGCCGCGCGGCGGGGCCTACACCGCGCCACGAGCCCTACCTTCCTTGTCCGCCATGGCGGGGCGGGGGGAGCGGCGCGGCTGCGGGGCGCAAGGCGGGGCGGGCTAGGCGAGGCGGGCGGGCGGCCGGCTCCTCCGCTCCCTGCTCGGACCCCTCCGGCCGCGGCTCTATTGTTTCCTGCCCCCGCTGCGTGCCGCTCCGGCGCCGCGCACCCCTTCGCGCGCCAACGCCGGCCAATCGCCGCGCGCCGCCGGGCAGCGGCCGCCAATCGCCGAGGGGCAGGGGGCGGGGACACGGGGCAGGCGAGCGCGCTCCGGTGGTCACGTGGGAGGGCGGCCGGGAAGAAGGCGGCGCGGGGGGGGGGGGGGGGGGCGCTGCTGAAGCTCCCCTGGGAGCCGCCATTTTCCGGAGGGGAAGGGGAGGGCGGCGCGCGCCCCTCGCTCGGTCTTAAAGCGGCAGCGCCCCGCGCTGAGGGGCGGCTCTGAGGCGGCTGGGGGCGGCTCTGGGTGAGGCCCCGGTTGGGGAGCGGGAAGGCTCGTGGCCGCGGTTTCCTCCGGTCGTCGCAGCCGTGGGCAGAGCGTGTCGGGAGCGGAGCGGACCGGATCGGTGCGTGTGTGGGGCCGAGGCCTGGGCCTCCCGGCCCTCCCTCCTCACAGGGCTGCCCAGAAACCTTGGGAGTATCCTCAACTTGCCTTTGGGTTATTAGTTGTCCGTCATCACTAATAGCTTCCCTTTTTCCCTAATTCAGTGCTGACTGTAGTAGTGGTTTAAAATCATCGTGACCGGTTCTGATCGGCCTGCTGAGGGTAACCCGGGGTGATCAGTCCCGGGTCTGACCATCCACAGTCGGAGCTGAACAGGTTTAAAATCAAACTGTGTGTTCATTTGGGTTTATTCCTGAAGAGGAGCACTGGCTTCTCAATTTCAGACTTCTCTTTGCAACGTAGATGCTCACCTGAAAATATAAACTGTAAATCCTGGGTAGTCTTGTTTCTAAACCTCACTCCTGTTTAAAAATCATCTTGATGATGTTACGTGCTAGCTATAAATCTATCGTTTGCATTATTTGGGGAAGTCTTGGGCTCAGCTATGGATAAATCTTAGGCACAAAAAAAAATAAAGAGAATTGCTACTATATCTGGAAATCTGGGCAGGCCTTATCTGAGGAAAATTAATTAGCCGGAAGTTAATCAGGTTCTCCAGTGTGTGTTGGATTTACAAATGAAAGCTTGCAAGAAACAGCAACTACTAAAGTCTGGTGTGAGGATTAGACTTTTAAATGGGGATTTGATACAGTTCATTGGTTGGGGTTTTTTTAACTAAAAAATAACCAAAATTATTAATTTTTTAATTAAAAAAAATTCTGCAAGGAAAGGAATGCAGGAAAAACCCTGCACTTATGTGACAGTCCTATTTCCCATGCACATGCTTCTAGGTTTTGACAGCTTAAATACTGTCCCTGTCCTAAAGGGAAGTCCTAAAAGTCCTAAAAGACTTGTAGGGGTTTGAAGGCAATGCATACTTCAGCTTGCTGTGTAATGTAGCTGTAAAATTCAGTAGAAGTTACCTGAAACGTGAAAGTTTAATTTGCTTTACCGCTATTTTTGTTATTTTTCATTGTTACTGTATTTTATTATTTGAGGATGAATGAAATGCTTGATGTTGTACAGAGCAAGGAGAAGAAACATGTTCTTCCCCAAAAAGGCCAAAGTCTGCGCTTTGGGTGAGGATTGACTTCAGGGGCTGAACATAACTCGTAGCAGTGCGTGAGTCAAGGGGTGTGGGATTGAACTCTGAACTTCCCCTGTCTCCCAGTGACAGTTTTGATAGCAAACAACTTAAATAACATGCACTTAGTGTCCTATTTTGAATACTTGAGGCTGTGTACAAGTGTTACCAAACTGTTACCAAGTGAAAAACTGAACTGAGCGGCAATTCTCCCCTTTTCTAGGGCAGCATCGGAGGGGAAGGCTGGCAGGGTGGATTGCTGGCGGAGCTCAGCCATGTTTCCTACCACCAGGAAGTGAGTGAGTGTTGCTCAAGCCCGGCAGCTATGGCAGCTGACGAGAGGGACTACAACCTGACGGAGGAGCAGAAGGCGATCAAAGCCAAATACCCACCGCTCAATAAGAAATACGAATGTGAGTAGTTTTAACGTTCTGCTGCAGCGTCTGTGTGACTGCAGCCGTGAGGGGGAGGGAGAGCAGGAAGAGAGCAGGATATGCTTTTTAGGCACATGTGGGGTTTCTTAATGTGCTGGTATCGTATGTGTTTAGACTGTAGGATGTGTCTGTAGTTGAATTAATAGAGACAAGATGTCTACAGTTTTCTTTGTCACAGATGAATGCCTTTCTTGCTATGGGTGCTAAAGAAATCATGATAGAAATAAATTAGTTAAGTCTCACCTGGAAAACTTTCCCCTTTCGAGCTATTTCTTAACAAGGCAGTACATTTTTCTCTCTCTTACATAGGGAGAGACATTCAAGAGTGTATTGGTCTTCTGTGTGGTGTTTTTTCTCCTACATGCACTACTAAAAGATGATTATCTCTCCCTTTCCCCACCCCTGGAATGTCTTCTAAGAACATGTCAAGCAAGTGGGTGGCAGCCCAAGGGCTAGCTTAAGGCGCTCACAGGAGACCATTCCGTGTGTCTGTTTTCTATTTCAGCCGTGTCTGTTTGTAGGGACAGTGTCTATTACTCTCTTCGAATATATATATTTTTAGGATGCGTTCAGATCTTTATTTGATAGCAGTGCAGAAATATGGTGACCTATTACAATAGTCACGCTGTTTCCATAACTGGAAGAGGTTTTATTCTTCTTTTACATCCACTGGAATTTGTTTGCTTTAGAGACTGTTGTTGAGAATCCATTAATAGTGTGTGAAGGATCTAAACAGCATCAGAACAATCTTTCAGTCAGAGCAATCATGGTGTGGCATTTATTTTACGTCCCAAGTTAGCTCTGTTTCTGCCAACCTGGTATAATTTTGCATTTCTCTCGTTCCTCTGAATGAATAAATGATGTTCATGTAAAACTTGATACACGCTTGGGATGTTAATCCTACCTTATTAGTGAAGATTGCCTTCTATTTTGTATTACATACTTTTTTTTTTAATTCTCCTTTTTGCATAATGGGCATTTTTGGGTGTGGACAGGTATATTTCTTCACTGAGCTGGAAATATTTGCCAATCTCATCCTCGACATGAATGGTTTTCAGCCCTGCAGACTTCAGCAAAAATTCTTTACTCCTGGTTGAAGTGTCTTTTTATTGCAGTTAACTTGTAGAAGCCTGTTGTGTTACAACAGCCATACCTTGCACACAGTACTGTACATGTAAGGCACTGACATAATTGCATTAAACACTGGTTTTCCACTTGGCAGAAATAATCCAAGATTCCACCTGTGCTAACTTTTTCTAATATACTAGAAAATAGATTATCACTGTTTCACATCTGAAAATGAATGCAAAAAGTTCTTGTTATAACAACAATATCTGATTTCCTTTTTTTTAATCCAGATTTTAAAAATATGTTTGGTGATGTCATGTCTTTTCTTTTTCCTTCCTTCTCAGATTTGGATCACACAGCAGATGTGCAGTAAGTATGGGCAGCTGGGATTTCTCAGTATGACAGATTGATTATTTCTTACACTGCTATAAATCTGGAGTAACTGTCAAAGACTTGTTGCAGATGTACACCTTATGGAACTATGAAATGTCACACACTGGGATTTTTTGATGGTCTACTTTGTTTCTGCTCTTGGGAGAGCATAGAACCACATGTTTGGTTTCTTTTCTAATGTAATATTCCTATCGTGCTTCTGATTAAACCTCTGTTATTTGGAAATATGTTTTGAAATCTCCTTTTAATCTCTTTCCCCTTAAACCAATTTTTTTCTGAGTAGTCCATTTTTTATAGACATCAGTTAGCCATATTAGGAAAGAACTTTCTTGTTGTCTGGTAAAACATTTAATTTCCATATTCTCCCAAGAAACTCTTCTCACAAACCTCAAGAATGAAAATCTCTCTGATCTGCCCAAATGCGTAGGTATAGAAGAGCAAGTCTTTTTGTTCATTCACTTCCTCTGCATTGATTCTCGTGTTCTGATTGCTCACCTGCATAATATTTTGGGATTTTTTTTTTTTTTCTGTTATGGTCTGGTGAATTATCTCATGTCTTTTTAGGCTACATGCCTGGGGAGACACTTTGGAAGAAGCATTTGAGCAGTGCGTTATGGCCATGTTTGGCTACATGACTGATACAGAGACCGTGGAACCTGTGGATACAATAGAGGTAGAGGCAGAAGGTAAAGCTGCGTTGAGTTTTTATATTGGAACTGTATGAACCCTGAGGGAGAAGGGTACCAAAATTCTGAATCTTTACACATAGTGTTGCAGTTAATTAAAATCTAATTCAGTATCACTAACCTGAATCTTCGAATAGTGCAGAAGCTGTACATCTGACGTATTCTTAAAAACATTTGGGTGTTCTTGCTGAGACAATCAACTGACTATCTTCTCTGCTTCAACCATGCAGGACACGACATGTTGTCTCTTCTCTTCCACTTCTTGGATGAGTGGCTGTATAAATTCAGTGCTAATGAGTTCTTTATACCCAGGGTAAGTGTTCTGTTTTGATCTTTCTCCATTTGTAGGTCGAGGCTCTTCTCTGACAAAACCAGCTCTGAATGCAATGTTACTTAGGAAAAAAAAGGGGCAGAACAAATCACTTAAGCACTACACGTGGAGAATTGAAAATACCAGGGCAGAAAGACTTGAGAAACAAATTGTTAAGCTTTGTTACCATAAACCAATTATTAGCTGCTAGTATATGGTAGGGGCAGCTCTGCTGCCTTCTGTTCCAAGTAGCAGGGTATCTCTTTCAGGATGCTCAGATTCTCTGGTTTTAGATTCCATCTAAACAGTCAAATATAACTCTTGTAAATGGGATTTACTGAGAATTTCTGCCTGAAGACAGAAGATGTTACTGACATATTTCTCCTCTTGCTTTCTCTGCAGGAGGTGAAAGTGCTTTACATCGACCGAATGCAATTCAAAATAAGATCAATTGGGTGAGCTTAAATGATCAACTGAGTAATGAATATCTTCACTGAAAATGCACATACTGCCTTCAGAGCAATCACTCTGAAATACTGTGATGTGCTGGAGTTCACTGATGCTTTCTATAAAGTGGATTGTGGACTTCTTATTTTCTTCCTTTGAGGCTTTAAATGAAAATCTCACTGTGCTATGCTCATCAATGAAACTTATTATCATATTTGGCAAATATTACCAAAATTCTAACCGCCTCTCTTCTTTTTGACTCTAAAGGTGGGGAGAAGAGTTCTCTTTACCCAAACACCCTCAGGTATGCAGTGGTTCATCTGTACATCTTTCACATTTTAGGGGTAGGATGGGCAGGTGTGGTGTCTTTAATAAAGTTCTCAAGAGATCCAAGTATAAACATGTCTGGTATCACAGATACTAAAGATCTCACTTTCTGCTTTTTTTTGGTGAATGCATTCCTGAAACTGTTGACCTGAACATCTGATGCTTCCTCAGCACTAGCAAAACTCAACAGTTGGCTTCCTTTTTGTGGTGCTGATAACTCAGTAAACCAATCTATATTCAGAATGTGTACGTGGGTTTGGGTTTCACACTATTACCACAGCTTTTTGCTTAAGTCAGTTTTTGCTGCTTTTTTTTTTTCCACTAAAGGATTGCTAGAAGCAAATCCTTATCTCCCCACCAGCTCTTTAGCTGTGTCAGTATTAGCATAGCAAATGTTGATGTTCTGTCAGAGGTAAGAGGAGGAATTTGTAGTATTCAAGAGGCAATAAAATAAGGGAAGAATCACTTATTCACTACTTGGCCTGGCCAAGTCCTTGCCATTTATGCCACCTTTCTTATTCATCAGAACAAATACAGTTACAGCTTTTTGGGGAGAAAAACTATTCAACTGGATAGCATTTGTACAAGGTGATAAGTACTGTGTAACTAATACAGCTTTTTTGGGGAGAAATGCAGCTTTTTGGGGATAGCATTTGTAGAAGGTGGTAAGTGCTGTGTATTACCATAAACTGCTACAAGGGATGTAATTTAGAGAATCCATGCTTTTGTGTCTTTTCTGTCTAGGGCACAGAGGTCAAAGCCATAACTTACTCAGCAATGCAGATCTGTGAAGAGGAAAAGCCAGAAGTCTTTGTCATCATTGATATTTAAAGCAAGAAAAGTGTGGTCAAGTGGATACTTGTCATTGGCCGGCAAAAGTCCCTTGAAAACCGTAATCCCTGTGGAAGTAACTAAGGAATTGGCCAGTTCAAGTCATAAATTGAAGGGAATAATTGTGGGGAGTGTCAGCCTCTGTTTTGACTTGAGGATAGTGAGACAGAGAAATACCTGCCAGGAGAAAAAGAACTAGCTGTTGAGGAGAAAGGGTTGTAGGGGTTGAAAGTCTCTTAGGAATGCTGGGAGTCAGCTGTTAAGGGTGATACATGTGTTAGGTGCTGTATAAACTAAATAGATAAATCATTGGAGCTGCTAGCTAAAATACTATCTTTTTGTAGGGTGGCAGGAGATAATGGTAATCTACATGATTTCATTTGGAGATTTAAGTGTTCTAATTTTGAAGTGACATCCCTCCTCCATCTTATATAAAGGGTCCAAAATATCTGCAGCAGGTTGCATTTAATGTAGAAAAAATTCTGACTGTTCAACAGACACCTAAGAAAGTATAACAATTAAAAAAACAACCACCACACCTTCTAGACTACTTTTAAAGTTAAAAAAAAAAAAAAAAGTCATGCCAGCAGGTGGTGCTGAATTGCTGTAAATAAATCTCCACATGCAATCCTACAGCATGGAACCATGTAGATAGCAGCTATTACACTCTCAAATCAGGCAGCTTTGCTGCTGTGGTGGAAGGGGACGCAGCAGACTCTGCAGGCCCAACTGCATCTTGCAAAAGCTAATTCTCTTCTAGAAAAAGCAGATGATTTGAATCAGTTTCCCTATCTTCTATTAGAAAGGACAATACAGACAATCCTTTCATGTCAAAGGATCATGGACTTCACTGAAGCAAATTAATCAGAAGTAATCAAAAGTGTGCTTTATTTTAAATCACAGGACAGCAAATGTGCGTTATGTGCCGTGTGAGAGGAGCACTGTGAGGGATGGTCAGCGCTGGCCTAACCTCCTTTTTTTTATTGTAAATGCTACAAGTGCCTCACAACCAGAGGTAGATTCTCATCTTTATTTTATTGTAAAGTCGTCTTAAACAGATCTGGTTTTATTTCCATGTTGTAAAGACCGAGGGATAAAATCCCTCTTAGAGAAGGCTTCAATGCTGAAATAAAACTTGGACTGAAAGAATTAATGGATTTGTGTGTGAGTAATTTTGGCCAGTGGAATTTTAACACCAACGAATTACATTTGTGCTTTGTTCTCTGCTAAGGTGAGCGGATTTTTTTGTAAATAAGAATGATGATAAGCCTATTTGATAGTATAAAAACAAGTACGATTTTCACACGCTGGGGTTTCTGCCATCCTCAGGAGCAGCCCCAGGGCTCCAGCACGTGCCTGTTACGGTGACAGGCCAGACACAGCAAGTGCTGCTGAGGAAGAGCGGGCGGCTGCTGCTCCTCCAAAGGAACGGCCCCGGGCCCCCCCCGGCACGGCGAAGCGCCCGGACCCGGCGGGAGGTGAGCGCCGGGGCGGCCGGGCAGCGGCGGGGCGGGCGGGCGGCCCCTCAGCCAGGCAGAGCGCGCGCCTACCGCCCCTCAGCTGCGGCTTTGACAGCTCATTGGCTGGCTGGGTCAGGTGATGGGATTAGCCAATCAGGCGTCGAGTTGAGGGGCTTTGTTCTCTCCACAGAGCCCGGGGAGGCAGCGGGCGCCGCTGGGGAGGCGGGAGGAGAGAAATTCATGTAGTTAAATTCTAACTTTGTAGAAGTGCCGAGGTGTTCTGTGTCAGTCACAGGCTGTAGTAACACAGTAAAGTGCTCTGCTTTTAGAAATACTGACAGGAACTTGCTAGAAAAACATTTGGAATTAACTAAGTAAGTGTTAGTAATCTTTTTTTTTTTTTTTCCAATATTTATTAAGTACTTACTCTAAAACATGCCTTAAATTCGCCTGGTTCCATTTTCACGGCTGTGTGAGCGACAGGTTTCAGCTAGCAGTAAGTAAGCCCTGTTCTCCCAGTGCCTTACGGGAGCCTTGTGGCTGGCTGTAGTCTCTCACTGAGCTGGGGCCTACTGAGACAATTAACTACCTGAAAGCGGTTAATTAAAAAACATGCTTGAACTGGAAACCCTTCTTGTCTTGGTGTTAGTTGAGCAAGTTGTGTAGTGAGTTCGTGTGCATCTCTGTGGGATCAGGTTGATGTGAGAGTGGATTCAAAGGAGACGGGGCTCACAGTTATACTCGACTTGTAGAGGCATTTGCCAAAGGATTCTATTGATGGAAGAAGTTTGGATGAGTTTATGGGTAGAGTAGTGAAGTACTTGGAAAAGATGTGCATTGGTGGTTACTAAATGTACAAATCCCAAATTAAGAAAATGCCCTAAACTGAAAATGGCTGGAGCTTGGGAGAGCATTAGGGAATTACTAAACAGGCTTGCCTTGTTCTCACTTTTCCCTAGGTATCTGTAATGGCAACTACTGGAGACAGGGAGAACCTTGATGTGAATCAATATGGCTGTTCTCAAATTCTCTACAGGGAATTTTTGCTTGCTTGGCAGTAACCTCAGGCTACAGATTCTGCTAACAGGAAAGGAAACACAGCATAAAATGAGACATGAGACCAAACAGTGGTTCTTTATCAAGAGTACCTACTGGGAATGCCATTCTCTGCTCTCAGGCAGAATGTTTTTTCTATACATTCTCCCTGAGATTATTTTTTTATGTTAGTACTGAGCATTTTCAGTTTCTCTAGCAAGTGGAGGCTCTCTGACCCAAATGACTGGGAAAAAAATACGATTACTAAGTTGAAGAGACTCCAGAATTACAAAAGTTGCTTAAACTCTAAGGGAAATTGTCCTTGTAAACAAATGTTTTTATGCTGTCAAGCAGCTGTTAAGCATCCTAAATTTATAGGAAAAGGAAGATCTTTCTAAAGTAGCTCCACGATCTAAGTCACAAGTGTGCCACTGAAATTAAAGGGACTTGTCCTCTTTATTCTCTTGGCATAAGACAGACAGGAGTTTAACCAAATCTTGCACCAGTCCTGAAAAAAAAATGGAAAAAACCTGACAATTGTACTTTCAGTGATTGCACTTTTATTTCCTTGGAACCACGTTAGTGTATCTTTCTTTAAAATTCAGAGTACGAAAACACTGCATATCTGAAAAGGCAACCTCAGACTGTCCCAAGTGCACTACAGATGCTCTGTTCGTTATTCTACTCTGTATGTATTCTGTGTGTATTCTTTAAAACTAATCATGCTTTTCTGAACAATAAGAAGCAGTAAGCTCACTCAGAAAACAAAGTTCTCATAGATCGGTTCTTCAGCAGGAAGAATTCCACTTGGTTTCTTTACTCCTTTCTCATGAAGTTTCTGATGTGTATATACATGTTAATTACAGTGTCAACAAAAATGTGTTTTATATTTCTTAGCTGTTTACTTTAGTAAGACTTTTCCAAAGCAAATTAATCAATTATTGTTTTTTAAACGTCTATATAATATTGAATCTTTGTAGAACTGTAAAGTGGTTCACGCTTTCATTATGAACAGGAGCTCTGAGCAAGTCTTTGATGAAATATAAACAAATTCTTCTAAATAGTTTCCAGATAACAGGTACTTTCTGGATGACATTCAGAAGCAGTTACACTGTTGCATGTCTCTAAGTACAAAACAACTTGTTTATGGCCCATATTTTGCCTCTCAGAATAGAATTTTAGCAAGATTTAATTTAAATGAAAGTAGTAAGCCAGTAATAGTTGGTAGGACACAAGTAATTTAATCTGGAATACAACAGTAACAAATACACAAATAGATCTACCTAAGATTTGGTTTCACCTTTTCATCTACCTCATCTGGAATATCATCGTTAACGTGTCGGACAACCAAATTATACGGTTCCTCCTCCATTGTCTCTTCGTCTGATTTCTGTTCCTCCTCCAAAGCCCACTTCGAATGTTTGTTTCCCGTGGAGGAGACAGGAGAATGTTCTGCATCTAAATCATCAGGGATGCTGTCAAAATTAGTTTCTGCCAGACACTTATGGCACAGTCTGTAGCGTCTTGTTCCTTGCTGAACAACACATCCTGTTAGTTCAGTTACGTGACGCTTGCATTTTCTGCAGATCAGTTTGCCAGCTTGATGTATCTAAAGAGATTTAAAATTTGAAAATGTCAGTGTTCATCCAACAGCAGATTTTTAAAAAAATTTTTTTTCAGAAAAAGAAAATTCACTGAACCATTCTAAAAAATGAAATCTAAAGTATAATTTGCCAATTTAAAGAATGAATAATTAAAGTTGATGTGCAGCTAGGAAGCTTTTCTGATATTAGTTCTGGAAATGACCAAGCAGCTGGTACCAGTGACATCCTGTGGTTTTTTTTCTAGGCTGAATCTCCCACCGAAATGGCGTACCGTTTGGAAGTGGTTACGTAAATGCTCTAGTCGGGTGAACCTCTTCCCGCACGCTTCGCACGGGTACGGTCGCTCCCCTGTGTGACACCGAAGATGCCGCTTCAGGTCTGCGCGTCGCTTCACTGTGTGCGTACAGAAAGGGCATTTGAATCGCATCCGAGGTAGGTCATCTGTTACAGAGAAATACAAGGGAAAATGTCAAATAGCAGTAGTCTATGTAGTAGTTTGATTATTTTTCAGCTTAAATAAGCAGCAGTTCATTTTTCCTCTGGTCTGTGACTAAATAGGAAAAAAATCACAAAATAGAATCCGCCAAACCCAGTATTTCATACTGAACGTGTTAAACAGCCATCAGGTTGTGTATTCTTTCTTACTCAGGGTATTTTTTAGACATACAGATGATCATAAATACTTAGCTATTGCATATAGTCATCATATCTGACTCTTCCATCAGCTAACGGTTCATAGCTTTGTCATTTCTAATCTCTGTGTAATATACTAGGATGCCCAAAGTCTTAAAAATATGCCATTATAATAAAATACAGGTACATGAGTTTCCAAGGGAATGCACGTAAGAATACACCTGTCACCTTTAGTCCACCATCTCGGGCACGTGCCGTCAGTCCATCGAGAACTTAGATGCTGTAGTGTGGCTGAACAGTCACGAAATTTGGGCTGGTTTGGACCTTAAGGGAAATGCAGCGTCCTGCCAATGACAGGACCTTCTCTTATGAAGGACTTGGGTTGGGTTTAGGTCGAATGCCTCTATTACTGCCAAGTATTGGGGATATTACAAGAGAAATTCAGTCCTTCAGGTGCCCAAGTCAATGACAGCTCTTGAGGCTTCATTAAACTGCACTTGGGTCCAAATAATCTGGCATGTTTTAACTTTACAGAATACCTGAGTCAAGCTCTCTGATTCTAATTCTCAGGCCCTGTTCTGGTTTCAAAGTCTCTCATTCTGACAGAGTAGATCTAACAGATTCTAACAATTGAGTAGATCAAGAAAATAATCTGCAACTCTGGGCATCACTTTGCTTTTCCTGCAGCCATACAAATTCTCTCCAAAAGGTCATCTGAATTCTTCCAAATAAAGACAAACTTTGCAAAACCATATGTATTTTTTTACCTTCGTTCCAACTACTCATTACACCTAAAATTGTGGGCATTGAGGTGTACAGTTCTTCTGCCTTTAATTCCATGAATTCAGGAGTTCTTGAAAGTTCTTGTTCTAGCTGAGCAACAGACCACCTCTTCGGTATCACTTCCGATTCGTGATTATATCCGTAATCATCGCGATCAGTGTCATTCTCAGCATCACATTCAACCTCCTCTCTAACCCGAGACATGTGGCTGGAATCTGCCGCGCTGCAACCGCCGCTGGCCCGCTCAGCTTTGTTTGATTTATACTGCACAAAATCACGGGTCTGGGCCAGCCCGAGGTGCTTTCGGCGCTTTCTTGTCGAGCCCTGTTTTCTGCCTCTTTTCGATAGCTGCGTTTCTGCCCGCTGAAGAATCACCTCTGAGGACAGGTAGCTGCTGTAACTGCTCCAGGAGTTTTCGTTCACTGTGTTAGCCTTGTCATCCGGGATCGAACAGGAACGCCTGGGGTTGCTCTTTGCTTTCCTTCTCGACCGATAAAGAGATGGATGGGCGGGTTCACTGTTTGTACTTTTGGCCGAAAGGCTGAGGTAATGATCCTTTTCCTTTTCATTAATATCCAGTGAGGACTTAATGAATGTCTTACAGACATTGAGGATATCGGTCATCTGCAGATAGCTCGCAGCCGACATGACTTCGATCACATTCTGACCGGTTAAAGACAATATGCCCGAATACACAAAGTCCAGGATAACCATAAAAGTCTCTGGAGAGAAAACCTCAAAAGTGGCTATTGTTGGCTGACTTGTCTCCTTCGAGCTCTGCGAAAGGAGCATTTTGAAGTAGCCACTGCTGGCAAACAGCACATTGCGATGTGCTTTAAAGACCTTTCCCTCAACCAGGATATTGCAGTCACAGAACAAGTCTTGCTTCCGTTGTTCGTTCAGCTGCTCTAGGAGGTGAAACTGGTGGGAAGAAATCTCCATTCCAGTCAGGGAGTAAGAGGAAGGCTTGCTCCTAAAGTAAAAAAAAAAAAAAAAAAGTACAACCATGACCGCCTAAATCAATGTTGTTGAATCCTATTTTAAAAGGAGGAGCTCTATTTTTGAAAATGGAATGTCGTGCATGTTATCCCATTCCCGGTAAATCTCCAAACGCCCTGCAGCCCCTACCCCGCGTAATAACATGAGAGAAGAAACTTAACAACTCTAAAAGAGGTGAAAAGACGCCTTGGCAGGATTCCTGCGTATCTAAAAGAATTAAGATGACATCGACGAAGATAAAAGAACTAAGATGACGGTTCAGACTGAGGAAAAGGACTTGGCCCCCCGCCCCCGGCCGTGGGGAGCGCCCCGGCTGACGAGAGACTCCGCGCCCGGGACTCCTGGGCTGCGGGCGCAGCCTCTGCCAGGCGCGGCGGGGCCGCGCACCGAGCCGGCGGAGGAGCCCCGGCGGCCGCAGCCCTCCCGGCCCGGGCTCCCCCGGCATTGGCGGAGGCCGCCGTCACTCACCCGCCCGCCCGGCCGAATTGGTCGCTCGGCCCCCGGCAGCCCGGGACGCCCGACGGCGCCGGACCCGCCCGCCCCAGCGCGGAGGCGCCTCCCGGCTGCCCGGGCTGCCGCCCCCGCTCCCGCCGCCGGCCCCGCAGCACCGGCGCCCGCCAGCGCTCCGGCCGGGGCCCGCTTCCCCCCCCGGCCGGGCCGGGCCGGGCGCGCAGCCCGGAGCCGCCCGCCTTAGCGGAGCCCCGGCTGCCGCCCCGCGGGAAGCTCCCGCCACGCCGCCGCCGCTGCTGCTGCCGCCCGGTACCGGGCGCCCGGCGTGGCCCGAGCCGCTCCCGCCGCGGCTGCCCGCAGCCTCCCCGCGCTGGCAGCGCCCCCGCCGCCCCCCTGCGCGGCCCCTGTCGCCGCGCCCCCGCCGCCCCCCGCTCCCGCGCAGCCCTTTGTTGCCGCGCCCGGGGCTGCAAATGGCGCCCGCCGAGGACGCCGTGCAGCCCGGGGACCCCGCGGCGCCGGGGGGCGGCTGCCGCCGAGCCGCCGCACACGGGCCCCGGCGGCCGGGGCCGTCGCTCGCCGCAGCCCCGCTCCTACCCGCCTCCATCCCCGACGCCCGGTCCGACCCGTGCAGCACAGCCGCCACTCACCGGCTGGGTCCTGCGGGCGGCGGCCGCTGAGCCGAGGGGAGCGGGCGGTGGATGCGGGTCCCCGGCCCCGCGTCGGGGCTCGCGGTGGCTGAAGGCGACGCGCCGGTCCCTCCCGCAGCCCCGAGCCCTGGAAGCCCGAACGTGAGAGAAACAAAAGGTATTTGCTGACGTGGGCGTTGGACAGAGACGCCCGAGGGCTGGGGACACAATTAAAGGGGCAACGCACCGATTGCAGGCGCAGCCCAGCGGCTCCCTCGGCCTGCTCGCCCTGCGCTCGGGGCTGCTCGCCTCTTCCCACACCCACAGGCTGCCCGGGAGGCCCACAGACAATGCGCTGCTGTTGCTAAAGGCCAGTCTCGATATCTTTGTGTGTGCAAAGAAGGTGCCACCGAAGTGGGAAATATCTGTAGTTCTGTGCCATAGGACATATTAGTCACTCAATAGAGCAGCGTTTTTATAACGGGGAAGTTTTGTATTCAAACGATGGAAATAATCCTAAACCAAAGTACTGCAAATAGCAGTGCGCTATGGCAGATTGTCCTTTTCTTCCCTTCTGTGTGGAAAATCAAATCAGGATGCCCATTAGACGACAAGACACTTTCAATTTTGTGCCTGTCAGAAGATGAGACGCTTTCAATCTTGTTCCTCGAGAACACTGAATAATTCTGAGAAGGAACCTCTGCAGGTCATCTGGCACAGTCCCCTCCTCAAAGCAGGCGCACGTTGAACATGGTGAAAGAACTGTTCCCATTTGCACAGTAAAAAGCATCAGCTCAGAGTGTGGCACAGAACTTCATTAGTGTTTAATTTACTACAACGGCTAAACCAAGACACGGAAATTTTTTTCCTGCCATTCCTCCCAGTTTTCCCTTAGAAAATGTTCTGTTCTGTGTTGCTACTACGTTTAAAATTCTTGATGCACCAAATAAGATGCCCCTCTGCATTTCAAGAGTTAAATACGATGAAAGGTTGTGCTAACTGCAGTGTGGGAGGTTTTTTAAGTTAAACAGTATAGAAAATATTTAACTAAATGGTATTATAAGCTTTTCTTAGTAGCTTATCAAATTATACCCATCACTGAACAGACATACAGACTGTTGGTACAGATTTATACCTAACTGGAAACACTGAAAGTCTGGATGATCCTTTTCTTCAAAACTCAACCTTTTGGCCAGAATTAGGGACATTTTTTTCTGTTTCTTTCTTGTACATGCTGTCTTCCAACTAATAGTAACCTTCAAATTGACTTCTGACTTCCCTGAGATGTTCCAGAAAAATCAAGCAGCAAGTGTTGGAATGTCTGTACTAGAATATTGAACTACTCTTACAATTCTGCTGTACTTATTCATGTAGAAACAATAAAAGGAATACAGAATTAACTATTTGAACTCTTTTTAGACTATAGTTTACATTTCTCTACCTTGCAAATGGTTAGAAGTCCCCAGTCCCAGCTTGACCAGATCACACAGATACTGGCCTTAGCAGTCCACTGAAGCAGTTCCTTATGAATTTGTAAATTCATTAAATTCATCCTAAACGCATGTGCTTATTCCAGTCTGACTGCTGCTATCTTTAGCCTCAAGGCTTCGATTAAAATACAATTTTTAAAAGCCTTTTTTAGGATAAATTCAACTAAACTAGTTTAGCTGTAATCCTCACTTAACGCAAATCTCGACTGTGCTTGCCCTCAGCCGTTAAGGTTTTCGATAGACGTTGAACTCTACAGCATTGTTGTTATGCTGACAGATGCTGATGATTGTCAGTCCTGGGATCTGGGCACAGTCATTGACTCAGCTGTAGCCAGATGGTAGGTCAGGCATTTTTCAGCTAAATCAAGGTCCATTTAAATAATGAATGTGGTTGGAGATTGTGCTATTAGCTCGTGTAGGCTATCTGAAGTTCAGAGCCAAGTATTTCTGCAGACTAAGAGACCAAAATACAAGAAGAGTAGGCACTGGCATGGCTAGGTAATGGGATAACCTCTGACGGTGACCAGATGCTTCAGGGAAGAAATGTAGTATACACCATAATTTTATATCCAACAGAGATACTTTTTTTTCTAAGTTATCACTGAAAAATTGAGAGGGATCCCAAAATCCTGAAGGATGGAGCATTTCTTCTGAAGAGCCAGGAGTAAAGGAAGGATGATACATGTAGTGGTCAGTGTCAGTCCTCCGCTGGAGATCTGTGGGCTTACAGATGTTTTCAAAACTCACACTAAATCAGTAAATCAGTACTTTTGCCTTTTTTTTTTTTTTCATCTCAGTTCTTTAGAACTGGAATAGAATCTATAGGAAAAGGTTGGAAAGGGAGATTCATTCTGAGGTTGGTTTTGGGGGGTCTGCTTTTTTTATTTTATTAATTTTGGGAAAAAACCAAACCCAACAGTTGAACCTTTAAGATAAGGACAAGTGTCATTGTTTGAGATGGTAAATACAGAAGTTTAGATAATTTAATGGAAAATGAAAAAATGGGATATGATGTGAAGGAGAAAAACTAATCATATATCACAAAAGTCATAGGTTTATGTGACAGGTAGAGTTCTGCAATACCTGAAAAGGGGGAAAGAGAAACGTTTTTTAATTCAGTGTTTCAACCTTTGAAAGGATGGCAAGATAGCTGTCAGAAAATAAAGATAGTTAAAGGTGAGACACTAAACAGAGGATGATGAATCCGTCTTGACTGTGGTTTTGTGAATACAACGATAAACACAAGCCAAGCAAAAAGAGTCAGGCTTTCAGTGACAAAAGGACAGACAGCGGAGAAAAAAGGACAAAGACACTGGGACCACACGGAAAGACACGTTATACAAGAGGAATGTCTCTTGATGTGGACAACCCTCCAATGTTAGTCAGATGAAACAGGGAATGGAAAAGGAAATGACAGGAGAATGAGGTATTGAAAACCAGTGAATAATCAAAACATGCATTAAGTAGCAGTATTTAAGAGCATTCAAAGCAACATGAATGTACAAGGAAAAAGAGGCAAAAACAATTTGAGAGGAATCATAGAACTGTTGGTCATGGGGAGCTGTGAATGTTCTAGTCCCACCTCCCACGGGAAGAAGGCCAGCACCAACATCATGATCAGATCAGCCATGGCTTTGTTGAGCCAAGTCTTGAACACCTTCATGGACGACCACCTCCGAGGCTGCTTTCTGAACAGCCTGTTCAATGCTGCACTACAATTTAAACCTCTCAAACTGTGATTTGGTGTACAGAGGCAGGAGAGAAACAGAATCTGAATGGATTGGTATTAGCAGAAGTCAATACAGTTCTATACAGCCTCCTCTAGCATTCAAAGATAAAATCAAGTGTCCTGCTTGTGACCTGACAAAGTTCAAAAAGCAACACAGTTACTGTCAGGTAAAATAAATTCTGTGGGAACAACCCTGTATGGTCTTTTCTCCTTCTGCTAATGAGTGGGAGGTGATCCTAACAGAAATATGAAGAAGACAGTCATCAGAGGCAATGCAAGGAGATGAAAACAAAACAAACAGGATTACTTTCATTTAGACAAAACCAAGCAAAATATATGACTGGCTATGTAAAATGAGGGACGTAGAAAATAGAAGGCACTTAACGTTTATCTTGTCTTGCAATACAAAAATAAGGGAACAGCAACGGAAATTAAGGTAACAAATGTAAAAATGGTAACCTTTTAAAAAATCCAAAACATAATTGACCTGTGGGAATCGCAGTCTTGAGCTAAAACTCCAAGCTTAATAAGAGACTTTAAAAATCACTACAGGTATCTAGTTATGCTACTGAGAATAACAATATCATATAAAAACAGTAAAAACCCTTATTTGCCAGGCAAATCAACAACTAATCTGCCTATATTTAAAAAGTAAATGTCTTCATATGGATAGATTGTTCCATTTGCCCATTTATAGCCACTTCACATCTTTTTCTGAAGCATCTGGTCCTCAGTATTCTTAGATTTATGGTATCTAGTTAGATTAGGTATTGATCCAAAAATCCCTTTGCTTCTAAAAACGCCCCCAAGTATACAGAAACACCTAATAGTCTCACCTTTACAGTTGGCAGTTAAGATTTCAGGCCTAGAGTGACACTTTATTTTCCCCTCCCCTTAATCCATCCCCACACACACACAGAGACTAATCCCAGCCACTTTGTATTCTGGGACAGCAGGCACTGATACCTAGAATTTATTGTGCATATTGTTTAATGTAAAGGGAAACGGAAAAATCTATTAAAACTGATTTCAGCAAGCATTTTCTCTTGAAATTTGATCAAACTCATTCCATATTCTTTTATGTATTTCTTTGTTCTGTATTTGATTTAGTTAAGGTTGCTCAGGAATGTTTCTTAGCCATTTAATAATATGCATTTTAGGAGTAATAAGCTCCAAGAAATTAACCAGCTGCTTTCACATCAAGTCCATTTTTGTGGACTGCTGACCAAAGTGTAACATAAAACCGAGGCAAGTGTAAGTCTTGTCTGGAAAAGATGGTTTCATATGGGTCATCAGAAAGTTTTTTAAGTTCCCCCCCCACCATCCCCCTCCCCAAGTCTAAGCCAATGGACAATAATTTTTGTAGGAATAATAAAATACCACTTCTTGCCTCCTTAGAACATACAAGCAGGCTGCTTCTTGACAGCCTGGCACGTTTGAGGGGAAGGGCGCTTAATGCTTACACTGTGAACTCAGTAGGAAGTGCTTGAGCTGTCATTTAAGAGACCTGTAGGCTGGCCATCTGCAGCCTGGAATGAGAATGCTGCACTCTCTGGTAACGATGATACTAATAAGGCTATACAGTTTTTACACAAATAAAAATAAAATAATGTCTTTTTAGCTGTCCCTGGGAAATAGGTTATATAGTATATATATATGGGATTGTTTTGTAATTAATCCCGGGTTTCAGCCAAACATGCTTACAAAGTTGTAAAGAAGAAAAAAAAAAAGTTTTCTAAGCCTATAGCCATTGAGTTCAATGATCACAGGATGAAGACTGTAGTAATACTCAGGTCTGTCTAAGAAAATGCAGGGTGAAAGCCCCCCAGGAGCATACTTCTCTCCTGCTTACAGTGCTGGCCAAGATAAACTCACTAAGTAACAAAACAAAGTGGCTTATTTTGTTAAAGAAGTAAATTTTCTTCACCATTAGTCATCTCATCTCTTGTAGTCTAATTGTAGGTAAGATTACACAAATAAAATGTCTAGAACTTCCCGTACATCTTGTTCTCATTGGCATATAGTACAGACTGAAAAAGGTTAAAAGTATGTTCACTTGGTGACCAAATGACTTTGGGAATATATAAATTGATAATGACTCCATCTTAAAACTCATCAGTTTAAATTGAGTACAGGTCAATACAAACAAGAGTAGTCAATGGTTTCAGATGGAAGATCTCATCAGTTCCATTTCTAATGATATAGTATATATACTGTACAAATTGTTCTGCCACTGTTACTGGCAAATAAAACGGGGGACAAAGAGAGAAAACAACAGCTAAAGTAACCTTGTAAGGATTGTTTCCTTCACGTTGGCATGGAGAACTGCCACTGCCATTGGCAATGCTGTGGATGCAGGGCTACCAGTCCTGTCAGTCTGGCACTTTTGAGAGGTTTTAAAAAAAAAAAAAAAGGGAGTATTTTACTAATGCTTATTAAAACATAGCCCAGTCTGAGTTCCCAATTATCAGAATGAATAAAAACATCTACTGGCATCAATTAATGATCCATATTTGCAATCATTTTCTCTCTGATGTGTTGACTAGGACTAGCATTCATGTGTTTACTTTCTTGTAAGGAAATAGGTCTAGAGTGAAAGATCTGCTAAAGATTCTGCTTATTCTAATAAATTTTACAAGAAAGTGCTTTTCCAGACGAATGTGCTAAAACATTCTTATATTTTTTCTTAATTAGCTGCCTTTTTTCCTTATCATAATATGAAGACTTCATGAAATTTTGTGAAAGATTATCTTCATTTCTGAATACTGAAGAGATGTTTTCTTTATATTGTGTGGGGTATTTGTTTATCATCAGATGATATTACATATAAACCCCACATCTCTCAAGTTTAAAAAGTGGGCAATTTACAGTGCTGTGTGACTTTTTTTTTTTTTTGTAATGTATTTAGACCTCATTCCCTTGAAAGAGGTTTTGAGAAGTGACCCATTGTCTACTATAAAAAGTTATCCACATAGAACTCCAGTTTCCTTGTTCATCCATTATTTCATTTAAGGATGGATTCTTTCTAATGAAGCAAAGTATGGGTATTCTGATAACAAAACTCAGAATGGACTCAACAGCATGTCCATAAATACATGCAAGTCTGGACCTGTTCAAGAGAAACCAGTGTGTCTCTGTACAATTAACAACAGGCTGGTGGAGGGCTTATGGTCAAGACAGTACATTCTCCCTCTGACACGGAATTCCCAATTCTTGTCTTGCAACTACCTAATATTTGGTTTTACTTCCTTCTCGTCTGCTTCATCCTCACTGTCATCAACTTGCTGAATAACCAAATCGGTTGACCCATCCTCCACAATCTCCACATCAGATCTGTTGTCTTCCCCATAGTGCCACCGGGAATCCTTATCCCCATCCTGTGGAAATTCAAGGGGTGCTTCAGCCTCCAAGTCAATGCGAATACTGTCTATGCCCGCTTCAGCCAAACACTCATTACAGAGTCTGTAACGTCGCGTCCCCTCTTGGACCACTTGTCCCGTTAGCTCAGTCACGTGGCGTTTACACTTTCTGCAGATAGGCTTACAAGCCTGATGAATCTGGGAAAATCGGAATGAATAGAATTGATAATGTATCCGCAAAGAAGTGTGTTTTAAGATGACAAAAAGTAGAGCTGGAGTAGCGCCAGATGGTAGCGTTAACTCATTTTGAGACAGTCATCAAACATTAAAAATGAAACCACCACAGGCGCTGTAATCGCCCACTTCAGCTCTGTTACAGGACTTGCATAGAGTAGTACCTTCGCAAGCCATCAATTAACAAAGAAATTCATCCCCTTTCATGCAAATTATGCTTCAAATTGACTTCAACAAAACCAGATTAATTTTCTATTACCTCTTCTTTACGGGAGTCAATATATCAACCAGATACACTTGTACTGTGTTTAATTGTACTGAGGCACGTTTACACATTAAACAAATCATGCAGTTACTAAAAATACATACTGTTCGAAAATGGCTACTTAGGTGATCTAGCCTGCTAAATCTTTTCCCACACGCCTCGCAAGGGTAAGGGCGCTCTCCTGTATGACAGCGAAGGTGACGCTTTAGGTCTGCTTTTCTTTTCACCACGTGAGTGCAGAATGGGCACTTGAACCTCATCCTGGGCAGATCATCTGTTAGAAAATAATACGATTTAAAAAATTAAGTCGTAACATGTCTAGTCACGTAATGCTCTAGGAAAAGGCATTCTATGAGTGGAACAGCAAGTTGCTTTTATTAAAAAAAATATTATCACAGGTCTTTTCAAGCACAAGGATCTTGTGTTTTCCTGTAAATTACACAGGAATGCAACAAAGGAAAAGGAGTAGACCGTTAGCTATATTAAAATGAGCTTAAATATATCCCAAAAGATCACAACTTAAATTTGCAAGATGAAGCTGTAGAGACACTGAAGAATGTGTATTTTGATAGGCTAGTTTTAATAAACCAGGTACTTCCGTAATTCAAAATTACTAAAAAATAGTTAAACCTTCCAAACTTACATTCCTGGACAATACAGATTTCTTTTTGGCAACTGTACACTTGTTTGGAGTTTTCTCATGGACAGAACAGGCGATTCGCAGACGACTGTGCACCTACAGCATTAAAATTAACTCTTACCTTCAGTCCAGCTTCCCATGACGCCCAGAATCGAGGGCATGCTGGCGTACTGCTCATCTGCTTTTGAAGACTTGGATTTACTAGAAGAACGGGGTGATTCATGCTCCTGCTGTGACACAGCCAAGCTCCTCGGTATCACGTCAGACCCTTGGCCGTACTGGTATCCCACGTGAGGAGATTCAACTTCTGTTTCAATCTGAACTTGCTCCTCAGACTGAGCAATGTGGCCAGCGGGCTCGGCCGCCCTGTCCTCCAGTTTGCTTGATTTATAGTGAGGAATGTCAGAAGGTTGCTGCAGTCCCAGGTGCCGGGATTTCTTTACGGAATCCTGCCGTTGCTCGTGTTTGGACAGCTGCTGCTGGGCATTTCTTTGAGAAGTCGGATAGTAGCTGAAATTGCTCCAAGTGTTTCCACCCATCATACATGTCCCTTGGTCTGGACTTAGGTGCGAATGCGGGGGGCTGCTTTCTGCCCTCCAGCCAGCGCCGTACAAGCAGGATCGGTCCACGCCGTTGGAATTTACATCTTTGTCTGACAGACTGAAGTACCGATCCTTCTCCTTCTCACTGATGTCCAGCGATGACTTAATGAACGTCTTACACACGCTGATAACATCGGTCATCTGCAGATAGCTCGCAGCCGACATGACTTCGATCACATTCTGACCAGTGAGAGACAGTTTGCCTGAATACACAAAATCTAGAATAACTGTAAATGTGTCAGGAGAAAATGCCTGGAAAGTAGCTGTCGTCGGCTGACTCGTCTCCTTCGAGCTCTGCGAAAGGAGCATTTTGAAGTAGCCGCTGCTGGCAAACAGCACATTGCGATGTGCTTTAAAGACCTTTCCCTCAACCAGGATATTGCAGTCACAGAACAAGTCTTGTCTGCGCTGCTCATTTAGTTGCTGCAAGAGGTGAAACTGGTGAGAAGAAATCTCCATTCCAGAAAAGGTGAAATGAAGCGTCGCTCTAAAAAAATAAAGAAAATAATTAGACTCGACTTCAGCGTCGTGCAACTCGGCTGGAGATGTCAGACCCAATTTTACGGATAATTTTACAAATAATCTCACTGATTTATGGAAATATATGTAAATTAGGAGATGCACACGCATCTCCTAGGAGAAAAGTGATGAAAAAGCCGAATCAGTAGAGGTTCTCCGGCCGAGACGCGTGCGCTACAGCTCGGCGCATCTCCTGCCGAGGGCTGCGGGACGGGCTGCGCGGCCCTCGGACCTTCTCCAGCGAGACGAGGCCCCTCCGGCAGCCGCGGGAGCGGCCCGTGCCCGTGCCTGGAGCCGACGTTCCCGCACCGCCCCGCTCCGGCCGGGCTCGAGCCGCCGTCGCCGCCGAAGGGACGAGAAATGGGACCCGGCGGCAGAGCCCCGGCGGCCGCAGCCCTCCCGGCCCGGGCTCCCCCGGCATTGGCGGAGGCCGCCGTCACTCACCCGCCCGCCCGGCCGAATTGGTCGCTCGGCCCCCGGCAGCCCGGGACGCCCGACGGCGCCGGACCCGCCCGCCCCAGCGCGGAGGCGCCTCCCGGCTGCCCGGGCTGCCGCCCCCGCTCCCGCCGCCGGCCCCGCAGCACCGGCGCCCGCCAGCGCTCCGGCCGGGGCCCGCTTCCCCCCCCGCCGACCCCCCGGCCGGGCCGGGCCGGGCGCGCAGCCCGGAGCCGCCCGCCTTAGCGGAGCCCCGGCTGCCGCCCCGCGGGAAGCTCCCGCCACGCCGCCGCCGCTGCTGCTGCCGCCCGGTACCGGGCGCCCGGCGTGGCCCGAGCCGCTCCCGCCGCGGCTGCCCGCAGCCTCCCCGCGCTGGCAGCGCCCCCGCCGCCCCCCTGCGCGGCCCCTGTCGCCGCGCCCCCGCCGCCCCCCGCTCCCGCGCAGCCCTTTGTTGCCGCGCCCGGGGCTGCAAATGGCGCCCGCCGAGGACGCCGTGCAGCCCGGGGACCCCGCGGCGCCGGGGGGCGTCTGCCGCCGGGCCGCCGCACACGGGCCCCGGCGCCCTGCGGAGCCTGCGGAGCCCGCGGGCCGCCGCTCGCTGCCCCGGCTCGCTCCGGGGCCGTTTCCGCCCCCCGAACCCCAACGCCCAGCCCGGCCTGCCCGGCGTGCGGGAGCCGCCACTCACCGGCTGGGTCCTGCGGGCGGCGGCCGCTGAGCCGAGGGGAGCGGGCGGTGGATGCGGGTCCCCGGCCCCGCGTCGGGGCTCGCGGTGGCTTAAGGCGACGCGCCGGTCCCTCCCGCAGCCCCGAGCCCTGGAAGCCCGAACGTGAGAGAAACAAAAGGTATTTGCTGACGTGGGCGTTGGACAGAGACGCCCGAGGGCTGGGGACACAATTAAAGGGGCAACGCACCGATTGCAGGCGCAGCCCAGCGGCTCCCTCGGCCTGCTCGCCCTGCGCTCGGGGCTGCTCGCCTCTTCCCACACCCACAGGCTGCCCGGGAGGGGATGTGATGCCCTAGATGCTTCCTTCTCACACCTTTATCTATAGCAGGGGCCTTGATGACCCAAATCCTTCCTTAACGCGCCTGCAGCTTCCTCAGAAGGAGATGTAACATCTTTTTCTTCCTGTTCCTATCTGTTACCTTCTGAAAAAAACCCCATGTCAAATCCCAGTACCTGAACCGCTCACCTTCTCTCACTGGAAGTTTGGTGTCTTTCTCCTTCCTGTTCTTGCCACCAGGGTCTTTTCCGTGCTCTTGACACCCCAGTTATTTCTCATAAATACTTGTTTTCCCATGGGAGCCATTCTGCCTTAACCGTATCCTTTGCGTCCTTCTTAGCTTTCCCTTCCACAACCTTAAGACATTCCATCTTGACACAATCTACGTTCCTTTGCTCACTATAGCAAAATGGGAAGGACATCTAAAGACTCCTTCCTCTGATAGTGAGAAGTATTGTCCCAGTATATCATATACATTTATTCATATTCAATTTATATCTACTTATATTGTAACAATATTTTTCACCAGCTTAATTCCCCCTTTTTAATAAAAGTCCATAGTTCTGTAACTTCCGTCTCCTTTCAAACGCAGGCCACGCTTTTAAAATCTTTCATGAGACCCATACTGCTTGTGTGCACCTGACCATCTTAAATTAATCATTCTGGAACATGAAAACCACTGGAATTTACACAGTATTTCACATGAATCTTTTCAGTCCACTGGGCAACGGTGTTAATTATCAACTGAACACATTTCGGCGTTATGTACCCACAACTGACCAGCCTTCTCCAGCCACACCGCGTTGCCAGTCCGTAGTCATGCTCTGATCAGCATCACCTGCAAATTTCATGTAATTTATCTTGCTTTTAACACCAAGGTCTAAAGAGTGTATTAGCAGAACTGATTCCAAAGTCAGCCCACAGGACCATTAGTATCTTTGTCCTTGTCCTTCCCCTTTCAGGGTATGGCAACACCCACCCTAGCACCCAGCTTCTCACAGCTCTTTATTACCATTAATTAATAGCACACACCTGCATGTTGAATGCTGTACACAGCCCCGGGGTCACTCATCTCAAAGAGTGTACACAGGAACCTGTAATGGTTCAGGGAGGGGAAAGAGAAAAGATAAAAGTCTGGCACAGTTTTGTACAAATGTTGGTAGAGTGAGAGATGTCCGAGCCAGGAAAACAAATGGAGCAGGTGAGATAAATGTATAAAATCATGAGAGGATCACTATGGACTGATTGTTCACTGCTGATTCCAGCGTAAGCGGAAGGCGACAGCAAAGGGAGCTGGCAGGGGCAGGGGCAGAGCAAGGAGGATGCGGGTCTTTGCACGGTGTGGTTGGGCGCTGGCACCGCTCGCCGTCGGCTGCTGTGGATGCGAAACGTTGGCGAGTGGTGCAGGGCTGTAGTAGACGTGGTCATGAGAGAGGCTGGAGAGCTCCATACAGAAATGTTCTGTGCTTCAGAAGTCCCCAAGTCATACCTTGTATGAGACTGGAAGAGTATCCAGGTAAAAATAATTGCTTGTCGTATTCTTCCACAGAGCAAGTGATTTTAACTCAAAAATCTTGAGTTAGGGAATTTCATAGAATTTAGTTTATTGCCAACTAACATAAACCTTCAACTACTGATTCTGGTATTGAGATATAAAGGTGACAAACAAATGAACAATTGTTTAATATAAGCCAGAAGGTTTATTTGCGGTATCGGGTTTTAATACTGTTTGAATTCATTCCTCTAAAGTCTGATTTTGCCTGTCAGTTCAACTAAGTAGCACCTCAGTTTATGTAACGTTCTACATATTTTTTCAGATCCATGCCCAGATTACTTCATCTGCTGAAAACTTCCTTTTGAAAAGAACTATTTGTAAAAAATGGCTCTGTTTGATTTCACTAACTTTTCGGGTAATTGGTGCTTTCACTTGTATATCAGAGGGTGCTCTGCTGGTAGTTTGTATCGATATTAATAGAACCTCAAGGGTTCTCCATCTGCTAGGAACAGGTAATAGAATTTAAAAAGTAGAAAAAAAAATGCAGTGGTATCTAGAGTAGCGTAATTAGAATTTTTAAAGATGTTGCAAGTGCTTTACTCAGAGTCCTTCAGCAACGTTGCCCAGGAGTCTGTGCAGTGCAGCTAGGAACGGCCACGGAGCAGACTTCGGTCTTTTTCATACTGATTTCATCCAGTTTTCCACAATAATACATCACAGACAATCCACTGATTCCAGAAATGTGTTTAGTTCTTCAATCTAGTTGTTTGTATTTCTAAATTTTAGAGTTGCTGTTTCTAGCCAAGAAAGTTCCACTTGAAGTTGAGATATTGTTTGGAGTGTTTATCCAATGAGAGTAAACTTGGCAGCTCTGTGGAGGAGGTGCTTCTCCCAGCAACAGGAGCAGTGTTGCAAAGCACGACTAATAGTCTGCTTTTCAGAGAACAACTTACAAATTATTTTTTAAAAAATGACATTGTTAGTGCTGATGCAAAAATTATTAACGTAAATTTGGGTTTTGGCAACCAAATATAATTAACAGTAACACCAGTTAAAAGATTTCAGTTTTCCTTAAAATAAATGTTTCTCAGAAATCACAGACTTCAGTTATAGTATATTTTCTGACTTTATAGTCATATTTCTTGCAAAGAAGACTCAAGAGCATATACTAGAACAGCTGAAGTACCGTAGTTCAACGACTGACATGCACTGATTCACAAGATTAATTAGTTGGAGTTGCAATGGATTTATCCCAAATGTGTGAGTGAAGTCATATGCATTTACCAAGGGTTTTATTTTAAATTTTGAAAATATAAGTAAAATTGCATATAACCTTGGCCTAAAGCAACACAATTTCTTTCCTTGTTCTATCATTGAAGAATTAGCTGCATTTTTTTTCCACTGGATCAGAAACGTACCATACTCGGGGAATTAATTACTTGCCTTTTTTTTTTTGCGCTGGATCTAAAAATGCATTTAATGAGAAAATGTGAACAGCAGGAATTTTAATCCATGCTCTTGCAAAAATTGTTGATTTTGAAATAGTGTTATACCTCTTAAAGAAAAAATTTTCTGAGAACATTTTGTTTGCTTAAAAGCTTTTGAGAAACTTTGTGTGACATAAAAATATATATTTTTTAGTAGTTCATAGGCGAGTTGCTAATTGTTCCATGTCAGGAAACTTTTCAGGGTTACAGGACCTAATGCCTCCAGGAATACAAAGTATGCAAGATAAGACCATATCCCTGTCATAATGAGAGAGCTTACGCAGACACGGTCTGGAGATTGAGGAATAAGCCAGAAATGAATTAGGAATGATACGACAATTTTTGTCTAATATGCTGCCAGCTTATATTTGGCTTTAGTTCATTTGCCTCGGCATCATCTTTACTGTCATCAGCTTTCTGCGTGACAGAGCCGATAGACTCACCCACGATGTCTGTAGTTCCGTTGTCTTCACGAAGAGCCCGAGCTGCAGCCTTGTTGTCTTCTAGTACAAACATAAATGGTTGTTCAGCCTCCAGGTCACCAGGAGGTCAATTAATTTTTCAAAATGAAAAGGAAATCGCAATACTCTGTCCTAAAATGTTGAGTACAGGGAGGACTCTTCCATCTGAGTACACCTAGCAGTAACCGAGCAGGCCATCTTCTAAACAAAGCTTACAATTTAGGGCAAGTCTGAGATTTGATGGCAGTGTTAACAGGCAGCAGCCGTACAAGCATCTCAGCACAACTTGTCGGCAGCTTCATCTATTCTAGGAACCCAAAATCCTAATCCTGTACCAACAGAATTAAATACTTGTTAGACGTATTCTTATCTTCAACCCAGCTTCCCTTAACACCTAAAACTGTGAGCATATTTGCGTACAGCTCATCTATATTGATGACTTCGACCTTGATCTAAACAATTAATGCTCTCCAAATCATTAGCAACCTCTCTGACAACCTCTCATCTCCCTTGATTGCCCTGCGCTCCTGCCTGCCTTCTCCCACAGCGAGAGTCCTTCTCACCAAGGGTGGTAACAACCCCATGGCCCTCAGAACCAGGGACAAAAGAGCTGGGATGAGTGCTTCAGTGCCCCACATCTTTTGTGTAAAAAATGGAAAAAAATATATGCTTATCGTGAGATTAGTATTTATTTAATGTTTTCTGTTCTTTAACTATAAAAGAACCAGACTACATACAACAATATAAACATATATAGTACACACACAATTTAACAGACAATAAAGACAAATTCAGTAATGCACCACTGTAGAAAAAACATTACAAAAAGCACTTAAAGATTTGATCCCCACCCTTAAAAAGGGCGAATAGCCTGCGTGGTGGTGATGCACGTTAATTCTCAACTTTGGTTCCGTTTGTTTTTCTCTCTTCCACCCTGATACCTACGCTCACAGCCGTCGCCGCGTCAGGACAGGGACACCTGCAGATCCAGCAGCTTGCTAAAACATCGGCGCAGCTTCTCAATTACTGATCTGTGGAAAACGTCCAGTTATTAAATCTGGAAAGGTTTGCTGGGTTCACACTGCTGCCCGGAGTGTAGTCTGAATTGTCTGTGAACGCTGCCAAGCTATCTTTTGTAAACTGCTATAAAGACCCATGATTAACTTTACATGATCTTTTTCCCACATAAACTATGGATCCCAAATACCTGTGGAAGCAGAGCACTAGGTATCAGTCCCTTCTTTCACTCCCTAGCACTCCCCTTTCTCATCAAAATAATCTACTTAACACTGGATAATATTTCTTTGTTTGGTTTTTAAGTACCCTTATTTTGCTTGTACTGGAGCACTTCTTAAAAAGTTGTAATCTGCTATGTTTAAAAGTTCAGTAAACAACAGAAGAGTTAAAACAGTAAAAATGTGAAAGAAAATGGGCATTTGGAGAAAGCTGGGGTAACTGAATTTCACATACATCAGGTTCAGATGGTACAAATGAAAATGTTATTGTACCAAGTAGTATTTTAGGACAATTTACTTTTGATTGAACTACTCCACTGATCTGTCCAGAGATGCTGCGTTTTCTGGCAACATTTGCACATTGGTTTTTCAAAAGTGAAAAAAAAAAAAAAATCTTCCTCTCCTGCTTCAACAAATATACAGCATCTTGTTTAATAATACAGTGCTATGACTGTACTGGCTCTCACTTGGACAGATTCTGGAATGGGCTTGGAGATTTACAGAGGTCCTTAAATCTACCCATAAATCCATCTGCATGATGGTATCTCAAATAGGCAGGTTCTAAAATCAGGGCATCTCCCCAAAGTGTTAACTCTTGTTTAGTTTAGTGAGTATTCTAGTTTTCAGTTTCACACAGGAGAAGAATCCTCCAAGTCTCCAAAGACTGAGGTATTCTGATTTTTTTGTGATCTAGAAACAGCTGTTAGAGCTACCAATAGCTTTTATTTACTAACAAAAGATATCTTTCCCCTATTAGAAACACAAAACAACTACAAGAAGACAAGTTCAAAGGAAGCTTCCCATTTTTGTTTGAGTAATACACGCGCTCACGTACCTTAGTTATTAACAACCAAACAACAAGACAGAATTTGAAAAATCAGTAGCACAGTCATCGGCTCTCAAATTAAATTTGTGTTCACATAATTCCCCTCCAACTCAAAAAGAATCCAGCAGCTAAAAATTAAAATAAGCCTTGCCGCTGAAGAACTTAATTTCTAAGACTTGGTTTGGTTTCTAATTCTGCAAAAATGTCAATGTATGCTCAAATTTTACCCTTATAACTAGTCTCGTGATCAATGGGACCAATTGTGAGTCTAAGCTTTCATAGGACTGGAGACTTAGCTGCTTATGTTAAAAGCATGAACGAAGGACGGAGTCATATTTTGACAGTTAAAATATTTTGCATCTTGCCTGGCAGTCCAAAGATTGAAGTCTAGTTTATCGCCTTTGGATATCTGGGGATGGCATTTAAAGTTGCTGTGTTTTGAGAGGGGTTTTTTTTAGGGGTTGGGGTAGGTAGGTGTTTGTTTCAGTTTTGGTTTTGTTTGGTTTTTTTCTTTCTTTTTAATTTACTAGTGTCCAGACGCCTGCTTATATTTAATAAAAACCAAAGAAGTTGCTATATTCACTGGGTATGATTTACTAAAGGTGCTCCGCTAACCTACATGGCAGGGATGATGACATCCTAACTGTAACTCAGACCTAAAAGCAGCTCTGTGTGGGCATGCACACCACACGTACGTGTATAAATGGAGCCGCTGGCAAGGTTTTAACAACTTCGTGCCCTTTATATTCTCATACCTGCTACTAATATTTCTAGGTGCGTAGAAAATCTGAATTTCAAACAGTCCAACAAAAGGCAAAAACCAGACTGCCTTCAATTATTTGGTTGACATGTTAGCAGTGGCCTTTAAAAGAAGAAATGCAATTTTTATGTGCACGTTAAAGGGCACTGTCAACTTAAGTTGGATCCAGAAATCTTTAATACTAACAAAAATGAACTATTTTTTTAAAAACCCCAATAATAAACAAGTCTTGAAATATGAGTGATTCCCAGGCATTTCTGAAACAAAAACGTATAAACCTAAAGATCCCAATAAAAGGGAAGAGATTTCACTGTTTGAATGAAAACACTGAAAAGAAAGAAGGGGTTATTACATTTTTCATTGATTCAGGATATTCTAAATCAACAGGTAAATACAGATTTTTAAATACAATATTCTGTAAAAGCAGGTTTTAAAAAGTCTGTTTGTGAAATATCCAATATAATTGAAAATTATCTAGAAAGAATATTTGGAGTTTGTTCCCCCCTCCATGCATTTTATCGTAGGCATTTGACAGGATTTTCTTCTAGCTAGGATCAGTGGCTGCTTCCCAGTTGCATGGATTTTTCTCACCCCGCATGAAAAATTAAAAGCTTTAAAAAGAGTTTAAAAAGTTAAGATGATTATAAAACTACAAAAACTGGTAAGGAAACAAAGTCAGTGCTAATAATATAAAAGATTTTCTAAAAAAAACCCAGTTGGCTGAGTTTCAAGTTGGCAGCATCCTTTTAATCCTTTCCTACCAAGAATCTGATTCTTGCTTGCAAATTGTCTCTCACCAGAAATGGATGTATTAATTTTTAATTCCCAGAAATTGAAATGTGAGCCTTAATCTAGACACTCAGGTTTACTCAGTCAACTTTTGAACAGTAAAAAAATCAAAGCAACCCTCTCAGAGAGTTTTATTTTCTAAACAATCAAAAAGCTCCAGAACGCTCCAAGATCCACAAATATAGTTAAGTCACTTCTACAAATAAGGTTCGGTTTATAAGAATTTGTCATTTAAAGTAGACTAAGGGACTTCAGTTATGAAACTGCCTTACAAAACATCAGTAAATTAAATGACCACATTTGGAAGATTTACAAGGTCTTGCACCAAGAGGTTAAATGCGCTACTAATACCAGTGCAGCATGTATTCCTGCAGTGAAATACAGTGCAATTATGTGCAAAAGTACGTTAAAACGTATACTCTAAACAAAGTCAACTACGGAGAGCTAAGACTTCAAGATATGTAGTCTGCGTGGCCTTTAAAAAACTTTGAGAAAGAGATTATATTAGAAATAACTTTCCTAAAAACATTATTTTTGATTCTTCATTAAGCACCATATGAATATTTTAAAACAGCTACATCATTTTCTCAAAGCTTGTCGAGGCTGGATCTACAATGGAAGATTTCAGGAAAAACATCCAAAAACTAAGTGGAAAGCACAGCAAACAGATTTACATGAACATCTGGTCACAAGAATGTGGGTAAACTACATCCTCTTCTAAATACAAAGGCTGAAGGACTCCACTGAAAACAGAGCAGCACAATATGACAGATCAACAGGAAACATCGATTTTGGTGGTGACTTTCAATCTGGAATGTGAACGGCATAACCCCCCCCCCAACCCCTTTACCCAGTGCGACACAAACCTTAACACAGCTCCATTCTCTATGCACAAGACACACAAGAACAATCTCTAAGACCAAAGAAAGCAGGTTGAAGTAAAAGCGCTGAAGGTCTCTGCAGTCATTCCTGCAGCTCTTACTACACACAGACTTTCGCAAGAGGTTAATTTTCCCTACTCTGAATGTCTTCACAGTTTCAGAGTTACCCACCCCACACCTCAGCACAGCTCCGCCGTGTGAGAGGCCAAAATCTGACAGTTTAATTGTGGTGCACTAGCCAGAACCATGCTCAGCTGATACTCCATATCTAGCGGCTTCTACCAATATTTACAATGAGGTGGCATCTTCATGCTAGAGCGACCAGAAATTGGGATGCCTGGTCACTAAATATCATTTTGGATCCCTATTTACATTCCTACCCCACTTTCATTAGCGAGTTAGTCTCCCAACAAACACGGATAATCTGCGACTTTTTCAGGTGTTCTCACATGCAGAAGTCTGTCCTTTATCAGATAAGCAGATACCAAAAAAATACCCTCTGGTGTTGGATGGACTCAACAAAAATAAGAGTAGTAGTCCAAAAGACTAGCCCTGGTAGGCTGGAGGTTGCATTTTCAAATGTGCTGGCAAGATTTACAAGCCCAGTTTTGCTCAGATTTTCAGAAGTGCTAAGGACCCAAAACCACAGCAGGATTTTCAGAGGAGCTCAGCTCCAAATCTGGCATCTGCATGAGCTGTCTCTTTGATGGTCTTAATTTAGAGGACTAAAATAGGGGCTGTAAAGCCCTGAATTTTTTAAAGACCTTGTCCCAGTGAGATTTTTCTGTGATGATGTGTATCACTATGGTACTGCTCAGCTATTACAAACTCAAATTTACAGATGACCTGGAATAGGGCCTACTGAAAGCTTATGCAACTTAAATTACAGAAAATAAACGTTACATGTGACGCCAGTATCTTCTCGCAAAGGTGGCACTCGTCAGGAACTTACACCAGAGAGACATTTCAGAACAAGTCTTTTTACCTTCTGCTGTTTTCAGGAACCACTAGTGGAGTGACTTGTTTAAAAAGAAGCTTGTTTCTTCTTTCCTCATCCTATGTGATCTGGGAATGAATTCTTAACTGCATTTGTCACATCAGAATCACCTCTCACAAGTAAATTGCAACATCGCTACAGGATTACTGTTTCACTGGAGGATGAAGCAGATGGAGGAACCGAATTGTTCTTTTTCGGTATGTAAAATAAAAGCACAAGGTATGCAAAAAACCCCCAACTGGTTAAATCGGAGGGCTCTTTTGTTTTTTAGGTTCCATCTAAATGTTTGCCAAGTGTTAAGTCTACACTACAAGGCTCAAGAAGCACTGTCTTGTGAGGTGGGAGGAACTGCTCATTGTCAGCCATGTCTGCCTACAGGCTTCTGATCCAGCACTTACTCCAGCTAGAAAGACTCATTACAATTTGCCTTTTCATGAAACACTTATAAACAACATAGTAAAGAAGCATTAACAGTCTTATTTCACAGTATATTTCAGTTTTGTCTCTTCGTTAGGAAACAGTAGGTTACCCATAAGCAAACAGGCTTTCTGTTGGCGGTGTGTTTTCTTCTAAAGCTTCCCAGCTTGATTTTTGATAGCTTCTATCAACTTGCTACTGGAAAGGTAAAAAAATCTCACCTCCTTTGAAAGCCAACCTTTATCTATCCCAGCAAAGAAACATGAGGTCCACACTGAAGCTTAAACACCCCCCCCCCCCCCCAAAACAAAACCGTACTTGAATAAATTCACACAACAACATAAACCATGAGAAGGATCACCAAAGACTAAAAGAAAATATAGCAAAAGAAAAAGGAATTGCATACAAAGAGGCTAGTAAAAATTTCTGAGATCTCCTAACCAATTGCTTCAAAAAGGGTATTCAGAGCTGTTTTATATGCATAGCTCAGATATTTATATTTAACTGCTCCTTGGCTACATCAGCTGTGAATCTGGCTATTTAATCTACCAGAATCAGAATTCCCAAGTAACCTGATTGACAGCTTTTAACTGCTACTGTAAAAAGCTGAAGAAAATGGGGCAGTTCGCTTAGTCTAAACTGAGAGACCAGGACACTAAACACCCTAATGTGTGCTTAATATTTCTTAAGCCAAGACTACTAATGTCTACATGACATTAAAGACACATCTGAAGATCTGTAGTCTGAGCTCTTGAGAGAGGAAGATGCAGTAAAAACAAATCAGAAAGAGAAGCTGGTTCTCTAAATACCTGCAATTAAGGACACACGAAATATATTTATTCTTACTGTCTGTGCTTCCAGTAGCAGCATATTTTTGCTATCCTGATTTGTCTGCCCTGGAGGTCAAATCCAGTCTAAGCAAACACTTGAGGTTTACAATTTAGATAATACTGTCCTAATACAGAAGGATCACAACTTAGTTTAGAAAAGTCCAAGGTAACGGATGAAAACTACATTTCTTTTAATGTAATCTTCAGAGAGAAGACGGTACCCCTATCAGATCAGGGATTAAGGACCACGACAGCATTATTTGAAGAAACCTGTTATCAAAACAACACAGAGATGTTCCACCTGCAAAATCAAAACTAGGAGGCAGAGACACCACTGGAAATTGCTCAAGTACAACCTCTGTGAACCCCAGACAGAAGATTCTTCACAGATTTCTGGTGCACAGCACTGAAAAGTATTAAAAATTCCAATTCTCCCCACTCTTCCAGTAAAAAATGGAATAATAAAAACCAGCACAGTCTCACTAATAGGGCAAATAAGCAGTTTTCTGTTGCAGGCTGTCAGAGAGACACTTTGAATGCTCCCACTCTCCTCTCACTGCTACATAAGTGTTTCTCGGTCTGATAAGCTCCTGTGGATTTCCTGCTTGTCATCACCATCAGCATCATCATCATCAGCTGGATCATTCTCCTCTCCAGACTCCACATAGATAGGCCAATCGTTATCGGCATCACCCTTCTCCTGGCCTTCCGACGAAGGTTCCATTAGGCTGAGGTTAATGGGCATCGAGTCCTCGTGGGTAGTGGTCACGCAGGTGCAGCTGTCGCACAAGCCAAAGCGTCGTAATCCTTGAGACAGGCTACTTGTGAATGTTCTCCTGCAACCTTTACAGATAATTGGCTTGTTTGATCGATGCACCTGAAGTTAAAAATAAAACACTGTGGTAAAAAAAGGCAATCCGCCTTCTTGCCTTAGCTCCTTCTGGGGGTGCTGGTTTGCATATATTCCCAGAACAGAAAAACATCTACGCTTAAGCTAAAGGGCAGATGATCCCATCACATTTCCAGCGACAAAAATTTGGGGCTACATAAGCAAATATCAGCAGGTTAAACTTACTATTAGAAAAGTTTATCTCACATCAGCAACCATCATTTCGTCCAACATTTTGGGAAACACGATCGAGAAACGCCAAAAACTTTAAAATTTCCTGATAATCTTGCAAACTTACACTTAAAGCGTGACTCCGAAGGTGTTCCTGCCGAGTGAAACGTTTCCCACACGTCTCACAGGGGTAAGGTCTCTCACCTGTGTGAGAGCGAATGTGCCGTTTTAGAATTCCTTTCTGTTTAGCCGTGTAGGGACAGAACGGACATTTGTGAAGCTTGATTGGCACAACTAATACATCACCTTTTGGAAGAAAAACACAATGCATTAGATCAGGCAGTTCACCAACGTTAGCTAGGTGGGCTTCTTGTCTTCTGAGCTGCAAATCTGAGTCAAGATAGTTGCACCTTCCCCTCTTTGTATTTGGCTTACCTGGAATTTCTGTAGGTTGTGCAATTTCAGAAGACACTCGTGCAGCTGCAGATATCAAGTCCCTTGATGATCAGCCTGCCTATACTTATATAGCTGATACTCTAAGGGAGATGGCTCACAACAGAAAAACAAATTAATTTTATTTTAAGAAGCCATTTAATTAAATGACAAAAATTTGCTTTTAGTGCAGTGGGGTCTCTGCACTATCTCAGCCATAGAAAGTCTCTTTTTTTTTTTTTTTAAGATCCCACTAGCGTTAAACAGCATTAGAAACTAAACCAAATTACAGGTAGAAGTAGCGCAATGTTTCCCAAAGTTTTACAAAGTGCATAAATTTAGATGTAGGGAACCCATCTAAAGATATAAATGCTTGTTTCCACTGCCGTTCACTTTACCCTTCCTATTGGTTATAACAAGATGAAGGAGTCCAATACATTTGCTGCTGCTATTTTACTTTTCCTAAAAATCAAACTATACGCACACAAGTAATATGTAATTTATGAAGTCAGATGCAAAAAGAAAAAATTAAGTTTTACATAAACATTTTACATAAACATGGGTATTGCCAAGTTTTTCAGTGTCAGCCCAGATATGAGCTTCTTTTCCCACATAAAGGTTGAGATACTACACTAAAAGATTCGTTTTCCCTGTTTCGGGTATTGATTCAGGAAAGCGTTTGCATATCAAGCCTTGAGCTCTTTAACAGTTACCCCGAAGTAGGTGGGGCTGTAGAACATTCCTTGTGCTAAGGTCTGTCTAACCCAGTCTCAACACCAGGAGCGTCTAAGTATTAACGTGTGAGTGAAATTCATCTCGCCCAATTTCAGACCTTCACAAGGTGTTGCTAATCCTGCTGGGCAATTAGAGCTGTTTAAAAAAAAAAAAAAAAAAAAGAAAAGCAGTTCTTAGACCTGCCTTGCTTCCAGGCTCTCTAGAGGTGCCTGTTTACTCTCCATCAGCTGTGAAAGGGACCAGGATGACTGGTAACAGATGTGGACACTTGAAAGTAAGTGGCACTTATCTGTCAGCCTGAACGCATGAGAGAACCATTCTTTTATCAGGACTTTGTATTTCTCATTCCTGGTGTCTTGGGAAAATAATACTTCTATTCTACTAAATGCTTACGATGTTCAATTTTAGCAGAGAAGCATAATTGAATGCAAGGTTTGGGTTTTTTCCCCCGCTCCTATTTAAAGCACATCTACCTTTAACATTCCTAATACATTGTCATAACACTCGATGTTCTCTATCAAATTCCAGGAGCATTTCCCTTTTAATGATTCATTAACAGTCTGAAGATGTTAAGAGGGAAAAAAGTAAGCAAAGTTTGTGTGTTAGATGGTCTTGCCTTGCTACACGTCAACCACGTGCTGGTGATGGCACTCTGTTCTGGTAACTACAGTCCTCTGGTGACTGTAGGGCTGGATTTGTGATTTTATCCGATTCCTTATTTTAAAGCAGTGAGAGAATATATGGGGTTTATTGGCTTTAAGATCACACATGCCTGCTTGAGCTGGAAATGACATGAATGTAAGCCTGCTATCTAGAGTAGAATATTCAGGGAAAGATTTCCTGTCTGCTGCCCACACCATTATTATATTTGTCACATCCTGAACGACGATGGCCCTTGCAGCATTTGTCAGAGCCGCCTCCTGTCTTCCTTAAGGCAGTTTGGGCGAGGCAAGCTGTGCACCAATGTGACCGAAAGCAGATAAAATGCCCAAATCCTTACTGTCCACTTCAGGAGAAAGGCACATGGACATGACCTTCTTCTCCAGGTCCCTGACACTGCTGCTAGGACTTATTCCTGCCAGCGTGAGACATCCCAACAGGCCTGGGCTTGGGAAAGCAGGTGACCAGCAGCTGAAAAGCGAGTCTGCCTCTAGAGGTAAAAGTTAAGTCTTGCCTTTGTGCAACACCACAGAGTGTAAAGCTTTTGGTGCCCTTGAAAGAATTTCTAGGTATCTCTCAGTATTGAATAGAACTGATTTCTGCCCTTTTAAAGTTCAAAGTAAGTAACAGCAAACAGACTGTCATCCAGCAATTGATGTGCTGTCAGGAGCTTCAGTGGAATAAGCTACTTCTGCTCTGTCAGGTTCTACAGCAGATCCCTCTTGTGGCAGCTCAACTGATCTTTCCGATTGCTCCTTATAACACTAACATTACAAGAGGAAGATTCTTTTTAAAAATTCGCCTGCCATTCAACAAGGTCCCCAGTGAGATTGTTTATTAAAGCAGGGTCACCAACACCAAGCTCCAGGATCTGTTTCAAAGAGACTCTAAAACTGTTAGAAATACTTACCTCCCAAATGCTGCACTGAATAAATGAGTACAGCTTTCTTTTGAAGTCCAGAACAATAGTTTATTTTGCTACGGCATAATATTCAGCAATATATTCCTGAACAAGAACGAGAGTAACAAAGGAAGTCGCACACTACGCACTTTCCTCCTCAATTATACAGACTACACCCCCCTGGAGTCCTCTCACCTGTGTCCTCACCATACCAGTCGCTGTGAATGTCCATCATGGAACTCATGGCTACCCCTGCATCCTCTGGCCTACCCTCAAAGCCCCGGACAAAGTGGTGAACCACATCATCCTTTCTCTGAGCTGAGCTGTTGCGCAACAGGGCCTCTAGGAATTGTTTCATGTGATAGTTATTGCAGGCCAGGTCCATCGCCTGCCCGCCGTGCAGCCCCTCTTCCATCTGCTCGAGGGACAACGGAGTGGGATACTGCGGCAGCCGTTCACCCACTTCTACCTCTACTTCATCCGAGTCAAACTCTACTTTGGGTTCCACCCCCTTGGGCAGCGAAGAATTAACGTCATCTGGAGAGTCGCTGCTTACAGGGTCCCTGACTACGAGCTCCAGGGGATGGCAGCTGCTGCATTCACCGCAGGGAGGATCTCTCTGGCAATCCGAAATCCTTTCCTTCTCCTGCAGGGAAGAGACAGAGGCAGAGCACTGGCTCTTGGAGCTGTACGAGGTGCCCTCTCTCGCAGAACTAGCGCTCCCGCTATCAGCCTGATAGAAAGCAGCTTCTCTCTCTATTTTCCTGCAAATATCTAACGACGACCTTATATATGTTTTGCAGAAGTTGACCACATCGGTCATCTGCAAATAGCTAGCCGCAGACATCACCTCGATAACATTTTCCCCACAGAGATCTAGCTTCCCGGAATAAAGGAAATCTAGGATGATGGAGAAGGCCTCCGAGGTGACAATGTCCAGAGAGGCGGTGCTGTGGCGGCCGCTGTCTTGGATGTAGTGAATCAGCAGGGCTCGGAAATAACCGCTGTTGGCGAACAAAATGTTTTTGTGCGCTTTGAAGATCCTCCCCTCCACGATAATGCTGCAGTCGCAGAAGAAGTCCCTCTTGCGCTGCTCGTTGAGCTCTCCCAAAAGCTTGGTGTAGTACGACTGCATCTCCATGGCTCCCGCCTCCGCTCGCTGCCGGAGTCAACGAGAAGGCACCGTCAGCAGAGCTCCCGCGGGCCCTCCCGCCGGCCTCTCCCTCCCCACACCCGCGGGGCACTTCTGGAGACCCGGGGCCGGGAGCGGCCGCGCCACCTCCCCGCCGCCGCCACCGCGCACCCCCCGGGCCCGGCCCGCGCCGCCGCGGCTCCTCCCTCCCCTCACCGGGCGTCCCCCGGGCCGCGCCCCCGCCCTCAGCGCCGCTCAGCGCCGCTCACCCCCGCTGCCGGCCGGCCGCCCGCTCCCGCCGCGCCGCCGTGCCGCGGCCGCCCTCCCCGCAGGAGGAAGTGACGTCACGCCGAGTCCCGGCCGAGGGGCGGGGCCTACGGGGTGAGGGGTCGGTAAATATTGATGACGTCAGGCCGCCAAGATGGCGGAGGGGTGAGCTGGGGAGGGCGGGGGGCGCAGCCGGGCCGGGGGGTGGCGGGGAGCGGGCCGGGCCTGGCCCAGCCCCGAGGTGGCGGCGGGAGCGGGCCAGGCCTCGGGGGGGCGGCGCGGTGGGTCCCGGGGAGCGGGCGGGGCCGGGGCCTGCCTGACGCGCGTGTCCCCCGGCAGGGAGGACGCGGGCTGGTGGCGGAGCTGGCTGCAGCAGAGCTACCAGGCCGTCAAGGAGAAGGTAAGAACCGGCGGGCCGGGCCGCGCTGCCCCGGGGGGCGGGGGGCTGGGGGAGCCCCGGGGCTGGCCGGCTCCCCGCGGGCGCTGCACCGTGCTCCCGGCGGCCTGCGGCGCTAGCTGGGCTTGTGGCCGCGACAGCGGCCTTGCCAACAAGGGCTTGGATGGCTTCCGAGCCTGGCCGTGGCGTGACTGCCCGAGGCCCGGTGAGGGCGTGCGGCTGGAGTGCGGCCCGGGACCCCCGGAAGGGGCCCGGTCGCTACGCGGAGAGGGAGTTATTTGTTATAAATACCCCAGTGCTGCGCTGGGATCTGACGGCTCAGGGGAGCAGCGTTGGGCTGCCGCGGTGAAAATCCCTCCCCGAGCAGGGAGGGCATGTGCTTGCAGCATTGCTTTTAGATGTGTAATTTCCTGCCTGTGGCAGCGTTGCTTATGTTAATCATACACAGAATGCAGAACAAGGCTTTTCCTAACCTGTCTTTTCCTATTCTTAGCTTAAAAAAGCCCACTGTAATGTATTTTGGGCATAGCAGTTTCCCATGGTTATTCTGGTTCTTATGGTCTTCCCCACTACACGACTTGGGGTAAGGGTTAAAGGCTCTTGCACTTTAATCTTCAGTGTGCCAGGTGTTTCCAGGGTGACTGTGGCTTTGTTGGAGAGCACAAAGATTACACAACCTGTCTGTTGTCTTCTTATAGTCCACAGAAGCTTTGGAATTCATGAAACGGGACCTGGCTGAGTTCACTCAAGTAGTGCAGCATGACACAGCCTGCACTATTGCTGCTACGGCCAGTGTGGTCAAGGACAAGCTGGCAGTGAGTATAGGAGCGAGAGAGCTGGGATTTGTGTTCAGAAAGCAAAGTGGGGGGTGAATAGGATGTACCTGTCTCCGAGGACCCCATCCCCTGAACAAACCCCAACGTGTAACCATGAGCTTCAGGTTTCAGACTTTCTCCCTGGGGCGGGTTTGGTGCTGAGCACTGTGTGGGATTTCCTTGCTTGTAGTGGCGAGGAACCTCTGGAGATGAGTGGAGGTGGGTTCCTGTGCTTTGCCTCTCCCTGCGTGCCGTGTGGGTGGGACACTGGCAGTGTCACTGTCGTGTGACATCGGATCTCCACACGAGCTGTCAGCCTTAACCCCACACAGCTGCTGCTGTGACAGTCCAGCCCCAAACCAGCCAGTCCCTGAACCTGGCTGTGTCCTTCCCCGAAAAGCCTAGACTCAGTTCTTCACAAACCTATTACAAAGCCTGCCTACCCCATTACCACCTGAGGCTAGTGCTGGCCACCACACCCTTCTCCTAGCCTAGCCCTGGCCACACAGTGTCACCTCATTAGCTCTTTTTGTAGGCAGAGGCATCCTGCTTCCTTAAAGGAACCTATCCAGAAAAGACAGACTTGTCCTGCTACTGCTGGCACTGTTACTTACCCTGTGCTGCTTTTTCTCTTCAAGAGGACGGAAGGTTCATCAGGTGCGACTGAAAAGGTGAGGAAAGGACTTTCTGACTTCCTGGGTGTCATCTCAGACACGTTTGCTCCCTCGCCGGATAAGACCATTGACTGCGATGTCATAACGCTGATGGCAACACCCACAGGTACCACAGAGCCCTATGACAGCGCCAAGGTGAGTGCCCCGTTCCCAGAGCTTCCCTCCGGGATGTGGGGTCCCGAGCCCTGTCCTCTGGGGGCTCTGCTGCTGCTGCCCCTCCACTGACAGCTCTGCCCTGTGCGTTTTCTCCTCCAGGCTCGCCTCTACAGCCTCCAGTCAGACCCAGCCACCTACTGCAATGAGCCTGATGGTACGGGGGGGACTCGGTGGTGCTGCTGAGCCAAGCTGGCCCTTGCGTGGGGTCTGTGGGCTGTCCTGAATTGCCCAGAGCCTTTTGCCAGCGGGCCTGCTGGCTTCCCTGTAGATGGGGTCACCGTTTGTGGAGAGCAGATCAGTCTGTTGCCTCGGGGACTGGCTTAGACTGAGAGTTTGCTGGGCCAGTTCAAACCGCCGCTGCAGCTGGTGCTACATGGCCTTGTGCTGGCAGAGGACCTGTGATGTGGGGTGGGCTCAGAGACCCACCTCTCCCTCCTCCTTTGCCCCTTGCTCACCCCTGCTGGCCTGGTCTGTAGTATATTTTTGATTAAAATTCCCAAAACTATTCCTGCCCTGTTTGTGTCGAGGACTGTTATCTCTCTGCCTGTCCTGTACAGGTCCTGCTGAGCTCCTTGAGACCTGGCTCTCTCAGTTTAACCTAGAGGAGAAGAAAGGGGAGATTGCGGAGCTGCTGGCAACCAGCCCTTCCATCCGGGCTCTCTATACCAAAATGGTAAGGCCCTGCCTGGCTCCTGTAGTGGGCAACTTCTGACGTGGGGTATGGTGCAGGGAAGCCCTGAGCTGCTCAGGCCCTGCAGTTGGTGGTAGAAAGGACTGTGGTTGCGTGGTAAGCTGGCACAGGGATATTTGGCAGCGTATTTTATTATTCTTCCCTGCTTGCTTGCCACTGGCCAGGAACAGAAGTTCCTCTGTGGCTACCTGATGTGTGAGCATCTGCCAGTGGATACCTGAGGCTTGGTCGCAAGTCTGTGCACCTGAAAGTGCAGGTTATGAGGGGAACAAGGCAGCAACCGCAGCCCTCCTTCTGACGTGACTCATCGCATTTCCCCTGTCGCTCCCAGGTCCCGGTGGCTGTTTCTCATTCTGAATTCTGGCAGCGCTACTTCTATAAAGTGCATCGCCTGGAGCAGGTAGGTCAGGAGGTGGGTGTCTCCCCCAGTGGGTGGGCACTCCAGCCAAGGAGCTCGCTAACGCACACCAAAGAGGCAGAAGATACTTCTCTTGGAAAAGCAGGGATCTGGGCTGCCTTGTCTGTGTCCTTGTCACTGACGCTGAAATGCTGGGGGGGAAAAAAGGGATTAGGGACGTGAGTGGCGACTGACGCTGAATTCCCTGTAGGATGAAGCCCGGAGGGAGGCTCTGAAGCAGCGAGCGGAGCAGAGCATTCACCAGGAGGAGCCAGGCTGGGAGGAGGATGAAGGTGGGTCCAATGGTTGGGGATCTGCGGGAGGGCTGGTGCAGACCTCGGCAGGTCTCGGTTAGAGAGGGTGGTGCCTCCTCCTCCTCGCTCCCACAGATTGAGCTCCCAGCCCAGCTGCAGCCAACCCCTGCTGCACTGTCAGCTGCTGCTGCGCTTGCTGAAACATCTCTCGCTTCTCTTCTGCCTTCCTACAGAGGAGTTCTTGGGGATGTCACCCCTGCCTTGTGCAAACGTGAAATTTCCAGAAGCAGCAGAGAAAGAATCTGCCCCCGCAGCCCTGGAGGGAAGCTACCCCACTGTTCACAAGGGACCCTCAGAGGAAAGCTGGGCTGTCCTCCCCCCGGAGCCGGCCCCAGCAGAGGGGAGCCCCTCTGAGAGCAGTGAGAGCATCTCCCTTGTGACTCAGATTGCAAACCCTGCCTCTGTGCCTGCTGCGCAGCTACAGACTGGAGCACAACCAGCTGGGACCGGAGACCTCTCCCAGAGGCTGCTGGAGGCCACCTCGGAAGAGCAGAGCTCCCTGCCAAAGCCCCCAGAACCTGGTCACCTTTCTGCACCTGCCTGCAAGTCTGCAGCATCCTCAGAGCAACCGGCTGTTACAGAGCTCAAAGAGGTGGAGAGCAAAGCCCAGGGCAGGACAGAGACTCTGAAAGAGGAAGGACCAACAGATCTACGAGTCTTCGAGCTGAACTCGGATAGTGGGAAATCCACTCCCTCCAACAATGGCAAGAAAGGTGCGTATATAGTGCCAGCACAGGGCCTGGAAACCTTCTGCTGGGGGTGGCAGCTTTTGGGGCAAGGGCTCTGATTTTATGATGATGGGGAGGAGAAAAGACGTTTTACCAAAATCACCCATGAACGTTAGATCCAAAGATTGCCTAATGGGCAAAACTAAAGTGGAAGCAAATCTTTATGCTATTGGGCAGGGTCAAGCGGGTCACATCAGATGGTGACAGTCTGCTCTCAGCAGGTGGCTGGGCCGGTGCTGCAGCTGGCTCTGGCCTGAGCCCTCTCCTGAGCCCCCTCCCTGTGCTCCCTCAGGAGAACGGAGGGTGAGACTCCTCCAGGACCCTGTGACTAGGGAATGGCGCAGCTCTGGCTGACGCTACTGGCAAGCCTTTCCTTGTAGGGGATTCTGCCTTCAGCAGAGCCTGCTGCAGGTCTCCCAGAGTAACGGTTATGTCGGTTATAGGATTATAAAGCCACTGGAAGTAGCCTGAGCTCCAGCAAGGTGACCAAGTATCATCAACTGGGTCTGGGAGCAGAGTGAAGTTAGACAAGAAGTCCGAAGTCTGCTGGCTGCACAGAGCAGACCTTTGGTCCCTGGTCTGCTGGGTGCTGGGGCAAGGCTGTGGGCTGTGTAGGGAGTGTGGTGTTACCTTCCCTCTCCATGTCACCCCTAGTGCTGCTCCTCTGCCTCAGGAGATGGTTCCTTCTGTTGGGGCCTACGACAGTCCCCATATATAAGTCACTCCTGTTATTCCTTATCTGTTGTGTTTCGATGTGACTGAAATGTGACACACCCCAGTTCTCCCAGGCCAGAGGAGGACGTGTTTCAGTGTTCACCTCTCCCACTTGTTCTGAACCAGCCCTTGCTGCGAGGGAGGTGCAGTTCAGTCCATCCCCTCTGTTAGTGAGCTGACAGCCTGCTCCTGGGAATGGGGGAGGCTTTCTCTCCTCGGGCAGGCTGCCGTAGAGCTGAGCCTCCTGAATACCAGGGCCTTTGTGGGTCTGCTTGGCCAGCTGCGTGCTTTGGCCGGGGTGTCTGGCGAGCACACGTGGCTCTGATGGCTCAGTCGCAGTGTTTGTGGTTACAGGCTCCAGCACGGATATCAGCGAGGACTGGGAAAAGGACTTTGATTTGGACATGACTGAAGAGGAGGTGCAGCTGGCGCTCTCGAAGGTGGAAGTGTCTGGGGAGGTGAGTTGAGGGGAGTTGCTCCCTCAAATTGTTCCCAGAAACAATCAGCAATGCCTTGGGGTGCTGCTGCTTGAGCTGTGCTGTTGGTGGGTGCAGTTATTGCAGTTTGAGGGCAAATCCCTCTGTTGGAGCTCTGTGTCCAGCCCCAGTGCTGGAGCTAAGGCTGTGCTGCCCGCTGCAGCGGGACGGGGCTGCTGCTGGCCTGGAAGGGCAGCGCTGCAGCAGGCAGCTGCCTGCCTGGAGCCGCTCGCAGGAGGCTTCTCGAAGGCGTGACTCGCTCTTTGAGGACATGGAGCTTGGGATCTCGCTGTGGGAGTCATGGGTGGTAGCTGGAGTGGAGAGTGGCTGCCTGGACGTGCTTAAAGAGGGATGAGTGTGCAAGTTCCCTGAGGGGAACAGAGCAAATCCCTGTTGTGAGGGTGTGGGAGCGTGAGGATACGTCAGGCTTTGGCTGACTCAGGTGCCCTGGTCAGGAGGATCTATTGACAAGTGGGTGTAGAGTTACAGAAACAAACTGAGGGATGTTTCTCTTGTTTGCAGTTGGAAGATGAAGAGTGGGAAGACTGGGAATAAAGCGACTGCTTCTAGTGTGTGTCACAGGCTCATTTCCACCATCGAATGTGAATTAAATCACGGACCGGCTGTTCCTTTGTGTGTAACTGTGCTGGGGATTGCAGTTCCAGGCTGGAGGAGTTTCATTCCTGCTAAATCCTGTGGGCAACTCGCGTGACCCCTTCAGACCTGGAGGAGGAGGAAGCAGGAGTTCACTCGTACACTTAGCTGCTAGGAGCCCATCTTAGTAGGTCCTAGAGACTGGCCGAGCCAAAACTGACTGCCCCGAAAGCGTCAGGTAGGGGCAGATGCGATGCAGTGAGGGGTCCCCGGGGCGAGCTGGGCACTCGGACACCTGGCAGGATTGCTTGGTGCCACCAGACTGCCAGCTGGCTGATTGTTTGCTTGTGTGTGTGCGTGTGTAGTCTACAGTCCAGCAGTTCAGAGGCTCTTGGGTGCAAGTTCTGCCTCACTTGCTGCTCTGTGCTGCTGGCCAGGCTGTCCCTGGAGAAGGCCCTGTGCGGGGAGTGGCCGGGGGCTGGAGGTGCTGCAGTAGAAGCTCTTTCTGCTGTGCCACTCCTTGCTGCAAAGAAAAGGCAGTGGGCTTGTGGCTTTGACCCGATGCCTGGGCCGTGCTGGAAGGAGCCAAACTCCCTGCCAAACCCTGAGCTTCTGCCTGGCTTTTCATCTTGGAGGCTTCTTCTAATGGAAACTCCTGTTTCCTGCTGCAAGAGCAGCAGCTCCTCTAAGAGCCAAGGCCTGCTGCTCCCCCCTTTGCAGCCGCACTGCCTTCCTCTCCTGCGTTTTGTGTACTTCTAGTTAAATTCTCCAAGCAAAGGACCTGTGGCTTGCTCTTACTGAGCCCCTCGGGGCAGGCAGTGATTTGGGGTCATCCTGGGAGCAGAACCCCTCCCTTGTGGTGTCCAGTTCAGCCCTTGCAGAGCCCCAGTCTGGCCCACTGACCACTTTAACCTCCGCCTGGACACTGAGGCTCGGCCTTTCCCTCTCCCAGCCTGGGGGGAGGCAGAAGCACCGAGGCGCGGGTGGTACCTGTTGGCTGAGGCTGTGTCTGTCCGCTCCTCCGACTCCCCTCGTGTCCCGCGTGCCAGGCCTCACAGCCCCTGGGGTCACCGGCTTTGCTGCGCTCACTCGGGCTCCTTCACTTAAGCCCCCCAGGACTGCTTGCAATGCTTCCTTCGGACCCACGGCCTCTTTTGGGGGCAGTTCCCTTCTAATGTCCCGAGACGCTCCTCGGGGGATGTCGCTAATACGCAGTTCTGAAGGGACAGAGCCCTCGCTGCTGTCCCGGCCCTTCGGGTGGTGGTTTTGTATGTGCTACCTGTGTCCTCCTGCCCCTTCCAGGGCTGCTTTGTTGGAGCTGTGGGTTTCCTTCTGGTTTGGGATAGCGTTAACCTAGGTGCACTTGGAAGAGTTGGGGTTTTGTTGTTTTGGGTTTTTTTTTTTTCCCCTTTGAGGAGATTCTTGAAGGCAGCTGCCCATGTAGACGCATTGGTGGCAGCGGTGGCTTCAGGTGCTTACGCCAGAGGACGTTTGTCCTGTGAAACCCACGAGGACTGAGCTACAACTCTCCTCCCGCTCGGTGTGCGGGTGCAGCAACGTGCTGCGGCCTCACCCTGTCCTGGGCTCAAATTTAGCTGTAGTGGGAAAACCCGTTGTGGGTTGATGACACTGTTGGGGGTGTCAGGGCGGGGGGTCGGGGCTGTGTTCCCTGGGGGTTTGATGGTGAGTCCTGGCTGGAGAGCTCTCATCTGTGTCACTTTTTCTTTTTTCTTCTTTAGTCAAATTAACCGTTTGGTTGTCTGTGCAATATTCTCTGTTCTGAACTATTCTGCATCTCCCTGAGCCTTTTCTAGCTGGGGTGAAAACCAGGAACAATTCTAACAGCTGGTAGTTTTGTAACGATGACTTTCTCCAAACCTTTTACAGACTTGCAGTTAACAGCAATTAAAGAAATTCTACAGAGTCGCTGCCTGTGTCGGGCGTCCTCATTTCCTTTGCCGGGGGGATGGGGGTGGCTCCCTCAGGAGGGTCTGTGCATCAGCTGCTTTAAATTCCCCTCTGCCCCTGCCTGCCTTGGGAGGTTCTTGAACTGGGGAAGGTACAACAGCCCCCGGGCCAGCACTGCACCGGCCACAGCCAGCCCTGGAGCCGTGGAGTGTGGATCAGTGACAGATTTATAATAAAAAGACATTTTAGAGCATTTCTGTGCTCAAAAGCTGTGTGTGGTGTGTTGGGGTGTGGGGGGAGAGGGGACAGGTTTGGACAAGACACGAGGGTGCAAAGGGATGAGATGGGACATGAATGATGGGACACAAGGGCTGGGACATGGGGGGACAGAGTGTGAAGGGATGGGACACAAGTGGTGGGACAGGAGGGGACAGGGTGTGAGGGGATGGGACATGAGTGATGGGACACGAAGGCTGGGACATGAGTAATGGGATGTGAGGGGATGGGACATGAGGGCCAGAAGGACGTGATTGCTGGGACACAAGTCACGGGACATGAAGGATGGGACAGGAGGGGACAGGGTGTGAGGGGATGGGATGTGAGGGGATGGGATGTGAGGGGATGGGACAGGAGGGCCGGAAGGACACGATTGATGGGACACAAGTCACGGGACATGCAGGATGGGACAGGAGGGGACAGGGTGTGAGGGGATGGGATGTGAGGGGATGGGACAGGAGGGCCGGAAGGACACGATTGATGGGACACAAGTCACGGGACATGAGGAATGGGACAGGAGGGGACAGGGTGTGAGGGGGTGGGACATGAATGATGGGACCCGAGTGACGGGACACGAGGGCCGGGCCGGGTCCTCCCCGCCGCCCCCGCCGCTGGGGGCGCCCGAGCGCCGCGGGCCCCGCGGGAGGGAGCGGCCCCGCCCGGCCCCGCCCCCGCCGCCTTAGGGGCGTGGCGCCCACCGCGCCGAGGAGGTTTGTCCCGTTCCGGCCGCCGTCCGTTCCCCTCGCCCTCCCTCCCCGGGCCCGCCATATTGTGGCCGCCGCAGCTCAGGAGCCGCCGCCTGAGGAGCCGCGATGGGTGAGGGCGGGCGCGGTCCTGCCGGCCGGGGCGTCCCGGCAGCGGGCGGGGGGTTGCGCGGGGAGGGGAGGGGAAGCCGCCCCGCCGGCCGGGCAGGGGGGACAGCTCGGCCGGGCGCCGCCCGCGCCCCTCACCGGGGGCTCCGGGCGCCTCCCCTCAGCGGCGGCGGGCCGGCCTGGCGGGGCGGGGGGCTGCGGGCCCGGCCGCCGCCGCTGAGTCATCCCGGCACGGCGGGGCCTTCCCCGGGAAGGGCCCTCGCAGCCCGCAGTCCGCGGCCTGACGGTGGAGCCGGGGCTCGGGGTGGCCCCTCAGGGGGACGCGGCGGCGGGGCGGGGGGCTCTTACCGAGGGGGTTCGGGCAGGGGCCGCGTTCAGCCCCAGGCCGCGGGAGCGGGGGTGCTGCTGCCCGCCTTGCGCTGAGAGCGCCGGGGTGATCGAGAGCGCGGTCTCTGGGCTGCGCTGGGGGGGAGCAAGGGGAGCAGAGGGGTTATTTAGGTTATTTAGAGCTGTGATAGTCTGGTTCTTGGGCGGTGGGGACTGCCTCTGCTGCAGGCACCGAGGTAAAACCTTCAGAGGCAGCGGTGGTGGAAGGGCTCCGCCGCGATTGAAGCGGCATCAAAGTGTCTGTGGCATACTGTCACATCTCTGATCTTTGGCTCATTTAAATTCTGAAGTTTGTCAGAGTTTAGGACCTAGCTCAAGGGAGATCCTACTAAACTGTTCGCTGGTCTAATAACCCAGCAGGGCCTTGGCTGTTGTAGGTTTCTTAAAATAAAACTTCAGCTGTAGTGTCAACATAAACTTACCGAGGTGATCCCTGTGTGTTGCCGTGGACAATATAAGCAAATGTGTTTCCTGACACTGTGCAGGAAAGGGGTGTGTGGAGGAGTTTGTCTGCACCTTTATAAGCAATACAACTAAATATACTTAAAGGTTCAGAGAGGTAGCCGATAGCTCTGTTAGCTATGAATAAATCATAACTGACTATTGCCCTTCAGAAGGTACTCTAATAAACAGCAGACTTTTTTGTCACTTTTGATGTAGCCTGAAATTGAAGCTCCCTACTCAGGGAGGAGAGAGGTCTTCTTGAGGCTTGAGGTAGTAAGACAGGGTTTGAAGATGAGGTGGATGGGAAAGCCTGTAGCATATTTTCTATAAAGCAGAGTAAGGATTCTCTGGGAAGTAAGGATTAAGTCTCATCAATTAAGTCACCTGCAATATTGTCTTTTAACCAGACTTGCCTTCAGAAGTCTTAAAAATGCTCTGTGGGGTGGGATGCTGCTTGATCAAAATGATCTCATCAAGAAACTCTCCTGCGGGCTTCAAACCTCTCCTGTGATGTTCCAGCAAAAGTTAGTGGCCACAAGTCTGGGTATGCAATGGCTGCAGCACCTCCCAGTCCAGAACAGCTTTTAAAACTTAATTTATAGTTTGAGATGTGAAATCTTGACTGGCAACTTTGGGTAGAAAAATGTCCTCGGGCCTGTTGGTGAATGTCTGAAAACCGTCTGTGTTATCTGGAGCGGGGAAGGTTCATGCAAAGGAGCTTCCCATCCTTCCCCACCACTGCCTCCCCGTTTCTTCTTGGAGTTTGAAGCAGGCATTTTTCTGACAGCGAGAATTTAATGCTCCACTCATTTGAATTATCCTCATGTAACTTTTTATTTTTAAGCAAACTAAGGCTGCTTTCTCATTCTTTTAGGTTAATAGGATGAAATGGTGGCAGCATCGCACTGTTACCCCTTCTTGTATGGTGCAGGTTGAGGGTGCCGTAGTGTTTGTAAGCAGTTGGGATATTGGTCTTGCCTGTGTTGTTAGAAATGCTCATCAGTTTGTTCTTCATTTGCTATGTAAATGAATGTTTAAATGCCTTTATAGTGCTATTTAGCCTGTGGGCCAGTATGTAATGCTCGATTCTTAATAAAACTTTTGTGCCTCATGAATTTAACTAGTGATTTGGCTATTTTGCTTTGTTTGCTTGTGTTCAGGAGAACAAACATGAACTTTGTAAAGGGGAGCTCGATCATTAAAATAGTGTAGTAGTGAAAGTACTAATTCCTTCAGCCTTTCAGCTTTAAGCTATTGTGCTAGCGAGTTTCAGATAAACTCAAATTTGCTTAGCAAATCAGACAGTACTGTTTGTTTCTGGAGCAAAGCACATGTTGGGAAGGATGAGCTTGTTGGAATTTTGTAGCCCTCTGTAATGGTCTCTGACTATTTCTGGTTGTTTTTAACCTCCTATAACTCTTGTGTGTCAAGTTTGAGTGGATTTAGTTGAAGAGTTAATCCCTGTTTTAAGAACTGTTACAAAGGACTCTCTGACCTCAGGTGACAGACTGTTGTACTTGATCAGTCCGCTCTTAAGGAAATATGAATGTTTCAGAATACGTAAATCAGGTTGAAGAGGGCTTAAAGCCCCCAAACCTCAGATTTTTTTGGGGGGTGAAAAGATCAGGAGGAGGTAGAATTGAAATTAATGTGTCTTGAGAACTGGATTGAGGAGTAAGTGGGTGGTTCTTACATCAGGGCATGGATAGCCTAAAAGGAGTCCTAACCTTAGGCTGACCCTAGCGAAGGACAAGTATGCTGTAGGACTGTTAATTCTCCCCAAAGAGAATTTTTGCTTTTCCCTTCCCCCTCCACAGCCAGCACCATCAGCGAAGCTGTTGCACATTCCAGTAGTGATGTCGCATCACTGGCTCTTGGTAGCTAAACCAGAAGGGAACGAGCCAATGGTGGCTGCTGCCCCAGACAGCCGAATAGCTGCGTGGATAAGCCTTTGACTAGCACAGCATGTACTGCCTGCCGAGCGCCCGGCCGGGGCACGGTGGCAGGCTGGGTTTAAGACGGCTCTGAAAGAGAACTGGCTCTGCGTGTGCTTATTTGTAGTAAACACTCAAATAGCCTGCGTGAGAACATAGGCGCAGCAGCACAAACATGCAGTACAGACCTGCACAGGGACAGGAGGACAGAATTTGGCCGCTTTTCCAGGGTTTAACAGCAGCTGGGGTAACTCCTGGGCTGTAGAGGAAAAGCCTTGAGTTGCTGCTTAATTAGACAGGACTTCTTATGTAGTTGTTGTTCTCCTGTAAGTGCAACTGTTTAGCTTCCTTTTCCCTCTGTGTTCTCTGAGCAAATGAAGTGATTTTTTTTTTTCTTCACTGCAAAACTCAAAGTGACCTGTTCAATATCAGAATCTGTTCTTGGCTAATTTCTGGTAGCATTTCAGAGCTGTTTTTATACAGTGTGTACGTGTAATTCAACTACTTCTATGTATTTATTATAACCAGCTTCATTTAATTTGTATTTGAGTACAGATTATTTAGGCTTCTCTTACTGTGGTTTCAACTGAAATCATAAAGTTGTCCTGGACACGCTTTTTCTAGAAGAGACTCCTCTAGAGATATAATAGGTCCCTGTCTGTAGCTTCTGTCAGGGGGGAGCCTTTATGCTGTGTTGTAAAGTGAGTGCTTAAGCTTTTCAGAATTGACTGAAGGCACACCTACAGAGCGTTGTAAAATGCATGACATATCGGAGTTTCAGAAGAATTTTTGTTTCTGTTCTCAAAGTTAAGGAGCTCCTTAACAAATGGGAGAGAGAAGGAACAAAATTCACATAAGCACTTTCTACATCTTCAAGGAAACCGTCAATTAATGCTGATATACTTGGCTAGGTGAAGAGAGAGACTTCAGATTTTGAAACACTTCAGAAATGCCTAACGCTGTTTTGTTGTCCCTGCCTTGAATGGTTTTTTTGATCACTTAAAGCAGCAGCTTTGGTGATGGTTTGACAAAGAGTCAATGAGAGGATGAAGGTAGAAGTGGCCAGAGATTTTCTTTCCAGTTGTAAGTAGGTGATGGCAATGAGAGACTGTTCCCAACTGACGTGCCGTACGTAAATGCTGAATCGAGTTTCCAGGGTTCGCTGTCAGCGTGTTCTTGTGAGCTGTATTGAGTAGCTGACTACAGAAATAACAAAAGTTTTTGTTGCAAATGTTAACTATTAAGCCTTCTGGAGAAATGCGGGATCATGAAGCAATGACATATAGTAATGTCCACTGCCCTCTTTTGACTCGTGTCTGCAGCCTCAGAAGATGATTGGCATATTCTTACAGGCCCCTCCTCCCCAGATCCAAAAATATCACAAATATTTTGAATTTTTTTTTTTTCAAAGAAATGCCTCAGTAACTGTAGTTGGAGATAGCTTGGATATCACATGTAGTTTTTAACATTGTCAGGGGAGATGACTAGAATCTTAAACCTCTCATTGAGCACTGCTAGCTTGTTCTCCTAAAGGTAAGGTTCATTTTCTTTGTGTGATCCAAACTGCTCTGTTGTCTACTACTGCTAAATCAGTTTACTTCAACTGTCTTCTCCTCCTGGAGGGCGCAGTGTTGAAACCCTAGGCATTCTGCTGAACACGGACCCTGCAGAGGAAGACACCTCCCAAGCTTGCTGTCCTGGTGGCTCCTGCGGACGAGTCCTGTGTTTCCTCCTCAGTGTCTGAACCTCCTGGGCACCCCGGAGCAGGGAGGTGACTTATGTGACTGTGGTTTATCTCCCTGCAACTTGGCCGGCCTGAGAAGACAGGAGGAGACCAAGGGCAGCAAAGAGCAATAACCATTCCGGTGCTGCTGGTTGATCTTTTTCTTGCAGCAGGAGTGTGATGCTGTAGGAATTAGTATTTAGCTCAGAGCCTGTAACTGGAGAGGCAGGAGGAGATGGGAGGTTCCTCCGGGTTTTCAGGTAGGTATATGAAACGGAGAAACTTTCTGCTGGGTAGGAGAAACACAAACAGTATAGTCAGGAAAGCTTGTCAAATGAGACTTAGTAGTTCACTGAGTGTGTTTTGCTGCTGCTTGTCAAATTTAGGGAGGGTTTAATTGTAACTGGCCAAGGTTATACTGTCACAGGGAGAACTTGGGCTGGAAGGGGCCTTTGGAGGTCATCTGGCTCAGAGCTGGGAAGCTTTGAAATGTACCCAGTGGGCACTAATTGGCAGATCAGTGCTGATGGAGTTCATCAAGTGTATCCATTTACACTTGCATAATTCTACTACCCTTCTCCACTCCAAACACACAGCTGTCAGCCTTCCTGGCTGGCCTGGCTTTGCCTTAGGTATGTGTCTTGTGCCCAGCAACAGAACTGTAATAGATATCTTACGAAGATTACCTTTGTGAAAGGGTGTTTTGGCTTAAAAAAGGCCTTGTCAGATCTGTCAGCGTAACTGTTTCTCTGCTCTGTCACTTCGGTCTGACTCAGCAGCACAAGTCCTGATTTAGACATGTGAGTCCCTGCAGTGACTCAGCTTGGAGGCTTTAATCAGCAGCTGAAAAAATGTTTGAAGCAAATGCTTTTTGTAATGCAGAGAAATGGGAAGAGTGTCATCTGGAAAGGAGTAAGGTTGGGTTTCTGATCCAGTAACATTAAGAAGCCGTTATAATCTTGGCGTGGCAGTAATGACCCTGGGATTGCAGTTTTCTGGCTGAACTGCTGTAGCTTATTTTGGCTTTTGCACAGACACTTGCATGATTTGAGTGGTCTGCTGAGCCTTCAAAGTCAAACTTTCCCTTCTTTTAAGTGGTAATACCTTATCATTCAGTATGTAAGGATGAGTTTGGCAACCTGTACTAATAATTCTTTGGTTTACATGACAACTGGGGAATTTTTTTTTCCTCAGTGAAGCCAACAAAACCTATGGCAGGAGCCAAATTTCTTCCATCTCCTGAGAGGGGTTCCTTTGCACAAGGAGTTGAAGAGAGGATTCTCATCTCGCAGAACACCTGAAGTCATTCCCAGTTTGAATTATTAACTTAATAAAGCCTTGCTTTGGTTTTAATGGACCAATTTTTATCAATAATTTGATTCCAAAGGTGTTAGCATTAAGAAGCTGTCGGCATGGGGACTTTTCAATGTTTATGCCAAAGATGTGTTAGACGCTGGGAGGCACGATTCCGTAATGCCTTTAAAATCCCACTCTGGCAATTTTTCTCTCTGGGGATGCTAAGGAAGAATAATGGAGAAGTCGAGTGGTTTCATGTGGGCTTTTAGTACTGTGAGTTTTGAGAATGTAGGCAAACAGTTTTCTAAAAGGAGTTATGAGGATGTGTTTTAGCTCATTGATGCTTTGCAGTTCTTGTAGGTGTATCAATACTGGGTCTACATGTGTGTTTAATGTGGACCTAGAAAGGCAGCTAATGGCTTCATGCTCTGAAATGACCTTAGCAGATCACTGCAGCAGCTTACTCGTGCCGGGTTAATATGAGGAGAGTTACTTTGATATTGGCCTTGTCTTTCTCTGGCTCAGGATGATGGACGTGCATCTAAACTCGTGTTGCTGTTTAAATCTCAGTCGTTGTTTGTAGCTGGTCAGGTAGTGGCTTTATCAGCTGTCACTAAACTGGAGTTAGACTTCCCTCGAGCGTGTCACCCTGCATAGCCACTCGCATAGCTAAGAAATAAAGGCTAACGCCTCTGACACTTAGTACGTGTTCCCTTTTGGCCTTTCTGCCAAGTTTTCCAATTGCTGTTGTTTTCCTCAGGACAGAGTTGTCCCTCTGAGCCAGGACTAGCAAGTGTTTTGCTTTTTACTGAGCCTTACACCTGCCTGGCATCTGAGGTGCCTGAGCAAAGCTTTACATAGCTCAGGTTTATTAAAGCAAGTCATCAAACATGTACAAATGGATTTCAAAATTTGTCCTGCAGAGCCAGGGTTACCTGCTGTTATGTGTTCAGGATATAGAAATAAATCTTCATATATGCAGGCTGATAATCCTTAGATCTATTTAATGTGTCATGTTAGCGTGGAATTTAATATCTGATTTGGCATCTTGGGGCTCATAGGTGGCACATCTGATTGGAGGTGCAGAGCTTGGATGCTCAACAGGAGAACTATTGAAATGCAAATACTGTCACTTTATTCACAGCAGCTTCACAGAAAAAAGTTCACTAATGCGGGGAGGTACTTGGCTACAAAAGGCACCAACTTAGGGAACTGTGGGGTCAGGGGAGAAGTGATACTTTGTCCAAGCTTGGTCAGAACAGTATTTTAAATGGAGTCAATCTTGCAAGTCCAAGTTTACTGTTTTCTTGAGTGAACTCTGTGAAGCTTTGGTATAAACAGCAGATTCTCAAGTGTTCATATTTGGAAACAGTGTTAAAACTCCCATAGATTGTGGAACTGTTTGGTCTGAAGAGATGGTCGAAAGCTCTGCAGACTCAAGTTTTTTTAATGCAATACAAGCTTTTACCTCTGTGGTTTTTAATTCTGCCCTGGGGAAGGTGAGTTGGACCGAAGCGGTTGATGCACACTGAGCCCCTCTGTAACCAGTGGTCAGGAATGGCAACATACTGCCGAGGAAACAGGTGCTTCAGAGGGACTTCCAGTAGCCAGTTCTAACTGACCACTGAAAAAGGAAAAGGTAGAGATTGTGCTGTTCTGGGGTAACCCCAGGGATGTGGGACTCGGGGGAAACCAGGTTCCTAGAAAACTAGGCTGTGTCTTGCAGCAGGAGTCTAGGATGGTAGGAATGAAGTGTAAGCAAGGAAGGGCCTGAAATATAAGTAGCTGGACTGGCTTTTGCTGGTTTTGGAAAAGCTGTGCTGCTGTTTCCACTGGTGGAGGAGGTGCCTCATTCTGATTCTGTCCTAATTCTTGTTTTCCTTTCTTTTCCAACAACATATTCATGCTGTGCTGCTATCTAGTAGAACAGGGCAAGCTCTGGCCCTTGCCTCACAGTCCTGCTCCCACACAGGCGTTGCTTCTGCACCTGGGCAGACAGGGTTGAGCTGCTCAGGCAACAAGCTAAGCTCTTGGGGGTGAAAATACAGTTTTACGGCTGTTGTGAAGGGACAGTGCTGGGGCTGTGGTGTCTGGCTGTGCTACCCAAATGCCTGTGTATCCCTCTTGCATTGCCGTGTACTGAGATATTTGAAAGATGGGCAGTAAGCCTGTCCTCTTTCTTCAGCAGGTTGTTAGGTGGGCTCGCAGCACTGTGTCCCGGGTGCCTGCAGCCTTTCCCCATCACGTGGATGCGTACCTGTCCCTGTCATGCCAGGATGACGGTTGGGGGGTGGCTTCTGGGGAGAGAGGAGTGGTGAGCAGGCTGCAGGCGCTGCCAGAACAGTTTACCTGGTGTGCAGTCTGCTTGGTGTGGTCTCAGGAAAAAGGGGTACCCAGAGCAGCTGCAGGCTCCACAAATTGCTCCGGGTGAGCTTCTGTGGTATAGAAGGAAAAAGCCGTATTGCCCAGCTTCCTCGGGGTGCTGCAGGGAGGCTTGGAGCCCCGGAGTTCTGGCTGGAACAACATCAGAACAGTTTTGTAATTCTAGGGTGTGAGCTGATCCTATCTTAATTTAGGGCAGGGTTTAGCTGGTTCTTAGAGAAGAAAAACCTTTCCTAGGAGAGATGCAGTCCAAGGTGCTGCCCTAGTAGGACAGCATTTTGTAGAAGTTAAGGTGGCTGCCTAAATGCAGCAGCTAAAACTTTAGAGCAGTTAAAGGAACTTGCTCTAGTTAAGTTTCCACTGCCACTTTACAGTCGAGAGCTTTCCTGTAAAAGTGAAGCTTCTCAGAGCAACAGTGTGAAGATGCAAAGTGAAAATCTGTGCCTTGAGTATCTTCTGTGTATCACTCATCTATGAGCAGATGATTTCTTTCCCTAACCTGATAGTCCAGGTTACTCCAGCAGTCTGATCTAGTGGGGTTTTGTGGGTATTCACACTGATAGAATTCGAGTTAATAGTTAATGACGAAGCCTGACTTGCAGATACAGTGGATGAGCTAGATGTTTTGTACTGAAACACTACAAGTAAAGAATTTGTACGTGCCTGGCATCCCGCTGTCTGTTTTGTTTCATGTGTTTGGGCTTGCTGCAGTCTGCGGTGCCTACAGCATCTGCTGAGCTCACCGTGAAGTCATAATCCTGCATTTGTGACATGGAAATGGGGTGTAATATCACGAATTAGCATTCTAATGTCATTGAAGTATCGACACAGATGATGTCAGTGGAAATCACCTGAAGAGATAAACGTGTGCGAGAGAAAATAGAGAATTAAGTGCCGCAGAGTCTGTTGCACAGTGATGTTCTGTTACACCAACAACGTGAAAAATCACTCTTTGGGGGCTGGCTGTGTCTTTGGGCTTTCCTTGCAGCATAACAGCATTCTCGATGCTCTAGAGTGTCCTCCGAGACCTCACAGCACGGCCGAGTGTCTCTGGCTGTTTTCTGGACACCCGGAGCAGGGTCCAGGGCGTGCCCAGCCCAGTGGGGTTGTGCAAGTTTGGAGGCAGCTGAACTGTCATGTCACTCAGCTATTTATATGACTAACTGCCTGGTAATCCCACGTGTAGCATTAAGTCACCTAATCACTTTTTCCTCCTCCTTTTCTTAAAAACTACCTTTTAATTGGAGACTTCACTTTCCAAAGGGAGTCAACAGATTTGTCTTTGTTAGCGATTCTGTTGTAATCTTCAGAATTAAGCCAGCAACTCTTACTCTTTTGTGTGGCTGTGTTAGCCAGTAGCGTTGGGGTAGTAATATGTGTGCACTGACATAACAGTGGTAATTAAATACATTTTCTGAATTAAAATCTATATGTAGATGGCATACCTTGCTACTGTAAGATCGGATATAAGCTCCTAAAGCCTGTAGATTTTCTGAAAAGTCTTCTGTCTTCTGAATTAGCTGCTTCGGAGTTAAAAAATAATAATAAAATTCTTCCCTCCATTCTTGGCATGCAGTGCTGCTGGGAGAAGGGATGGACAAGTGAGAGCTGTTGCATAGTTCCTGTGATCTTCATTCTCTGCTTTTCCTTGCCATGTAAATGGTCTTTTCAAATGAGGAAGGTGCTGTCAAATACCTTCAGAAACAGTCCAGATATTCCTCTGAACCTCTGACTCGTGAGAAATAAACTCAGGAAAAAAAATTAATACTGGTTTCACAGTGAGGCTGTCAGCAAGGTGTAGTCCAGCTGCTGTGGTTAGTGTGGTGTAAGTAGGTTTCTTGCCTTGGTTTTACTGAGGACAGACCTTATCAAATGGGGTACTTGGGAAGGGGACTAAAAGTAGACTTCTGTAAGGCTCAAGATCATGCAGGACCTACTGTAATTTGATTGCTTGAACCCTATAATCAGTTTTGAGGCTGTATGCCTTGCCTTAGCGATGCTCAGCGTGATGTCATCCCTTTTTCTTATAACTTTTGGCCACTTGCTGTGCCCTAAGCAAGTTACAGAAAAAGGCTTTCTAACCTGGCACCGCAATACTGCTTTTACTGGTGATGAGTTGTGGTTGGTGGCTTCTTTTTAGCTTCAGAGGTGCCAATAAACTTACAACCCATCGTGCTGCACCTCTTCAAGCCTGGTGTTGTCTCTGGTGCAGCTGGCAGTTGCTGAGCTTCAAAACTCTTTCACAACTCTGGGCGGTGTGGGGTCAGGGCGGTTTGCCAGGGACACGCATCTCTATTACAGTGTAAATGACCAGAGGAGCTTGGGGTTTGGTGGTTTGTTTTTTTTTTCTTTATCTATTGCTTTTCAGAAGAATGTCCTCTGGATGTTTTGGCTAGGGAAGAGAATGCCCTCTTAGAAAGCAGATGCTGTGAAATAGTCTGACTTTTTCACAACGCTTGGTGTCTTTGTTTTGGGGAAATCATAGAACTGAAAGTATTTTGTTTTCTCTCCTGCTAAAATATAAGTTTTTCCAGTTGTTTCTTCTTTCCATAGCAATGAAACATTGGTTGTTTATATGTTGTATATGTCTTTTCTTGGCTTGACTGTGGCCTTTCGTAGTAGGAGGGCAGTAAAGTCTGAAACTTCTCCAGCTGATCTTGGAAGAACTCCAGAATGGCTGGAGGCAGTTGATAAGTCAGACTGAAACTTTCTGTAAGGAGGTGGCTGAGAAGTGCTTAAAGCTCAGAAGAGGAGGGATAAGGAGATAGCGCTGCAAACTTTCACAGGACACTTCCACCTGCCCTTAGCAGTTGGAAGAAAACAAAGATATTGGTGTCCAGCAGACTTCTGGAGAAGAGTAAGTTGGTCTCAGGCTTAATTGGCACGCTGATGTTGTGTATCATGATTGCTTTCTCCCCGGCCTGAGAAAGGCACAGATGTTAAGCAAATAATCTGTGTTGTAAATGGGAGAAAGGGGGAGTTGGAAAAGATGCAAAAAGGAGTCAACATGGTCAAAGCAGTGGATTACAGCTGGATGCAGCTGAGGAATTGATATCCTTCTGTACTCAGGTTACTGCTTGGCCCTGATTGCTTTTAACTGTGCCAAATAGTGGAGTGTCACTTCCCTGACTAGGAGGCAAATACACAAGTAATCAAGTTTGAAGTAGTGCATTAGTCAGATATGAAGCAGCAAAATAAGTAGGTCAGGTCCTGAACGTGTGCAGTAACCTGGTGGGACAAACATGGCCTATACGTTACAGGTCTGCTTTTTGCAAGGTTTTTTATTGTTGTTATAAAATCAAGGCCTTAGTTTGCTGTGAGTTCTGCTGGATTTTTGCCATGTATACACAGTGAACGTCTCATTCTGGGGAAAAAAAAGGTGTCGTTTACGCTGTGATGGTACAAGGGAAATAATTTCTGCCGAAAACCAAAGTAGAGTTTAGTTGTGCACTTCCTGAGGACGATGAAGCTGTTGGAGTAGAAGCCTTTCATATGGATAATGTGCTCGATATTGTGACGTTGGGTCCACGTTCCTTTCGGCATAGTAAATCTATTCTTGTGCTTCCTAGAAACTTTATAACGCTCTTGTGGTAACACCATATCACATGAACTAAGGTTAGGATCACATTCTAACTTGAAACTTCTACTTTAGTGTTTGAGACCAGCTCTTGCAAATAAATCTGTTTAATCTGGCTATTTCATGCTGCTTCATGTGCACAGACCCCCTTGTCAGAAAGGGCATGTGGGTAAAGGAGCAGAGTGTGACAAGAAATCTGAGGCAGATTTTTTTTTCTCTTCACAGAAACCATGGCGAGTCCTGCAAAGGATAACTATCGAATGAAGAGTTACAAGAACAAAGCCCTAAATCCAGAGGAAATGCGTCGGAGAAGAGAGGAGGAAGGAATTCAACTGCGCAAACAGAAACGAGAGCAACAGGTAACTGTCATCTTGACTAGCTTGTGTACAGCCTTAACACAACCAGGATTGTGCTGCTGCCAAACTGGAATCTTCAAGGATCTGTGCATTAAGGTTCGTTGGCAGTCCTCTTATTTTTCGTGTTCTAACTGAGATCTTGCTTTTCTCTTTTTCTTTGTACCTAGTACAGAGTGTAGCTCACATCAAGAGCTCTCCAAGCACTTTGTCCTTGGGGTACTGAAGGTTTTTGTTCACAGATCCTTGTTTTTAAAGGGTGTGTTTTTTGGATTTTTTTTTTTTTAATGATTAGTACATGGAGTTACTTCCTCAAGAAGCAGAGCAAGTGAAAGTATGGGCTGCACATATTTCTTAACTCTGAGCTGTTGGGGTTTTTTTTTTGGCTTGGAGGTCTGGGAAAGTAAGAGGTGATGCCCAGGTGATGTATGTGGCTCAGACTAAATGTTTGCTCTATTAGTGTGTCATCTACAAGCTGCCTTCTGCCCAGTTTCCCTAACTTGTTAGGTCAAATTCTGCACTTGCCTGTACCGGTGTCTCAGTGACTTGGGCATTTGCATATCTGAGGGCAAGACTTAGCATGTTTTATTATTGGGGTTTGTGTGCCAAGCTAGTCTTCAGAGTGCAGAGCTGTTATTAATGACTACTTTTATATTCAGGTTGCGTTCAGTCTAGCTGACGGTATCTTGTTTGAGGAACAAGAATGTCTAGTTATGAAGACTGTTCATCATTGCTTTCTAATAATGACTCCTGTGTTTTGTTCCCCACCAGCTGTTTAAAAGAAGAAACGTGGAGTTGATCAATGAAGATGCCTCCATGTTTGACAGTCTCCTTGTGGATTCCTATGTTAGTTCCACAACATGTGGGGTAAGGTGCCTTTCCTTGTTCCAGTCGTGCCTTCAGATAGATTTGACAAACCTCAATGGTTTTGTTTTCTCACTTTTGAGAATGTTGCAAACGTTACTACGGTCAACTGGAAAAAGTCTCCCAGGAAGTAAATAGCATGCTGTAATCTCAAATTGTGAATGTTTGGATTACTAGTGAAGCACAAAATCATGGTAGGCTGTCATGACCGTGATGCCTTAAATAATCTTAGTGTGAAATGGAACCATTGATCTGTCTCCTTTGCATCTTTTCAGGAGGGAGTGATCACAAGAGAGATGGTAGAGATGCTTTTCTCAGATGACCCTGATCTCCAGCTAGCAACCACTCAGAAATTCAGGAAGTTACTCTCCAAAGGTAAAAATAACTCATCGCTGCCATGGGATCTGACGTAGCCTTTCTTTTGCAAGCATTTGTGCATTACATTGCTGTACAGAAGCTTAGCAGCTTTGAGCTTGGGGGAAGAAAGTTGTAATCTAGAAATCTGATAATCCAGTATATTGCTAATGATTTACAGTTGTATGAATTATGCAGAAGGTGATTCTGGAGAGTTGTCCTGCCGAGTTCAGTTTGAGATCATTCAATTCAGTGATAGTTCATGCTTGTTATTCCCCTGCGTTAGCCCTATATGCTGTTTTGACACTGCCTTGTTATTTCAGAGCCAAATCCTCCAATAGATGAAGTGATAAACACTCAGGGAGTGGTGGACAGATTTGTTGAATTCCTGAAAAGAAGTGAAAATTGCACACTACAGGTAAAGGAGATCGTGTTATGAATTTTTCCTGGCATGTGGCTGTTTAACCTTCACAGCTTAGCAACATGAACCACAGGTGCTATCAGGGAAGAGTGATGTCTTGAACCCAGACGGTGCAGGTTATATGATGTACAGAAGACAAAGGTAGCCTGTGATGCTTAGGCAAAAAAGGAAATTAGAAATTGCTCTAAATTAAGTTCTTGGAAGAATGCTGGCAAAAATAACATAGTTCAGCTGCAGCAGAGGAGAATTTGGCCTTCCTGTGTCTGATATTTCTGCTGGGAGCTTGTGGAGCCATGGAATAAATCTGTAGGGAAAAAAAACTGTGTGAGGAAAAACCTCCATTATTGGAGGCTTTTAAGTGCAGGCTAAGAGTCTGTTAGAAAAGGGTGAGGTAGTGCTGATCCTGCCGTGGGGCGGAGGGATGGACTGGATGGCTTCTTGAGATTCCTTCCAGCTTGGTAATAACTATAGTTACTTTGTAGGGGTTAAAGATACTTCCATACATGGGATTGGATCTATGTTGATGGCTGCCTTCATCTTCCTTCCTGCCCTCTGGCCCAGGGCCATGTATTGTGGGGGCTTACTTTCAAGAAGAACTGAATGGAAATCTGTTTTTAAACCAAAGAATGAGTGGAAAAAGCAGGGACCTTGCTGCTCAGCTTCTCTTGAATTCAAGGCATCTCTGTGGTGTTAGCCAGACGAGAGGGTGGGCTACAGCTGCCTAGTCTGCACTAGATATAGACAACTTTCTACTCCACGTGTATTTATGCACTATGTGGCTTCACTTTTCTTGCTGGAAAATTGTTGTGTAGGTGAAGTGATGTGGTGTGACTGACAGCGATGTCTTCACTTCCTAATCCTTTGAGAAGCTGTAGCCTCTGAGAAGGCAGTTAGCAGATGTGGCTTTTTTTATTGCTCAAGAAAATAAAATCCTTTCCTTTGAGTATTGAGGTGTTCTGCTGTGATATGCTTTCTTTCCCTCACAACCTTTTTAGTAGAGGTTGAAAGAATTACAGTGAAAATTTAATGGCAAATATTTGGCTAAATCAGGATTTATTCATACTTTTGTCATTTATTTGCTTGTTTCAGTTTGAAGCAGCGTGGGCACTGACGAATATTGCATCAGGAACTTCCCAACAAACAAAAATAGTCATTGAGGCTGGGGCAGTTCCTATATTTATAGAGCTGTTAAACTCTGACTTTGAGGATGTTCAAGAACAGGTGAGGTTCACTTCTTTCTTTGGGGCTAGGGAGAGAACCACAGTGGATTGCACACGATAAAAATGCAGTGCTTAAATGAGTGACCAGTGTGTAGCAAGTGACTCCAGGCCACAAATTGAAGTATTGTTTGCCTGGAATTACAGGGAAAATGCTTTCTTAGCACACTACCCTTTTCTTCCTCTGTTCAGAAACTGCGTGAATGCTAAAACTGTTGCTCTTTCCTTTCAGGCTGTCTGGGCATTGGGGAACATTGCTGGAGACAGCTCTGTGTGTAGAGATTATGTCCTTAACTGCGCTATTCTTCCTCCCTTATTAATGTGAGTAGCCATGAATACTTGCCAATACAGTTCTTGAAGTCCCATTGTACTACAGCAGAGCAATATTTGAGCTGGGCGAATAGATTCCCTAGCAATGCGTGGTGGTGATCACTGGGAATCAAACCATTGCTCCCAGATAAACTGGCAGCTCAGACAAGTATCTGATAAATAGAGTGGGACTTGGTAGATAACATGCCTTCTCACAAACCTTTACACTGCTCTGAATCTGAAGCGGGTGCTGTGGCAGTGTGCTTGTCTTTCTGAAGTCACAGGGCTTGCTGTTTCACTGTGTGTCCCTCCAGATGCCTGCTCTTTGTGCTTGTGCTGTGGATTTCAGGTGCTTGGCTGAGTGGGCTCCTCTAGGACTGAGGACAGGGAGCAGGTCTCTCCGCAGCTCTTGTGTGGTGCATACCCGCCCTAGTCAGAAGATCTGCCTGTCAGGAGGGTGCTCTCAAGTACCCTTCGCTGCTCTGGAAAGAATGAATCTTTACTTTGTCCTGTCCTTGGTGAACTGATGCTTTGTCACAAATGACTTGGCTTGTTATCCTGCTACTTCTGTCAGTCACCTGTCAGCAGGGATTGCTGGCTGAAGTCCTCAGCCCGTGGGACTCACTGTCCTCACTAGAGTTGAGAGGCAGCAGTTTGTGTCCGTTGGTCTCTAGTGAGGACCATCTGACCTCAGGTAGGGGTGTGAGTGTCTGTCTGGGCTGAATTTGAACTTGGAACTGCATTTGACTAACTTGCCTCTCCTTCTGCAACTTGTCTAATGTGGAACGTGCCTTCCTGACCCATGTCACTTGACGTTGTTAGGAGTAATAGCTATTTATCCTAAGAAGCAGTTGCACGTCACTTCTCTTCTTGCTTATTGAGAGGCTCAAGTGGCAAGCAGCACGGCTACAGCAAGTGGAATAGTGGTTTCACATCCTTAAAATCATACTAGTTTTCCTTCTTTTGATTCCCTTGCTGACTTCCACATCAAGGATTATAATTCATGATAATTGTCTCTTTAGGCTCCTTACGAAGTCCACCAGGTTGACAATGACACGAAATGCTGTCTGGGCCTTGTCAAACTTGTGCAGAGGAAAGAGTCCACCACCTGAATTTGATAAGGTGAGAATAAATGCCTTGCTGGCAGACAGCTGATGGGGAGACACCCAGTCAAGATGTTTGTCTACATTATTTTTGGCTGTTGGACTTCTGTAAGTCATTCCGGGAGGGAACAGGGTGAGGCTCTTCCTACTGAGGCTGATCTCGCTGTTCAGCAGATGTTTCAGTGCCTGTTTAATTTTGTGCCAACCTTTCTGCCCGGCTCTATTGGCAGCTGGACCCCTCGAGTAAGGGGCAAGCCCGGGCTTCCCTGCAAGGTAGCAACTGTGGGCTTCTCTAAAGCCTTTTGGTATGAACTCTGACATTTTGAGACTTCACTCAAATTGTGACTAAAAACTTGATTCCAGGACATCTAAATGCTACAAAACAGGACTCCTGTATCAATGTGGGAGCTGTGGGAGCTTTTCTCCTTCCCTTTCTTGGTGTGCTGCTGGCACTAGCAGAAGGTTCTGCTGGCCTTTCAGGTGTCTCATCCTTCTTTGGTAGAACAAAAATGTTTTAAGATCAATGTGTTACACTTTTTTTTAAAAAAAAATGAAAGCTCATGTGTCAAAGCTGGGAGGCCTGTGGTGGGGGATGAAATCTGAATTGAGCATGAATGCAAGACCACTTACCAATGATTGAAGTATTCAGGGGTGTAACTGTTGATGGTTGCTGCTCTGAATACTGAGCTATTTAGGGTTATTAAGAGTAAGAAATGGAGCAGTGCTCTTACATAAGACATGTGAGGAGCTTCCAAATGGTAGCGTGCACAGTGGCACTTGTCTCAGGAGTCTAGACTTGGTCCGAGAGGAAGGGATGTAATTTTAGTTTAGCAATAAAGCCATTGAGGTGACTTTAGACACTGTGATTATGAGGTATGTGAACCAGCAAGGAAGCTGCTGACTTTGGGGAAGGAAACTGTGGACATTCAAGACTTGTTATCTTGCCAGTCAGCATAGCCACATGGTGTTTGCATGCAAATGCGGTGGTCCCTGACAGAACATGACTAACCTTTTGGGTGGTGGCTGTTGTTGTAGGTATCTCCCTGCCTGCCAGTGTTGTCCCGATTATTATTCAACAGTGACTCTGACTTGCTGGCAGATGCGTGCTGGGCTCTTTCCTACTTATCAGATGGCCCCAATGAGAAAATCCAAGCAGTTATTGACTCGGGAGTGTGTCGGCGACTGGTGGAGCTGTTAATGTAAGTATCTTGTCTTGCTGCTTCAGCCCAGTGAGAGTGGGAAGTGTGGGACTGAGCGTGAGTTCATATCAAAACCCATCAGAGCACTCTTCACACCTCTGGTGCGCACAGGATCCAGGTATTGGGTACTTCAGCTGACTTTGGAGTGGTTATGTAGGAGGATCGGAAGCAGGTTGAGAGCTGTAGTTAATGGCTTTTCGTTCTGAGAGAAGCTGAGTATTTTCTAGTGCTGGAATGCTAGTTAATGCTGTATGCTAGGAAAAACTTAGTAAAGAGAGGTCAGACTGACTTTTCTAGTCTGTGAAAGGAAAGAAGACTGCAGAGTGTCTTGTGCCCTCAGACTTTCAGATATGCTTGTGGAAGCCTCGTTCCTAGGCAAATCAAAGGTGGCAAGAATAGTTACTAGCAAAAGTCAGCTTGGCTTTGTTTCTCTGATAGCTGTATGGAAACTTGGATAAAAGGGTTTGCTGTTTGCAGTTTGAGTGGGCCTCTATCACCTTCAGAATTGGTAGAACCGAAATACTTCCAAAATTCTGAAAAACTCTGGATGTTCTTACTGGGTTAACAACATCTTTGTTCAGGAAGGGTATGTACAAGGGGAGGGAGCTGAAGATGATGGTTAGGACGTAAAGGATGAAAACTGTCTGTATCGCAGCTTTGTTTTCAGTCGGCTTATCCAGTGGCAATGTGATCAGCTTACTGTATGCTTCTAGGGGATGGAATTTGAAGTAAATAGTGCAGATGAGATACTGGGGAGAATCTTCTGAACATCCAGGTGCATGTGATCTGGTAGATTTGGTTTTGTCCTTGCACTGTTTTTCCTGCAGGCACAACGACTACAAAGTGGCCTCCCCAGCTTTGCGAGCAGTTGGCAACATCGTGACGGGGGACGACATCCAGACCCAGGTGAGGGGAAGCGACTGTCTTGCAGGGAGATGCAGCGCCCATCAGCTCTGGTGGTCTCACTTGTGCTTTTTCTCTCTCAAAAGGTGATTCTGAACTGTTCAGCCCTGCCTTGTCTCCTTCATTTATTAAGTAGTCCCAAGGAGTCAATCAGGAAAGAAGCCTGCTGGACTATATCTAACATCACAGCAGGAAACAGAGCACAAATACAGGTACAGTCTTCTGCAGCCCACCTGTAATGATCCCAGATTCCAAGCTCAGCTTTAAGGATTTGCAACTTTTTTTCTTACCCGACACTTAGAAGCTGGTTTTGTTCATGTCTCTCATTCTGCAGTAATTTGCTGCTCCTGGCCATCTGCCAAACGAGCTAAAAAAACCCCTTGCTAATTGTACCAACACAGACTAGGCTGAAATGAGTCCCACAGGTTGGATCGTTGGAATAAGAGGAGATACAGCCCCTATTTCTCCATGCTCGATTAGATACACCCCTTCGAAAAGCTGAAGCTTGTTGAGTTTTAATTATCCTTTTAATGACCTACATACAAAGGCAGATAAGTGATGAAAGCATTCCTGCAGTATTGATGCAATAACAGTGATTGTCTGCTGTGCTAGGTAGGGAATTGAATATCTCGTGTTAATAGGATTTGGCTGAGGAATAAAATGGAGGAATCGCTGAAGGGTACAGCTTGGAAAGTTCTTTTGCATTGGGAAATGGTGGTAGAGGTTTCTTCCAGGTGCTTAATAGCCTTTCAGAAACCGTGTTGCCAATCCAAACGCTTGTTACTCTTCTCTCTCCCCAGGCGGTCATAGATGCAAACATTTTCCCGGTACTGATAGAAATCTTGCAGAAAGCAGAATTCCGCACGAGGAAAGAGGCAGCGTGGGCTATTACAAATGCAACGTCAGGAGGAACTCCCGAACAGATCAGGTACTCGCTGTGGCCCCTCTTGGGGGAGATCTGAGGGTTCGGTGGCTCTGTCTGTCCTGCAGCGCCAGCAGCGAGGGAGCAACGCAGAGAACCGGGAGGGTTCCCGAGCCGCAGGCAGAGCTGTAGCTGGGTCATATACTGTGCTCTAAATTGTAGCTTCCTTCTGAATAAGGATAAGCTAGTCCCAACTACTTCCCCTTCCCCTATAGATCCTTAGACCAGGCTAAATGTCCAGCCTAGATGACAAATTAAATTCCGGTGTGGACTTAGAGTAGCACCTGGATTTCAAAGGGAGTTGGCAGGTTTCTTAAAAGAGGGGGTGTGTATACATATGCAAATAAGTGGATAAAAATTAACCTTACAGAACAGAAAAAATACATTTTAAGGTAACTTTTTGTATTTTAGTTTGACTCCTTTCCCTTGGCCTTTCTAACGGAGCAAAGGGGATGCTTGCTAGATCCTGAACAAGCGTGTGTTGTTGGTGCTCTCTCTCCAGATACTTGGTGAACTTGGGTTGTATCAAGCCTCTCTGTGACCTGCTGACTGTCATGGACTCCAAGATTGTTCAGGTGGCACTGAACGGCCTGGAGAACATCCTGAGGCTTGGGGAGCAGGAAGCCAACCAGAGCGGGACGGGCATCAACCCCTACTGCAGCCTGATTGAGGAGGCCTATGGTAGGTGGTGGCTGGTGGCCTCAGTGCTGTTGACTTTGGACACTGTAGGATGTATTGAAAGGTGTCTGCTGGTTTTGTTGATGGCTTTTCTGCTGCACTTGAGGGGTTTAGTATATTCCAAACTAGCTAATATTTGTTCCAGCAGTCTGTCTTTTTTAGACTCTTATGGTAGGGCAGAGGATAAAATACTTGGAAGTAAAAACTGTCATTCTTCTGGTCCAGGCTTCCTAGACCTGGAGCTGATAATTGTGCTTTGCATCAGCTGGAGGTACTATTCAGAAATAAGCTGAGCTAAGTGCAAAGTGACACTTCTGGGCCTGAGATTGCTCTAACTGTACCCAGTTGTACACTGTAGATGTATGATGGAAATCCAGGGAGACTTAACTTTTCCCTGGAGAGACTTCATTTGCTGTTTTTTTTTTTTGTCCTGCTCTTAATGCTTTGAGGAGCAGTTCCTATTTTGGTCTGAAACTCCCTGGATGCTGCCAGTGTCTGATTTGCCCTCTCACTGACTGTTACATTGTGTGTCCTGATTCTCCCAGTAAGAATAATTCTTGAAATTCTTGAGAGTATCTTGTGCTTGGATGCTTTCTGTTCAGCAGTGGATTTAATTAGGACAGCTAAAGCTGTTGCTGCCCTTCTGCTGGAGGCTGCTGGGACGGGCCCTGCTTCCTTCCCCTCCCTACCCCCTGCAACTACCAAACTGTTCACAGCCAGTTGTTTTCATTTCACTGAAATGTGGTTTAGTCCCCAGCAGCGAACTGGGAGCACATCTGCTTTAGCTGTCTCAGCTGAACCTACTATTGAAAAGACGTTTGACGTTGCCCAATACAGATGAAACCCACAAGCAGCTCTGGAATAGTGAGTTTTAGGTGTCAGTGCTGCTCACAAAATGCAAATCTAATGCAGACCAAAGGTCTCGCAGGGAATAGGAGCAAGGGTGGATGTGGGACAGCGTAAATACCAGAATCTCCTTTTTTCATCGCATTCCACTTTTTTTCCTCCAAGGTTTGGATAAGATAGAGTTCCTACAGAGCCATGAGAACCAAGAGATCTACCAGAAGGCCTTTGACCTGATTGAGCACTACTTTGGAGTAGAGGATGACTCCGCTCTAGCTCCCCAGGTAGATGAGAACCAGCAGCAATTCATCTTCCAGCAGCCTGAAGCCCCCATGGAAGGTTTCCAGCTATAATGTGCCCAGGGGGAAAAGACCACCACAAACTTGCCGGAAAGCAACTGGGAGCAGCTGATCGTCCCATCCCCTCCTCGCAAATGGAAGGTTAAACACCCACTCCACCTGTTAGGAAACTATTCTTCCTTCCAACAACTAGAAACAGTGCTTTGTCCTCACGGAGAGAAGGGGATATTCTTACACTTTTTTTCTTTTTGCTGCTGCGTACATGTCTTTAAAGCAGGCATCTGGGTGGAGGAAGGACACTGAGGTAACAGATTGCACCTCTTGGTTTTTTTTTTTTTTTTTCTTTGTGGTGATCTCTCCCAAATGTCACTTCTTACCTCGGGTACTTAATTGAGATTTCAGCATTGGGTTGGGTAAGAACACAAATAGAAAGTAAGCATTCTGACAACAATAATTCTGGAAACCTGGGTTGATCTATTTAATTTTTTTGCACATGTTACTCTTTATTAAAGACTCTAATTTGCCAAGAGCGAAGTTTAGCCCTGGCCTTTCTGCGACCCTCCTTCAGCGGACAGTCCTGTTGAACCTGGGCCAAGTTCCCCTGAAATATACTGTAAATGGACAGAGAAATGAGAAGTTCTCCCACTCCTGGGAAGATTTTTCGGGGGGGGAAGGCTTCTTCCCTTTGTCTAGATTTTTTTTTTGTTTTGTTTTTGAAGAACTGCTAGTGGTATTTACAAGGAGAAAAAAAAAACAAAGCAACAAGACCCCAAAGATGGTAACTATGAAGAGGGCGGGATGCTTGGGTGGTTTTTGGAACAGGAAGCACAGCTGCTGTTGCACAGGCTTTGCATTGCTACTGACTGAAGTCACAGAACTGTTGAAATGGTGAAAACCCATCTTCATCTTTACTTGAAATTTTTTTTTTTTTTTCCATGAGAACATGTTTTGAGTTCTGGGGTTTTTTCTGCCTTGGGTTGGGGTGGATCACTTTATGGGTTGGAGGAAGAGGACATAGCTACACTTGACAGCAGTGGTGTGTGCGGTGTTAACTTCAGTAGCAACAGGCCTGAGTTTCCAGGTTTACCTCCTGCTCACAGTCGGATTATGTACATTTTACTTCAAAAAAAAAAAAGTCAAATCGCTGTATTTTTTATATTATATATAGGTAGATATTTGTCTAATTGGGCTTCAGAGAAAAATATATATGAAATTTCTGTAATTTATGTAAATAGAGCACTGTGAGGCTGGCACCCCTGGAAATGACGGCCCCAACTCACTCACTGGTTGTCCTGCTGCTTTTCCTCTGTTTACTCACGTACTGTATAAGCGAGCATAGAGCTGTCTTAAACTCCTCTCCCTGATTTGAGTTCCTTAGCCAAGATTTCATTAAACAAAAGCGAACGGCTGTGGAGAACAAAACCCCCTGTGGGCTGTGAGGGCGAGCCCGGCCGCGGGGGGGCGGGGGGGAGCCCCTTGCCGCCGCCCTCCCGAGGGGGGAGAAGCGAAGCCCGGGGCTGCGCCCACAGCGGCCGGAGCTCGGATGTGACGAGTCCTTTCTTGTGAAACGAATAAACTCCATCTGTGCAGTTGACTGCGGTGTGGCTGTGGCGGAACTCGCGGGGGCGGGGGGGGGGTGTGAGGGGGGCCGGGGGAGGCACCGCCGCGCTCCCGCCCCTCAGCAGTGGCGGGAAGGCGCCCGCTGCCTCGGGACCCCCGGGGGGCGGGGCTAAGGGCGGGGTCCCGGGCACGCTGGGAGCTGTAGTTCTCCGGGTGGGCAGCTCCCCGCCGCGCGCAGAGCATGCCGGGAGCTGTAGTCCGCGCCGCCTGCCCGCAGCTTCCCCCCGCTCCTTCCCGGCAGCCCCCGCGCCGCACCGGCGCTGATTGGGCGGCGGAGCCGCTCGGCGCATGCGCGGTGCCGCCCGCGGGGAGGCCCGGCCCGGAGCCGCTGCCCTCGGCGCGGAGGCCGGCGGGACGGTGCGGAGCCGGGCGGGGCGTCGCGGGCAGCGCTACCGGTACCGGCACCGGCGAGGCCGCGCCGCGCGGGGAGGGGGAAGCTCCGTCCTCCCTCCCCTCCCCCTTCCCTCTGATGTACCGGGGTGCCGCCGGGTCCTGCGCGCTGATTGGCTGAGGAGAGAGGGGAGACCTGCGTCAGACCGCGGGAGCTGACGTCACGGGGTGCGTGCGTGACGTCACTGCGGTGCTGGGGGGGGCGCGTGTCTCTGCTTTTAACGTCACGGGGGTGAAGGCGGCGGCAGGAACGGGGCCGGGGGCACTGATGGGGGTAGGGTGGGAGCGCTAGAGCGGGGGGGACCGGGGGGGCGGGTGGGGACCGGCGGGGCACGGGGACACGGCCGGGAGGTCGGTGTTAATTAGGGACAGGGCAAAGATATTAATGAGGGAGGTGGGGCAGGAGCAGGGGCATTGGCTGGGGCGGGGGGGGCAGGGAGAGGGTTTTGTCCGGGTCAGGGGTGTCAGTGTCAAGGGCAGGGGCTGCTGAGGAGGCGGCGTCAGGGTGACGGGCTGGGGGAGAGGGGGAGGGCAGGAGGCTGCGAGGGGAGCCAGGGTGGGGCCGAGGGGCCGAGGCAGGGTCAGGGCAGCAGCCTCTCCCCCAGAGCTGGGGTGCGGGGGGGGCTGCGGGACCGGTTATCGCCTGCCGGAGCCTCGGGAAGCGCACGGGAGTTGCGCTATTTACAGCAGAGGAGGAAAAAGAGCGCCGGAGGCTGTGGGGCATGTGTGCGGCGTGAAAGGTGCTGCCAGGCCCGCCGTGGGAGGGGGCACGGCCTCCAGCCTGCACGTGGGTGGATGACACATGTGCTTGGCTGCTGCCGCTGCTAATTTTCTGTTGCGTTTTTTCCTTCGTAAGCCCTGTCCTGGGCTGTTCTCTGAGGAAAGGCCAAGGTCTCAGCGTAACTGCTGCAAAACGGCAGGAAAAGCTGTTCTCTGCTTCTCGTGGAGCAATCTCTTGCCTCTAGACTAGGAGTATCGGCTGCTCCTGCTCCGTAATTAGCGTCATAACTAGAGCAGAGGGTGCGGGTGGGAAGGGTGAGAACGTACGTACCCTGTGGAGGGAGAGGGGGTGAGGAGAGAGGAGCTAAGATTTGGCCTCCGTCTGCTCAGCTGGCTCGTGGCGATGCTGGTTGATCTTTTCAGTGCCGAGCACCGGCTCTGCCAGGGAGCCATGGGCTTTCCTCAGCTGGGTACGTGCTTTTAGTAGGTGTTGACCTTTCTCTGGGTCCCCTGCCGCAGGGGTTTCTCTGTCAGCGTGCACAGACCGCTCTGAGTTTTGAAAATTCCAAGAGTAAAACACAGTGGGGGTGAGGGGGAAGGACAGCCAGGGCTGAGAAGGTTGTGCCCAGCAGATCAGGAAAGCTGTGAGCCGGGAGAGGCTGCCTTGCTCTAGGAGGAGCTGCTTCCAGCTCTCCTCAGCTGGAAGAGGAGTTACCCTGATACGGAGATCTTTGCGGTGAGGTGCAAGTCAAAAATGAAATGATGCTTTCCTCAGCACGGAGCTGCAGGTGGCAGCCTCTGCCGAGAACAAGGTCCTTCCCAGTCCAGGTTGATGACTCCTAAAATCCTCCAAATGGTTACTTCTTAAAATTAAGAATAGTTGCTGTTTCTCTTTCTCCAGGGTTTGTCAAGACTGAGTGGGGGGAAAGATCGCGATGAAGAACCAAGGTGGGGAGACCAAAGCAGCCCCGCGGCCTGCGAGCTCTTCCAAAATGAGCAGCGGTCTGGTGCTGGAGGAAGGCGACTCGCCGGAGGCCGCAGCACCCCTGGAAGGTGGGGAGTCCCCAGGGCCTGGGGCACGGCGGGCCCTGCCCACGGCTGCTGGCAGCGCCGACAGCCCGAGCAGCGAGGCGCAGGAAATGTGTGAGGGTGGGTTTTGAGCCTGGAAAGAGCCAGGGTGCTGCTGTCTCTCTATGAGCTTGGGCCGCTGGATCCAGCTCTTTTTACTTGTATCAGAGCAGCTGTGATTTCTGGGGCAGAAAATCCTTGTTTCTTCCTATTTCTGTGTGCGTACAGTTCTGAAGTAGTTACCGTTTCCTGACCAAAACGTGGAGTTGGTTCTCACCTGAAAACGATGGATTTTTTATCGTTGCTTAGACCTTAAGGGTCTGATTCAGAAAATGTCAGACAACTCTTTCCTTGGGGCAGCGTTACGTTGAGTTACCTGCCCTGTTACTGGCACTTCATAAAGATTATTCTCCGGAAGACAAAAACCAGGTCTAGTCGAGTAGGTGCTTGGTTAAAATGAATCCTGCTGTGTGTTCTGAGGCTTAGTAAATGTGGGATGTAGGAAATGCACAGTGAGTAGTTTAATAACCAACTGCTGTAAGTCTCTGATTCGGAGGAACTTTGGACGCAAAGAAGTGTGCTGGAGGATGCGTTGCCTGCTCTTTCCCCAAGTGTCCGCTGTTGGGGACAAGACATGTTTGATCCGAGACAGTACAGCTGCTCTTATATGTGAGGAGAGAGGCTAACTCAGGTTTAAAAATCTATTGTGATGTAAAAAAGCCTGGCTCTGGGGGCGTTAGCAGGCGTTTCTTACGAGGGAAAGCTCACGCACAACCCGCTTTCATTAAAGGATGGTGGGGAGAGGGGGGAATTTTTTGCTCTTGACAGATGTCAGGGGCTTGGTCGTGCTCTCGTGATCAAAAGAGAGGCTGTTCGGAATGCACCCCATTGTCAGGGCGCCCGGCTGGGGACGCACCACAACAAAGCGGCTTATGTTGCTGGAAGTTGAGGCAGCCTTGGTGCGGTGGGGTGCTCGGGAAACCTCCCCTCTGCCCTGGGTTTAGAGACACCAGAGAATCGACGGCGTGGGGGAAGTCTCAGGCTTTTGTGTTCCCCTCTCCCACAGCTCCTCTGGCGCAGGAGGACACCAAGTCCGCGCGACCTGCCGTGCGTGACGTCTCCGAAGAGCTAAGCAGGCAGCTCGAGGACATCTTGAACACGTACTGTGTGGATGCCAGCCAGGAGGGCCCCGGCGAGGACGGCGGGCAGAGCGAGCCCCCCGAGCCGGAAGAAGCCGAGAAGTGTCGTAGCGAGTCCCCGCGGAACGGTGACCAGGAGACGGGCGGCCCCGAGATGAACGGGGAGAAGGAAAGCACGAAGGGGAGCGAAGAGTTTCGACCCGGCGAGGAGTGCGGGGAGCGGGATCAGAAGAAGGCTCAGGAAAAGAAGAAAGCCAAGGGCCTAGGTGAGGGGTTCCCTGCTCTGGTTGTGCCGCCAGCCTGAGAACTTCCGGGCAGACGTGGATTTTGTGCTGCACGAGTCGCCCTCGGTGCAGTAACCGCCTCGGGGGCGGGATGTGCAGCAGCGTTTGGGATCGTGTTTTGTGGTACGTGAGGAAACGTACCGGGTGCTGCAAAGGCCCTGACTGCTCTGGGTGCTGCTGCAGCCTCTGAATCCTGTGGCTTTCTCTCCTGCTGGCCCCAGTTCTCTCTAGCCAGCCCAGTGGTGGTTTCCCGCTCTGAAAACCAGGTCTCTCCCCAGCTGCTTCAGTTGTTCACCCACGAGACGCGGTGAAATCCGTGGGGCAGAGCCCTGAGGAGGTGCTGGCCCAGGGCTGTGAGACCTGGTTTATCTCTCCTCTCTTTGCCCTTATGAGCCAGAACTCTCTGTAAGCGATTTTATTTCATTTATTTTAATGCTGTGTCTCATTCCAGGCAAAGAAATCACTTTGCTGATGCAGACGCTGAACACCCTGAGCACGCCAGAGGAGAAACTAGCAGCGCTGTGCAAGAAATACGCTGAGCTGGTGAGTGCTCGTTTCTTGGTTCCGGGCTGGGGGAGGACACTGCAGCAGAGCTGCTTCAGGAGGCAGAAGGTGGCTGTTGATTTATTTTTTTTTTCTTGATGTTGAGAGGACAGTCCAGGAACACCCGTGTAGCTTTGCAGTGTATGTCCTGGGATCTCTGCAGTGCTGGATACCCAAATATTAGAGGGTAGATGTTGCTTGGTCCAGCCAGGTGTTGTTGTTTGCAGAAGTGTGAGCATAGACAGAAGTATTTTTGGCAAATCTGCGTGTGAGTGGATTTCAGACCCGTTTTCTCTCTGCTCACCTAACGTGGGAGCTGCATCTCTCGCCCGTCCTGTCCCAGGAGCGTACGGTGGCCGGGTCTGTTCCGCTGAGCTCTCTGCAGGCAGGGCTGAGCTGGGAGCTGGCAGGCCCAGCTGAGACCACACCGATTCCTCCACCATTCCACTGCTCAGTCACTGCATTCCTGTTGATAATTTCCTAGCAAGAAACGTGTGTTTGGCAGAGTCACCACGCTGCTACGTGCGTGCGTTCGGCCATCCAACGCACACAGAGTCTGATGCCACATTTACCCGGAGCTAGTTCTAGGCGCGGATCTAGTTCTGTGCGTGGATCTGGTGCAGGGGAGAGGTGTGGGGCTGTCTCTGCGGGGCCCGAGTGCACGTGTGGGGGTTTCCCTGTGCTCAGAGCTCCGCTCCATTTGAGCGACGTGCGTGTGGAGGTGCTGGATGAACGCACAAGTCTTTCAGATTCCAGCAGGACAGGAATTCAGGAAGGGGAAAAGCCCTGTCCAGGGGGGCCTGGGCTCAGCATCAGCCCCGCTCTGCTCAGAAGTGGCATCTTTTGGGTTATGAAGCTCTCGTCCTCCTCTCAGAGCACAGAGAGCGCTGCTTAGATCCCCGTGTCCCCTCGTTGGGGCACAGCATATTGCCCCGGTCTGTCTTGCTGCCTCTGTGCCCTTTGCTGCCCTGTCCTAGCTGGAAGAGCACCGTAACTCCCAGAAACAGATGAAGATCTTGCAGAAGAAGCAGACGCAGCTGGTGCAAGAGAAGGACCACCTGCAGAGCGAGCACAGCAAGGCCATCCTGGCCCGCAGCAAACTGGAGAGCCTGTGCCGCGAGCTCCAGAGACACAACCGCACCCTCAAGGCAAGTGTCTCCCGGGCACAATTCCAGGAGCTGCTTCATCCCGAGCGCTTGGATCACTTGCTGTGAGCCATTTTGGCAAAGTTACCTTTACCAGTGATTGCCCACAATCTACCATCCAGGGCAGTGCTTTTGTTTTGCTGTTAAGCCATCATTATCCACCGTGCCTGAGTGTTATTTTGGGGTATATTCAGTGGAGAAAGGGAGGGGAAAGGCCCCAAGTCCCTTCCTGAAGCAACAGTGGGAGGCTGGGTGGGTTTGCTCACCTGCCCAGCACGGAGGCTGCCACGTCCCTGCTCTCTCTGCCCTCCTCATGCAGGAGGAGGGTGTCCAGCGTGCGCGGGAGGAAGAGGAGAAGCGAAAGGAGGTGACGTCCCACTTCCAGGTGACGCTGAACGACATCCAGCTGCAGATGGAGCAGCACAACGAGAGGAACTCCAAGCTGCGCCAGGAGAACATGGAGCTGGCGGAGCGGCTCAAGAAGCTCATCGAGCAGTACGAGCTGCGGGAGGAGGTGGGTCAGGCCTGGGGCGGGGCGGGGCTGCGCTGGCGCAGCCGTTCTGCCCCGTGAAGCGAGTTTCTGCTGTCGGGGAGGGGGGAGAAGGGGCCTCCGGGCTCTGGGATCTTCCCCCGGGGTCGCTGCCTGGGCAGGAGGGACCGAGCCGAGCATGTCAGTGAGTGGTGGCGTTCCCTCGGCAGCACATCGATAAGGTGTTCAAACACAAGGACCTGCAGCAGCAGCTGGTGGACGCCAAGCTTCAGCAGGCGCAGGAGATGCTGAAGGAGGCAGAGGAGAGACACCAGCGAGAGAAGGACTTTGTAAGTCTCGGAGCAGTTCTCTAGGGGTTGCCAAGCACTTTGCTTTTTTGCCTTGTTCCTCTGCGGGGGCTTGTTACTGCTGGATCCGGGAGTGCAGAGCCCAAATGGGAGCGGGGCTGGAGCCCTGCTCTGCTCTCTGTGTTCCTCCCAGCCCACTCCTGTCTCCAGGCCCAGTGCCAGCCATGCAGGGGCACGTTGAGATGGCAGCCAGGTAACTGCTTTTGCTCTTCCCCAGCTGCTGAAGGAAGCTGTGGAATCGCAGAGGATGTGTGAGCTGATGAAGCAGCAGGAGACCCATCTCAAGCAGCAGGTGAGGTTCCTGGGCCGTGTGCTCAGCCTGGTTCTTTCTTTGGTTTTTTCCCTTCCTCCTTAAGGAGGGAACAACCCAAAGTTCCTTAATCTGGAAAACACAGGGGCAGGATTGCTCCTGGGTTTGGTATTGGTGAGCCTGTGTCAGCACGGTGTGAGCTGAGACTCACTTCAGGGAAAAAGGGGTTTTAGTTTTTACCAGCGCGGTTCCCCGTGCGGGGAGCAGTCGTGTGATCATACCTCGCTGACCCAGACCCAGCAACTGCCTCCTGCCAGGGCCAGGAGATATTTGCAGAACACGCCACTCTCTGAGGATGTTTCCCCTAGGAAAGAATTTTCCACATTCCCCGGTACCTAATGTTGGCAGAGCAGCTTCATGCTGCCAGTTTGTTTGTCGGAAAGTCCAGTCACAAGATCAGTTCTTGGCTGCCGTTTCCCCTCTCCTGAGGCAGGCTGTCAGGAGGTGTCACAGTGAGCACTGAGGAGCTGTAACCCTGTCTCTCCTCGCAGCTGGCTCTCTACACCGAGAAGTTTGAAGAATTCCAGAACACCCTTTCCAAAAGCAGTGAAGTCTTCACAACATTTAAACAGGAGATGGAGAAGGTGGGTAACACTTCTGCTGCCCGGCAGAGCTTGCGTGGGCTGGAGGTGCTGCCTGGCTGTCTCTCCTCGATGCTTCTGCGAGCTGGAAGAGCCACAGCTCTGTAATTTCATTTAGTTTTGCTGGTTTTAAAATCAGCCATGAGCTGGCTGCTCGTAGAAGATTGATACTGCCCTTGTGCGGTGACTTCTGCGTCCCACTTGTGTCAGAACAAACCTCGTCTCCTGGCTTGCTGTTACCTGGTCAGTGTTTCCCTCCGGTGAAGCTGACTGCAGCGAGACAAGGAGACGTTTCCCAGCACAGCAGAATCTTGCTGTCTCCGCCGGGAAAGCGGGCGCCCATTTGAGGACACGTGAGATATAACTGACCGCAGCGCTCTGCCTGTGGCTGATTTGTTCCCTTTTTGTCACCGTGATTCCGTAGATGACTAAGAAAATCAAGAAGCTGGAGAAAGAGACCACGATGTACCGCTCTCGCTGGGAGAGCAGCAACAAGGCTCTCTTGGAAATGGCCGAGGAGGTGAGGAGGCTGGGGCAGGCAGCTGGAGCTGAGCGATAGTGGGGGGTTATGTTTTTCCCTTCAGCTCGATTTCCTTCCCTGTACACGGCGGTAGGAGCCCTCTGTGGTAGAAGTGATGGTTAATTAGTGCAGAGGTGTGTGGAAATCAGTCTTGGTGGCTTTTGGCCTCTGTGGGGGCAAAGGAAGAAGCAGTGACCATAGCATCAGGTTCTTTGAATGCCGGATGTTTGCTTGGTCACAAGTATTTTCCCCTTGAGCTTCCCTTTGAGGTTTCATCTCCCTTCCTGCCTCTCCCCGGTGCGGTAGATCTGAACTGCCTCTCTCTTTGCAGAAAACCCTTCGTGACAAAGAGTTAGAGGGGCTTCAGGTGAAAATCCAGCGCTTGGAGAAACTCTGCCGAGCCCTGCAAACGGAGCGCAACGACCTCAACAAGAAGGTGCAGGACCTGTGTGCCCACGCGCCGCGGGCAGACGCCGACCCGTTGGAGCCTTTGAAAGACCCATCCCGGGACGGCTCCGAGGCGGCGGCGGGAGCTGCTCCGGCAGAGCAGCGCCCGGCTGAGGATTGTCTGCACTCGGGAAAGGCGCCGCACAGCCCGGATCCTGCGGAGAGCTTGGGAGAACTGAGCATAGGAGCCTTGGGGCAGAGCGGGACCGAGGAGGGCACTCGGGGCGCTGACTGAGCCCCGCGTGCGTGGGCAGGGGCGGCGCGAGGGAGGGCGACGGGAATGTTTCCGCACTCGATCAGATGCCCCTCTCCTGGTCCGTGGACAGGCACGAGAGGACAGCCCTCCTGGGAATTTGAGATTTCCTAGTTTAGGGTTTTTTGGAGGGTTTTTAAAATTTTATATATATATATATGATATATATATGATATATAAAATATGTGCAGGGCAACGTACACTTTAAATATGGATGTACATGAAAACTAGAATGACCCACCTCCCTGCGTGTGCGTGAATAACTAATATATGGAGACCCAAGCGATCGTCCCTTTCACTCAGAGACCTTGTCACTGGCAGGCAGCGACTGCCCCGAGGCCCCGGCGTGGCCAGGAGCGGGCGCGGGTCTGCCCCGGCGCGGGGACAGCCGCCTGCCTCGCTGCCTCCGCCCTCGCAGCGACGCTCTCGTGGCGAGTGGAAGCCAACGAGCTGAGCCGGGGAGAACCGAAGCGTTTCCCAGCGCTGGATTCTCCCTCCTCTGCCTCGGGCAGGAGGGAGCTCCTGGACTTGCTCTTGTTTTCTTGTGAGCGAACGAGGGTGAAAGAGGCCGTTTCCCCTCCTCTGCGTGGGGTTTGTGTATCGAACGGGGACAAAAAGCAGCAGAGAAAGGGGGTGCCCGGTTCACCCCGGCCTCCCACCGGCCCTTTGCTCCTCCCAGAACCTGCCGATGTCTCAGTAGCCTTATGATTCACAGTTGCCTCTTTGCTATACGCACATGTGCACAAGTGTATTAAACAGTTAATCCAAAGGTCTAATTCCCAAGTGTTTTGCACAAGCGCGTGTGATCAGTTGTGCAAGGGCACGGGGAGGTTCCACCTGAGCTCCTCTGCCCCCGTGTCAGGACCTTGGGGCCGAGCGGGTGATCTCGGAGGCGTCCGCGGAGCTGGGCCTGCGCGTGGATAAAACCCGTGTCTGTTCCAGGACCTGCTGCTTCAGCCGGATCCCCGGGACCAGCACAAGGACCGTGCTGTGGGCTGGTCACTCCCGCAGCAGCGGAGCCCCGCGGGCCCTCCGGTGTGGCCGTTCTGGGGCTCCCCCAGCCCCCACCCTTTCTCCCTCCCCTCTCCGATCGTCTCCCAAGTGCCACTGTGTGCGGGAGGGGTTTGTGGACAGACGTGGGGCCTGCTGGCACAGGGCGTGGGGGATTTCTCCTCAGTTTCTCAAGACTTCTCGCTATTTCAGGAGACCTCTACTTGCTTGGAAACCTCCTCGCTGCAGCTTCTCTTTACGACAGACTTTATTTTCAGCGTTGCCTTCCTTTTGCTTGAAGCTGAAGCGAGCTGGCCGGAGCCGTTCCTCACAGCGGATGTGTTCAGCTTTGGTTTCTCTTCCAGCAAAGCAGCTGCTCTTGTATCTCCTCTCCGCCGCCGTGCAGTGCCCTCGTGAAGGACCTGCCCCGCTGGCAGGGGAACAGCCCATGGGAGCTGCCTCCACATCCCCCTTCCCTCCCCGGGGACCCCAGTGAGTTCAGGTCCAACGATGGGCGCCCGGCTGCAGCAGAAACAGGGTCGAAAAAGTCTCCACAGAACTGCTGGGACATTCCCTGGAGCTGGACTTTGCTGTCCAGTGTTGCTTCCTCCAGCGCAGGGACGCGTTTGTCTCCAGAAGGAGTCGGCAGAAGCCCCTGAGCGAGCGAATGTAGCTCTGGCCTGGTGGGGCCACCCCGTTCCCAGCAGCCAGGTCAAGTCAGAGCTACAGCCAGCCTCTGGATTTCTTTTCCTTCTCTTTCCATAGAAGAAAAACCTCTTAGAAAGTCATCAAACACCCCTTTTTTCCTTCTTTTCCCTCTTACGGTACAGAGAACCTCTGCGGGGCTGTTGTATGTATCTTCATGTCCAATAGAACTGCACCCAACCTCGCTGCAGCCACCTCTCTTGTTTCTCGTTCATTAGGTCACATTTGGGAGGGAGGATTTGGGGCACAGGGCCGTGGGGTGGGATTGGGGGGCCCACGCCAGCCTCTGCTGGCCATGGCTTCCCTGGCCCCCAGGGGCTCCCCTGAACTTCCCAGCGGGGCTGGACCCCGCTGCGAGGGGGGAAGGTGGGGTGGGTCTGTCCCTGTGCCCCCCCTGCCCTGGCACAGGGCATCAGCCCCCCCTGCCCTGTGGGTCTTGGTGCATCAAGACTGGTGTCTGCATTGGCTCCAAAATGTCAGAGATTGGCTTAAAGTCCGGCGATGATTTAAAAATAAGCAGCTGCGTTCAGTTCTGTGTTCGCTGCGGGGACGGGACTTGCCTGGGCTCGCCCCTGCGTGAAGGCTGGAGGCTGGTTCCTGCTGAGGCGGATCCCGTGATCGCGCGAGTCCGGTGACGCCGTTGGGGGGACTCGGGGTAAACCTCGGTGGCCTGGGGAGGCGGGAGGTGACCCCAGGTCTGCCAGGGCTCCCCTGGGGAAGGGGAGGGGACCCTGTCACCCACGCCAGACCCTCGCTGTGCCGACGCGGCTGTGCCTGCTCCGTCTGGGCGCGACCGTGGGCCAGATCCTGCCCGCTCCCCAACGAAGCTGAGGCCAGTGCTGCGGTCGGGGCCAGCCCCAGCCATCCTGCACACCCAGCTGGTGTCCGGCAGTGCCACCGCCCTGGGGACACTCCGGAGGAAGTTCCCTTCCCCTTTAAATGCAAATCCCCAGCCCCGGGGCTGCAGGACGGGTGTCCAGTGGGCTTGGGGTGGCCAGTGGGCTCAGGGACAGGTGTCCGGTGGGGTTCGGGGTGTCCGGCAGGCTCGGGGACGTGGCCGGGTTGGCACCGCAGGCCGGACCGGGGCCTGGCGCAGGTCAGTCCCCCCCGCGTGGCCGCGGCGCTCTGGGAGGGCGGCCGGAGGCTGCGGACAAAGGGGCTCTCACATCCCCCGCCGCCAGCCCCGTCCCGCTGCCACGAAGGGCCCCCAGGCTCAGGGCTGGTGCCTGGGGGGTGACGGGTCCCCCCGCAATCTCTGCCTCGCTCTCGCTGAGGGCAGCCAGGGTCACTCCGCCCCGGTGCGTGCGGCTGAAATCCTCTTTTCTGCAGCGCTGGGGAAGACGCTGAAAGCCCAGGCCAGGCCGGCAGCTCCCAGACGCTGCTCAGGCCCCAGCTTTGCTCCGCACCGCGACGCTCCGGTGCAGCCGCCGGTGCCCGGGAGCGGGGTCCGAGCTCCTGGCTTCAGCCCTCCCGCTGCTGCAGAGCCGCGGCACAGCCGGTGGAGCCCCGCTGCGGCTCGCCCGTGGCCAGCACGCTGCTCCGCTGAGGGTCCCGGGGCCCCTCCGCTGCACCACAGGCTGGGGCAGGAGGATTGGCACCGCCCTGAGTGCTGCTCCCTGGGGGGACCCCAATCCCTGCCAGCTCGGGGCAGACGCGTCCTCTCCGGGAACGAGAGGCCCCGTGCAGGGAAAGAGCCACCAAAAGCTGCGTCCGTCCCGCGCAGGGTCCCTGCCCCGCGGCTCCGGTGTCCCCGCGCTCTTCAGGATGGAGGACCGGAGGAAGAAGCGGAGCCCCAAGGCCTGCCTGGCCCAGCCAGCGCCCACCGGGGCCCCGCGGCCGCTGCCCCCCAGCAAGAGCACGTCCTTCGCGCTGCCGCTGCCCACCCTGCCCTCGCCCAGGCAGCGCGCCCGGCTCAGGCGGTCAGTGGGGGGTGACCGCCAGCCCCCCCGCGGCCCCTCCGGTGCAGGGGCCCGGCGGGGGCTGGGTGATGCCAACCTCTCTGTTCCCCATGCAGGACGAGCAAGGAGAGGGTGCGGGCGGGTGGCGCGGGGGCGGCGCGGGGGACCCCGCTGCAGCACAGCTTCCTCACTGACGTCTCTGACGTCTGCGAGATGGAGGGAGGGCTGCTCAGCCTCCTCAGCGATTTCCACTCCGGAAAGCTGCAGGCCTTCGGTGAGGGGCTGGGGGGGGCTGGGGTGGGGGGGGCTGGGGGTGGCGGGATGTGACGGCTCCTGCCCGTGGGCGCAGGGAAGGAGTGCTCCTTCGAGCAGCTGGAGCACGTGCGGGAGATGCAGGAGAAGCTGGCGCGGCTCCACTTCGGCCTCGACGTCTGCGTGGAAGAGCTCCCCGAGGAGCAGAAGAAGGCGGCGGCCGACAGGAACCTGGACCAGCTGCTGGCACACGTGAGTGTCACCCCCTTTGCCCTCTGCCCGGCGCTGCTGCCATGGCCGGGATCCCCCCCTGGTGTCCCCATCGGCGCCTCAGCCTCTGCCTTTGCCTCCCGCAGCTGGAGGAGCTCAGCAGCTCCATGTATCCTGGGCCAGGCATGGGACGGGGGCAGTGGCGGTGACGCTGGGGGCAGCGATGGCGGTGGCGGTGATGGCGGCGGTGGTGGTGATGGTGGCAGTGGTGATGGTGATGACAGTGGTGGTGGTGATGGTGGCAGTGGTGGTGAGGGTGGCGGCAGGGGGATGGCGTGTCCCCGCGGTGCTTTCCCTTGACCCACGCTCAGACAGAAGCTGCACCTCGCAGAGAGCCCCGACCCCGAGGACGCGGCGGCCTGACCCTGCGCCCGGCCCGGCTGGGGGGTGGCCGCCACCAGGAGACCCCACGGGAGCCCCACACCGGGGCCACCCCCGCGGAAGGGCCGATGGAGGCGACACCGATCACACAACGCGGGGACAGCGGGGCAGCTCGCGCCCTGCGAGACCAACATCGTTCCACCCCACCCCCCTCCCCTCCACCCCCCGCCGCCATTTTGGTGGGACCCACAGTGACGAGGGGTGGCGGCGAAGGGGCGGGGCCTGGCGGGGCGCGTGCCCGCCGCGCCGGCGCGGTCGGATGACGTCATTGGCCGGCGCCCGGTTCCTGGGGAGGTGGCGGCCATGGCTGCGGCGCTGGGGCGGCAGGCGGAGGCGGAGGAGGGGTGGCGGCGGCTGCTCCGCGCCGTGACCCGCCTGCAGGTGTGGGGAGGGGACGCCCTGCCCGGGAACGGGGGTGTTGGGGTGCGGGGGGGGCCGTGGGAGCACACGGTGGGGCCTGGGACGGGGTGTCCCCCTGTGGGGAAACATGGCGGGGGGGGGGGGTGTCCCCGTGGGGGGACACGGCTGTGAGGGGACATCACGGAGAAGGGAGGGGGCTGCACCAGCTGGAAGGGGCCCTTGGGGGTGCCCAGCTGGATGGGGGTTCCCGTGGGGGTCTCTCGGGGGGGGCAGAGGGGGAGTAGCGGGCACCTCATTAAAACCTGCCGTGGTTCCAGACACGGGACTTTTTTTGTTCCTTGTGCGCCGGGCCGCGTCTTGGGGGGTGTGGGGGGACAGGGGGTGGCGGGGGGGCAGAGGGGGTACGGGGTGGGGCTCTCGCTGGCTCCAGCAGCATCTCTGCCCCGCGCCCGCAGGCCTGTGTCAGGGGTTACCTGCTGCGGAAGCGCTTCGGGAGCCTGCGGGCAGAGTACGAGGAGGTGGTGCGGGAGATCGAGGGAGACCTGAGCCAGCTGGAGTGGAGGGGACGGTTCCTGCCGCGGCCCGTGTTTGTCCCCGAGGTCGGTGCGTCGGGACGGGCGGGGGCTTCTGCAGCCCGGTCTGAGGGGGGGCACAGCGGGTGGTGTGGCCTGGTGGACTGGGCAGATGATACTTTTGCAGCACAGTTCCAGAAATGCGTATTTCTACTAAATTAAAAACGATAATTATGTAGCCCTGGCCTGTAGGACTTTGCCTGACTTGTGCCTGAGTCCCTGACTGAGGATTTCTTCCTCCAGGTGAAGCTCAGCCTTAGGTCAAACGCCCGCCCTGTGCAGGTGACTCCTGCGGGTCTTGTCCCTGGGCACCCACCTCACCCGGTCGTGCTGAAGGGCTGGACCCGCTCCTGCGGTGGCTGAGCGCTGTGCTCTAATGTTTTTACCACTTTTGGAAGGAAAGCCCTTGAAAAAGTTCACGACAGTTTAACCCAGAGCATGTCGGTGTTGTGGCAGGAGCGCTGCTAACGCCAGATCTCTGGCTGGGACAGAGTCTCTGTCCTGCAGCAGAGCCACCTTTCAGATCTTTGTATTTTCTTTTCCTTACATTTCAATCTCTCGTGTGTTGCCCCTTTGGAAGCCAAGGCAAGGGAAGCATTTGGGACTGCAGGAGGCTGTACCGAGTGACGAGGTCAGCGCAGAAAAGCCGCAAGAGGAGCTGGACGCCTCTGAACCAGAACGGGACTGGGGCTGCAGCAGTGTGAAACCTACAGCTCAGCTGCAAAGCGAGAAAGAACTGAGCTCCCTGGGTGAAGGCGATGTAGTGAGCCCCCCAGATCTTGAGGCTGATGCCAAGAAACACACTGAAAAGGGGTGCAACACCCCAGCGGGGGGCGAGGACTGGCAGAACGACAGCAGCGTATCCTCTGTGTGGGACAGCGCTGTCCTGGAGGCAGAGTCCCTTGAAGCCTGCCTGGGTAAGAGACGGGAGCCAGCACACAGTGTGGTCTGAGTGACCTGGGGGGGAGTGCAGGGGGCACAGAAGGTCCTTGGAGAACCCTGACCTTGAGAATATCTTGGAGAGGTTAGAACAGCTCAGTGCAGGAGAGACAGTAGGTGTAATCTGAATCTTTGTTCTAATAATAGGTTATTCCTCCATTTCTTCGCAGAAATTCCACTTGAGGACATAAAGGAGCTTCCTCGAACTCGGTCCGGTCTCCAGTCCTACAGAAATCACTTGATCATGGAGTTGCTGTGGTTGCAACAAGCCATCGTCAGCCGTAAAAACGTAAGGGCCTGACCCTGCCTCTTCCAAAGCAGCAGGTCAGACCGGTGCCCATGGGCTGTCTGCGGTGGGACTGGGGTTCAAAGGTGATGGTTCAGTTACCCAAGGATTGGATTGGATGATGGCAGTGTTGTTTTTTTCCTTCTCTGGGGGTTTGGGAAAAAAAAAAAAAGGAATGGTGAAGGAAAAGAAGAGCTGTTTAGATCTGGTTACAAGATTTGCTCCTGGCCTGCTACGGGGACGTTGCTGTGTTGGTAACTCTCCTGCCTGTCCAGTACCTGGGCACTGGTAGCGTAGCGACCTGCTCTTTGCAGTGCTTAAAAGCTGAGACTGGTGTATCTTCTGGCCCAACGCAGTGATTTTTCTGGCTAATTTGCAGGGGTGGATGCTTTCCTACTTCTAAGTCTCTGGAACTTAATAACACTTGATTTTCTTTCTCTTGCAGTACTTGATGCTGAAACAGAGGCTGGGGACTCCTGACCCGTAGGAGTGAATTCCCGAGCTTGTGGGGCACTTGTTTTGGTGTGGAGAAGCAGTGGAGCTGCAGCACCGCCGTCGTGAACAGCAGCAGCTTAGGGGAACTCCAGCTCTGTGGGTTGATGTTTTCCGCTTCAGATGAATTGGCAAGAAAGCCTTTTATTTCTTTTAAACGTGAATGTTTGGTCAAAGCAGGGATTAAACATCACTGTGAAGCCTGGGAGGTTGTTGTGTGTCCTGGAGGGAGTCCCAGTGAGGCCTCTGTCCACAAGAACCTATTTCTGTTGGCTGAGCTGGATGGTCCTAGAGGAGAATGGAGGCTGGGAAGACTGTCACTTACAGAAGGTGCTTTCTGACCAGCTGATCACTTGTGGTGGAACTAAAATACCTGAAGGCAGCAGGTGCTTTGAACCTGCAGGAACAAGCTCTTCTCCACTGAACTGTGCGTGGCCCCTGTTGGTATCTGAGCTGTGTATTTGGGATGGCTCTGCAACATCTGGGATCTCCAAGCACTCCTGGTAGGCTTTGGGGAGCACCTAGTCGAAGTACTAAGTTAGGAGAGATTCCTAACTTTCCTGTGCCGTTGGGGAGTGATGGCACGTCAAACCTGACCTTCGGGAGATGAGGCTTGGTTCCCAACTTGCACATGGCCGTAGTCATATCTGTGTGGCAGAGTCACCTGGACTGGTGCTTGAGGGAGCGAGGACGGGCTCGCGGGGTTTGGCGCTTTGTCTATGTGTTGCTTCAGGGGCGTTTGAGGTCCCTCAGAAAGGGACTTCCCACGCAGTGCTGTGGTTCCCTGCTGTGACCCCGAATCTTCTGTGCAAACACTCTGCGTTCCTGTGACTGAAGGGTCACTCTTGCCATGTGGCAGATGTATCTTTCTGTTCCTGATGATGCTGACTTGCTTGTGAATAAAAAGCTTTTCTGAAGCTTGTCTCTGAATCTGTCTATTCCTGTCTAACTTGCTGCCTTCTGCTGGGCAGAGCCAAGTGAGTCCATGGCGACCTGTTCAGTGCAAAAGGTGGTGTGTCTGCTGGGATGTGGATGTTTGTCCAGTACACACAGGACAGAAACCCTTTGCATTTCTCATGCAGGTAGCAAGCGATGGCAAGGGGGTGATAGCTTCCAGATAGTGCTGCTCTGGGTGGGCTGCGAGCTGCTGCCATAAATATACTGGCACGTACTGTACCTCCAGGCTTGTTAATCTGAGCCTGGGGGCCGCAGTGGCTGCTGAGAGAGCTCGCAGTACTCGGTGTTTGAGGATTAGAGCTGTGTGGTTCCTGGTTCTCACACAGAAAGGTGCTCTGCAGCTTGTTTGATGTAGCCTCCAGACAGGCCCACAACTTCCTCCAGCTGGGCCTGTGTCCGTGGAGACGGGCAGTCGCACCAGTCGGCGCTGGGAAGGGACGGTGTGGCAGGAGAGCGGCTGGTCGGAAGGGTTTGGGCTCAGCGGGAGGCTGCTCAGAGCTCCCCTCTGCTCCCCTCTTCGCCTCTGTGGTCGGCAGGGCTTGCCTGACCCCCGAGGAATGAGCTCCTGTGGCTTAGCTCTGGCACCTCCAGCCAAGAATGTGGTGGTGTATCGCAACGGTGACCCCTTCTTCCCCGGGAGGAAGTTTGTAGTGAACCAGCGGCGGTTCCCAACCTTTGAGGCGTTTCTGAATGAGGTGACTGAGAGCATTCGCACACCCTTGGCTGTGAGGAACCTCTACACACCCAGGCACGGCCACCGCGTCGCTGACCTGGGGTACCTGCAGGAGGGGTGCCAGTACGTGGCTGCAGGCTTTGAAAAGTTCAGAAAGCTCAAGTGAGTAGACGGACCTTTGGTCTCTGGGTTTGGTGAGCAGCTTTAGATCTCTTCTGCGGGGAATGTACTGGGGTGTGAATGGGAAAGAGGTAGGAGGGGTAGAAAAACAGACAGATTAATTTATTTTCCTATGGGAAACTGCTGAACATATTCCAGATTGCATGGAAAACGCAAATATTCCTGATGAGGTCAGTTGAATCTCAGAAGAAAACATGTTGGGGGACACATGCGTTCTCCGGCGGGGTGTTGTGATCGGTGCTGCTCCGCCTGCCCTGCACCATGTTTTGTTGCGTGTGGGAGGTTCTGCTGCCCCTTCCTTGGCAGAGCTGGCAGTCACGCTGTCTCCACGGACAAATACTTTTGCTTTGATGAAGGTTTTTTGTTTTCTAATCCTGTACAAAGCAGAGCTGTTTTGGTTCATGCTGAAATACAGAGGGTTAAAGAAGTTTTTGTGGCATCACTTGACTGTTGAGGGGATGTCTGTGTGCACGCCAGGTGAATTTGGCTCCCCCGTGTATATTACTGCATTTTGTTGAGGAGGTGGTCCAGGCTGCATTAACACTGGTCAGCCTTTGGCTCAGTGAGTAACATAAATAAAATCTTCTGGGTGGCTGAAATGGTCTGTATTTGGCTGGGAATTTCTAAAATGTAGCAGATTTTAGACTGAAGTTCTGGGAGGCACCTGGAGAATAGTTTGACGTGACTCAAATAAGCGACCACGCATCTGGTGGCGAGGCACCAAGGCACCAGTTGGTTGTTTCCTCACTGCTCTTTAGGTGGCCACGGCCCAGTTGGTCCGTGGCAACGTTGTTGTCTTGTTCTCACAGCTATTTAAATCGTGGAAAGAAGGAGCTCCGTGGGACAAGGAACGGCGAGGGTCTGCAGGTGAGTCCCAGAGCTGAGCGGGAGCAGGCGGGGGTGCAGAAGGAGCGGGGAAGGTGGGAGAGACATTAGGGCTGGCACGGGTGAAACTAAAGTTGAGATTTAAGGCTGCGAGGTTCCTGGTAGAGATCAGGCAAAAGTGTCCCAGGAATCAGGAGGACACGTGAGATGGCGCAGGGGCTGCTGCTCTGTACCTCTGTTCCCCGTAGCGGTGCAGGGGAAGGATTTGTGCTCAGGGGTTCGCTGGCAGTTCTGGAACGTGCTCAGCTATGTGAAGAGCCTCTCCAGCCTTGGCGTTGCTGACAACAAACCCCAGCCAGCAGCAGGAAGCCTGAAGGCAGGGCAGGTAGTGCCCGGGGCAGGCAGCTCCTGATGGAGGAAAGGGAACAGCCCGGGGTGGCTCTGTGCCAGGGCTGTCACTGTTCTCGTGCACTGAACTTGGTCTCTAGTTCCCCACTGTAGCTCCCTGGAAGTCGAACATCTTGGCGCGATGGCAGAAGCACCCCCGCCTGCCCTGCACGATACAGTAAGTGCCTCGATGTTTTCTCCGTGGAGTGTCTCTGGGAATGGGTTTGGAGGCTGGAGGAGGGAATTTCTCTGTGAGATCCTGGGAATGCTGCCCCACAGGCACAATTCCCAGCTTCTACCAGAAATATTTGTTGTAAATATTGTCTGGGTGCCAGTGGGTGGCTTTATTCCCCATCTTCTACAGCTGCAGGAATACTGGCTGATCACGTGCTCTGGGTTGTTTCTACTGCAGAGTTTTCCGGAACGGGGATTTGCTGAGCCCTCCTTTCCCGCTGTCGCTCTCCACGAGCACCCCGCTGCAGTGGGACACGCTCCTGGCCACGCTGACAGGGAAAGCTGACCTGCGCAGCGGAGCCGTTAGCAAGTGGGTATCCAGACAAGGCACTGCTGGCTCCCCTTTCCTTATGTCCAGGACATAAGCAGCATTGATTAGCACAGAGGACTGGGAGATCAGACAGCTGCTTCTAGTCTGCTTTTGCAAACTCATTTGCCTTTCAGGGTCTTTGAAGCAGATGTCCTTTGTGAGGAGGGCTCATGTTGCTGGTGGTCTGGTGAAAAAGCGATAAGCAAACAGTAAAGCATGGCATAAAAAGGAGTTTATGTCGAGAGGGAGGGGCTTTTATCCAAAAAATACAGCCTACCTCCTCCTCATACACCGACTTACTGACACCCAAGGAGGAAGTTGAGATCTCACTGATCACTGGGTGTAATATTTCTGTGTACTTCCTTGGTTGATCCTCCCTGACTTGTCTCAGTCCTATTTATCACTTTGCATGTTGGCTTTCATGCTGAGGGGTTGTTTGGGGCTTTGTGACAGCTCTAAACCCTTTGCTGTCTCTTCCTCAAGGCTCTGCAGGCTGGATGGAACCCAGGTGTCTGGTGAGGAGGAGCTGGTGAATGGTCATTACTATGTGGCAGTGGGAAATGAGGAGTACAAAAAACTGCCTTACTTTGAGCTGCTGGTGCCCCAGGATTCTGCATGCAGGATGCTGTGGTACGTAGACTGCAGCCGAGTAGTTTAAAGAATCCTCTCTGTGGTGGTCTTCAGCTAAAGCCATCCTTTTTGTAGCCTTGCTGTTCAGTGCTGTCTGCTTCAGGGCTTGAGTTTTGCTTCACGTGTTGGAAGTTGAGGAAGAAAGAATGTGTTTTCAAAGCTTTTGGTGTAAGGGTTAGCCACTGCAATCCAGAGTTCAGTGCCAAAGAAAGCAAGTGGTTTGGTGGTTTCTCAGTTAAGTGTTCACTGAGCACTGAGGGGCATCAGATTTCACAGGCCGAGTGATACAACGGGATCTGCTGCGGAGTGTGCTCTACCTGGCTGAGAAAAAACACCTCCAGGGACCCTCTCTTATGGGAAAAGGGGAGATCGTGTCCTTCTACAGCTGACTTCTGCCTCACACTGAGAATCTGCTGTTTCTTTGTTACAGGAACCACCCAAATAGCAGGCGCAAAAAATACCGCAGAAGGGTAGGTGGCTCAGCTGGCGCGGGACTGCTTGTGCTGCGATCGCAGTTGCTTTTGTGCAGACATCCATCCACACGCAGGGGGTGCGTACAGCAACCTCCACTGCCAGCTGCCATGGCTACAGCATCCTTGCTTGGCACCCTTCCTGCAGGAGAGGAGCTAGAGACAGCTACGTGGCCGGCTCATGCTTGAATTAAATCTCACTGCCTGAAGAAAAACTCCTTAAGGTGGCCTCACTTTGGCTGATGGGCAGGGAGAATTCATCCTGGAGCTAGGATGTCTTTGCTGCTCACTGTGTGGGTAAAATGCCCAACAGAGACTACAGATACAACAGCTGGGCTGTCCTAGATTGTCCATTAAAATGTGCATCTGTGCTATTTTGCTTTTAAAATGTCTTTTTTTTTTTTTTTGCTTGTTTTCAGTTTGGTGAACTCTGTGCCACCTCCCAGGTCAGGGCTGGTGACTCTGCTCTTGCTGAACCACCCCAACAGGTAGTAGTGACTGCAAAAAGTGTTTTCTATGTTCTCTGTAGCTGTTTCAATTGTAGCATCAACTTAAAACCCCAGTCAGAGAATGCAGTGTTACAGCTGTGTACCGGTCAGGATCAAGGGGCACAGGGGAAAGCTGCAGTGTTTAGGCGACTGCCTCGCAAAACTTCTCTTGTTTTATAAACCGCTTTATCAAGAAGGCCTAAGCAGCGTGTGTGAATATTTCCAGCTGGACAGTCGCAGGGTACAGACCACAGGAGCTGTAGAGAAAGACAAGATCCCAGCTGCTCTTCCACACCTGCAAAGGCAAGGCAGGAAATCTCACCTCAAAGAGTCCATTTTCCACGCTAAACCCGTCCGTGCAGGACGAAACAGAAGGAGCAGCAGGAATGTGCAGCACTGGCCTGATCAAGGTAAAGGCTGTAAGTGTAGAGGGAGACTGGCTTTGCTTTGATGCTGAAGGACAAAATACCTGCAGATCTGAGAGAAAGCAGTGATGCATCCAATAACTTCTGTATTTCTGCTTCTTTCCTCTCCTCCTCTGGGCACATACAAGGACCTTTCTGAAGCCACAGCAAGACCAGGCCATGGCTATCTGCAATACCCATTGCACAGCTTTTTTTCTTTTCTTCTCCTCACAGAAGAAAGTGTCTATAAAACCAGAGATCCTAGAAAGGAGATGCGAGGTGCCCAGGAAGTAAAAGAGGACGAACGCACAAGGGTGCACGTACCCATTGAGCAGGTCTGAGGAATTATTTTCTACCTTGTTAGGAGTCTCACTGCTGCAGGGAACTATTCCTGGCCCCACTAGAATCTCTCGGTGCTGCAGGGTCTGCACAGCAGGGAGGCCAACTCCAAGCGCCAGCGCTTCAGAGACAGTCTGTGAGAATGCATCAATCAATAGTTTATAGCAATTGCTTGGGGAAGATCTTCAGTTTTCGTTTTAAGTCCTTTGTTAGGTTTATGAAGCTACCATGTGTAAAGATGAAAGTAACCACCAGAGGGAACTTCAGAAGCCAGAGGACAGTGTGTAACTGCAGGGCTTTGCCTTTTAGAAAGCCCAGAGATTGTCATCTGGGTAATGAACATTTCCCTTTGGGAATGTGAGTTACAGCTTCCCACTGCAGTACGGATATCAAAGGCTTTCCTGGATGGTTTTTTTTGTGTGTACTACCTCTCTGCTTACTCCTGTTCCAGAGAGTTGCAGAACTTATATCAAAAGACAGAATGATACACCACAGTAAGGTATTTATTCCACTTAATGGTTCTATGAAGTGTGTAAGATCCTTCCTGGCTGTGTTCACATTCCTTACACTAAAATTCAGTACCCCCAAATACAACGTGTTAAGCAGAACTTGCCTGTGGCCAGCTGAAGCTTAGAAGCTGGCATGGAATAAACCTGTAATTCCTAAAATGACAGAACACATTTATTAGATAGTAACAAGTTTAAACCCTTTTTTTAAAAGGGGAAACAAAATTCTAAAACAAAATTCTGTGTGAAAAATGTCTGTAAGATGCTTATTGTTTGTGGTGTATTAATGTTTTAAACTTTTCATAAGGACATTCAGAATTTATGTAATGGGATGATACACATCATATTGTAGGTGATTCACGGTTCTGCCTAGGTAGTCTCTTTGGATTAATTAGAACTTCAAAGGAAAACAACTCCTTTGAACTTAAATTAGAGAAAGCCCTAGTAAAGAATTAGCTAATGGCTCCTGACTTCTTGGCTCAACAGGGAGCCTGGTGGGCTGTGTTTGCTTTAGAGGCTGGGCCAGCATTTCTCAACGGGGTAGGCACTGTGATGCTGCTGCTTTCCATTGGCCTTCCCCCCCGCCAATCACACTTCTATACAGTTATTATTATTCAAATGTCACAGCTCCCCTTTGCAGTGGGAGAGCATTAGGCATTAAATAAATTACCTTTGAATTTAATGTAGAGACCCAAGTTTGCAAACCAAAGCCACGGTAAGACTGGAAACAGAATCCAGGAATTTAGTCCCAGAATCTTTCAGTAATAGTGAAGTGCTACATTAATAACTGTATTTCTTTCTCACCGCAAAAAGGCACAGACCTCAGCCAAATCACCAAAGACTGAGGCAAGGAAAAGGAATGGCAGCAACTCTGAGGATGAAAAGCACCCAACGATGTTGCCCTTGGCAGCAAAGAGCTCTGAGGAGTTCACAAAGGGACTGCGATGGGAGAAGAGGGATGACTAGGTACACAGCTGTCTGCGCAGCTGCAGGTAACTTCTGTAACACCACAGACTGGCCAAGATTTTTGATGAATTAACAAACTCTTCTAAAATCAAGCATCCTCATCATCTAGGCTTGAGAAGCGGAGCACCAGCGAGCAATGAATCAGATGCACAATGTTGTTAAATGATGAAGATCTTCCCCCTTTCCTCATCTCTGTGGTGTGACGATGTGGCAGAGCAGATGGCTGCTTTTCTGAACTCTAATTAAGCTGGTTTGTATCTGAACTTGGGAAGGAAGAATTACCAAACAGAGTACACGCCTTTATAACAAAATGTCTGCCAGGAAGCTTGTTCTATATCAGATGCTTCTTATGAAGAGATTTCATCACATCATTGTCCTTCTGATTTGGAATGCTTGGATAATGTGTACAGCAATCAAACCTGTTCCCAAAACTATATATATTTTGTTTCTGTTAGCTTTTTTTAGGAGCATCTGCCTCATTTAGGAAAAATCATAGTAATAAACAGCTCTTGTTTGAACCCTCTTTGTGCAAGGCTTTCTGTATTTCCCTCTGTGTTCCTGATTAACTACAAGGGTAACGAGATTTTTCCTGCTGTGATCTATCTGGTATTTTGGGCTGGTAATTTCACTGAAAAGAAAAACACCCTTCCTTCCCCAGGGGCAGAGGGCACTGCTGTTATTTTTCAGCTCTCTGCAAGACTCCAGTGCAGAAAAGCCATGTGGTAACCTCAGCGTAAGGGGCTGTGCAGCACGACCTGGTACGCTGCAGCTGAGCGCAGTGGAGGAAGCCACTTTCACGTGCTTGGCCACGAAAAGAGCAAGTTCCTAAATAGATTCCTTCTACAGAAAAACCACTTGGTCCCAGAAGCTCCCTTTGAACGATTTATTAACCATTTATTATCCCTCCATTGCTGAACAAGACAATTCAATCATCCCTGCCTTGAAACACCCACAGACAAAAAATTCCTTAACTCAAGACATTAAATAGGATGTCCTTGCAACATGCCTTGTTCCACCCTGGTGCTCAGGGAATGCAGTCCACGTTTTCATGGTTTTTGACAGCTGTGTGTCAAAATACAGCTTCCTAGGTGCAGCTGAGCCAAAGGGTCTGCTGCTGAGCCAGAAGCCCCCCCTTCAGCCACGGGGGTTACCTTTGAACAGGTTCTCTGCTTCTTGCTGCGTCTCGTTCATGAACCAGCTACACAGAGGGTGACTCCTAGGACGGTGAGCAGCATTCCTGCCACAGCCCCTGCAGAAATGAACAATAATATGTTGGGAACTTACATAGTTCAACACTAGTCACATCCTCTCATTGCTAAATACGTGATGCTCAGGTGTCGTGGTAAATAGGAGAGCATAAATGTCTGGACTGGGCGAGTTCTGAAGGGGTCTGGATGTTTGGACTGCCTGTGTACATTGGGCAAAGCCCGTTTCTAAGAAAATGCTGATGCTGTACGTCTGGCTAGTGAGAACCAGCCTTCAACAACACAAAACCATTTTAGTGTATTCCTACAGCTGTTGTGCCAGGACCCGATGTTTTTAAGCTTTCAAGTTTCCTGCCATTTTCTAACTTTCGGAGCAGGGTAATGTTATTGTAGGATGTAAGGGAAGGAAAGAAAGATGGGTGCTGACATCTGGGGGCTTATGGAGCATTCCTTTTCCATGGTGGCTGTATTATTTAGACGTCTTCTTATGATTAAACATCTAGTTAGATAAAGGCTCAGGCCTGAAAACTCTGTTAGCTTAGAATAGCCAATTCTCGCTTCAAATTTACTAGCCCTGCCCACTTACAAGTCTGTTTCACTTCCCTTTCAGGTTCCGTAGCAAGTACTACTACTTAACTAGTTAAAGCCCTTCTGTGGGTATTTGCTGTTTTTCAGGAGACCAGAGGGAAGCCCACACTATTAAGTCAGCAAATAGGTGCAGGAGACAATGTGAGGAAATGTTTTAAGTGTAACTTACTTTTACCACCGAAGTCCTCTCCCAGAATCCTCCCAGTCACCAGCGTGACTATCAAAGCCAGGGAGTTACAGAGTGGTACTGCCAGGGACAGATCTGAAGTTGAACAATTTTAACACAAACAGTTGAAAATGGCTAATCTTGTACAAATTGTAAGACACTTGTTTTATTTGTGATTATTACAAGACAGCTGCTTGATGTTTAGCTGAGTCACCAGAGTAATCAATAGCACTGATCCTCCCAAAATCCCAATCAACCCACTCCACGAAAGCAACAAGAACTAACCTGCGGATGCCAAGGTGAGGTAGAAGAGGAGAGATCCACCTTGATTGAGCAGAAATGGCACCATGTACTGCAGGAAGAGCACAAGCCTCTCAGCTGCTGCTGGCAAACCCACCAGGCACCCCCAGAGAGCGGGCAGCAAAGGAGCCCAGACCCGATTGTCCTGTGCTGTGTTTGACAGCAGAAATGTGGCACGCTGGCGATTCTGCTGCCAGTCACAAGCTGCTCAATGTCTTAGTTCCCCAATCTGCAGAAAGCCCCCGTGCTTATTTCATGTAAAATATGAGGGTTAATGACTTGCTGCCTAAGAAAACAGTCTCAATTCTGCAAAGGAAGAGCAGTGCTATAGACAATTAAACTAAATATTATGGAAAATAAAGAATTCTGATGATAGATGGAATATTTAACAGTTTAAATAAAAGTATCAAGCCCAGAATTAAACAGGTAGGAATGATCCCAAAGACAGTTTGACAGCCTGCCTGGGAGCCCGGACAGGGTCGCACCTTGTAGTTGAGGCCCAGAAAGCGGATCTCGGCCAGCAGCTGCTGCAGGCGGCCCTGGCACCGCACCTCCTCCAGCCCCGCCGCGCCCGTCCGCAGGAACGGCCCGGTGCTGCCCCACAGCACGGCCACCAGCACCAGCGCCGCTGCCTCTCCTGCGGCACAGCCTGGGCTCAGCGGCCTGATGGCCCCAGTGGGGGGGATCTGCCATCACCGCCCTCAGAGGGCCCGCCCGTCCTCATCTCCCTGCAGAGGGCCTGGCCTGGCCCACAGCCATCCCCCATCAGGGACAGCCTTCACCAGCCCAGCTCGCTGCTGTCTCCCATCGTGAAGGAACCCACCCTGGCCCTGCTGCCGCATCCCCCTCTGGGAAGGCCCCTCACAGGGCCCGGCCCGCGGCCACACTCCCTCAAGGAAAGCATCAGAGCCAGCCGAGCCCGTGGTCACACTCCCCCCCGCCCAGGGAATGCCCCACCGCAGCCCCGGCCGCCTGTGGCCATGTTCTCCCTTCAGGGAAGGCCTCACAGCCAAACCCCCGGCCACATCCCCCTCAGGGTAGGCCCCACAGGAGCCGCGCCACGGCCCCGTCCCACTCTCAGAAAAGGCCCCCCCGGGGCCCAGCCTGCCGCCACATCCCCCCTCAGGGAAAGCCCCACAGGGATCCAGACGGTGGCTATTTCCCTTCCCGAGGGAAAGCCCCGTTCCGGGCAGACCCTTTCCCGCCCGGGAGCGGCCTCCCCTCAGCCCCGGAAGCTCACCCACGGGCGCCATAGCGACGGTGACGTATTTCCGCCGCGCGTGCCCTCTGACCCGGAAGCGATCGCGCGTGCCTCTCGCCTCAGCGCTGCCGCCATGGTGAGAGCGGGGCCGGGCCGGGGGTAGTGGCCGGTGGTCGGGCGGCGCAGGGCCCCCGGGCCGGGGCTCCTGGGCCCCGGGGGAGTGGAGGGAGGTGACACTGCCGCCCCCCAACTCCTCCGTGGCCCAGGAGCCCCGGTCCGGGGGCTGAGGCCGTGCCTCGCCTGAGGCATTAAATGACGTCTCCGCCCTTCGCAGAAGCCGATCCTGCTGCAGGGCCATGAGCGCTCCATCACGCAGATCAAGTACAACCGGGAGGGAGACCTGCTCTTCACCGTGGCCAAAGATCCCGTGAGTGCGGCGAGCCCTGCCCGCCACCCCCCTCCCCGCCCTTCCCCGGGTGCAAACCAGCCCCCACCGGGATAATTGAACGGCTCTTCATCAGTCCCGTTAATTAGTCCGTTTGGTAAGAGGGGTGCTTGGTTATTTTCTTCTCGCAGATTGTCAACGTGTGGTATTCAGTGAATGGAGAGAGGCTCGGCACCTACAACGGCCACACAGGAGCCGTCTGGTGCGTGGATGCAGACTGTATCCTTTGATCGCAGAAACCAGTTTGTCTGTCCCGTATATTTTCTTTACAGTGATTCACTTGAGCTGATTGCTCCCAACTGCTGCACTGTTTCCTCTTGAAGAGGAGCACAGGGGAGATACAGTGTGTTTAACTCTTCTGCTGTCTTTCCCTTACTCCATTTTTTGGGTATTTTTCTTTCTGGGCTGTTGTTTGAAGTAACATGTGCCGTGTTGCCCCGTCTGCTCTTGTTTGTGCATCGTTGCTTTTGCTGTGGTGGCCCTGGGAGCTCAGGGAAGGTGTCTTGAGTTGCACAAGGTCTTCCGTCTCCTATGTGGGCAGCAGGTAGTGGAGACAGAAATGTGCAAAGGTTGTGTTAATGCAAGAGCTGGAGCCTTTCTCTTTAACATTTCAAGAGGAAAGTTGTGGGGTTTGTAATGGGAGCACTCAGACTGCGTGTCTGTCTGTACTGGAGTATTGCCGGTCTTGGAATGGATGTTGCCCAATCTCTGTGTGATACAGCTTTTTAATCTTGTGCATAAATATTCTCTGGGTACCTAGAGAGTAGCTTTTTGGGGCTGAAAACATGCTGGTATTCCCTAACTGGTGACCTAGGGGACACGCGACATGTGCTCACCGGCTCTGCGGATAACAGCTGTCGGCTCTGGGACTGTGAAACAGGTAAAACTCTTCTCTCCCCACATAGCTGCGTTTGAGTCACAGCTCTGTCCTGACGTGAAGTCTGCTAAGCCTGGAGGACGTGGTGGCAGCATAATGTGCTTGTTTGCCCCTCTGAAAGAGGTTTGAATCTGAACTCGGGCTGCTGGAGGGGAGGGTTTCTGTATGTGCCTGGTTTCTAGTGAATATTTAGTGAATTTACTCACTCTACCACCCAAGTAGTCAAAACATTTGGCTAGACCTTGCAGCTCACCAAACTTTCTTGTCAGCTACACCTGATGCTTTCATCCTCCCTCTGACCCTGCTGTTCAGCTGCTCGTTTTCATTAATCTTGCAGTAAAATATCCAGTGAAGTGACGGTTTCTGCTCTGTGTTCAGGAAAGCAGCTCGCCCTGGTGAAGACCAGCTCAGCGGTGAGGACGTGTGGCTTCGACTTTGGAGGAAACATCATCATGTTTTCCACGGACAAGCAGATGGGATATCAGTGTTTTGTGAGCTTCTTTGACCTCCGGGACCCCAGCCAGATCGGTGAGGAATCTGGGCCAGCGCCTGCACCAGGGAATAAGGGGAAGCGTTGAGCGCTGGAGCCGGTGCCACTGTGTCTGTCTATCTGTCTCCTTCCTTCCTTCCTGCAGAGAACAACGAGCCTTACATGAAAATCCCCTGCAGTGACTCTAAAATCACTAGTGCTGTGTGGGGCCCTCTGGGAGAGTTCATCATCGCAGGACATGAGAGCGGAGAGCTGAACCAGTTCAGTGCCAAGGTCAGTCTGATAAAGAACAGCATCTCCCTCAGGCAGCAGTGCCTGTGGGAGGATATTGCAGCATTCCTGTTATGATCATGGGACAGAGTATGGGCTTTTTGGCTCAAACCAGCACCCTCATGGGAGGATAGTTAAAATACGCAGCTCCCTTGAGCAAGGCTGATGTGCCAGCATCAGCCCTGCTGCTGACAGCGACATTTCCTAAATTATTTTTAACAAGGAGGTTGCATGTACACTCACTTCACTTGCCAGCATGCTGAAACTGCCTTCTTTACCCTTCAGTCAGGGGAGCAGCTTTCAAACATCAAGGAACACACCAAGCAAATCAACGATATTCAGACCTCCAGGGACATGACCATGTTCATCACTGCCTCCAAGGACAACACAGCCAAGGTGAGGCCTCCCATTGGAAATGCAGCAGACTGTTAATATTTGCTTGCCAGGACCTCTGCTCAGAGCCGTGGCTATCGCAGAGGTTTGCTCCTTAGAAATTTGAGTAAGTGGAAAGTCAAAGCTTAGTGGGAAAGCTCAGTGAGAAAGCAGAGGTGCCACCACGTTAAATTAGAGGCCAGGCATTGAAAACACCATTGCCAAAATATGTGTAGTTTGCTATCTCTGGAGGGTGGTAGAGGTGAGATTTACCTTGGGCCAGTATTTTGGGATTCTGGGGGAATGTTTTTGAGATTTGGGTGCCCATGAGCAACTGTAGGGCGAACATCTGCCCAGGTGAGGCCTAGCAGCTAGACTTGTGTGAGTTAATTGTGCTGGCAGCCCTCTTGCAGAATAACTCTCTCCCTTTTGCCTCCTAGCTATTTGATTGCACGACACTTGAGCATCTGAAGACATTCCGGACGGAGCGACCGGTGAACTCTGCTGCACTCTCCCCCATTTTTGATCACGTAAGAATGAGTTTGCTCATTGTAACGGTCTTACTGTGACCCCGCGTTGTCCCAGGTAGCTGGAAGGCAGAGTGTCACCAGTCCACCTAAAAAACGACTGCGGGGCGGGTCTGGGGAACTTTACTGCAGCCTGGTGCAGGGAACGTGGCTTTGTGTCCTCAGATCTTCAAATGAGTGTGTCTGGGAGGTGGGAACTTCTCCGGGGCTGGAGTCAGGCCTGTTCATGAGTTTGTGGGACCTGCTGGGTTAGGAGGAGGATTCCCCAAGGCTTGACTATTTCCTCTCCCTGCTGCTGCGGAGCGTGTGGTGTAAGCAGCACTGAAGTGTTGTGGCTTCTCTCCTTTGCAGGTCGTGCTCGGTGGTGGGCAGGAGGCCATGGATGTGACCACGACCTCCACCAGGATTGGCAAATTTGAGGCCAGGTTGGTCCTTTTCCTCTGGCAGGGCTGAGCCCTTACCGGGAGGACTCCTGACAGCCCAGGGATGCCCTTCCCAGAGCAGTGTTGGAGGAGTCTTTAAACTTGCAGAGATTTTTTTGAGGAAACCCTGACTGTGTCCCTAACCAGGCTCCTGACTTCTTGTGATAATTTAAATCTTCTTCCTTCTCTCAGATTCTTCCACTTGGCTTTTGAAGAAGAGTTTGGCAGAGTGAAGGGTCACTTTGGTCCGATAAATAGCGTTGCTTTTCACCCCGACGGGAAGAGGTGAGGATCTCTGTGCGTCTTGCAGCGTGCCCCAGTCAAGCCTAGTGCCCCTTGGTTCGGGTATGGCTGGGCTCAAGGAGCTCTGCAGTGGGAACAGAGCCAGCACCTTCCTTAATTCTCCCATCCCAGCCCTGCTGCCTCCTGCCAGGCTGGCCGGGGGGTTCACTTATGTGCTGCTGCACATTTTAGCTGCGTCACTGATACTTTTTTTTTCCTCTTGTGACTCCTTTAGTAGTTTCTGGAGGGGGTTGTGAGAACTGTTTGGTATAAACCTAGAGGCAGTGAGCTCCTGACAATATTGGTGACTTTTGTCTTTCCTCCTGTACAGTTACAGCAGCGGGGGTGAGGATGGCTACGTTCGCATCCACTACTTCGATCCCCAGTACTTTGAGTTTGAATTTGAAGCTTAAACGAAGACTTCCTCTCCTTTTTCCTCCTCCAACCCATTGCCCAGTCCATCGGCTCCTGCGTAGAACTGTTGTAAGGCCTGAAGTTAGTCTGCTCCACAGGAGGCAGCGGGAAGCGGTTAGCAGCAAATTCAGGGGTTTTGTGAAGGTGGGGAACTAGAAATCCAACCTCCTCAAAAAGGCAAGACTGGCTTTCACAGGGAGTAGAGTGAAGGCAAGGAGGGGAGTTGGGTTGGCTGCCTGCCCGCCCCTGGCAACGTGAGCTTCCTACCCCGCTGGGCATATTTATGTATGGGGGGAGAAAAAAATATCATCAGGAAATAAATAGAAATCTTTTATAAACACAAGGAAAAGCACCGCTGTGGGGTTGGGTGGTTTTTTTTTTTTTTCATTCTGCAACAAAATTATCCTGAGTGCTTTGCTTTGTTGGCCATGCCTGGCTCCCACCCCTGGGCAGCCAACACTGCTGTGGCTCCTGGGGCCTCTGTCCACCCCGGGTTAACCCTTTCCTGGGGAGGAGCAGCAGCTCTGCTTCAGGTCTGGCCCTGAACAGGCTGGAAGCGCAGCAGCCAGTCATTGTTTTCCAGATGACACACACACACACCCAGTTCTGGTGCTTTTTGTTTATTTGCTGGACTGACCCTGAGCCAACTTTCCTCATGGAAGAGTTATTTCCTGCACTAGGACGCTTGTGTTGCAAATCCTCATCCTTCCAGCCCTCTCGCCTGTGTCTGTCTGTCTGGAGGGGTGGTTTCTATCTCTTTCCTTCCTCAAAACTGGGTTCAAGGGCAGATTTCCTGGGCTGGCTCCCAGGTGGGAGCGACTGATGCAACGCTTAAACTGCAGCCAGCGTGCCCTTAGTGGAGAGGGTGTTGAGGTTTTAGTGTGTTCTGCTGCTTAGTTTTCCCTGTGCCAGGCACGCCGCGGCAGGAGCTGCCAGGGGGCGGGGGGGGGCCGATTGCTGCTGGGCACATCGACCTCCCGCTGCGCTTCTGCTCCGCCGACGGTCCAGGTATGAGCGCTGGGGAGGAGAGCGGGAGCGGGGCTGCTCCTGCCCCTATGTAAGAGCAGAAAAGCAGGCGTGGGCTGCGAGAGAGAGCGCTTTACTGAAACAAGCTCAGTCTGCCCAGCCCCCAGGCTGCGAAAGGGGGGCTGTGCCCCCCTCCCAGAGCTGTCCTCCGGCTCCGTGGGGCCTGTGTCCTGCACAGCGCTTCCCACGGCAAAGCTGCAGCGTCGCCTTGGCCTGGCAGCCTGCAGGGACCAAATTCCCTACGCTGCCATTCATCTTCCGTTCTCCGGCCGGGCAGTGGGGTCAGAGAGGGACCGGCTCAGCCTGTTCCCTGCGCTGTCCTTGACGGGGGGCTCGTTGCCCTCTACTAACTGCTGGATCTCTGCCCAGGCCTCATCCAGGTACTGGGATGAACGGATCCAGCGGAAGAATAAACCTAGGAGAGAAGGGGCTGTGTCTTGTTTCAGCCCTGCCGTAGCCCTGTCAAGAGAGGGAAAAGCAGAGCAGCTTTCCCTCCCCCAGCCCAGCTCAGAGCTGAGGCTGGGCCTGAAGAGCACAGGACCCAGCTTACCTTGCCAGAGCTGGATGCTTTGGGGCTCGACCGAGGGCCAGATAACCAGGGCGTTGGGCAAGTAGAGAGGGTTCAGGTACTTCTTCCTCTCCCCAGGCTGGTTCAGCCAGGCCCAGAGGGAGTGCGTGTTCTCCTTCACTTTACACAGGCACCTACGGGAGAGTCAAGATGCGTTTCAGTCCCTGCCAGGGATTGTGGGGCCGAGTTTGACCCAAGCTGTGACCAGGAGGGCAGCAGGAAGGCAGGGGCAGCCCCCCCCCCCTCCTCCACTTGCCTCTCCTTCTCGTTGTTGCAGAGGAAGGTGCCATAGGCGGAGGTGTAGGCGTTGTCAAAGAGGGTGAGGAGGAGGCGCTCGCCGAACTCCAGGGAGAAGGGGAACTGCCGGCTCAGCTGCCACACGCAGTCGAGGAAGAGGAGGAAAAGGGGCGCCTCCTGCTTCAGCCGGGCGTGGGAGTAGGCAGAGCGGGCGCAGCGGAGGTGGAAGGGGTGACCAGCCTGTGGGGACCCCCCCCAGGGGGAATCATGGGGGTGAAGGGGAGCGGGGGGGTTGCCCAGCCAGGCTGGGATCCCCGTTGCCCTCACCACTGCCGCTCTCACCTCGATCCACTCCCGCTCCAGCAGCCCCTGGAAACCTGCCAGCGTGCGGCAGGACGGGTCCAGGATCACCTGGGCCAGCGCTGTCACCAGCAGCGTCGTGTCCGTCCCCTCCGCCCCGTGCACCAGCACGTTGGCCTCCTCCCTGCGGGTGATCCCAGGGTGATGCCTGAGGTTTGGGAAGGCGTTGAAAGGAGCGGGGGGAAGCGGGGCATCAGCCTCCCCTTACCTGTCCATGCACTGTGCAGCCAGGCAGGCCGTGCTCAGGGCCGCCTTGACGTGGCTGAGCCAGCGGCAGCTCTCCAGCCGGTTCAGCCACCGGTCCATGTTGATCGTGGTGTCGTTGCAGGCGTCCACCAGCTTAATAAAACTCTCCTGCAGCGGGCGGCCTCTGGGGGGGGCGGGAAAAGCAGCGTCAGGCGCTTGGTGAATTTTTCAGAGGGGGCTGGAATCCCCGTGCTGTTGGCAGGGTAGGGTGATCACCCGTGTCATGAGAGCGCCAGGCCTCAGCACAGCCCCTCACCTCTCCAGGGGCCGGTGCAGCCTCCTCCACTGTGGGTAGGAGGATTTGGGCTCCGTGCCCCCCCCTGTCATCCGCGCCTGCTTCGCCGCCTGGGCCGACCGCGTGTCGATGATAAAGCCCCGTTCCCCCTCATCCAGGACCGTTCCCAGCAGCATCTCGTCCTCACGGCAGCGCTTTCGGTTGGGGCCCGTCAGCGGCTGGCTGCTGCGGAGCATCGCCTGCGGGGTGAGGGACGGCGGGCAGCCAGAGCTGGGGGGCTCCGGGGGATCCCCACAGGATGGGGGGGGCTTCGAGCCACCTTCGCCCGAGGGCTGGCAGGGGCGGGAGAGGGGAGAGGGGGCAGGACAGGGCGATGGGACTCACGGTGCCGTTCTTGGGGTGGTAGTAGCTGAGGACGGGAAATCGCCCGCCCTGCCGGAAACGGGCAGCCTTCCGCAAAGCGTCATCGTCCACCGCCGCCGGCACGATGACGGTGGGAGGGTACGTGGGGCAGGTGGTGAAATCCCGGTTCACGTCGCTCAGCCGCCACTGGCTCGTCTGGGGGAGACGCGGGGTTGGGGGGGGGCTGCCTCAGGGGCCTCCCTGGCAGCGTGAGCCCCGGCAGGTGGCCCAGCATGGGTCGGGGGGAGTCGCTTTCACCCCCCCCAACTAGCCCCGCTGGGTCTCTCCCTTCCAGGCTCACCTGCGAGGCGATCTGTTGGAAGTACTGCTGGAGGGGGAAAAGGTGCCATCCTTCCTCGAGCTTCAGGCTCTGGGGTCTGTAGAAGAACGGGTACATCATCATCACGGAGTCCACCGAGGAGAGGGCCTGGAGCGGGAGCAAAGGGGGAGCTGGTCACGGGTGAGGTGGCTGTGAAAGTCTGGTGAGGGCTCTGGAGCACAGGTCTGATGGGGAGCGGCTGAGGGAACTGGGGGGGTTTAGTCTGGAGAAGAGGAGGCTGAGGGGAGACCTCATGGCCCTCTGCAACTCCCTGAAAGGAGGGTGCAGAGAGGGGGGATGAGTCTCTTGAGCCAGGGAACCAGCGGCAGGCCAAGAGGGAATGGCCTCAAGCTGCGCCAGGGCAGGGTCAGACTGGCTCTTAGGAAGGATTTCTTTGCAGAAGGGGTTGTTGGGCGTTGGAATGGGCTGCCCAGGGCAGGGGGGGAGTCCCCATCCCTGGAGGGGTTGAAGAGTCGGGTTGACCCAGCGCTGAGGGATCTGGTGGAGTTGGGAACGGTCAGGGTGAGGTTCATGGTTGGGCTGGAGGAGCTTCAAGGGCTTTTCCAACTGAGATGATTCTGGGATTTCTGTGTCCCCAGGGCTCTGCCAACCCCTTTCCCCTGTCCCAGCTGCCAGCGAGGGCTGGGCAGGCGGGTGCTGCCCCACAGGTACCTGGTGCCAATGCTGCCCAGGAGCGGAGTGTTTACCCCCGTTGGTGACAGCCCGAGAGCAAACACTGCAGGCGGCCGCTTTCTCCTGCCAACCTTTGCACCCTGGCGTGGCTCGGGCCGGGCTCTCTGCCCGCCCAGCACCTCACCTCGATGGAGCTGGCGATGTTGAGACACTCCTCCATGCCTGGGATCTCCAGCTGCAGCACCTTCAGGTCTTTGCACCGGAGCGTGATGGTGCCGGAGGAGTTGGCGAGCCTGGGGGGGGGGCCAGGAGGAGGGTCAGGCCTGGCTGTAGGTCCGTGCATGCAGACAGACACACAGACAGACACGGGACAGCGCTGAGCTGCCCTTTCCCCCCTCTCCGGGAGAGCTGAGTGGGGCAAAGCAGGAGGGCTGTGCTGGTGTGGGTGCCGAATCGCTGGCTCTCAGCTGGCACCGCCGGGATTTCCACCATCACCACCGCGGTGGTTCGCACAAAGCCGGGCACTGCTGGGCGGGTTAGCAGAGCCAAGAGAGCGTTAAAAGCCAAACCTGGTGTCTCGCGGGGAGCCGTTAGTCCGGGGGGGCTGGTACCAGCCTAAATTCTGCACTCTGAGGCATGGAGGAGAAGAGGAGGTCAATGCCTGGCACCGCGACCATCCCCCGGTGTGGGCCATGGGGAAGAGGAGGGCCGAGGCGCGGGGGGCAGCGCCGTGGGGCGGCCGTGCTCTGCGGCGGGGGATCTCCTCCAGCTAAGGCAGGGGTGACGCCGCTAGAAGGGAGCGCGGGGCCGGCCGTGGGGAGAAACCCACCTCTTCTCCACGGCGTCCACGTTGCGGATGAGCAGCCAGAGCTCCACGGTGCCGGCCTGGCCGTCCCCCCCGGGGCAGGAGGAGAGGAGCAGGTGGTGGCTGGTGATGCACAGGGTGCCCTTCACCGCCGGCAGCCCCGCGCACGACAGCAGCACGTTCTCCACCGTCGCCGTCTTGATCAGCTCTGAGAACTCCATGGCGGTGCCGGCAGGAGCCCCTTCTGCCAGGCGCAGGGACCTGCCGCCGGCGGCTGCCGCGGGGCTGGAGGGAGAAAGGGGAAATCCTGCAGCGGCACGGCCCAGCCTGGAAACCCGCTCTTCCCTCTGCGTCACGCTGGGGCCTGTGGCCTCACCCCCCTCTTCGTGTTTACATTGTCACCTAGAGCATATGGAGCTTCCTCGCTGCCACAGGCAGGGGAGGGTGACGTTTCCTCCCCCAGCACCGCTGTCGTTGCAGATGGGGAAACTGAGGCACAGGGTGCTGAGCTGGCTCCAGGCTTCCCGGCAGCACCCAGAGCCCAGGGGAGGTCCCGCGGCTGCGCTGCAGCGGGGGGAATTTTTGGGTGGCTGGTGACAAATGCAGCTGCTGCCTCGCCGGGAGCAGCTCTGGGGCCTGCGGCGGGGCCTGACGTGCTGGGGCTGTAACGGGGCTGCACCGGCCGCTGCCAGAGCCCCCGCGCCAGCCTGAGCCCCGCGCCCACGGCCACCCACGGGCTCTGCCTGCTCCCACAGCCACCCACGGGCTCTGCCTGCACCCACAGCCACCCACGGGCTCTGCCTGCACCCACGGCCACCCACGGGCTCTGCCTGCACCCACGGCCACCCACGGGCTCTGCCTGCACCCACGGCCACCCGCGGGCTCTGCCTGCACCCACAGCCACCCGTGGGCTCTGCCTGCACCCACAGCCACCCGCGGGCTCTGCCTGCAACCACAGCCACCCGCGAGCTCCACCTGCACCTACAGCCACCCGCAGGCCCGGGGATGGAGCAGAAGCTGCTGCCAAGTACCCTGGGTGAGGAGGAGGAGGGTGAGCAGTGGGCAGCGCTGCCTGACCCGGCCACCCCTGTGCTTACCTGCTCAGGCTCAGCTGCAGGCAGGGACCTCGGGGTGCAAGTGGAGGATCTCGGGGTGCAAGCAGGGGACTGTGGGGTGCAAGCGGGGGACCTCAGAGTGCAAACAGGGAACTGCTGGGCATAAGCCAGGGACCTCAGCGTGCAAGCAGGGATCTTGGGGTGCAAGCAGGGGACCTTGGGGTGCAAGTAAGAATCTCAGGGTGCAAGCGGGAGACTGTGGGGCGCACCAGGGATCCCGGGGTGCAAGCGGGGGACCCCAGAGTGCGAACAGGGAGCTGTTGGGGGCAAGCGGGGGAGCTCGGGGTGCAAGAGGGGGGGCTCAGGGTGCAAGCAGGGAGGCGGGCGATGCCCCGCACAGCCCTGCCATGCCGGCGGGGACGGCGGCTCCGCGCAGGGCTCCGCGCCCGGCGGATGTCGGGTTTAAGGTGGCCCGGCCCCGGGGCGGCTCCGCCGGTGGGCAGCGGGTGTCGGGGCTCCGCTCCCCGGGGGTGGGATCCCGGGGCGGGGGGGGGGTGGGTGGGGGGTATGTGTGTGTGTGTGTGTGTGTGTGTGTGCACCGCGTGGGGTGCGAGAGCAAGAGAAAACGCTTGGGCCCGCGGGAAGGGACACGCGAGGGGACACGGGGGCTGGCTTCTTGGGGGCGACTCGGGGCGGGGGGGGGACTGTCCCCGGGGCAGGCGGTGCCTGTGGGGTGCAGCCGAGACCCGTAACCCACCGCCGCGGCTCCCGGACCCGCCCCGGGCAGCGCTTGCACCGCCGGGGGGGGGGGTGAGGGCAGCGGATCTGACCCGGTTCCACCTTAACGGCCCGGCTGGGATGCGGGACCCCAGCTGCCCCCCCCCGGCTCCTCGCCCAGTCCCTCACCCCCCCGCAGCCCCCCCCCGGTTTCTTTTTCCTTCCTTGGGCTTTTTTTTGCCCCGGCCGGGTGCGGGAGGGCGGCTGCGCCCGCGGATAAATCATCCCCGCTCCTCCTTGCCAGTAGGTCCCGGGGAAGGCTTCCTCCGGGGAAGAGGGAGTCTCCTCCCAACCGGAGACAACAATGCTAAAAAAGAAAAGAAAAGGAAAAAAAAAAAACCAAAAAAAGCCCAAACCGTCACCGAACAAACAAAAAAAACCCCCTCCTTTGCACTCCTCTGGATAAGGAAAGTTCCTGCCCGTTGGAATTGTCCTCGGTGCCCCCAACCTTTATTGTTCTGAGGGTGAATAAATAACCGGGACGTGGGTGCAGTTGTGGGGAGAGGGTGGGTGCCAGTGCTCAGGGTGCTCCTCACTCTGTAGGTGCAGCGGGGCAGAGACTCCGTTTGCGCGGGGGCTTTGAGGGGGGAGAGGTCACCCACGGGTTTTAGGGGGCTCTGGCGGGTGTCACCATGCCCTTTGGTGAGCTGAAGTTCAAGGAGCTGGGCGAGGAGGAGCCCACCTGGGAGGAGGAGAGCCTGGACAGCGTGAAGGCGCTGACGGCCAAGCTGAAGCTGCAGACGCGGAGACCTTCCTACCTGGAGTGGGAAGCCCGGGTGAGGGGGCAGCCCTGGCGCAGCCGGACCCCCGGGGGGGCACGGGGGGCAGAGCAGGGCCCTGGGCACCCCGAGGATGAGGAGGAGTGGGATGGTGGCGTCTGTGGCTTCGCCACCGTGGAGGCGGCTCTGGAGTGGCTCAGGATGGAGCTGGTGAGTAGCTGCTGGTGGGATGGGGGGCACGAGGGGTGGGCAGGGGCTGGGCCCCAAGGCAGGGACGGGGCCTCGGGGTTTCTCCGCACAAGGGGAGCGTTTGCAGCCCGACCTCCCGCAGCAGCGACGGGACGTGCTGGGCTCAGGGTGCTCCAGCCGTAGCACAGGGCTTTGCTCCTTTGCCCAGCACGGCCGGTGTACGTGGATTTTTTGCAAGGCCGCGTGTGGCTCTGCAGTGCCACAGCTCTGCCCGTGTCCCCCGCGCAGCGCCGGGGGTCACAGCTCTGTCAGGGTCTGCACTTGTCACCCCCTCCTGCCTGCGCACGGCTGCGGTGGGCTTCCTTGGTGTGGCACAGCCGTGGTGGCTTTCCTGGGGTGGCACAGGCAGCAACAACCACGTGGCTACAAGCCCACCCGAGCTGACCCCGTGCCGTCACCCCGCTGCAGGGCCTCGTGCCGACTCCGGGACTGTGTGCGCGGGCTCTGCGCTGATCCCGGCGCCACGTCTGCGCGTGGTCCCTGCTGGATTTGTGCCCTGCCCCAGCGTTGCTGCTTCCCCAGTGGCCGGTCCTGCTGTGGCCCTCACACCCGTCCTGTCCCCCTCCCCGGTGCAGCGGGAGATGCAGGCTGTGGACCAGCGCCTGGCGCAGCAGCTGATGCGCCTGCGGGCGCAGCTGCACCGGCTGAAGGTGGAGCAGGCCTGCCACCAGCACAAGGAGATGCTGGACGACGCTACCTTCGGCCTCGAGGGCTGTGAGGAAGACTCGGACCTGCTCTGCAACATCCCACCCAAGGCCGCCTTCCTGCTCTCCATGCCGCTCAAGCACATCGGTGTCACCCGCATGAACATCAACTCCCGACGGTTCTCCCTCTGCTGAGAGCAGTGGGACCCCTCAGAGTGCTTAGTACTGAGCCCGGACTGGAGCCTCGTGGGCACCCATGGGTGCATCCAGACCTGGTAGGGCTCAAGGGTCCTTCCCAAAATGCTCTGGGGACTGGGGAGCTCCCTCGGGGCGGGCAGTGCTGAGCCCTGGTGCTGCCAGCCCTGCCCTGGGGACAACGCCGTGCCACCATCCCCATTGGGCACAGGGTGTTTTGGGGCACCCAGTGCCCTGTCCCTAAGAATGGTGGGGTCAACCACAGTGGAAAATATGGGGAGCAGCCCCTTGAGGAGGAATAAAAGGAGGTGAAGGTGAGAGCTGATGCTTTTTTCCTGTTTTTACATGCACCCAGCCTCCAGATGTGGCTCCCGGCCCTTCGCTGTGGGGGACCTGGGGGTGGCAGAGGGGACCATGCTGCCATCGCCCCTTCCCCGGCCACACCCCAGGGCTCTGGCTTGCAGGGTGGGTGGCTTCTCAGGGGTTTCTGCTGCAGGATGGTGCTGTGCCAGAGACGGTGTCTTTGCTTCTGGTTGCCAGCCCCTTCCCGGATGCCCCTGGCAGCGGGTGGGTGCTTGGGCTGCATCGTTGCAGGAAATGCTCGTCACCAAACCAGCTGTGAACAGAGGGGTTGTTTTTGAGGCTTGAGGCCAGGAGGTGCTGGGGGCTGTGCTCGGGGTTTGGCAGCCCCCACACCCCCATCCTGACCCATCTCCGACCCCCTGCAGCACTGCACGGGGAGCAGGAGGGATCCTGGGGGTAGTGCCAGCCAGCGTTGGCAACGTTGCCGTCACCAGAGGGGTTTGCTTTTGGCTTTTTCCCTTCCTCCATTAACACCAAACCCTTTACAAAAGAAGTTGCCGCTTGGGGATGAAATTTTCACAGACCGTTTTTAGCAAGCAGTGCTGGGGAAGAAGTGGGGTGACCCAGGCAAGCTGTGGCATGACCCAGGGATAATCTGGGGGGCTGCTTCTCCTTCCCAGGGTAGCAGCAGGACACGGGGAGACCCCGACGTGCACTCCGAGGCTGTGGCACGCCCCAGGGCCTGGCAGTGCTCCCCATCACCCACCCTTTGCCTGGGGCACCCGTGGTGTTGGTGAGCACAACAGAATGGGGCTGCACAGCTGCCCCTGGGAAATGTCCCTGCCAGGGTGGATGCTGCGTCCGGTGCTGCTGCTGCGGTGCCCCCCAAGTTGCCGCAGCCCCCCCTCGACACAGCTGGGCTTCCTGCCTGTGCCGCCGCAGAGCAGCCAGCAGGTACCTGCGGCTTCATGTTTGATCACTAAAGCCAAGACAATAGCGTTGTGGTTGCTCTGCTCTGAGCTGTCTCCAAAAACACGGGGCTGGCAGCCTGGCTGGGGCACAACGTGTCCCCTTGGCTTCAACTCCTCTCACTGGTGGCTCTTGGGGTGCCAGGGTCTGGGGTGACCCGGTGGTGATGGCCAAAGTAGGAGCTGTAGGTGCAGGATGAGTCCCACAAGCTGTGTAGGGTCCGACGGGGTCAGGGGAGCAGGTGCATGGCACTGTCAACCTGCCCTCCGAGCACCGGAGAGGGGACAGCACCGGGGAGCGGGGGGCTCAGCTAACCAGGACAACCCAGGCAGGGGGTGACAATCCCCTGCCCATCGCTGGCCCCTTGCAGCGCATCTCCCAGCCCATGGGACCCCATTCCCCCACTGACCGAGGGGCTCAGCATCCCTTTGTCCACCCAGTTCCCTTGGGATCGGTGGCCGGGGACAGCCAGAGGAGGGACCCTCCATGCTGGGGATGGCAGGAAGCCATCGGGGTTTGTCACTAGCTCTTGCGGTTGTGCGCGAGCTGCGAACCAGCTTCTCTAGAGTTTGCTCATGAGGCAGGAAACCAGGGCAGGAGGTGAGCGAGAGCGAGTGGCAGCGGCGGGGAGCGCGCGCGCCCGCGGGTGGGGGGCTCGTCTCTGCTCCCCAGAGGGTCGCCGCGCTCCTGCCGGGGATGGAGAGGACGTGAGTGGGGACGACGCCTTCGCTCTTGCTGCTGGGCCATGGGAGTCTGAGAGTGGCTGGTCCTCCCCTCGCTGCCAACAGGTAACAGGGACCTGGGGGTGAGAGGGTTTGCGCCCTCCAGACAGGAGCTGGGGACCACCCGGGTGCCTGCGGAGGGTGGGGGGTCCTGTTGCAATCTCCGAGGTTGCCCCTTGGAGGGATGAAAATGGGGGTTGGGGCTCATCGCTGCGGGGAGATGTGAGCGCTGGTGCCCAGGTGAGGGATGGGGGGAGCAGGGCTGTGCTCCCCATTCCTCTGTGGCCTCCCAGTTGGGGTGAAAGCCGCAGTCTTGATGCCCTCTGCCCGCCCCGGGGGGCCTGCCCAGGGTGGGAGCGCCAGCCCCCTCACAGGGCTCTCCCCAAGTCCCCATTTCTGGGGCGAAGTGGGAGTTTTGTCCCCAAGGCCAAGGTCTCGCCTGCCCAGCTGTGGGCAAGAGCAGCTTAAGGACAGGCAGCGAATTCGTGCCAGTCCGTTGGGGTCCGCTGCCCAGTTTGGGGGTTCAGACACTGAGGTACGCCTGGTTTCGGTGCTGTCTCAGTGCAAACACCTCCCTGCTACGATGGCAGCTTTGGGGCCACAGTCCTTTGCGTCTCTGCAAGGCTGACCAACTGTCCAGCTGGGTCACAGCTGGCCTGGGGACATCCGGGACACCGCGGTGAGCCTTGAAGAGCATCAGGGACAGGGTCAGCCCAGCCTTCAGCCCTCCTCACGCCCGCCCACGCTTGTGAACAAGCCAACCGGACCTGGCCGAAGAAGCGTTTGCGGAAGGGCCAGCACGGGGCAGCTCCTCCGGCAAGAGCCGAGGGGTCTGGACACGCTCCCGAGCAAAACTGGGGAAAGGCACATAAATGGCCGTGCGAGGACGTGCGTGCACACCCGCAGACACCTCCCCCAGGGACACGGCGAGGCACGGGGCAGAGGCGCCTACACATCCCTCTCAGGCAGCCTCTTCGCACGAGAAATTCGGTTGCACAGATGCAGTCACAAAACCTGACTTCAAACACCCCGTTTCACCGGCGTGGCCCTCACGCTGCGCAGGTGAAACGGCTGCTCAGTGGAAATTACACTGTGGCTTGAGTACACAAGAAAAAAAAGGCACAATAGCAGCACCTCCCTCCCCACCCCGGCTTTGTGCAGGGAGGAAAAAACACCTTGTGGCACGGCTTGCTGTTGGTAAAGACATTTGAAAGGCTGCGGGCAGGTCTGGGGGAGCTGGGGGCTTCTCCTCTGCAGGACCAGGGTTGTGCTTGGGGCTGGGTATCAGTTTTGCTGCTGCCTGGGCATCACAGGGGCCTTGTCTGCTCCTGCGGTGTGGCCGAACCCCTTTTTGGGTGCTAAAGTGTGTTCCCAAATTAGCGTCACCAGAAGCTGAAGGCACCAGGGTGTTTTTTAGCGTTTGAGGCCCCAAAGCAGCATTGCACGGCATGGAGGGGCTCGCTCGTCTGCCCTCTCCTCCCCAAAATTGCCTGTCACTGGCTCCTGTTGGCTGTCATGGTGGTGGGCACCCTGAGGTGGCACCGTGGGGACAGCCCCCGTGTCCTCGCCGTGGACGCCAAAGCAGCCATGCGGCCCCTGTCCCCGAGGGAGGGGCTCCTGGTCTACAAAACCAGCCCTTGGCAGCACAGGTTGGGGGGGTTCTGGCTGGCAGCAGGTGCTGGTGGCACCGGGGGCTGGCGGCACCCTGGGGACCCTGCACCCTCCCTGGGCACCCGCTGTGAGGCTCTTCCCTCTGTCCCCAGTGCCCACAGGGGGACACACACTCAAATGAAGCCCCCCGCGGCCGTACCCTCTTTGGCAGCACGGAGGGAGGTGGATTTATGTGTGCTTGTGAAAACGCAGTCGTGCAATGGCTCCTGGTAGGAAACCAGGGAGAAAACTGCGCTGGCAGTGCCAACGGCCCCTAGAAAAGCAGCTCCCAGGGCTCAGCGGCTTGCTGGGGACCCGTCTCACTCGGGCACAGCGAGGACGGAGACCCTCGCAGCTGCACCGCCTCGCTGCCAGATAAAAGCTCCCGCTCGGCGTTTGCAAAAGCAGTCGTGGATTTTGGGTGCTGGGGGTAGAGACACCTGGGTTGGCTCTCGGCGGCGCAGGGCTCCCAGCCCTGCCGTTGGCACCCAGCGCCTGTGGAAACCGCGTCGGGGCCCCCAGAGAGTCCCCAGAGTTTCTGGGCAGAGCTTTGGGGGCCAGGTCTTGGTGGAGATAAATCCCAGCGGTGTGGGCGTGGGGGATTCTGCAGAAGAGCTTTTTCCAGGGCCGTGGGCCGCCATTTCCACATGACGCAGTGCCGGGGCTCCCGGCTCCGTGCCACGCTCAGCTTCTGCAGGAAGGTGAGAGCTGCTGCCCCGGGTGGTTTGCAGAGCCCACACGACACTCGTGACATCGGTGCCAGGCTGCCCCGCTGCCCACGCCGCGCTGCCGGGGACCCTACGGGGCAGCCCCGCGCCGGTGTCACCGTGGCTGATGCTTGAGGTTGGGGGGTTCTTGATGTTTCAGGGTGAGCTGCTGAGGATGAGGGGGCTCCAGGGGAGGGATGGGGTTTAAAGGACAATCCCTGGTGCAGGAGAAACAGGAGCAGAGTGATGGGGTCGAATGCACGGGGGGGGGAGGCTGAGAGCCCCGCGGGAGAAGGAAATCCCAGGCGATGCAGCATGGGTGGGGGAGTGCTCCCATCCACATCTCACCCCAGGAGCTGCTTTTAGGGCCGGGGAGGTGCCTGGTCCAGCCAAACCTTGTGCTGCAGGGCCGTGCATTAATTACTAATGGAATATTCATAATTAGATCATTATCTAGATGGAGAACATAGGGATCAGCCCAAGGGCTGCACGGTGGGAAGGAGCTGGTGAAGGAGGCAACGCCAGGCTGTGCTGGTGGGAAAAGGGAGCCTCAGGCTGGGGACTGATTGCCTTCAGTGTTTTTAATTAACAAAGCCAGAACAAAATTAGGAGGAAATATGGCCAGTGACAGAGAGTTGGGATGTCCCCAGCTCAGCTGACGACCTGGGGAGTGCGCGGGATGGACCATGTGATGTGGGAAGCCAGACTGAGGGATGCAGGGATGGGCATGAGTTGGAGCAGGGGGAGAGGCAAGGCTGGGGCTGGGGGTGCGAGGGTTTCCCTCCCTGCCTCTCGCCCCCCCGGCAGCCACCATGGGCTGCTGCTGCAGCTCGGACTATGACGAGGACTGGATCGAGAACATCGACATTTGTGAGCACTGCAATTACCCCATCGAGCCCGACAGCAAGCGGCAGGTGAGGAGGGGGCGAGCGGGCCCCTCGTCCTGGTGGCCAAATGCCTCCAGAGGTGGCCGTGGGCTGGCCGAGCCCTGGGGAGGTGAGGGCTCACCGTGCTCCCTGTGCTCCTTTTCCCCTCGCAGAGGCTGATCCGCAGCGGCTCCGAGGTGCAAGACCCCTTGGTGTCCTACGAGGCCACATCTCCGCCATGCTCCCCCCTGCAAGGTAAGGTCCAGCCGTGGCAGGGGGAGGCTGTGGACACCCCCCCAGTTGGCTGCTGCCACCCTGCCCCTCCGCTTGTCCTCCCAGATAAGCTGGTGGTGGCCCTGTACAACTACGAGCCCAAGCATGATGGGGACCTGGGGCTGCAGAAGGGCGAGAAGCTTCGCATCCTGGAAGAGTGAGAGAACACCGAGGGCGTCCCAGCACCCGCACGATCCCGCAGCTCCCTGGGCGGCATTCCCGGTGCTGCCTGGGGGGTCTGTGCGGGGTCCCAGCAGCCGGGGAGGGGTCTCATCTCGCTGTGTACTTGCAGGAGCGGGGAGTGGTGGAAGGCGCAGTCGCTCACCACCGGCCAGGAGGGTTTGATCCCCTACAACTTCGTGGCCATGGTGAACAGCCTGGAGCCCGAGCCGTGAGTAGGGCTTGAGTAGGAGCCGTGTGCTGGCAGAGGGGGAAGGAGCCAGGAGCATCCCCCAAAGTGCCGCTGGGTGAAGGTGGCCTGACCGCCCCCCACCAGTCCTAACCCTGCTCTGTGTCCCCAGGTGGTTCTTCAAAAACATCAGCCGCAAGGATGCGGAGAGGCAGCTCCTGGCGTCGGGCAACACGCACGGCTCCTTCCTCATCCGGGAGAGCGAGACCTCCAAAGGTACCGTCCCGCAGGTCCCACTGGCACCTCCTGCCACGGGCACCGGGAGAGGCGCTGGGAAGCAGGGGAGGAGTGCTGGGGTCCCGTACACACACCGTGCCTGTCCCCCCAGGCTCCTACTCGCTGTCGGTGAGGGACTTCGACCAGAACCAGGGCGAGACGGTGAAGCACTACAAGATCCGCAACATGGACAACGGGGGGTACTACATCTCCCCCCGCGTCACCTTCAACGGCTTGCATGAGCTGGTCGAGCATTACACACGTACGTGCTGGCCGGGGGCTGGTCCTGCCTGCAGGCAGGGGATGGGATGGGATGGGATGGGATGGGATGGGATGGGATGGGATGGGGATGGGGATGGGATGGGATGGGATGGGATGGGATGGGAGGGGAGGGGAGGGGAGGGGAGGGGATGGGATGGGATGGGGTGGGGTGGGATGGGATGGGGTGGGGTGGGATGGGGACAGGACGGGACGGGATGGGATGGGATGGGATGGGATGGGATGGGATGGGATGGGATGGGATGGGAGGGGAGGGGAGGGGAGGGGAGGGGATGGGATGGGATGGGGTGGGGTGGGATGGGATGGGGTGGGGTGGGAAGGGATGGGGATGGGATGGGACGGGATGGGAGGGGAGGGGATGGGATGGGATGGGATGGGATGGGATGGGATGGGGTGGGGTGGGATGGGGACAGGACGGGACAGGACGGGATGGGATGGGATGGGATGGGATGGGATGGGATGGGATGGGATGGGATGGGGTGGGAAGGGATGGGGATGGGATGGGGACAGGACAGGATGGGACGGGACGGGACGGGACGGGATGGGATGGGATGGGATGGGATGGGATGGGATGGGATGGGGTGGGGTGGGATGGGATGGGATGGGGATGGGGATGGGATGGGGACAGGACGGGACGGGACGGGACGGGATGGGATGGGATGGGATGGGATGGGGACGGGACAGGACGGGATGGGATGGGATGGGATGGGATGGGATGGGATGGGATGGGATGGGATGGGATGGGATGGGATGAGCAGGACATGCTGTTACTCATGCCCCAGCAAAGTCATCAGCTTGTGCTGGTGCCCTGTGCCCTCTGCCTGCGTTGACAGTGGCTCTGCCTCCCCCCGTGCCACAGGCAGCTCTGATGGGCTGTGCACCCGCCTCGGCAAGCCCTGCCGGACCCAGAAGCCACAGAAGCCGTGGTGGCAGGACGAGTGGGAGGTGCCACGGGAGTCGCTGAAGCTGGTGGAGAAGCTGGGAGCGGGGCAGTTTGGAGAAGTCTGGATGGGTGAGTCAGGGTGAAACTGGGGTGCTTCCTCCTGGATGAGGGCACCGGTGTGGGCAGCGTCAGCCGGGCCCCGCAGCATCCTCAGCCAGGGTCTCGCATGGAGCAGCCAGCACAGCCTCAAGTGTGGGACTTCGGTTTTTCTACAAAGGCCCTGAAAGAAGGGAGAAACCCAGCAGCTAGAGCAGCCTGGGGGCAGCTCTGGTTTACCCAGAGCAGCCCAAGTTTCCCCTTTCTCCCATCCCTGCCCACCCAGACCCCTGCACTGCTGCCGGGTGCTGCCGGGTGGCTGTGCTGGTGCAGGCATGCACGCACAGGGGCTGCACCGTGTTCTCCTCGAGCTGGGCTCTGCTCACCGTGAGAACAGCCGCCAGCTTTGTCGTGGGGCCTGCGAGCACCGTGCGTGGCCCCACACGGAAATGACCCTTGTTGTGGCTGTCACTGCGTCGCTGGGGGCTCGGAGGCAGCATGGAGCCTCAAGCGTGCTGTGACCCAGCCACAAAAGCACCTCCTGCTCCCCGGGTGCCGCGGTGGGGAAGGCACTGGGGCTGCCCCGCTCCCCTCCGTGCCACCCCACATGTCCCTGCCGTCGCTCCCACGGGCGCTGGCTGACCTGCAAAGTCCCCTCTGGGTACCCAACAGGAGCCAGGCTTCGGCATCGCTGCCTGGCTCCCCCAGCCGCCCCTCCTGCCCAAAGCTCAGCAATCAACAGCTTCCTTTCCTTCTGTGGTTGAAAGCCACAGGTAAAAGCATCTGCCTGCTGTGTTAAAACACGGTTACAGATTTTTGTCCAGGAGGTGGCCAGCACAGAGCTGTGATCATGCCCAAAAGTCCCCCAGCCCTGCTGCAACAGTCCTCCAGGGCATGAAGTCCTCTGCCCGTCTTCACCCAACCTTCACAATCTCCGACATCTCTTGCTCCTGCAGCCTCGGGTTGGGACGCTCTAGATCCACAGCGTAGCCCCCACACTCGCCTCCTTGGCTGGCACCGCTATTGCCGTGCCCGGTGATGGGGTCCCTCTCCCCCATCTCTCCGCAGGCTTCTACAACGGCCACACTAAGGTGGCCATCAAAAACCTGAAGCAGGGCAGCATGTCACCCAGCGCCTTCCTGGCAGAGGCCAACCTCATGAAGAACCTGCAGCACCCGCGGCTGGTGCGGCTCTACGCCGTGGTGACGAAGGAGCCCATCTACATCATCACAGAGTACATGGAGAAGGGTGAGGGCGCCTGGGTGCTGCCCACCATGGGTGGGGGCGCCTGGGGCTGTGAAGAGTCATGGTCCTTCAGCTCCAGGCTGTTCCTGTCCAGCAGCCAGTGCTGGCTTTTATTTTTTGAGCTGCTTTTAGCACCTTTTCCCCCACTGCGCTCTGCCTTTGCATCACGGCTCACCCACCAGCTGGGAGCTTGGGGGTCGGCCCTGGCAGGGGGGAAAAGGACTTTGCAGGCAGGATGGTCTCCTGCCCATCCGCTCCTGCTCGCCTTTCTGGGGGGCTGCCCAGTTCGGTGTGGGGGACAGTGCCCTGGTGACCCCACCACCACAACGCCCAGCCCCAACAGATGCCGGGAGCGGGGGGAAGGCAGCGTGCCTGCCTGCTGCTGAGACCTGCTGCTTTCATTGCAGGCAGCCTCGTGGACTTCCTCAAGACCTCGGAAGGAGTCAAGCTCAGCATCAACAAACTGCTGGATATGGCTGCGCAGGTGAGGGGGGACGGAGCCGCGGGGCTGCTGGCCGGGAGAGCTCTGCCGGGGCTGGAGCTGGGGCTGCCCTGCTCGGGGTGGTGGCTATTAATTGCAATTACTCCGAACCACAGATCGCCGAGGGCATGGCCTTCATCGAAGCCAAGAACTACATCCACCGCGACCTGCGGGCCGCCAACATCCTCGTGTCGGACACCCTGTGCTGCAAAATTGCCGACTTCGGGCTGGCCCGCCTCATCGAGGACAACGAGTACACAGCTCGCGAGGGTGCGTCCCCCGCCATCTCGGCCCCTCACGTGCCCCCACCGAGCCCTGCTCTTGGGGTGCACACAGCTCGGGGTCACAGGAGGAGGCAATCCCCCCACACCCCGTCCTCTTCTTCCGGGGGTCCCCGCGGTGCCCCGAGAGCTGCAGGATGGCGTGAAGCCCTGGGAGGGGGGAGTAGGTGGGGGATGCAGAGGTCCTTTTTCCCCCTCCATCTCTCTCCCCCTCAGCTGGAGGGGGACTGCAGGACCCCGCATACCCGCCTGACCCTGCTTTTGGTGGGGTGACAGCCCTATCTGGTGGCTACTGCGGGAACAGACATGCTGGCCCGCTGCAGGCATGCCAGCCCATGGTCGGGGGGGTCTGTAGCCAGCCAAGCAGCAGCTGGGGGGTGCTGGCTGCCACCAAACCCAGCTGTCCCCAGGTGTATGGCAGGGACAGAGGCTGACTTGGGGTTGTCACATCCGGTTAAACAGAGACGGATGTTTCCAGCTCAGCTGTAACGTTTTATTTTCCCCCCTCCTGCTGTTTTTCAGGGGCTAAATTCCCCATTAAGTGGACGGCACCGGAGGCTATTAATTATGGGACGTTCACGATCAAGTCTGATGTCTGGTCATTCGGCATCCTGCTCACAGAGATTGTCACCTACGGCCGGATCCCATATCCAGGTCAGGATTTCCCGGCAGCTGCGTGGCAGAAGGACTCGCACACGCACGCAAGCGCACACCCACGAGCATGTGCATGCACTCCCGCACGCACACACGCTCCCGAGCCGCCCCATCTGGCTCCTTTCCCTGCCAGCCCGCGATGGTTTCGACCGCTTCCCCATGCATGTGGCTAGCCACGGCCCCAAGGCCACCGGGGCTTTCAGAGGTGGTGGGGAGGGGGAGGGAAGCTTTCCCGTGGGATTTGTAAATGTAGGGAGCTGCCTGCGACGTGGGGAGGGGGGGGGGTGACCTCAATTCAGTGCTGTGCGCGTTGTCCTCGCAGGGATGACCAACCCCGAGGTGATACAGAACCTGGAGCGCGGTTACCGCATGCCGCAGCCGGACAACTGCCCGCAGGAGCTGTACGAACTGATGACGCAGTGCTGGAAGGAGAGGCCCGAGGAACGTCCCACCTTCGAGTACATGAAGAGCGTGCTGGAGGACTTCTTCACCGCCACCGAGGGCCAGTACCAGCAGCAGCCGTGAGGAGCCCAGCAGCGGTTGGGGTGCCCTCACCTTGGGGTGCTGGGGGGAGCTCCCCCTTGCACCAAGTCCCCACAGACTCCACACACGTCGCCTCGGGGCTTTGGGTGAACCTGCCTGAACCTCAGCAGTAAAGATTTGAAGTGCTTCAAATCCTCGGAGCGGCGGATTTCACCTCCCCCCCACAGAAGGCGATGGATGGCCAAAGCCGACAAGTGACTCTAAAGAGCGGAGGGCTGGAGCGCGGGGGGGCTCCGGTAGAGCCGTGTGGGGCCCGGTGGGTGCCCCCCACACTGTCCCTGCGCTTGCCTGGGGGCAAACGCAGCCGCCAGCCCCACGGGAGGCTGCCCAGGGCCCACGCCAGCCTGGGCCTCGCCTCCTCCTTCCCCCCAGTGACAGCGGGTACCCCCCAAGCGATGGCCGCCCCAGCCCTGGGCTGTGGGATGCTTTTTCTCCCCCCACGGCGTCTGCAGGGTCACGTTTTGGGGAAATAAAAGGCCTTTGCAGCGGCGGTGGCCGTGAGGCCTCCATGTGGGCTCCGGGGTGGCCAGGCCGCCATGGGGCAAGTGGGGTGATGCCCTCAGGGGAGGGACCCCACCCAGCCACCCCACCCCGGGGTGCTCACACCGACCCCTGCCTGCGTGAGACCCCCATGGCCCCGGGGTGGGACAAGCTGAGCGCTGCTGGCGGCTCTACCGTCACCCCCCCCCAACCCCGGGATGGTTCAGCCCCCCCGACCCCCCGCGAATGGTTCCGCCCCGCCCACCCGGACCCTCGCCTCGTTTCCCCCCCCCCTCTCCCCCCGCGCCCCAGCGATGGTGCCGCCCGCGCGGCGCCGCCCCCGCGGCAGTGGTACAGCCCAGGCCCCCCGCCGCTCCGCCTAGCCTGCTAGCTCCCCCGCGCCCGCTCGCTCCCGCCGCCGCCATTTCCTATTGGTCGGTAGGCGGGAGGGGGCGGAGCGCCCCTCCTCGATAGGCTGGGGCTGCGCGGTGGGCGGGGCATGTGGGGCGGCGGGGCCCGGGCCCCGGGGCGGGCCGGGCCGGGTTGGGTTGCGCGGGGCGGCGGTAGGGTCTGTCGCTGTGGGGAGGCAGGAAAATGGCGCTGACGCAGGGGACCAAGCGGAAAGTCTGCTACTACTACGACGGTGAGGGGCTGTGGGGCACCGACGGGGGCGGCCACGGGGATCGCCGGAGTGGGGGGGGGCGGTCCCGGGGTGGGGGGGGCCTGAGGGGGCACCGAGGAGGAGGGGAGGGGAGGCGGTGCTGGGGGTGGGGGAGGGGGCGGGGGTTGAGGAGGGCAATGGGAGACACTGGAGGGGTTAATGGGGGCTGCACTGAGGGGGTGATGGGGGTCACTGGGCATGGGGGCTGAGGGGTTGGCTGGGGGAGGGTAGTGAGGGGTCATTGGAGGACATGGGGGGTGGGGGCTGCTCTGAGGGGTGGCTAAGGATAGTGGGGGAGTCACTGAGAAATGTGGCGGGGCTGGGGGCTGCCCTGAGGGTGGTGGGAGGGGTGATGGGGGTCAGTGGGGGGCTGGGGGCTGCACTGGAGGCTAGAGGGATGGATATTGGGGGCACTGAGGGGCGGGGGAGGGCTGGGGACTGCACGGGGGGAGCAGGGAGCAATAGGGGCATGGGGATAAAGCTGTGGGTGGGGGCAGGATTATGTGGGGACTGCAGTGGGGTTGGGGGGATGGGGGACACTGGAGGGCATAGGAAGGATATTGGGGAGCACTGGAGGGGAGAAAGGGAAGAGTGGGGGTAAAGATAGGGGAGTGCTATTGGGGGGAGATGAGGCTAGAACAGGTTTGGAGTTCTAGGGACTTTAGAGGTAGGGAAAGGCTGTGAAGGTTCCAGGATGGGGAGAGGGGCACGAGGCTGAGAGAAGCCTTGGGAGCTGTGCTGAAATGCTGAAGAAGGTTTCTGGGAGGATGAGGAGCACTTGGGGAGGTGCTGGGGGACAGGACGGGTTGTGGGGAGGTGAAGCCTCCTTGAGCCGTGTTAAGAGGGAGAGCCACTCCTGAAGCTCCCATCTGGGCCAGTGGTGTTGCTGTCAAGAAAGGGACAAACTCGAAGGCATTACGGTTGTGTGGTCGTTTGCAGGGAGTTCCTGTGTCTAGGAGCATTGTTTAGTTCTGGCTCCAGCCTTGGCTGGATTGTAGACTGGCTTTTATTTTTCTGTTACGAGGCTGGGGAAGTGCTGCTTTGGGGCTATATAATCATCCCATTGGGATAGGGGAGTAACGGGGTGTTAGAGCTGGCCAAATCCCAAGCAGGGTATCTTCTGCTTCTTCCCCACTTCTACCCTGTAGCCTGTGGGAGAAATCACAGTCTCGTCGCCTCTGCGTGTTCACAACCGCCTCCCTGTTGGAGGGGCGACTTGGTGCCTCGGTGATGGGCGAGCTCATTTTTAATAGAGTCTGTGATCACTCTGTGTGAAAGGTGTTGTGCAATTCTCTATTTCGTCGTGGTTTTTTGTCTGTGAAATCAAATAAAAACTTTTTTTCTCCCAATAAGTGGATGTGCTCGGTGTTCAGGCAGCAAAGTGGGCTCTTTTAAACTGCTGTATGTGTCAGGAATGTAGTGAGGGCTTTTATTTCTCTAGAAAAGTAAACTGAAGCGGTAGGTTTGCAACCTGTAATGACAGTCCTGCAGGGTCTCTGACTCAGCTGGTGTCTTTGGGAGGGCAGGGCGAGGAGGAGTCTGGATTAGAGCTCTGGGTGCAGCGAAACTGAGCCCGATTTCACCACACAACTGATCTCTGTGCAACACCCATCATATCAAAATACAAGAGGATGTTGGAGCTCTGGGCCCTAAAATGCCTGGTTTAAATTTAAAAAGTGCCTGAGGGAAGGGCCAGAATGCCATACATGCGCACACAACCTGGATGTTGGAAAAAAATGGTCTTTATGTCCAGACTTTTCCCTGTCCTTGGAATATTACATGTTCACAAAGAAGCTTGTCAGTTTGTGAACAAGCTATAAACTTTAAAGGCACACGATGATGTCTTAAATGTGAAATAACCAGTCAGTCATTTTGTTTGAAAATACCGAGCAGAGATGCTATCCTTGTAGTCTTTATTGCATGGTAACCCCATGAAGTTAGTGTTATACTCTTGTCTATAGCTGCCCTCACTAATTTACTCTGTGGTGAGGTTTCAGTGCCTTTTTTCCACTGCTCTTTTACGAGCAGCTGGCAAACATCCACAGCGTGTCCTAGGGTGAAAGTGTGCTTTTATTGTCGGGCAAGGCATAATCTGCAGTTGTGGGAGGCCAGTTTCTTAGGGTCTTTTTTTTTCCATGCAGGGAGGTTAGAGCAGCACAGTCTAGTGCAGTAATTCCCTGAAGGCGTGTCCCTGGGTGCTGTTTTGGTTGGCGTTTGGGTCTCTTCCTTGAGCCACACGTTTCAGATGGCGGGAGGGCATCCTGTGCTGGAGAAGGAACCTGAGCTGCAGGGAAGGGTCTAGGTGGGATGCAGAGGTTGGGGAAAAGGTAATTGAGTATCATAAAGGTCCTTCATGGAAATCCTGAGGAGGGCTGAGAGGGTGTACGAGGGTTTGAACTTGAACAGTAACTTCTCCTTTATTAGCTCCCCGTGTAAGGGCTTGCTTAACCCGAGCAGACAGGAGGAGGTATCTGTAAATTCACACACTTAATCTGCACTGACATCCACGAACAGACAAGCTCGTCTGCTGCTCCGTGGGACTCATGGTGGAATGAGTTTAGCAGAGTGAGCATGAACAGGCTCTGGAAGTCAGGGTTTGCCCAGGGCGTTTCACTGACAGCCTGAGGTGAGGAAGATGATGATTTTTCAAAGCTTCACGGAGTTTTGTCCTTGTATTTTCTAGATAGGGTCTTGAGCATCTCTTCTTGAGTTCCCCAAAGCTTGATTTAACCCGATTTTACTGTAGGGATAGTTGCCCCAGTAAAATACCTTCGTGCAAAGAACACCCCATTTCACTGTAGTGCCATGGACAGGTAAACTCCAGCAGCAGAGTTATTTGGGCGTGGGATTTGCAACGTTTGCATCTACTTTGACTGAAAATACGGCCACGTCCACAGGAGGAAAAACTAGCTGTGTGCTGTGAGGAAGTAGCAGTTTCTCCTGAATGTTAAGATTGGTGATGAAATATTAATACTCCCAACTGAGTCACCAGCCAGACCGGATTAGGTCTCCTGCTTCCTAAACTGATCAGGAGTTGTACAACTACATGAACAACTTAGTCTGGTTTCCCAAGAAAACGGGGCTTGCGTGATATTGCTGCTGCGTGTGGCTGGCTGCGCGTTTCCTGCTCTTGGCAACTTTTTTGAGTCTGTGCCTCTCACAGACAAATCAGGCAGGAGGCAGAAATCCAAAAGTTAAATTTCTGTAAATTTCATGAAAATAAGTACCCTGGGAGAGGAGTGGAAAAGGACCCAGTTAGTGGTGCCTACTGTGGGAGATGCTTAGCTTTTGCGAGGTAGAGGAAAATGCACCTGAGGAGATGACCTGTGGGATGTATTTGCAGGAAGGCAACTTCGTTAACGCTGGTGCCCATAGGATAGCTCGTTAGGTGCATCTGCGTGGGTGTGCGGTTGGTAGGGACTGGGATTCCTCTGAAGGACTTCAAGCAGGAATGAAGGGTGAAAAATGATTGAGAAGCTGTCAAACTACAGCTGGTTATTGACAGAATTAGCTGCTTCGTATCTCGTTCCTGTTAGGAAAATAGTAAGAAACTGAGGCAAAGAGGCTACGTGCGCTGTCTGATGAGTCATTGTCTGAGCCGGGATTACACTTGCATGCCTCTTGGCATGTGGGTTTCTGCTCAGAGTGCGGTTGCATTTCTCAGAGAGACCTGCGAGCTCTGTGAACGTGAGATATTGTAGCAGACCTGAACCGCCTGGAGAGGACATTGGAGACCTGTCATTTGCTGAGTGAGGACGCACAGACGTGGTGTCCAAAGCTCCTCCTGCCCAAGGCAGCTGGAGCTCCCTCCTCTTAACTTGTGCACTGTGACGTTAGTTGCTCAGACTCTACCTGGATTGCCTTCCCCAGAACTGGCATTAAAAAATTCCTTGTCTGGCCATACCCTAATTTCCAAATGTCTGTTTTATTTGAGTTTAGGATAAACTTTTCTGAACCCATAGAAATACCTGTGCAAGCAAGATGGGAGACGCTATCCGCTGTGAACAGACGCACTGCTGAAGGACAAGTAAAATGTGATTCCATTTGAAGGAATTCATAGTTTTCCCTGCTATAACAAAATCCTTTCTGCTCCCAGGTGATGTTGGGAACTACTATTATGGCCAAGGACATCCAATGAAACCCCACAGGATCCGGATGACCCACAACCTACTGCTGAACTATGGCCTCTACAGAAAGATGGAGATATACGTAAGTGTAGGGCTGGTCATGAAAAGAAATATATATGGAAGATTTTAGTTTATGTGTCAGGTTTTAATTTTGATGCTTCAGGCTCGTAAGTTCTCTGTTGATGAGCCAAAGAGGAAAGGAAAAAAAAAAAACCAGTTGTTCTGATGTATTTCTGTTTTCGTCTGATTGCTTGTAGCGAGATGATCTTTGCTTCAGATAAGCTTTGGAGACTGGAAAACGGCTTTTCTCACTGTAACTTAAATATTTCCTTTGTCTAGATGTGTCCAGTCTTCGGTAGTGGCATTCTTGCCTTTGAAAATAAGTTTCTCTTGTTTAATGCTGTTTTGAATGTTTTGCTGTTCCTGGCAGTCAATCTGAGATTGGAAATGGGAATTAGGGAGAGATGTGCTTTAAAACAAGCCTTGCTCTTTTTTTTTTGTCCTTGCAGCGCCCTCACAAGGCAAACGCAGAAGAAATGACCAAGTACCACAGTGATGACTACATAAAATTTCTGAGATCTATTCGCCCGGATAACATGTCAGAGTACAGCAAGCAGATGCAAAGATGTAAGCTATGCGTGTAGGGCTGTAGCTCCTGCCAGTGCTAAAATTTGTGGTTCTGGGAATCCTAGGCCAGCTTTAGAGGTTTGTGATAAAAAGAGTAGGAAGAACCATGTCAAATTGTCTTTCTCCTGGCTTTTTTTTTTTTTTTCATGTAAATCAAGCATTTAAAAAATGGGTTCCTCTCAAGCCAATATGCCAAAAGAGCTGAGGAAAACCCTTTGACCTGGCTGTCTTTTATTGGTCTTGTGTTTTGATGGAAACTTCTGACTTGCCTTCCTGGCTCAGAGATGACTGAACTACTCCATTTATGAGCTGCTTGTATTTTGTGTTGTTGCTTATCTTTAACCAGAGGTATTGAGGTGGGAAGGGGTTGTGTAATTTAAAACAAACAAACAAAAAATCTCCCAACTCATCGATTGTGTCCAAAATCTGCAGTAACTCTGAAGGATTTTCAGGGCAACGGCAGTTTGGAAGTAGGGGAGGCTGGAGATGCACAATAATACCCGTCCACTTTGTGTTAGAATGGTTTATTTTGTGAGCTAATCTCTTGTTCTAACCTCTCCAGTCCATGGAAGGGGTCTTAAATGGTGACTTTAATGTTACAGAAACCATTTTTTGGTCTCTCTACAACTATGAACTGATGTTCTTTGGCAATGACTGTGGCAAACTAGATTTCTAGCAAGCGTAGACAAACAGTGGGGAAGGCTCAAGGTTCATTTAAACAGTATTGTGGTCTTGCACACAACAATCCTCGAGAGCAGAAGAAAGTTGTTAGCCCGTGGGGTTCACTTATGTGAAGTGTATTCTCCAATTTAGAAGAAATACGGGTCTCGAGTCTGAAGTAGAGGCACTTGGAAGTCTGGTGTGAGCTGAAGGGGACGGATATTAAGGCACAAGCACGTCAGAGGAATGGGTAATATGGTTCATGAGTAATACACATTGAAAGACTTCCTACAGTAAATTATATGCCTTAATGTACCAAATGACATGTACCAAAGTACATATTTACACAAACTGAACTGTTTACCCCTGAAACAGATACAGCTCATAAACACCCACTCTGCTTTCTCTGGTAGTCAACGTTTTCTGTACTGTGCTTCCACAGAACTATTTTTACCTGAAGGAGGCAAAATATAAAAATTAATCTTAAACACATGGAGGACAGAGCTTTTCTTCAGCGAGACCTGCAAAGCAGCAGCTTCTCTGTAGCTAGAGAACTAGCCCAGGAGGCTCAGAACAGAGATTAGGGATATAGGAGAGAAGGTCACCGCTCCCAAGTAGAGTGGCAGGTCTCTGCAGCCTGCGTGGAGCTTCAGCTTTCCTTTCAAGGGAAGGATACTGCCTTGATTCCCTAAGGATGGTTCTGCCTTTAACTGCCTTTAATGCTGGGCTCTCTCTGGCTGCGCTCTCCCAGATACGAAGCTCCTCACCCACCCACTGCAAGGAAGAAGGAGCATCTGTGCCTCTCATCTTCCACCGGAGCTTTATGCCTGTAGTCAAGTGATTGACCCCTGTTATTAATATCCCTCCTTAGTAGTCCTGGCTGCTTTGAATCTCCTGGTGGGAAAAAGCCCAACTAGCTTCTGATTACACAGCAGCTCCTGCCTTTGCCAGGTATAGCAGAGGGATGCCCTCAAATACTGTCAGTGCTGCCCACAAAGTTCTGAAGGCAGTAAAGGTAATGAACAGTCTCTAATTTTGTTCTGCTAATGCTGTGTTGCCTGCCTGAGTACGTGGGAGGACTACTCTGTAACCTAAAGGGCAAGAAGTTTAATTTCTTGTAATGGGAAGTGTGCAGAAATTGATGACTTAAATTCTCCTCATTTAACAGTGAAAGCTTCCAACCACCTCTTTGAGTTAATTAATCAGACTCTGCCCTGCTGAAACAATTGGAAAGCGGGAACAATTGCTTCCTTCTGGGTCCCCTGATGGGTATTGTCCTTTTCAGAGATCCCTGTCCCGAACTGGGACCATTCAGACTCCCTTATCACACAGTCTTTGTGGAGACTATGCACTGACGAGTTTCTAGTGCTGCAAGAACTGTTTGTGCCTATCGCCTTAAGCACAGAAGTAAGCATTCTACAGATGTTGTTACAAAAATACAGGTTGGTTTCTTTGTCAAAGTAAATCTTGCAAAAACTAGAGTCAATACAGGTCTGTTGTTACTGTCAGTTTTTATTTTTAATTGTGGAACTATTTGCAGTAGAAATTTATCCGGGCCAAAACTACAGTACTGCTGGGAACGTAAAAACTGACTGTCCAGCGTGAAGTCAAAGGAATGTACAAAGTGTAGCAAATCAGATGTGGATGTAAATGTCTCGTCCAGTACACACCACTATCTACCAGCTCCCCACTTTCTCCTGCAGCGCTGGCACTGTTTGCTTTCTCAACTCCTCGTCAGCAATTCAGCAGGAAACAGGAGCAAAATCCTTTCCCGCTTGCTGTGAGGTTGTGTAATGGAGCTCAGTGTCAGCTCTGTGGTCAGAACCAGCCCTTTTCCCCCAAGAAGGCACGGTGCCTGGGCAGCAGGGCTGCAGCGTGGCCCGCGTGGGCTAGCGAGGGCTGCTGGCTCCTGTTTTGCACAGCCTGTGGTGACCAGCACGTGCTGCCGGAGCAGAGCAGAATACTGTAAATGTGCCACCTCAGCGAGCGCCGCTTGAGCTGCTGCCGAGGCCGCGCGCGGGTGTCACACAGCTCTGGCTGATAACATCTCCTCTCGGCCCACTCATTTTCCGAGGCGATTGCCTGGTTTCGGGATCCCTGGGAGTGCACCCCGGCAGATGGCGTGCCGCTCTCGCCGGAGCTCCTGGGACCTGCTTTCCTCTTTCTTTACAAGTCAGGAGGATCTTCCCTACAGCAACAACCTCTTTGCCCTCATCAGGCAATCCTCAGGTCGATGACGTTAATGTTTTACCATTTGTGCGTGGCATTTTGTTGTTTAAAACTTTCGATCGCTTATCTGGTTATCTTTTAAAATCAGCGGTGGTATAAGCTTTGCCATTTATTTGTAGTTTTGTCTGACTAACTCTTTTGTATTCTTTTCAAGTTAATGTTGGGGAAGACTGCCCTGTGTTTGATGGGTTGTTTGAGTTTTGTCAGCTCTCTGCTGGAGGCTCAGTTGGTAAGCTCACAAGTCGTATGCTCATTTCTTTTTCTCTTAAGCAGATGTATTAATGTAGTTCTGTCTAGGAAATAAATTGTTGTAGGTGGTGATGGGGAAGCCCTGTGAACCTATTTCTGATTTCCTTAATAATTAGATCCAGATTTACTCCCATGTTGAGAGTTCAAGCCTTTTATATTGACAGATCCCTCTACATTTGTTAAGTATATCTTCATTAGTCTGGGTTACTTCACTGAATATGTGAAAGACTCTGTAAGTGGTATAACAACATGGCCAGCGATAGAGTTAAAACCGCAGCAGCAACAGGGGTTTAATAAAAAAATCAACGTGAGCTTTATGGAAAAAAAAGTTGTAAAAACCTTGCTCTGGGCAGGCATAACCTGAAAAGGAAAGAAAAGGTTACTTTATCTGTTGTTTTTAACAAAAAGCCACTGTCTCTGGACAGGAGGCAAAATAGAACCTGAAAGGTTTCAGTAAACTCCGGGAAAGCTGAAACGTTTAAAACGCTTTCACTATTTTCAAATACTTTGTTGCAGAAAGATTGGTGTAAAGATTGGTGTTGTGAAACTGTTTTACTGTGCATAGGCGTTAAAGCTTTGTGGCTGCTACTCCCACAATGACATCTAGACGTCTTTATTTCCTGTAACGTAGCAGCAGTACATACAAGTACTGACTGCAGCGTTTTTTGAAGTAGCTCTCTGGTCCCACGGCTGTAGATTCCACAGAATATATCATTTGTTTTGATCCTGAGAGACTTGCAAAATCTGCAGAAAGTTTATGAAGGGGCTGGGGAAAGAGAACTTCCTTTGCCTAGATGCATATTCAGTGAATGACCTAAATATATGTTAGATAAAACCTTTCATTAAAATCTTTTGTTCAGGGCACTGAGAAATCTAGACTGTCTTCAGCTGTGACCCCAGCTAGAATGCTGTGGACTTGTTTGTGCAGATTTCATGCTCTGAGGCAAAAGTGGGAAGCAGTGAAAAGTGTGTGCAGGCAAAACAGAGCCTGCATTTCTCTTCCCTTGCCTTTTGTTAGTTTGTTGAGACATCCGGTGTTGAACCCTTGGGCTTGTGCTTTGTGAAGTACCCAAATGCAGACATAAGCAGTGATGTGATTGTAAGGGACCAGCGCTTTACCCCTCGGTCTCTGTCTTGGGGCCTTTGCTCTCCTGCTGACTTTTTGTAATTCTTCTCCCAACAGCCAGTGCTGTGAAGCTGAACAAGCAACAGACGGATATTGCTGTGAATTGGGCAGGAGGCCTTCACCACGCTAAGAAGTCAGAGGCTTCTGGCTTCTGTTATGTCAACGATATTGTCTTGGCTATCTTGGAGCTCCTAAAGTACGGGCAGTAATATCTGCCCCTTTTGTTTGTCCGTTCTGCTGCATTTCCTCTGAGCCCTTAGCACTTTCTTCCCAGTTTCTCTTTTTGTGGCTTTTATTTAGCTGTGTTTTCCCAGGAGCACTTAATCAGCTTTAGGGGTGCGGTAGCCTCTCCCCGCAGGGGTGTGTCTAACGGTGACACTATACAGGAGGCAGAAGGCTCGGAGCATTGTGCGGTTGCTCTTAGGCCTCCTCTCTACCACCCACACTGGAAAAGGGGGCACAGCTGTAATGTGTGACAGCTTTTGGCTCAAGGCAAACCTCAGTTGGAGGCTTGGACATAAAAATGCAGTCTGTTGGCTGAATCTGAATAAACTGAGTTGAATCTGCCTTCAGCAGCAAAAGCCACTTTATTTTCCTCTGTGGTTCTGTTCCACTGCTGACCAAAGCACATGTCTGTTCTCCGCAGCTTTTTTGCTTGTAGGCTGCAGGAGCGAGCTGCCTGGGAGCTCTGCAGCCTGGGGATTAGCACCAAGTTCCCTGCTCTCCTCCCGTTTGCTCTGCTGGGGAAGGCAGTTTCTGCTCTGAAGAAATGCAGTATTTTGACTCCTTTCTGATCCTAGGTATCACCAGAGAGTGCTGTATATCGACATTGATATTCACCATGGAGATGGTGTGGAGGAAGCCTTTTATACCACAGATCGTGTCATGACCGTGTCCTTTCATAAGTACGGAGAATACTTCCCAGGAACAGGGGACCTACGGGTGAGAATGAAGGCTTAGCAGAAAACTACCCTGAAATTTGGTCTCTTCCATCTGTCTGCTGTCATACCAATTTAACTAAAATCACCGCTGTCCCAGGTTTTCCTGCTCTCAAAGTGGCATCCTTTTTCTGAGGGCAAAGTGTATATATGAGGCAGCTGGCTCGGCTCTAGGAGCGGGTGCTTTGTTCCTGCAATCATGGCCTGTGTAGTAGTAAACCCAAGGCTTTGATATCAGTCTCTTAGCCGCCTTCTGGTGGCATTATGCTCAGAAAAGATGGCATGCTGGTCATCTGTAGCTACGTGCAAACTTAGCTTGGTCACACAGGCTTTTGGGTGGAAGTTTATGAGGGAGTATGACGCTGTGCGTTGGTTTATCTCGTTGGCGTTTTCTCCTGTGAGTCAGTTCTGCAGGTTGATGAGCCGTGGTGTTAGCTGTGGCACTCTTTCAGGTTAGATACAGGTGTGGTTCACTTTGTGACTTCTGACATTGCCAGAATGCCTTCCTGATGGGTGAAAGGTTCTCTACCTTTTTTTTATGTGCTTTTTAGTGGAATTACATTTTTCTGATCTACATTCTCTTCTCTTCCACTTGTGAGTTGTATTTTCTCAGCCCTGCCCAGCGTTTGGTGCTGGTGATGTGAACTTGAGTGCAGCTGCAGCATTCTTTCCTGGTGCAGCCACTCTGCACCATAAAAGAAATAATTACTTTTAATAAAACACTTGGGTATGACAGAGATAATGGAAATGTAAAAATATATGTATTATTTTAAAGTAAAAATAGATTCCTTCAGTTACTAGACTGCACGGTCAGCCCAAACTGGTATTTTGGGCTGTACATCCCTGTGGTGCACAGGTTTAGAACTAGACTTTTGGCTGCCAGTTCTATTGCTGTGTAAGAGTGGCTTTTGCCAGAGAAATCAGAGCCTGTGTGCTCAGAGCAACGTGTAGTAGCAGATTTTTCTTCTCTGAACACTGAGGGCCGAGTGCACCCACTGATGTCAAATAAGCTGCTGTTGGAGTCGACTGACTCTTGCTGCCTTCTGCCAGGACGGTGTTTGTCCATGAGAGCCTAGGCTTACATTCGGATTACACTGATGGAATCCCAGCCTTCCCTTCCTAATTTGGAGCCCAATTTTTGTGTTGCAGTTGGTTCTCTGGTGACTTGTGGTCTCTCCTGTCTTTCACTCTAATAGGATATTGGTGCAGGCAAAGGCAAGTACTACGCTGTCAACTATCCCCTCCGGGATGGAATTGATGATGAGTCCTATGAAGCAATATTCAAGCCGGTAAGTGAAGACATCTTTGCTGGGTGACTCTTTGTGGATCATACTCTGTCATTACATGGCTCATGGAGCCGTTCTTTGGGGAGACTGATTCACTCTTCTGTGATAAAATTCTTCGGGGGCTGTATTCCTCCCTAACAATTGCAGCCTGTCATCAGTAAGCTTCTCTTTGTAAGAGCCTGTGTCACCAATACAGGGGAGCCAGCAGCTGTGGGAACACTAGGGATGTCTTCGTGTCGCTTGCTGACATGGACATTACTGTGTTGCTGTGACACTGTCCTGTGGAGAGTGTGTAACAACGGGTTTCTTGTTTAGGTGATATCTAAAGTGATGGAGACGTTCCAGCCTAGCGCAGTTGTCTTGCAGTGCGGGTCGGATTCTCTGTCAGGGGACAGGCTGGGTTGTTTTAATCTGACCATCAAAGGTAAGAGTACTGTGCAGTGTCTGTGTCGAACTGGCATAACTGATGTCGTTGCAGAGTTTGTTCTTCTTATGCCATGGGGCTATGACCTTTTTCCCCCCCCACACTGCTTTTGCTGCAGGTCATGCCAAGTGTGTGGAGTTTGTAAAAAGTTTTAATTTGCCTATGCTGATGCTGGGAGGAGGTGGCTATACGATCCGCAATGTGGCTCGATGCTGGACCTATGAGACTGCTGTGGCTTTGGACACTGAAATTCCCAATGGTAATTCCCCCCTGGAGCCTTTGAAGCAAGACTAAGGGACAATGAGACTCGAGAAACAGAGCTCAGGGGAGTGACGTTGCTGTGGGAGAGGTAGCAACCCTAAAATGTTTCATGAGCTCTTACTTATTACTGTGGAAGAGCTTTTGGATTCCCTGATTTGCAGTAGCTGTTCTTGTTTGCATTCTAGTCCTGTAGCTCTCCCCTCCAGCAAAAGGTACCCTTGCCGACTTACTGAAATGAGACGACCTTCTACTGAAAACTTCTGTGTGCACTGATAGTGTTTAACTGCCAAGTAAGCTTTGACTGCACTGTTGCTAAGTTGTTTTGATCTGAATTTGGGCTATGAGAGCTTCAGCTCCTACACCTAGCTAAATGCAGTTGTGCTTTTATGTAGCACTGAAGTACAACGTGTTTGTGGTGTCTCGTTACTGGTCCAGTGGTAATTTGGTGTTTGTTTCTTTTTAACTTGCCTGCAGAACTTCCGTATAATGACTATTTTGAGTACTTTGGACCAGACTTCAAGCTCCACATCAGTCCCTCAAACATGACTAACCAGAATACCAATGAGTATCTCGAGAAGATCAAGTAAGTGTTTGTTCCTCTTTGTGAGACTGACACCTTCTGCTGGGGGCTTCAAAGCCGTGGGTGGCATCTTGCTGACGGAGGTGTTCCTGTCCCGGCTGGTTCTAGGCAACGTCTCTTTGAAAATCTGCGCATGCTGCCTCATGCCCCTGGCGTCCAGATGCAGCCAATTCCTGAAGATGCTGTTCAGGAAGACAGTGGAGACGAAGAGGAAGAAGATCCTGAGAAACGCATTTCAAGTATGTGCTTGTCTCTGGCCTAGTTGCGTTGCCTGGCTGGGAAGCGTGGTGTTCAGAGCCTGTGGGTGCCAAAGCTGAACAGGATCAGCTAGCTGGAGAAGCGTGCAGGCTCTAAACTGAGTTACCCTAATAAAGAGAGGAGGATATACGATTTAGATATATCTGGAGTCCTTCAGTTTGAATCTGTTCCCACCTTTCTGACTGATTTTGTAAGATAAAGCAATGACGCTAAGCACTGCAGGGCTGATGGATTTCTTTTCCCTTGGAGAACTGGCACTTTTGCCAGATGATTTCCATAATGGGAGAACCTAGGCTTTAATGTGAGAATTTAAACAGTTCCTGTGATGTAGGTGCTATGACAGAATACTTTCTGGGAGACTGTCTTCCACAGTGAAAATGCTAGTTTATATCCAGATTGGCTGATGGCCTTTAGATCTGGCAGACAGATTTTCTCAGTGTGAGGTTGGTTAACCTGCTTATGCTGTCAAGTCTAGACATCACACCGTACCTAATCCAAGTGGTACATGTGATCTTGGATCTTAGGCATGAGCGGTTAGGAGTGATGAGTGAAAAGATATGGCAGGTAGAAAGATAAAGTGTTTTTATCGTGGCCTAATTCTGACTTACGTAGGCTCGTTAGTTCATTCCAGCGTGTAGATGTACCTGGAGAAGTTAGTGCTTGGTGTCTCCTGACTTCTAAATCTGCTGAAACAACCTCTTGTCGTCTTCACACTCAGTCCGCAATTCTGATAAGAGAATATCCTGTGATGAGGAATTCTCTGACTCTGAAGACGAAGGGGAAGGAGGGCGCAAAAATGTTGCCAACTTCAAGAAAGCTAAGCGTGTGAAAACAGAAGAGGAAAAGGAGGAAGAGGAGAAGAAAGGTAAGCATGAGAACTGGGACTAGAAGCCCTCCCAGCTCTGTGGAACTTTGCCTGGCGTGTACTTTGCTATTGCACTACCGTTTGTTGTTTTTTTTTTTTTTTTCCCCTAGATGAGAAAGAAGAGGAAAAAGCAAAAGAGGAGAAAGCAGAACCCAAAGGGTGAGCCCTGTCTCCTGGCATGGCGATTAGGCTGTGCCTGTATTTCCTTGTGCGTCTACCCATGCCCCCAGTGGGCTGTTGCCCGTGTTGAGGGGTTGGAGGTGAGCTGTGGTAGCGTGGGTGGCCTTGTCACCGGCTCTTAAGGGGAAGAAGTTTGCTGTGAGAGCCTTCAGTGAAAAGGGCTTAAAAATACCGTGCCTTCATTCAGTAACATGTTACAAGTTTTAGATGAAGATGGGCCATATAAGCAGCGTTTTTAAGGTTGCAGCTCGGGCTTGTTATTAAAGCTTGGGCACGAATTGCTTGTTTAAACCAAATCCTTCCCTGCTTGCTCCACAGGGTGAAGGAAGAGACAAAATCCACCTAAGATGGCTGCAGCTGGACAGCACCTGTCAGTGCGTAGTTGTCGTAGGTTAGCTTCTCTGGTTGCCTCCCATTCCACAGGATTTATATTTTATATATGTTTCTGTATATATTTCTATATAAATATATAAATGACTTGAGAACTGTAAATTATTCCTTGCTGCACTCCGCTGGGAGCAGATAGGGAGGATTCTGCGGAGTAGACAGACCTGCACTGCCCAGATTTGGTGACTGGGAAGTTTCACTCTTGCCTTCCACTGCCTCCTTAGTGTGTCTTTAAAAAAATCACTTCCTTTCTTTACTCTCTCCTCTGAAATAACAACCCTTGGAAAAGAATAATTTAAGTAGAAGTAGCATCTGCATTTCAGGTTAGGTGGAAAGATGGCCATGAATTTTCTTTTCTTTTGTTTTTTCTTTTTGGTTGGGTGGTTTGTTGTTGGGTTTTGTTTTGTTTTTTTTTTTTGTGGGAGAATATGAGTTCCCAAATGAAGCCTGTGAGAGACTGACTATTCCTTTGGTCTTCAGTTTGATTCCACCGTGGCAAGTAACTGCAAGCTGGTGCCGCTTCTCAGGGTCATATAGTGCAGTTCTTGAATAGAGTTGGCTACCTCCCTGCAGCAAACTTGTGGAAAGAGATGAAGCAGCTTAAAAGCAATCTGAAAAGCTCTTTAGTGAATCAGCCCAAGAGCCCTGCAGGTGCAGATCTGGAAAATGCAAAATGAAAATCACCCTAATGCGGTGGTTAACATTTTCCAAGATCTTGCAGATCCAGTTAGTGTGGCAGCATTATGCATCTCGAGTAAGAGAAGGGATGAAATTTTTATACCTTTTTTTCTATACCTATGCCCCTCTTTGAGGGGGGAAGTGAGTTACTGCCTGTTTGGCCGCCTGCTTTGCTTTTCCTGCTTGTTCTGCCCTCGGCTACGTGTGCTGTAATGTGCTTTCTCAGTGCTGATCTGTCCTAGGCTGAAACCACTGCAGAAATTCCCAACTTGTCTAAAGGCCAGACTGAACAGAGCCCAGCTGAAACCTCTTGTCGATGTGTGTCGCTCACTGAAAAACTCTTCTCTGAAGTGAAGTTACAAATGTTTTCAAGCTGAATCTTTCCTCTCTCTTGCTCTCAAGGCCAGTAAATATGGAGAACCCATCAGCCGCCCGAGCTGTTATCTTTATAAGGGAACAGCAGATGGGGCTCTGTACATTTTTATAACTACTCCTCTTCCTACTCCCACGCATTATCTCACACCCAAAGGTCTTTTGTGACCAGAACTGGCCTTTCTTTTGCATCTCGTTTTGTACAGCTGATCATTAGGTGGTGAGCTTTTGGTGAAATGCTTTGCAGAAGTTTTGCAGGCGGTTTTGACTCGCTGCTCTCCTTTCTCAGGGGGATTCCTCTGTCCATAAGAGGATCTGTACCTCCCACGGAGCGCTGCTGATGGTTTCAACTCTAATAATGCTGCTAACTTAACACAGGTTATTTTTTAAATGTTTTATTTTTTTAAATACTTCTTTTCCCTTTTCCACCGTGAGTTTTTTAGTCTCTTTGAATCTGAGTGACGTGTCACTCCCGCTCTTCAGTGTTTGTATGTGAAGCGAGAGAGATCAGTGTATCTTTGTGTCTGGGGGGGGGGGGGAAATATATTGTGGTTTTTTAAAGATGCTTTTATTTTGAATTTTGAGAATCTTTGTAATAAAACTGGTACATTTCTATGGTTGGTGTGAGTTTGTACTGCTTTCTGCTGCAAGGAAACATTCGGTTAGAGTGGGAGTTCAGTTGGTTTTCAGAGCCATTGCTGGAAAATGGTGCAGTAGCTTGGTCATGATCAGGGTGTAATGTAGGTCCCAACAACAAACAACGACAGCTGTAATAAGGCTGTGGAAAGAAAGGTGAGGCCAGGCAGGATTACTTCCCCTCCTCTTTCAGGAAGAGGGCTTGATGTGTTGGTTTAAATGCCATCCACCAAAGCATTTCATTTGGAACACACTCTGCTGCATGTGAAAGATTAGTTTCATTTGTAGATGTTTGTTCTTTTTTTCTTTTCCTTTTCCCCCATGTTTCATTAAATAACCTTGAAATTCTCCTCCTGACCCTTCTCTCCAGAAAACGTAAGTCAGTCACAATACCATGGGTTTTGTTTGCTCACAACTTTTCTACTAAAGGTCAGTCCCCGGGGAGGTTTTTGTCTCTCTTTCCTAAATTACAGCTGGGTTCTCCTCCAGCAGCACTGCTGATGCTAATTGGGTTTGCGGTTTGTTTGGAGTTCAGTACTTCATGCAGCTGATGCTCTGAAAGCAATGCTAATCTAGAGAAGGAATAATAAGTTATGGGAAGGCTTTTGGATTAACTTAAGTGGTTTTTATCTGGTATTCAAATGAAAAAAAAATTCTTTAATATAATTAGGAGCAGGTTAATTCTGCAACTGAGCAGCGATCACACCTGAAATGGACACAAAAGCCAAATCTGCTGTTTATGTAGTTAAGAAAAAGCTTTTGTGTGGCACAGTTGACTTTCATCGCTGTAACACTACTCCAGGAAACTCAGTTATCCTTTTCACCCTAGCAGACAATTAAAATCCTCTCCTCCTTGAACAAAAACAACTGCACAATTCCAGTTACCCCTGCCAGATCACGCATGCCAGTGTGCAACTGCAGTCCTTCTCTCTCCCAGTGTTTCTTAAAATGGCTGCCGCGATGTGCACGGCAGCTCCCTGGCAGATGCCCCGGGTCTCTGCTGGGGCACAATGCAGCTGTGTCTCACATGACAGACCGCCAGCAAGCTCTGAAATAATTCGCAGGACACAGTGCCTACATTTAAAAATATTTTTTTTTTTTTTGCACCCTCCCCATGAACAGGGATGAACACCTCTCTGCATTTGGAGGCAGGTCACTCGCTTCAGCTTCCTGCTATTGATAGGAGGATGTGCTGCATCAAAACCAAGAGTTTTGGCCATTTCCACCTACCTCAAGGGCTACAGAAGAGCAGTGCTCATCCCTACCCCAAGCCTTGCCAGTTGGGCAAACAATGGGCCACGCTTTTCTCCATCTTTGCCAGCCAAAACAGCGGGGGCAGGTGATTAGGGGGAATTAGGAGCAGGCCGTTAAATGGCGGGGCTGGGCAGTGCTGCAGCCTGAGCTGGTGGGAGCAGCAACTGGGGAGGAGGCTGGAGCCTTCGAGCTGGGAGCTGCTGGAGAGGGCAGTGCTCCTTCCTGCTGCTGCACGCCTGGCTTGGGGGGGGAAAAAAAAAAAAAAAAAATCACCTCTAACCCCGTGCAGATGACAGGAAAAGCCATAGAGGCAGCCCTTGTGAGCCCTTGTGCCTTCCTTTTCTCTTTGGAACTAAATCTTTGCTCCCAGGGCATAGCCCGTGTGCTCGAGCATGTCTTCTCAGGAAAGAGGAGCCAATCCCACGCTAAAGCCACTACCAAAAAAAATTCTGAAGAAACCAAGCTTAAAAGAAGAATTTCACCCAGTAGCACTCCTGGGCCCCTCCTTATGAGGGGAGACTTTTTCTTCCCCCACCCCCATCAGGAAAAAAAAAAAAAGGGTTAGATCTAAGAAAACAGGTACTGAGCAGCCAGCTGAACAGTGATCCTAAGGTAGGGACAAGAGGCTTGTGTGAGAAAGTCCTTTGTGGCTGTAGCTCTACATCTGCTGCAAGTCAATTAACTGCGAGCAGAGCCAGGGCTGGAGTGATTAAATGCAGCAGCTGTTGAACTAAATAAGCAACTGCGATCTTCCCCGGCCCTCGTCTGGCATCCAGGACAAGAAGGACTCAAGCTCACCCATAAAGGGGTCACCATTTATTCCTTTCAAATGTTACAAGAAAGCCCATACAGCTTTTTTTTTTTTTTTTTTTAGAAGTTAGAAAATTGCAAATCAAGTGTTTTGGCCATTAAAAAATTATTTACAGAGAAAACAACGTTGCTTCACATTATACAGCTGGCAGGCCCCCTCCCTCCACCCCACACCCTAAAAGTTATCCCTTAGAAGCAGAATTAAACACAGCGGACTTACAAGCTTTATGGTTTTAAGCCAATAGTAAGACATTATAAAAAACTAACCAGATTAGCTTTTAAACCATTGATTTCTATAAAAAGCACGAAATACTTTAAATGAAGTCAGAACCAGGAATGTAAACTGAGGAGAAAAAAAAAAAAAAAAAACCAAAATCCATTGAACAGTCACTGGCTTGCTGGGCTTCGAAGGCTGCCCGGGGGGAGAGTGGGGACAGTCAGGAGGCCAGCAGAGATACCAGAGCGGGCTGTGAGATCTGGGTGCTTACAAACTGTAAATTCCAGTTATGTCCAGGATAGTCTTCCTCCACAGTTTTAAAGGATTCAGGTAAAACTACTCCAAGTTGCGGTGGTGGTGGGAATCCAAACCAGCTTTCTAACAGGGAGGGGAAGAAATAACTGGGGTGGGGTGGTCGGTTTTAGAAGGCGTTGTCAGTTCGAGGTGGGACGGGGAGGTGTGTGGGGCAGGCAGCGAGTCCGTGGTGTTACCGGGATGGAGAGGATGGCGTAAGAGTCTTAAGTCAGGCCGGTGCCAAGTGGGCTCTACTCTTCCTTCTGCTCCGCCGCAGCTGTTGTAGGCTCAGGCCCCGCAGGTTTTGAGGGCTCCTCTGGTTTGGCTGTATCCCCCTGGCTTTCCCCCGGCTGCTGCTTCTCTTCCTCCTTGCTTCCCCCCGCTTCTCCAGCCTCCCTCTTGGGCTCAGCTCCCTGCTGCCCGTCCGCAGCGGGGCTGCTCTGCTCCCCCGGTGTCCCCTCCTCGGGGGGAGCCGACGGCTCGGTCCCGCCGGCCGAGCAAGCGGGGGGCTCGTCCCCCTTGGCCTCCGCCTTGCCTTGGTCCTCCGTGGGAGACGACCCAGAGGAGTCCCCGGCTTCTTTCTTGTTCTTCCGAAACGAGATCCCGCTCAGCTTGAAGGATTTCTTGAACGAGAACTTCTTCTTCTTCTTGGGGGTGTCTTTGGGGGCTGCAGCACCTTCGGGTTTCACATCCCCCCCTTCGGCGGGGGGGGCGGGCTCGATGGCGTCCCCACCGCCCGGCTCGCCCTTGCTCTCCTCTTTGAGGGGTTCAGCCGAGCCGTTCCCATTCGGGGGGGCCCCCTCGCTGCCCGCCTTGGCCGTCATGTCCCCGTTGAGCCTCAAATGGCCGTTCTCCTGTTTTTTTTAGGGGGGGGGGAGCAGAGCGTCGCGTTAGGCACAACCGGGACTCAGCACCATCATCTCCCCCCTCCAAAGCCCCGCACCCCGCTGGGGCGGGGGGCACCCAGTCGGGGAAAAGGGGTGCACCGGGCATGGGGGGGGGGTCCCCAGTGCGCTGCCACCGGGCGGCGCCCGCGCTCCACACCCGGTGCTGGGGCGAGGCGGGGAACGGGGCCCCCGCCCGGTACCGGGAGGGAGCCCGGGGCGCGGCGCGGGCGGTGCCGCATCGCTCGGTACCCACCGGGCAGGAGGGTCCCCCCGGGGCCGCCGCTGCCGCCCCTTCCCCTCCGAGCGGCCGCCGCAGCTGCCTTTGTCTGCCCCCCCGCCCGCCCCGACGGGGCGGTCCCCCCCACCCCCGCCGGTACCTACCTGCCCGTTGGCCTTGGCGGGCTCGGTGGCGGCGGCGTGGCCGGTCGGTGGGGCGCTGCCCTCCGCCTTGGCCGCCTTGGAGCCCTGGCTGCCCATGGTGCGGCACGTCGGGCGGGCCCCGCCGCGGCGGCTGCGCTCGGCTGGCGAGCGGCGCCGAGAGGGAGTGGGGAGAGCCCCCCGCCGCCCCGGTAATAAGGCGAGGGGCGGGGGGCGGGCCGCTGCCGAGCCCGCCCCGGGGGCGGGGGGACGGCGGTGGAACCACCGCCCCGGCGGGGACGGGGGGTACTGGCGGCCGCTGTTCCCCCTTTTCCGGGTTGGGAGCCCCCCGGAGGCTGGGGTAGCCCCGGTGGGGTGAGGGCAGGTTGCGGGGGGCGGTGGGGAAGGGGAGGGGGGTGCTGCTCCCCCCAGCCCCCTCACCTTGGGGTGCGGCTCATCCTAGCACAACACCCCTGGGGTGCGTCTGTCCTCAGCCTCTTACCCCTGGGGTGCTGCTCCCCCCAGCCCTGACACCCCTGGGGTGCCTTTGCCACCAGCCCCTCGCCCCTGGGGTGCTGCTCCCCCCAGCCCTGACACCCCTGGGGTGCCTCTGCCCCCAGCCTCTCACCCCTGGGGTGCTGCTCACCCCATCCCAGTCCCGCCCAGGAGGGTCCCCATGGGTGCACATGGTGCAGGTCGCCCCAGGGCACTGCTCACCCCAGGGTTCCGCTCTCCCCAGCCCCACCAGTTCCCGGGGGGTCCTGCTGTGGGGGAGAGCTTGTGCCGTGGGTCACACCCCGGCTCCCCGCCTCGCTGGGCTCCCTGGCATGCAGACCGGTAGGTTCTTTCCCTCTGGGTTTTCCTCCTCTCTGCTTTCCCGGAAAAGGAAAGCTTAGGAGAAAAGAAAATGGAACTAAACAAAAGTGGACGTTAACGTTGGGAGGGGACTGCAGATTCCCCGCGCTGCCAGGGCCACTGGCCACAGCCTCCCTGCAGCGTGGAGCCAGCAGTGGCCGTGGGGGACCCACCCCCGGGGGCTCCCTTGGCACCCAGGCACAGCTGATTTCACCCCCAAAACCGGGACCTTTTTGTGCCTGTCCAAGCCACCGACGTTCCCTGGCAGCAGCAGCGGGTTGCGCTCCCCAGTGCCGTGTCCTGCTCCCGGCGCCTTCCAGGCACCCTGCACCCCGCTCTTGCCAAACCCGCGCCGGAGGGACCCCCCGGCCCCCAGCACCCAGCTGCGCCGCAGAGCCCGGCAGGATCAAGGCCAGCGTCTCCGAGGGGAAAACAATGTGCCGCTGTGTGTGTTCCGCCAACAAGGTCATGTTTTGTCTCTGTCCTCCCTCCCCTCCCCGGCACACATCATCTCACCCCCGTTAGAGCGAAATTTCTCTGTTAATTAAAACAGGCGGCATCTTCCTTATTGACTTTTGGTTGCCAGTTGATAAAGCCTTTGAATGGCTGCCGGGCTGCTGCTGGTCCGTCCGCCCGCGCCTTCGGCCGTCTGCGAGATCGAGAGCTGCCCCAGCAGCCGTCAGGGCCGCAAAGGAGCCGCGGAGGAGGGACCCCGGGTAAAAGCACGCGCTTTTCAGAGCGTGGCGAGGCTGTTTGCTTTGGGAAGACAAACGGTCCAAGCAAGTGTATTGAATTAGTCAGTAAACACGCTCTGTCTCCTGCCACTTGTTCCCGAGTGCGAGCTCCAGGTCAGTGTTCCCAACCATTACCTGCTCGGGAGCAAAACCCGGCAGAGCCGCAGCTGACGAGCCCTTCCCTGTGCCCCAGCAGCCGTCCGGCGTCAGACAGCGTCTGTGCCAACCCCACACTTTTCTTCACACCTTCAGGAGCGATTTTCTGTCTTTTTGCTGAGGTTCATTTTATCCTGGCTCTGTTCAGGAATGCACAAAGTCCTCGTGCTGCTATCCCTCCCCATCCCCATGCCCATCCCATCCCCATCCCCATCCCCATCCCATCCCCATCCCATCCCTTCCCATTCCCATCCCATCCCCATCCCTTCCCATCCCCATCCCATCCCATCCCATCCCATCCCCATCCCCATCCCTTCCCATCCCCATCCCCATCCCCATCCCCATCCCCATCCCATCCCTTCCCATTCCCATCCCATCCCCATCCCTTCCCATCCCCATCCCATCCTCATCCCATCCCCATCCCATCCCTTCCCATCCCCATCCCCATCCCATCCCATCCCTTCCCATCCCCATCCCATCTCATCCCATCCCCATCCCATCCCCATCCCATCCCTTCCCATCCCCATCCCATCCCATCCCATCCTCATCCCATCCTCATCCCATCCCCATCCCATCCCCATCCCCATCCCCATCCCCATCCCCATCCCCATCCCATCCCATCCCATCCCATCCCATCCCATCCCATCCCATCCCGCTGTGCTCTCCCACCACTGCAGCAAGAGCACATTTTGGCTGTGCTGAGCAAACCCAAGCGAGCACCAGCTCCGAGACCGTCCGTCAGTGCAACAGCCCCAGGACACCCCCGTCCTCCTGTACCAAAGCCACAGGGGAACCGCTGAGGTGGGCAGCACCAGCAACCCACCACCCATCTGCACCGTCCCTGCGAGCTGGGGGGGGCTCTGGGGGTGCAGCCTTTGGGCTGACGGTGGCAGCCGTGGTGTGGCTTTGTCCATCTGTAGGGTTGGGGTTGCAAACACGTGCCCTGTGCGGTGAAAGATGTTTTCTTTGGCAGTGGGCTGGGTGAGCGGCCGGGCTTGCTTAGAGAGGGGATTTATTGGGCTGGGGCTGGGGCTGGCCGTGCTCTGTGCCGCTGGCTCAGCCGGGGCTGCTCAGCTCGGCCCCCTCCATCTGCCCACCCCCACGCAAAGCCCAGGTCTCTCCCCCATTTTGCTGGAGGGGAGAAAACGCTTCACACCCCGCTGCTCCCCTGCCACAGCGCTCGGCGGGCAGCGCTGGGGCGATGGGAGGCAGATGCGATGGCTTTAGCGTGATTAGACAGGTCAAGATGCAGATCTGCTGCGGGGGGGGAGCGCGGGGTCAGCCCCTCCTCGCCATCAGAGGCAATGCAGGAAACCTCGCTGTGGTTCTCGAGCGGCTTTCATCTCCGAGGAATCCCCAGTCGCCACATCTCCCTTGATCCCGGCTTTTCTTGAAAAACCCTCTTCTGCAGCGCTGCGTAGGGGCTGTGCTTATAAATAGACCCGTTCCCCTGTGGATTCCCGCGTGTGGCTCCTCTCCCAAGGCCTGGCAGCTGCCTGTCCTGCCTGCGCTGACGGCTCAGCCGGCTCAGGAGCAGCACTTGGTGCGGCCACGCTGGTGCTGGAGCCCCGGTGCTCCGTGGGGTGAGCGTGGGTCCCCCCCTCCCCGGGGCAGACCCGTGGCCGGTTGTTCCAGCTCTCAACCCGGGAAGAGGCTGTTTTCTGCCTGTCGCAGGGGGTGTTGGTGGAGCAGACACCGGGGCAGCTGCGGTGACACCAGGAGAGCGGGTGGAGGGCAGAAGCCGGCTGCTGCGTGCAGTGGTGGGTTTCCACCATAAACCAAACCCCCAACCCAAACCCTCCCAGCGGAATCCAGTGCGAACCCCCGCCTGGGCCGCAGGTCGGGCTCCTCCATCCCCGGGCGTCGGACAGCGATCTGGAGTGGGGCAGAGGATGCTCTGGCTCCGCACAGGGTCTTCGCTGGCTCCCGGGGCTTTGGCTGCTGGGGAAGGGATTTGCAGGGTGCAGGCAGACGGACAGATTATGGGTCTGGCTGCTCCTCCAGCAGATGGATAGGCAGACAAATCTGTCTGCCTCTGCGCACTGCTCCTGCTTTAAAAGGCCTCAGGGACGCAAGATCTTTGCGGATGTTATTTTCCACTTTCCAGACCTACTTAAACTGTGTGCTGATTATTAATTTATTAGGTGTTAAGCGCTGACAGGCTGCAAGACAGAGCGGTGAGCGCAGCCCCTGTGCCAGGGGGGTGGAGTAGGGCAGGAGGGTGCAGTCCCCAGCCCCTTGCCCTGCTCCTGCTGCCCGCCATATTCCCCCAGCCCTTAACGAAGAATTAATACAAGTATTTATTCATGTTTCTAGAGCCATTCACAAGCCTCTGATCATCTGCTTGAGGATTTTAACTGAGTTAGCGGGGGCCCAGCCAGGGCAACCAACGGCGCTGGGAATAAAGCAGAGGGATTTCCATATTGATTTATAAATAGCAGAGGAATTAGCTAATTAGATCTCTCCGGGGAGAGAATTCCGGCAGGGAGAGTGCGGGGCTGGGCTGTGCTGTATGCAGGGACGGACGGTAACGGCTTCTGCTACCATGGCAGCTCCGGCACGGGAACGGCCCTTGCAAACAGCCCTCGGATAAAAATAGTAGCCACAAATTTGGGTCCGGGGTCTGGCTCTGCCGTGCTGCCCGTGCCGCCATGCCCCGTGTGTGCCCACGGTTTGGCTTTCCCGGGCCCTGCGGTGCAGCCTCAGGATGTGGCCACCCGCCTGGTCCCCAGGGCAAGTGATGCTCTGGCTGCTCAGCCCATGAGGGGACGGGGCGAAGGGGCTGGGGGGCACCGCAGATGCTGAGCGAGGTTGTCCTCAGCTGCAGAAAGAAATCTGCCCAGCTTCATGGGGGGGGATTTCTGCAGGGGACAAGGGCTGACCAGGGCTGGGCAGGCAGGAGGAAGAGCGGGACCGCGTGGTGACCACGGGGATCTTTCCAGCCCTTCATCCAAGCAGAAGTTGGTGGCCGCCAAACCTGCTCGTGGCTGTGCCATCACCCGGGCTGGCCGCTGAGTCAGTGCCAAGTGACCCTCTGATATTTACACCAGGAAAAAGCATCCTAGACCCAAGCAAGGGTCTGCCCGGGACCTTGCCGGGGGTCTCCCGGCTGCCTGCACAGAGTCGGTGCCGCAACCAGCGTTCCCGAATCCTTCCTGCCCTGGGAAAGGCTCCAGCCCGGGAGGCTGCAGCGAGGCGCTGACTTCCCATAGAAACACATGAAAGGGCCCGTTCTTGTATTTGCCAGAGCCCCGTCATTTTTGGTTGTGAAGATCCCATGGCAACCGGCGCCTTGTGTAACTGCGTTTGCTATTTCTGGGCTTGCTTTTCGCTCCAGTAACATCCTCCCCGCATCCCACCCCGCAGGACCAGCCCCGTTCTCCCCACCCCAGGATCTTCCTCCCCCTGTCACCATCTTCCCTGCTCGCGCCGGGGGCAGAGGTTGGCAGCTGTGAGTCATGGCGGAGGGAAGAGAGAGCAACCCCCTCCGTCTCTTATCTCAGAGACCATCTGCCCTTCTTTTTGGCCAGGAGCTGGAGCATTTGCAAACAAAGCCAAGCCCTCTAACCTAAACCCCTCCGCCCTCATCAGTGGGGTGGCAGAGGTGGGCTGTGCTGTGCTGCCCAGGGCCCCCAGCCCCGCTTTGCCCCGGGATTGGGATGGGGACGGTGGTGGGACGTGAGGGGTCCCAAGTGCCTCCCTGCAGGCACGGTCCTGGGGGAGTTTCGGCACGGTGGGGATCAACACATCACCTTTCCCAGCCCGCTGGGCTCTCCCCACTCCTCCCGGGAGAACAGGAACCCACCGCAACTCCCTCGCCCAGGCAGGATGCTCGTCCCACGCGCCTTATCTCCTGCATCCTCGCCTGAGGCTGCGTTTCGGTGCTGATAAAGGGCTCCCTGACCCTGAGCAAGCTGTGCACTGCCGGTTCGGTCACATTACGAGAGCGGGACGGCTGCCAGAGAGTGTCCGGAGAGAAAAGGGGTCGCAGCATCCAGCTGGCAGCGGAGATGGGAGGGCGGCCGGGTGCTGCCGTGCACCGGGCTCTGATCCCTCCCGCCCTGGCCAGGAGTGCTGGCAGGGTCCCCCGGCTGGGGGCTGAGCAGGGAGCGTGTTTCAGAGCCTCCTTCCTCGTTAGAAGGGAAGTTTATAATTGAAACAAAAGCAACGCTCAATCCAAGTGGAGCTTTTCCCGTCCCGTTTCCTCCAGAGCTGCCTGTGGAGGTGCCACGGGAGCGTGCCCGCACGCCACGGCCGGGGCTCACGGCGCAGAAGTGTGTTGGGGGTCCTGCGTGTTTTGGGCATCGCCCCGCTCACCCAGTCCAGCCTCACCACGGGGAACGTGGCTGCAGTGGCATCCTGCCATGGTGGGGCCAAGGAGACTACGGGGTACTGCCCTTCCCCTGGGGCCTGTGGCTGTCCCCAGGGTGGGCTCAGCTCCCTCCATCCCTGGGGTCACCTGTGCCCTGTCCTGGTGACCTTGGAGTGGTGCCGCGCAGCCCGCGTTGCTCCCAGGGGCTGCTGGTGGCTGCTGTAGCTCCCAGCAGGGCTGGGGATGCGTGGTGGCCCTCACGCTGCCACGGGGACAAGGGTTAGGGTCAGCTGTTGCTCCTCCTCGGGGCAGTGCCTCAACCAAGCTGTGCGGGGCCGTGCCTGCGCGTCGGCAGCTCGCCTCGGCCTTGGGCACGGATGAGGACGGCGTGTCCCTTCCCCGGCTCGGGCTCCCAGACGGTAGAGCCACGGGAGAGCCGTGGGTCTCTATGGGGTGGCAGGGGTGGGTGCGTGGCCAGCAGGGGCCCAGCCTGCGTGTGTAAAGTCAACGTGGGTCCAGCCCGCGCACACGCACCCCAGCACAGGTCCAGCATCTCACATGTGTGCAGCCACGATGCGGACCCCCAGGACACCCCTTGGCCACGGGGCAGCACCCAGCAGGGACAGGGAAGGGATCTGACCCCTGTGCTCGGCACTGGTGAGGTCGCCCCTCGATGAGTGGGTTCAGTTTTGGGCCCCTCACTCCAAAAAGGCCATTGAATGACTCGAGCGTGTCCAGAGAAGGGCAACGGAGCTGGTGCAGGGTCTGGAGCACAGGTCTGATGGGGAGCGGCTGAGGGAACTGGGGGGGTTTAGTCTGGAGAAGAGGAGGCTGAGGGGAGACCTCATGGCCCTCTGCAACTCCCTGAAAGGAGGGTGCAGAGAGGGGGGAGGAGTCTCTTGAGCCAAGGACCCAGCGCCAGGACAAGAGGGAATGGCCTCAAGCTGCGCCAGGGCAGGGTCAGACTGGCTCTTAGGAAGGATTTCTTTGCAGAAGGGGCTGTTGGGCGTTGGAATGGGCTGCCCAGGGCAGGGGGGGAGTCCCCATCCCTGGAGGGGTTGAAGAGTCGGGTTGAGCCAGCGCTGAGGGATCTGGTGGAGTTGGGAACGGTCAGGGTGAGGTTCATGGTTGGGCTGGAGGAGCTTCAGGGTCTTTTCCAACCGGGATGATTCTGGGATTCTGTGATCTCCACCACCAGCCCCTCGTAAGGCAGCGTGGTGACCCCTTTTGCTCGAGTCCCCGTGGGGTCGATGGCAGCCAGCCGACCACATCGCGGGGCAGCCGGCGCTGCCAGACCCAGGGCAGGAAAGTGGCTCTGGGATGCTTTGGGGCAGCGCTCCCTCCCCCGGCGAGCAGCCCGGGATGTATGGGCCTCTTTCTCCCTGCAAGTCAATGTGTCTTTTTGTTGCGCTGCTGGGTTTTGATGCCTGCGAGCAGGGAGAGACAATACGTCGCATTGTTCCTTTTCAGCAACATCTGACGGGCCCAGGCAGAGAGAGGCCAGTGTGTGCGAGGACGAGGGCCGTGGGGGAAGGGACTGGGATGGACCGACAGGCAGCAGGAAAGACGCAGGGACACCCAGGCCAGGCCTGGCTTCTGCCTGCTGGGGTGAAGGGCTGGAGGGGTGGGGAGTGCCAGAGGGGTGCTGGGGGGGGATGTGGGAGCTGGGGAGGCGGGAGGGCATTATCTCCTGGTACCCAAACAGCCTGGAAAAACAGCCCTGAGAGATGCAAACCTCCAGCCCCACTCACCTTAACCGACTATTAACTTTAAAGCCTCCTTAGGAACCTGTAAGTGTCAACACCATTAACCTTTTGGTTGCTGCTCCCTCTGCCAGAAGATCCCAGCTGATTTACTGGGGCTGTGCAGCTGGGGGTGTCTGTCACCCCCCCCGGTAAATCCTGGGGTGCCAGGAAAACCCTCTCCCCAAAATCTCACATGGGTGGGATGGGGCAGGGGCTCGGTCCCCTCTGGGGTGGGCTGCGAGGGGAAGTCGGGAGCGGAGCTTGGCGGGGGAATCACGGCAGCACTGGGATTGTCTGCGACTTTCCATCAGAAATCCCCTCCTTCCCTTACCCCCTGCTGTCCTTGGCCTGGATTGCTTCTCTGCCAGGAACAGAATTCCCCTCTGCCTCAGACCAAAACTGAAAGTGTCCCCAGGGCCACTGCAGCTGTGGGTAGGGCTGGGTGGGAGCCCATGGGCCAGCAGAGCCCAGAGACCCCGGTGATGGACTCGGGGGGGTCTGCTCTGTGCCCCAGCTCGCTGCTAAGGTTATTGGGGAGCACTTTGCCTGGATGGGATGCGCTGGAGGGGGGGCATGTGGGGATTTTGGCCCCTCTGGAGACAGGTGCCACGCTCTGACCCCTCCCCGGGACTGGGGGAGCACGGGGGTCCCTCGCTGTGCTGTTCCCCATCCCACTGCAAAGGGGATCTGCAGCCCCGCTATGGGGGGGGGGCCGGCACCCCCCTTCCACACCCCGCTCACCCACAATGGCTCTCACTCTCGGCGAAGGCCCCGGGAGGGGCCAGCAGCCGGTTACGGGCTTGGGGGGGGGCCTGTTGGGTTGGGGGGGCTGGTTGTGCGTGGCGAAGCAGCGGTGCCCTCCCCGCCCCCACGCCTCGGCAGGCTGCACCAGCAGATGCATTTCGCCCAGACTTGCATGGCCGTAGCCATGACAACGGCTGCTGCGTGGCGGCGGGATGCTGGGGGGGCTGGAGGGGGGGGCTGCAGGCACAGCGCGGCGCTGCACGGCTGCCGCTGCACCCCACGGCCTGGCTTCACCCCAGGTCTGGCTTCACCCTGCTCCCAGCAGCGATGCTGGTTCACCCCCCTCGTCCGCAGCACATGTCCTTGGGGGGACGGTGCCGTGGGGAGAGGCCGGGGAGGGTGGGGATGGAGCCATTCACCCCTTTATCGGGGCTGCCCCGAAGCCGGGGCTGTTTGCGTTGGTGTGACCGCGCTGGCGTTGCCGTCCCGGCTCCGCTTTGTCTCCACGTTAACTTTTAACCGCGGCCGCTTTTCCTCTCCGCTGCCACCGCTGCACCCCGCCAGCTTCACCAGAGCCCTGCGGCTCGGGGTGCTGGAGCCCCAGCATCTGGCAGGACTACTGGGGGGCTGCAATCCCCCTTGCATGGTGCATGTCTGCTCCCTGTCTGCTCCCTGCCTGCTCCCTGCCTGCTTGGCAGCAGGATGGGGCCTGGCCTGGCTGCATCCCACTCCTGCCAGCTTCTCGGGTGCCTCCGGGGGGTGAATGAGCTGGTGGGGGCGGAAAGTCCATTGCAGCCGGGGGGAAGCTGCAGCTGCAGCACCTCAGGCTCAGCCGCTGCCTGCCTGCCTGCACCGCTGCCTGCCCCAGCTCCCTCGCTGCCACGGTGCAGGCAGCTGCCAGCCCCGATGGGTTTGGCAGCAAAGCAGCTCAGCTGGAGAAAAGCCTCTGGCTCTGGAGTGACCCACTAACCTTGTTCTTCTTAAAAATGCATGAAATGCAGGCAGCTGCCTACGGGGACTCGCACACGCACACTCACACTCAGGCACAGGTGGGAGCACGTTTTTGGCGCTGCACCCACGCGCCCGGGTCAGGCAGCGGCGGTGGGGGAGCCCCAGGGACCCCTGGGGTACCGGGATTTCGGGGTACCTGCGGTGTGGGAGGGCTCTGCTCGCCCTTTGCTGGTGCGGGGTGATGCCCGGTGTGTCCCCAGCCCGCGGCACGGTCAGGATTGCCGGGAGGTGCTGGGGCACGGTGCAGCCCTTCTGCCCAGCTCCACCGGTGCCGTGGGCTGCGGTAACACCACGGTGGTGCAAAGTCCTCCCGGTGCGCCCAGGAGCCAGTTGCGGGGCCAACGCTTGCTTTGGGCTCCCCTGGGGGGATCCAAGGGCATCCCAAAGAGCCATCCCTGCTCTGGGCGGTGCCACAGTCCCACTGGAGACATGAGGGGGGGTGGCAGGGGAAGGCGAGGCGGGCGCAGGCTCGCCCTGTCCCCTGGCTGCCATCACAGCCCTGACCCCATTTCTCTCCGGCTTCTCCAGGCCTTTAATACACCCCAGCCAGATGGTTGCGAGCCGGGGGGTGGTGGAGTGGGACAGTGGCTCAGCCCCACCCTGGGGGCTCAGCCCTGGTGGGTGCTGCGGGTCCCCGGCCCCAGCGTGGCCCTCGCTGCCACGGCAGTGCCGGTGCCAGTGGGGGGACGTGTCCCTGCTGCCCTGGCAGGGGTTAACAGATTTCTCTCTCGCATGTGGCTGATTTAATTTCGGTCTTGTTTGCATAGCTGATTTGGTGGCTGCAACACCTCGGCTGCAGTGTGTATTTTTAGCTGCTCTGGGCTTGAGCCGGGCAGCCCCGAGCAGCCCTGGGGGAGCATCTGACCCCCACATCCCATCGCGGGCACCAGAGCGGGGACGGGCACATCCAGCCCCTGCCATGAACCGAGGCATTCGGCGGGAGCAGCAGAGGATTTGCAGGATTAAGGTTTTGCCTTTTTTTTTTTTTTTGTGGTTACAATCTTGTTTTAAGAAGAGGAAACAAAACCCAGAAGCCAACAGCAGCCCAAGCTGTGATGCCCGTTAGCCTGGATTGAATAAATCACAGGACAGAGCAGCTTCACCCCCTGCTCAGCTCCCCAGCCCGGAGAGGGGCTCGCTCCCTGCCTGGATCCGGCCACGGCACGTTTCCCATCCTCTTCCCTCCTTGCAGCAGAGCCCCAGCACCGGGAGCTTCCCGGTCTCGCTGCCGTGTGCTGCTGCCCACGTGGCTCCTTCGCCCCCAGACCGGCTGCGTTTCAGCCCAGGAGGAAATCACAGCGGGCAGCGAGGCGGGGGGGGAGTTTTTCTGAGCCCTCGTGGAAATCCCTGTGGCTTCCTCTGGGGTCTCAGCCCTTGCGCACACAGCAGCGAAGACGAGGAAGAGCATGAATCACCCGCAGGAAACTTCGCGTCGCTCGTCCCGCAGGACCGTGCCGCCCTGTCCTGCCCCGGGGACGTGGCTGCCCTGTCCCTTGTCACCCACCTCGCAGCTCACCGAGCCCGTTGGCGTCAGCTCGGCTTTCCGGAGCTGCGTGGGGGTGCACAGTTGCGTGGGTGTCCGTGTTCCTGGGTGCACGTGTCTGTGGGTGCACGGGTGGCAGCGCACACGCACACACGACGACACGTATCTACGTGCACGCACCCACGTGCGCACACACACGTGCACCCGCGCACACGCACGTTGGTCCCCCACCCCCCCAGCCAGGCCCTGCGCATCCCGGTGCCAGCCAGGTGGCAGAGGAATCAGTCTCTCGACTCCTCTGACTAATTAACATAAATTGACACTGACTAATTAACCGTCCTGGCTCATTAGAGCCCGGATGCCGCATCCATTGCTGGGAACAGCAGGAGCCCTTGCTCTCAAAGCAACGTGGCCACGCTCTGCCCCGCGCCGGCCACCCCCGATCCCCCCACTGGGAGTGTCCCCATCCCTGTCCCCATTCCACGGCTCTCGCCGAGGCTGCTAGCAGCGATAACGAGATTGCTTCCTAATCCATTTATTCCTGGCTGGCGCAGAGGGCTGGCAACAGCCTGGGGGGCAGTGAATCTCCCCCCAGCCCCAATGCCTCCGACCACCCCCCGGCCGCCCCGGTGGTCGGAGGCACTGGGGAAAACCTTGGTGATCTCAGCCAAGCTGCTGTGGGACAGGGAATGATGCTGGGGGTGGACGTGAAAAGTATGTAAGGACCATGGAAGGATGGTGGCATCATCCCTGCTCCATCCCTGCAAGGGGAGGTGACACCCCAAGCGTCACCTGCCCTGTGGCAGGGTTGTCCTGGGAGCAGAGCGATGAGTAAACCCTGAATCAGCTGGGAAGGGAGATAAAGAGCCCTTCCTAGACCTCACCCCACGGCGTGCCTGGGTTAGGGGGACATGGGGGGGGGGGCTGCTTTAGGAAGCGGGGTGCAGGGGCAGGTCACCCCAGCACGACAACACCCTCTCCGCAGCTCTGCAGGAGGAAGGAAAAGGAAATTTTTTTCGCTTCCCTCTTTGCTGCCCAGGAAACGGGGGGGCCCCCGCGCAGGTCCCGTCCTGCCGCCGCACCCCCTGCCCTCCTTCAGCCCCCCCCCCCCCTCCACGCCGGGCCTGCCGGTGCACGCTGCTTCCCACCGACTGACTCGGGGCTGAGTCACGGCTCCGCACGCCCGACCGGTTTTGGGGGAGACCCTTGGGCTCAGCGTGGGAACGGCCTGACCTCAGCAGCAGCAGCAGCGCGGCACGGAGCCGGGGCCAGCCCTGCCGAGCTGCCTGTGGGACCCTCGTCTCCCCAAAACAAGGATGGGGCGGGGGGGAGCTTTGCCTGGGGTGGGTATCGATGCTCTTGGAAAGCTCTTGCTCGTTCCCGCTGGCGGCCCTGTGTGCAATTCCTGCCGCCCTGGCACAGTGGATTAAAAACTAGGTCAGTGGTAGATCCCCAAAAGTGATTGCAATCGGGGAATTGCTGCTCCCCGGGTGTGAGACCGGGGGGGGGCACTTGGTCCGTTCGATACCTTTATCACTGAGCTGGAAGAAAACGGCTGGTGAAGCACGAAACCCCCCCGATATTGCCTGATTGAGCCCACAGGGGCGTCGGGGCCAGCAGAGACTGGGGACCAGATCCCCCGAGGAGGGCGCAGGGTCCCGGGACAGCAGTTGGGGACATGGCGGTGGGGCCAGGTCCCCTCGTCCGAAGGGTTGGGAAAGAGCAAGAGCGTGGATGGATGGTGCTGGCGCGGCAGGGAAAGCTGGGAACACTCTGTGTGGGGTGGACGTGGAGGCAGAGCGGCTGCGGCAGCCCCAGAGCTGGCGGGCAGGAAACTGGGCGGCAGCGTGGGCCAGAGCAGGAAGGCAGCCGGTGGCCCCGGGGTCGGCGGAAGAGCGGCGGAAAGGCTCCGGGCCGCGGCGGTGGCGGTGGGAGGAAGCCTGGGCCTGGCCAGGGGCTGCCCTGGTGCACGTGTGTCCCATGGGGGCACCAAGGTTGGGTGCTGGAAGAAGGGGCACCCGCCGTGCCCGCAGCGGGACCGAAACTCCCTCAGTGCCGGGAAAAGGCCCTTCCTGGGCGAGCCCTCGGCTGCAGACGCCTCTGTGCCGCAAGCCGGGACGTGCCCCGCAGCAGCCGCACGCCGGGACTCGCAGCCTCGTGCCGCAGCGTGGGAGATCCTGCAGGGACACGACCCTGCAGTGGACCCCCGGGACCCCCCCTGAGGTGGCTGGTGTGGAGGTGCTGCTGCTCACAGGACTCCTGGCTGGGGTCTGACCAAGCAGTTGGGCCCCCCCAGGGGCATAGGCGTGCGTTTGGGGGTATTTAAGGCCCCTTGGACCTCTGGGAGGGCTCAGGGATTCTCAGCCCGCACGGTGGCCAGGATGGGACCACCCGGGGGGGAGGTGGGCGACCTGCCCAGCTCTCCCTGCTCCCCCCCTCATCCCCAGCTCTTGGGGAATATCTCCGCACCCTCCAAAGTCTCCATTCATCACCTTTCAGTCCTCAAGCGTTCCCAGCCCGGCTCGCTGGGGTTATTTAGCTCAGACCCAGAGCGATGCTGTGGGGAGGGGACGTGCGGGGGTCTCAGCCCAGTGACCCCCAGCGCGGTGCCAAGTGGGTTGGAGCGGTGGGAGCTGCCACCCCTCCGGCTGTCGGTTCAGCAGCGGAGGACGGAGCTGTTAAATATTTATAGCTGGTCGGGTAAAATGGCAGCAGAAGATGAGCCGGGGGGGGGACGCCGGGCCGGGTCTGCTCCCCTGTGGTCCACCAGCCCCCGCGCTGCTCCGGGCATTGTAGGGCTGCGAGTCACCATCTGCTCCCTGCAGGGGCTGCTGCTTCCCCCCGCCCAGGACGAGGTACCGTGGGGACGTGGGTGCTGGAGACGTTGTCTCTGCTCTGTGGCACAAGTGCAATGAGTTCAGCGGTCTGGGGTGATCAGTGGAGGACCGGGAGAGACTGGGTGGGCTGGGGGTCCAGCCCTACCACCCCACGCTTGCTCGCCCCGGCTCCTGGGTCCCCACTGTGGACTTGTTCAGATGACAAAATGAGGGCGCGCACGCGCGCGCGTGTGTGTGTGTGTGATTGCTAATGAGGATGTGCATATGCTAATTCAGGGCTGCCAATTATGGCAGGTCTCGCTGGCTCGGGACGGGGCCTCGTGGGCCGTGTCCTGCCCCGGTTTCGGCCAGGTGAGCCCCAGGCAAGGTCGGGCAGCGGTGGCCGGCTCGGCTCGGCTCAGCACCTCCCAGATTCGGGTGCCCAGACCCCACAAAGACCCCACGGCTCCGGGTCTGGGGGAGCTCAGGGCCTGGGGTGCTGCTCAGGGGTCCCCAGCCTGGGGCAGCAGGGATGCTGTCGGGATGGGCACTGGGAGGATGCTCCTATCGCCTGCCCCGTGACAATTTCCCCCCCCCCTCCTTGCTCTCACACAAAACCTGCCACGTGTGAGATGGAAGTGGCAAACGAACCCCTAATTAGCCACTTTAGCAATTTGGCTTTATTAATGGCATAAAGGACTATTAAAGAAGAATTAAAGCTACCAGCTTCCAGATAAAGGACATCAGGGATCCCCCGCAGGCATTGTGTGCCCGGGCTGGGGGCCTTCAGCTTTGTGGGGTGCTCCTGTGCCCCCGTGCCCCCCCGCCCCGGTCCCCACATCACAGCAGGGTCGGCAGCGCAGCAACCAGGGACAGGCTGGTGATTTCGGGGGGTGAGGAGGAAGTGTGGGGGGGTGTCTGTTGTGCTCCCAGTGGGGTATCACTGCAGAAACCTGGGACCCCCCACCCCGTGACCAGAGCATTGGGGTGCCAAGGGGCACCGACACCATCTCTGCCTGCTGCACTGCGGGGGGGGAGAACAGGCTCAGGTGTGAGATCTGTGCTGGTTGTTGCCGTCCCCTGTCACTTGGAGGGCAGGAGCTCAGTGGGGTGCACGTGTGGGGCAGGTTTGTGGGTCGGGGGCTGCCGGTAGCCCCGTGCTGAGCCACCACAGCCTGCAGTGTCCGTCCCCCATCTGTGCCGAGCTGGGCTGGGACCAGAGGTCCTGGGGATGGGGGGAGGCGGGTGGCAGTTGTGGCTTCCCAGGAACGTCGGGACGAGCTTTTCGGGAAAAACCACCAACACTTCCCATCAGCTGCATCCGCTGGGAAGCAGTGAGGGGATTCCCGGGGGGCAGCGGGAGGCTGAAGTTTATCCCCTACGCACAAGCCCCATGTTGGGTCTGCACAAGGCGGGGCCTCAGCCATGCCAAACCCTGTGGGGAGCATTTCTGCTCCGTGACCCACCAAGACAGCCATTATCCTGGGGTGCTGTGCCTGGGGGCACCCCGGGCTCTGTCCCCAGCACCCACAGGGTCCCTGTACCCACTGTCCTCCTGGGTCGGGGACCCCGCTGTGGTGCCAGCTGGCTTCTCCTCAGTCCCGCCTGGCGCAGGCAGGACGCTGCCGAGCTCGTTAGGCGCAGGTCTGGGATTAGCCCTAATTGCCCGCACTTTGATGGCCGTAACCTCCTTCCCCAGGGATACTCGTTACCTGCAGCAAACCGGCGCCTGGCATCTGGCTGCTAATCCCGGGATTAGCGGGCGTGGGGGGGGCGGCAGATGGAGCCCGGCCAGGCCAGGACCCCCGTGGGCCTGGCACCGTTTGGGTTGCCCAGGACCCCTGGGGTCACCAAGGCAAGCTGGATCGTCCCCAAGGAAGCCACCCAGCTGCTCCCTGGGGGAATTCCCCACCCGGGATCTCCCCTGGGACGTTGTCCCCTCCGGGGCCCCGGGAAAGCCCCTGTGCACTCCCTCTCAGATGATTCAAGGGAAACGAGCTGAGCCGTGTCCCCGGCTCCCCACAGCAGCACTTCCCAGCTGCAGGAAGAGCCTTTTCTGGGAATCCAGTAACCCCCGTGTCCGGGCCGTGCAAGGAGGATGGGGGCTGGGGGTGCAGCGGGGTGCAGGCACCCTTCAAGGCTGGGAGGTTCTGCCCAGAGGGTCACGTTGCTGGACCTGGGGGGACCTCCAAGCCCTCCCAGTGTGACTGGGAGCCCAAAAATTGCAGTCAGGGTGGCTGCAGCTTGGCCAGCCCCAGTTGGCCACCCCAAGGGGGGACGGACTCCGTCACCCCAGGGCTGCCCGCTCTGCCCGGCTTCTTCTTGCCCCCAAAATATCAGCAGTGTGCTCGGGCTGGGCAAAGGGGAGGGGGCGAAGCCGTGGGGAAGGAGGGAAGGAAACGGCTGCAAGTCTCCATCCTGAGCCCCCCGCAAAGCTGCTCCCTCGTCCCTGCAGGCAGCTGCCCTCGTCCTGCCTGCACACGGGGTCCCGGCCAGGCAGGGGGAGGGAAGGGGGGGTCCTGGCAGGAGCTGCACCCAGAGCTGTGTGTCAGGGGGGGTGTCTCTGCCCCCCCACCTCCCAGCCAGGCCCCCCCGTGTGCCCTGTGGCTGCGTGCTAACCTCAGGGTCCCTGCTCAATGGGAGGAAGGAAATCCTCATCCTCGGGAAAGGCTGGACATGGCCGTTTCCTCCTGCCGCGGTGGGGAGGGGGCCGGGGCACAGGCTCACCCGCTCACGGCACCCCAACATCACCCCCCATCCCAGTCAGCGATCCTGTCCAGAGACTGGGTCTGGCCCGGGCTGGGGCGATACGAGAGCTGGGGGACAGCCTGGGGGGGCCTCTCCATCCGCACAGGACCTGCCGGGGGTCCCCAGGGGGGACTTTCTTGCAGTTTTCCCACACCGTGAGCCAACAAAACACCCCCGTGCCCCGGCCGGCGGCTTCCCCGTGCGGGGTGGGAGGCCCAGCTCCGTCCGCTCCCCGTGGGGCTGCCCCGGTGCTGGTCGTGGGTGCGGGGGCACAGTCCGGCGGGGTGCAGCTGCACCCCCAGCTCGGCAGCGCTCCCTGCCAGCCCCGGCCCTCATTTTTCCCGCTCCTCCTTCCTCTTCCTCGCCGTGCCCTTCGCCCTGCTGACACGCAGCGGCTGATAACGGCAGCGGCTTTGTTCCCGGTGGCCTTTGACCCCACCGTGTCCCCGCCGTGTCCCCACCGAGGGCCGGGGCGACGGTTTGCTGCGGGGTCGGATGCTCGGGGCTGGCCGGGCACCGAGACCCCCCCCCGCCCCCCGCCGTGCCCGGGGTCGCCGCGCTGGCATGGCTGGGGATGCCATCCCGTTCCCACCCGGTGCACCGGGGCGATGCTGCTGCCGGCCTGGCGTTCTGCAGGGTCCGGTCCCGGTTCCCGGGGCCATCCAGCCCCCGTCCGGTGTTTGATCTGCGGTTTCATTCGCAATAATTTCCCCGGGGCGGGGCGGGGGGGGAACGAGGGTCCCACGGGCCGGAGAGCGGCAGCGCTGCCGCAGCACCGGGACCGGGACCGGGAATGGGAACGGGAACGGGAGCGGGAGCGGGACCGAGCAGGAGCGGGAGCGGAACCGGGAGCGGAACCGGGAGCGGCCGCGCGCTCCGGGCGCCCCCTGGCGGCGGCGGGTCCCGCAGAACAAAGGCCGGATCCGGCACCGGCGGCGGCGACCGGGAGCCCCATCACGAGCAGAGCCCGAGCCGGGACCCGGCCACAGCGGCGGGAACGGCCGGTGCCCCCGGCCACAGGGACGGCGGCGGCTCTGGGGCGGCCCCGAGTCACCCGGAGGCTGGGCTGCGCCCTTCCTCCTCCTCCTCCTCCTCCTCCTCCTCGCCAGGGTGATGTCACCCTCTCAGCCACGCGGGCCCCAGCCCCGGGCAGACCTGACGGGCAGGTTGGGCAGGAGAGGCGGCGGCGGGGGGGGCGGACACCCAACCCGGGGGACACCAACCCGCTCCTGGAAAGGCAAAGCGGGAGCAGCCGGAGCAACAGCCCCCCCGAGCGCCCCCACCCACGGTGGGTCCCCTCACACCGAGTGCCCTGACATTGGGTGTCCTCACACCAGGTGTCCCCCCCCCACTGAATCTCAGAATCCCAGAATCATCTCGGTTGGAAAAGCCCTTGAAGCTCCTCCAGTCCCACCATGAACCTCACCCTGACCGTTCCCAACTCCACCAGATCCCTCAGCGCTGGGTCAACCCGACTCTTCAACCCCTCCAGGGATGGGGACTCCCCCCCTGCCCTGGGCAGCCCATTCCAACGCCCAACAACCCCTTCTGCAAAGAAATCCTTCCTAAGAGCCAGTCTGACCCTGCCCTGGCGCAGCTTGAGGCCATTCCCTCTCGGCCTGGCGCTGGTTCCTTGGCTCAAGAGACTCATCCCCCCTCTCTGCACCCTCCTTTCAGGGAGTTGCAGAGGGCCATGAGGTCTCCCCTCAGCCTCCTCTTCTCCAGACTAAACCCCCCCAGTTCCCTCAGCCGCTCCCCATCAGACCTGTGCTCCAGACCCTGCACCAGCTCCGTTGCCCTTCTCTGGCCACGCTCGAGTCATTCAATGGCCTTTTTGCACTGAATCTCCTCACACTGGGTTCCCTCACACCAAATCCCCTCACGCCACTGCAGACCTGAAACCATCCTCTGCGCGCTGTGAGCGAGGGGCTGCAGCAGTTCTGGTGCAGCCATTTAAAAATCACCAGTAGCAAACCAAACGCAGCCTTCCCCCCCCACCCCCTCCCCCAGCCACAGAGCATGGGGGGGTGCTGCAGGGGGTCCTTTGGGGTCCCGGAAAGGACAGGATCAGGGCTCACCCCTTACAAAGGAACCCAGACTGAAGTCGTGAGCTTAAACATACCTGTAATTCTCATCTTCCCACTCAGCGCCAGCTGGAGCTCCGACTCCAGAAGCAGCAGTGTTTGCGTTGCTCAAAACTAAGGGCTGTTGTTAATAAATCACTCCTCTCGAATACAAACAGGAGGAGGCCTTCTCGGGGGATTTTACCAGACAACAAACACACAAACAACTGTTGGGAGTAAAAAAATATGTTTTTTCCTTTTAATTACATCAGTTATCAAAGAAAAAAAGCAGTGGTAACAAAAATACAAAGCTCTGAGGGTTTCTTGTTTTGTTTGTTTTGTAATAAGCTGAGCATCAGTGCAACTGTTTTAATTTAACTTCTGCTCTGAGTCTCTGCTGGCAGAATATGAGTAGGCTTTGCCCAGCACCAGACGGTCACGCAGCAGCTTGAAGAAGGCGTAGTAATTGCTGAAGAGGATCAGAGCCAGCGAGATAGTCTGGTGCCACTTCTCTGAAGAAATCAGCGAGTAGAGCTGGTAGAAGATGACGGCTCCTTCCAGCAGAATCAGGATGTTGAGGATTCTCAGTGGTTTGCTGAAAAAGAACTGTAGGAGGGACCACAATAAGGCACCGAGCGAGGTCAGACCCTTCGGGTACGTGTTTTTGACAGGACGTGTGAGGCAGAGGCCGGTGAGGATTCCTCTGGGACTCCTTTTTCACAGAATCCCAGAATCATCCCAGTTGGAAAAGACCCTGAAGCTCCTCCAGCCCAACCATGAACCTCACCCTGACCGTTCCCAACTCCACCAGATCCCTCAGCGCTGGCTCAACCCGACTCTTCAACCCCTCCAGGGATGGGGACTCCCCCCCTGCCCTGGGCAGCCCATTCCAACGCCCAACAACCCCTTCTGCAAAGAAATCCTTCCTAAGAGCCAGTCTGACCCTGCCCTGGCGCAGCTTGAGGCCATTCCCTCTCGGCCTGGTGCTGGTTCCTTGGCTCAAGAGACTCATCCCCCCTCTCTGCACCCTCCTTTCAGGGAGTTGCAGAGGGCCAGGAGGTCTCCCCTCAGCCTCCTCTTCTCCAGACTAACCCCCCCCAGTTCCCTCAGCTGCTCATTTTTTTATTTTTTTAAAAATCTTTATCCATGACCGGCTCTGGACAGAGCCCCGGTTTGCAGGGGCTGGAGTCACCCTTTTGGCAGCACCGACGGGAGCCGTGGGAGTCAGCTGGAAGGCCCCAGCGCCCCGGCACACCCCCCCAGGGCAGCTCTCTCTCTCAAGAGCACCGTGACCCTGCGAGGCGCTACCCCCCTCGGTCCCCAGCGAGGAGCCGCGATCTTACGTGAAAGCGGAAGTGCGAGACGTCCGAGGGCACCGCCACGTTGTAATGACCCACAGCTTTGTACACGTTCTTGCTGTGTTTCACCAACACTCCCTGCGGCCACATGCACTCCTCTGTCCACCTGCAGGAAAGAAGCAGAGCACTCTCATTTCTACCTCCAGAGCCGAAGCGGGGTCTGCTGCCTCCCCACCATCACCTTCCGCAGCCTTGGCCGCAGCAGCAAGCTGACATCATTGGCGAGGGCAGGGTTTGGCCCAGCGAGGCGTGTAACCATGGCAGTGACAAATTGCAGTTACCTGTGGCCAAAAGCAGCAGGCACCTTGCCAAAAATCAGATCTGCCTGCTGCGTTTTGGAAGTGGCCAGCGCAGATAGTGTCTGTAAGCTGTCGGATGTGTCAGCCGACAGCTCTGCTTTCATTTTTCTTTCTCTTGTTGGTTTTTTTTTAAGCAGTAAGAGGAGGAGGAGAGGTGGCTGGAAAGCTGAGCTCCCCATCCAGCCTCTGCTCACGCCAACAGGCCTGCCAGCAAAAACTCCAGCCCCAGCCCCAGGAGAGAGTTCCTTACTGATGCTGCAGCACGTTGGAGCAGAGGGCTGGATCGACCTTCTGCCAGCAGCCCAGGTGTGCGGCAGCTTTGTGGAGCAGGTCACAGTAGCGCGCGGGTAAGAGGTACTGCATCAGGATCACTGATGTGCTGATGGAAACCAGGAGGAAGAGCTCACACGACCAGCGTTTGTCATAGTACTGAGTGTTCTGTGGGGGGGACAAGACAAATGCGTGACAAGGTGTTTGGACAGCCTCACCTAACAAAGCCATCACAACACAAAGCACTCAGGCAGGTACAACGAGGGTTTTTCACGTAGCTATTAATCCTGCTTGAAAAAGAAGCGCCCACATAGGATGGCTGCTGTACAACTCCTGAACACACCACGGCGAAACATTTACGCTGTCATCACCCATCACCAAAAATAGGGAGAGAGTTCCTGGTGCTCCCCTAGCTCAGCTGACGACGGGTGGGAGCACCAGCCCCTCAGGGGATGGGACTTGGGCTCATCCCTGAGGTCTGACAGATTTACTGCAACTCATTTGTCTCACTGTACAACGTATTAGTAACTTAAATAAAACAGCTAAGAATCCTAATAAGGTCCATCCTCCTTCATACCACCTCCCTGGTTATAGTCAAGCCCCTTGTCCTGGAGCTCTGTCCTCACAGCTCAGCGTGTGAAGGAACGGTCGGCCCGGAGCCCTGCCAGCTTCAGGGGGAGGCAGGATGGATGCTACAGACGGACACACACTCCCACCAACAGTCAGAATACACCTGACCAGGACAATATTGTCCTCTGTTATCCGGAGTTTAAGCAAATCTAAACCTAGATGGTTTTGCTTACTTTTCACGAGGCCTCTGTAAATAGGTTGGATGCAGCTGCCTGTGCACACAGACCTCTGACCGACCTCGTGCCAGCGAAGAAAGAAGCGAGAACCAAACCTCCTCCACAACCCCGTGTCCACCTCCTCAGAGTCCCCCCTCCGCCAGCCCCATGCCCGGAGGAAATGAGTCTGCAAGAGCAGTGCCAGCCCTCGCTCACCTTCACAAACCAGACTGGCACAAAGGCCACGTAGTAGGCACTGAGCATGGAGCTCACCAGCACCTCTTTCATCCGCCAGTTAAAGTCCATTTTCAGGTATTCCACCTCGTTGCGGATGAGATCCGGGGAGAGGCAGCAGGCGTGCGTGGGCATGGCCTCCATGCCGTACATCTGTCGAGTGTGCTGCTTCCAGGTTTCCTTTAGGACAGTCAGGTAGTCTCGGCCCCTGGAGGTCACCTCGCTGGTCTCTCTGGGACCGATGTTGGCCACCTGGGAGAAGAGCCCCGTCTTCCGCAGGTCACAGTTCAGCTGAAGGAAGGGAATGTACATGCCAAACCTGGAGCAGCAAAGTGCAGAAAGGTGGTTACTTCCTTACGAGCTCCCTGGGCCAGGCCTTTGCTGGCAGCAGATCAGCGTTACAACCACATCCTGCTCCTAATTGGCATCTAGTACCTATATAAACTCCAGAAAAGACCTTCACCAATCTGATCTCAAACACAAGCACCGAGTCTCAGATCTTTATGAGATGTTTCCTCCTGCATCTACCAGAGAGAAGGGAGCTACTTCCACGACTTGACTGGAAACAGAACTGGCTTCCTTTTGTTAGTTAAGATGAAGCAGGGGAGCTGTTTGATTCACTCCACCTGGCAGAGGCACTAAGAACTAAGGTAAACCAGAGTCACGGGTTCTTTGAACACCACGAGAAAAGCACACAATCCTTTTCAGAGGACGCGAGCAATCTAAGGATGCTCACATTAAAGCTGATATATGGGTAACTGTTAAAGATATGCCCTGCCACCAAGAAGAAATGTGACACAGCAAGAGGGAAAAAGGTAGTTTAAGTTCTGTTAGCAGGTAATCAAGTGCTTATTTACTTTCAGGCTTCATTTCAACTGAGCAACACCCACTGCACTGAAGCACTATTAGAAATCACACACAAGTGACAGAAGAGATACTTACGGGTAACACAGGAACAGGAGATTAAGGAAAGAGTAGGTTCTGAAAAGGTGAATTATTGATCGACACAAACTCCAGCCTGTGCCAGTGAGAACAGCAAACCGAGTGATCACCAGGAAAATAGAGCGTGGCAGGGAGACTTTGCCACTCTGTGAAGCCTGCGGGGAGAGAAGAAAGAGCTGGGCAGAGAGGAGACTCATTCACTCTTCCTACAGGAAGCAAATGGCAAAAGAGCAGCACTCAGTCTGTAAAACCAACTTCATATGCCTGAAGGAAGAGCCAGTGAAGGGCTCTGTTTGACTGCCACTGGGAAGGGGAGGCCTTCTGCAGGCTGGAATCTGGCTTCTCCCAAACCCAGGGCCTCACTCCTCAAGCGGGAATGAGCAGAGCTCTCAGAGTTCCTCGTTAAGGTCTGGCAGTTATCGGTGTGACCAGCCCGCTCTCCTGGACCTGCTCACCACAGAAAGCTTCCGCAGTCAGCAGAAACCAACCTGCGCTGGTCCCTCCGTGCAGAAAGCTAGAGTAATTAAGGGAACAGGAAAAGAGCCAAATGCTGTTCTTCACAAGGAAGAATTTCTACAGTCTCGCTGAGACAGTAAATCAGAAACAATCACAGAAGGACAGAGTCATGAGCAAGAGTTCAAGGTGCTCATTTCTGTCCTTCCCATTAGAAACCGTGCCTAGGTTTCTGACTTGGACATAGCACAAAGTTGTTCAGAAAAGGACAGAAGAGTTTGGAACTGCAAAAGGGACACACAGCTTTATATTTCGCCTGAGAGGAAAGAACAGTTCTGAGATCTGCCTCGGGACTTTACCTCCTTCACAATAGCACCGATCAGCCGGCGTGCCAGGACGATTGTTGTCACTGTCAGCACGTTGAAGTCAATAAGGTGAAAGTTCTGCGGTGACAAAAACAAAACGATTCCACTTTCCATCAGGCAGCAGAAACCCACATTCAACAGAGAAGCTCCCAAGTTATTCTCTTCTCCTCGGACTCTCTCTTCCAAGATCAGAAAGAGAATGCCGAGCAGACAGCCAGTGCCCAAAATTTGCCAAATAACAGTCACATGAGCAACCCTCCAGGGCTGTAGAGTCACATGTAGTTTGCATGAAACACATATAGAAAACTTTATGTCTAATGACCCAAGAGAGCGTCTGTGAGTATCACGGGACAGCAGCTGTCCTTTGGTGCTTACCAATGACGTGTGCGAGGGCGGGTGCGAGGGTGGGTACCACCACACAGTTTTGTAGATGTTGATGTAGTGGACAAACAGAGCAACGAGATGACAGAAGAAGAGCTGAAGTTCAAACAGCACACTCCTCTCCACGGGCAGCTCCGGGATCTTACAGTGCCGGAGGGGGACGACTGTCTGAGTTGCCAAAGGTGGGCTGGAAAGGCCTGTACCTGAACCGCTCCTACCAAGGTAAAGCAAAAGGCAGCAGTCACTTCCCTGAGATAAACACAGCCCACAGCCTCAGGCTCTAGAAGCTGGGGGTCTAATATTGACTGAGACACCTAAGCTGACTGTCATGGTCAATGGCTGACACACACCAGGAGCCTCAATGCCCTGAAGATGTCTAGGACGACTGTTACAGGCAGATGTCAGCAGGAATTTGACCAGCAAAAGCACTATTTGGAACCAGGCCAGCCTACAGCACCAGGTCATCTGGTATTAAATCCCTTGCGTTGAGTCAGGTTCCAGAGCTGTGGCTGTGTTTTGCTATTCAAGGGGCAAGCAGTGGCCTTTTTAATTAATTGGAAGCTTTTAGGCCTCGAGTTGCTATTTACATTTCTAAGAGTGCTTGAACGTGAAATACAGAGCAATTAAACACAAGCCCTTTCCCATTCTTTAACTTCTATTCAACTATGGAGGAAAAACAAGTTTAGTCAGAGGTGCATATTCCTGTGTGAGCACGCACACAATCCCAGACAGCAACCCTTTTAATCAAAGGGAAGGGAGTTAATATATACTAGATATATCTCTCCTGATTTGCAATCTCTAAATAACAACAGTCAAAGGAATCTGGGTGTGGGTTTCAAAGGAACTACAGAGCACAAACTCCTACTGAAAATCCCAAAACGAAACCACAAAAGTCTTGGAGTGTGACTGCAGAAAGACTTTTAGCCCAGGGGTGGACACAGGTGGATTAGTCCCTGCTTTTTAAAACAGAAGGCTGACAGCCTACATTAAGGCCATGTGTGAGGGGAAAACTTTAGGAAGCCAAGCTGTCTCTCTAAAATCCCCAGATTCCCAAGCTGACAAGACTGATTCAGCTCCTCGGGATTGATAAATCCACCAATAAACTCTGCTCCTGCACACAGTTGCACACAGAACAAAAGTTGCTGTTCTGATCCTACAGAAAGGGGCTATATAAAAATAATATAAAATATAAGCACAAGTCTTTTCTGCTTTGAACAGACACAGGAGACCTAAGAGCAGCGACAAGGCTCTCACACGCATGAAGCAGAAAATGCTTTGGGACTCCTCAGCCTGGGCTGCCACGCAGGTGATGGGTATCCCAGGGTTCAGCTGCAGAGACAAACCACTCGGAGGTGAGCCGGGGCGTGGATTTGTACGGCATTACTGCTCGTGATAAGGACCTTTGTGCACGCTCTCGCAGCGAAGTCTGTACACGGTGGATTGCTCCACCTTCTGTGGCCTTGCAATGACTTGTTTGAATAACTGTATCCCCATACATTTCTTGGCCTAGGGCCGTAAGCAGGGAGTATGTTAAGACAGATCTAACACTCTTTGCAGAGTTCGTAAGGCACCTCCTGCTTACGCATTGCTGTCGGTGCTCTGCTTCTCCTTCCTCCTCTCTACCTCAGTCGTAGAAATGCAACCAACCAGCTAGGCTAGAACCTGAAAAAAACCCACGGCCTACACATCACCTGACCTAGCTAAACTCTACCCCAGAAATGCCTCACCTGACATAAACTTCAGGGCACAGGAGACGCAACAACCTGAACTCCAGAGTCAGGCTTTTGGATAAAACTTTCTCTCTATTTTTACTTTCCATTCAATGGTCACTAAAGGCTTCTGAACACTCCTGGAATTCTCTTGTGGTCTGATAAAGCACTTAAGTCTCCACAAATTAAAACCCACTATCCCAATTACAACATGCAGCATGGACACTGGGAGTTAACAAATCACTGAGCCACAGGAAAACCAGCAGCATGTGAGATGGGGAGATACAGGTGGCCTCACACCTCCCTCAGAGAGGAGCAGCCGGCCTGGTTAGACGTGAGGATGTGGAGAGCACGACGTACCTGGTGCGTGAGCGCACGCCCGTGACAGAGGAACTCGTGGAATGGCCGGAGCCGCCAGCAGCCCCAGGTTCACAGAGGGGGTTTCGGCAGTAGGACGTGCGGTTAGGGCCCCGCCTTCCCCCTGCCATAACAACAGAGGGGGCGGAGGGCTGATCTTCCAGGTGGCTTCTCTGCTGTTCACTGCGTGCTTATGTCTTCAGTCCTTAAAACTAAAAGGAAAAGATTTATATTTAAGGCTCATCTGCTTGCCACGCCCCTGGTGACCAGCGGGAACCGATCACTTGCAGCACAAAGCAGGTTAATCCAACTTTGCTCAACCCTTTCCTACATCTCCTGTATTTGCCACAGGCTACTGATGCGGCCCAGATAGCTCCTGACGCTCCGACATGCAGCAGCTTGCTAAGGTGCTGCGGATGCACTGAGTCTAAAGCCTAACGCATGCAGGCTTCCACGGGAGCAGGAAGCAGCTTTTCATGCCTCTCTCCCAACCCAAGGCAGTTTACAAGGAATTTAATCTGCATCCCTGTGGTGTTTCCCCCGTTTTACAGGCAGAGCAATACACTTACGATGAGGCTAAACAATTTGCCCAAAGGATTCAGTAAACTGGGGATATTTCCTAGGTTCCCTTTCGCCCAATTTTGTGCTGGAATCACAGCTCTTTTAAAGGGACACTGCAAAAGCACACAAACCGGCTTTTTCCTTTTTTGCTTCAAGACAGGAAAAAAATAGCATTTTTAGGGCATTTGTTGTTGTTGTATGTTTGCATGCCACAGAGCTCAAAAGCCCAAAGTTAGCTTTTCTCGTGCTTGCTTGCCACAGTGTAAACAATAATAGTAATACCAAGGTTTTAAAAACCTTCTCCGGATCCTGTTTAATCTTAGGAGAATCTACACACCTCAGAGAAAGGACGGGGTGATAATACACCACTTACTAGAAGTGAAATCTGAGCCGTGAAGAAACTTGGATCAGGTCACATCAATTGCTTAATATTTCTTTTTCTGATTGCTAATTTCTAGTTTGCATCACTTAGCGATTAGCATCTGGATTAAAAAAAAAAATTGCTGAAGGCTTAGAGAGTGCTCTTGAACAAGTTTTAAAGCTTACGCTGAGCAAAGTGCTGTACTAATCCCAGACAATGAGGGACAGGGTGTGAGGGGGCTGTGCCTGGGGCTTGAGCCAAGAAACGCAAAGACACCCCGAGACGGGTGACACCACAGTGGCCAGTGGGGCACAGAGGTGGCTGCAGCGCTGGGGGAACTGGGGGGGTGGCAAAAATCCCAGTATGTGCCGTGGCACACAGAGTCCTGGTGACCTGGGGATGCAGAGTAACTGCTGTTCACAGGGGCCCCCCCAGGATACAACACACGGGCTGTGTGGGGGGCACCAGAGGGACAGGACCTCGCGGGGAGGTGAGGACAGTGGGTTTGAGGCCCAGGACATCGCCACAAGAGAGTCTGAGAGGGGAGAAGTGGTAGGATGAAAGTGTTGGGCCTGGGAAGAGAGCTGGGGGGTTTGGGGGGGCACACCTGGGAGCTACAGGAATGCAGTTCAGGGGCTCTGGGAGCTCGGACGGGGGCTCTGAAGGAGCAGTGGTGGCTGTGAGGGCACAGGCCACGGGCTCTGGGGTCTACAGAGGCACAGGCAGGAGCCACAGACACCCCGGGGGTGGAGGCAGAGGCTACGGGGAGAAATGGGAAACCTGGGGGCACAAGTGAGGGCTAGAGAAGAGCAGTGGGGGCCACAGGGGCTCTGGAGGAGCAGTAAGGGCTGCAAGAGGGGGCTACAAAGGCCCTTGGGGTGCAGGCCAGGGCTGTGGCGGAGCAGCGGGCGCCTGAGGAGTGCTGCGGGGGCTGGGGGCTCGCAGGACGGGCCACGGGGGAGCACCGGGGGCTCTGGAGAGACCCCACCGGCGTACAAGAAACCTGCAGGGAGCATTAGGGGCTACGGAGGGGGGGGGGGAAGCCTCCCGGGGCTGTCCGGGAGCACGCACGGAGGCTGCAGGGAGAAACGGGGCTCTGGAGCAGCTGCGGGGCGCCCCGGGGGCTCCGGGCCAGGCCGCGGCGCGGGAGCCGCCCCCCTCCCAGCGGCGGCGGGGCGGGGCCAGCCGCGGGCTCTCCAGCGCCCCGCCCGCCGCTCGGCCCCTCTCCCCCACAGCTCCCGGTTCACCGCGCCCCCCCCCCTTCCCCTTCCTCCTTCTCCCTCCGCGCCCATCCCGTCCCCCCCGCCCCGGGTCCGTCCCGCCGCTCGCTCCCCCTCACCCATCTCCGGCCGCCGCTCAGCCTGCGCCGGGCACAATATGGCGGGCGGGGCCGGGCGGCGCGATGGCGGCCGCCAGCGGACAATCCTCCTGCGGGGCGCGCGCGCGCGCGCGCGCTCCCGGCCACGCCCCCCCGGCCACGCCCCCCCCCCCCCCCGGACCGGGCGCTGAAGCACTTGGGGCATTTGGAGGCGTCGCTGGGCGCCCCCCGCCCCAAACACCCTCCTCGGGGCAAACCCCCCCCCAACTGCATCTTCCCATAAACAGCAACTCTGCAGCAGGAAGAGAAACAAGAGAAAAACCTCACACCTCTGAAAGCCAAAAAAAAAAAAAAATATTCAACGTTAGGCCTTTATTATAGGGAATGACTAATCACTTCCAACATCTGTTGAACACTCCTCGCTAAATACCAGCCACAGAAGAGCTTGCCAGTTTCCTATACAAGTTATTTTAATGCTGTGATTCACCTTGATCAGTTTTCACCATCTTTACCAACCACTTGCAGTATTTTTCATCGATTTCCTTAACTTGTGGGTGTTTGATGCTTCAGTACAGATGGAGCGTTACACAATCCTGAGAACCTGGGCTGGAGGCAAAGCCATTTCTAAAATTAATGAACTTTCACAGGGCTCATCTTTTATTTCTTACTGGTTTTGAAACCTACGTTGCGCAGAACCATCAAAAACCAGGAATCTCCAGGCACCTGTTTTAACACAATCTTCCAGAACAACGATAAAGGTAACAGGTAGGACGCACCAATGGCAGGTTAAAAACAGGTTTGCGTCTCTAACGCTGTGTACGAGCCTTTGGTGTGTCTGGTTCTAAAGCCAGTGGTAAAAGGAACAGCTTCAACTGGAAAACACTTTATATTTCAGTACTCCAACACACAGTTGCTGCTCTCCAGCACCTGCGGCAGCCGCGGGAGGCTCCGCTGTTTTCCACCACTCACCAAGAGCTGGCAGGTTCCCGTTTCCCAGCCACAGCAAAGCGAACAGCATCTTAACTGGGTTCGTCAGATCTGAAATCAGCTCGTTGGAGATTCATCCCACTTTGCAAAAGGAGCAAAATGAGCGTGGAAGCAAACATTTCCATTAAAACATATGGTAGCAATGGAAGGCTCAACTGAGCAATAACAGCAAAGGTTTCTGCTCTGTGCTCACAGGAACTGAGCTTCCTGAGTAGAAAGAGAGTAACATCTACATTTGAGATGGGAGTTCCCATGGGCCCTGACTAGCCTGCAGAAATTCCTCCCCCTCAAAGCTTACAAATGGGGCATGTGTCCAACATCTCATCCAAGATGTTATAGGTTTATCAATTAAAGAAGAATTTCCCTAAGCCCTGCCTTCCCCCCCCAAAAGCACCATATGTACTTGTTCCTCGCAGCCGGGAGAAGAGCTGTGTGAGCAGCACCGCCTGTTCTCCTCGACATCTCCCAGCAGACAGGTCACAGCTGGTCTCTTCTCCTCTGGGGCCATTTGGAGGGTCTGTCCCAGGGTGCAGGAATCACCCTCTGCCCAAGTGGTTTTTAGGAGAGCAATGGCATGGGGTGAGGAAGGGAAGACACGCACATTTAAATTGTTTTTCTTGGCTCTGTTCGTAACAGATGCTCTCATACAAATTTTAAAACTCATTCTGTACAAAAAGAATCATCTGCTTTAACAGCCGAACAGGGAATCCAGCTGTGCTCTTAAACCCAACTTGCCAAATATGGAATTTTACAGAGGGCCACATCAAGGTAACGTCTGAGCTTTACGGAAAGCACAGCGGTTTAAGTTAAACATAAAAATACCATAGGTAAGTTATAAAATAAAGCTTGTAGCCATTTGCTTTATTTAATAATCCAAACAGCAACTTGAAACCAGGGTTAAGGAACGGGCAGGGTATGACAGTCTCCTTCCAGGAAAAGCTGCTGGGGACATCTCTGGAATACCAGTTGGAGTGTTTTTCCTGCAAGCTCAGTTTCACACTCCTGTTGCTGTCCAAGATACTGGCTATGAACCACTGTGCACGGTGAGACCTCACCGAGGAAGTGTAAAGTCCAGGTTTGTACCAGCTCCAAGCAAGGCCAGCCTGAGTATTTATACCAAAGGGCTGGACTAGAGGCTGAAGAAGCTGGGGCCACGCAGAGCGAGGGCCAGAGAAGACAGGACTGCTGAGGCACGGAGTGCTCTGCAGCAGGAGGATGTTTCTAGACTCAAGTTTCTCTTGAAAAGAACAGTATTGTTGGGAAGCACTTCCCCAGAGGAGATGTGACTGCTGCCGTACGTCACACTGTACAGTGCCAAGCACAATGGGGGCCTTTATCTTGTTTATGGTCTTTACGAAAATCCAACAAATAATAAGATGTGGATTAGTCCTTTGGGGAAATCAGGAGATGAAAGATCACTGGTGCTTGTTAGCTCACAGCCAGCAGAATACTACCTCCAGGGGCTACGTGTCAGTATAAAAGAAAGGTTATTTAGGTGACTCAGACTTCAGTACTCAAAGGAATCTCTACCCCTCACCAATTTTAGTGAGTCCTGTATCACCCCCGGAATGTCTGGCTAATTAGAGCAACTTTGAGAGACACATCCGATGCCGATGGCTATTTTGGGATCTCAAATTAGCTTCTGCAGACTCTCGGCTAAAATCTGAATGTAGCAATGCTATGAGAGGGAGGAAGATGTTTGATGCAGGGCATGTTTTCAAAATACTTTTGGCATATACAGTTATTTTCAATATAATAAGATTTACAATCCTCCATAACATTAAAATCTTTCACATAAACATGCAACAAATGCAATGCACAAGCAAGCTGTATTACTCCAAAGGCAGTGTCACAAGATCCACTTCTACTGGTAAAAAACTGCATCATAATAGATGATCTCTATCAAATCTTTTCCACTTGATATAAAAGATGTGCCTATTAAGAAAGAAATAGGAAAGATTGGTACAACACCATATAAATTGATGTTCCAATTACATTGTAAATGAAGATGCATTCGATAAACAGGCCACAAATCCAGACATGTTATGATTTCCCCTAGCAGAAAACTACGGATCCAATTTTCAAGTTAAAGTCAAAGAATTGAGGGTAATCTCACTCTGCTGCAGCATTTCTTGTTCCTAATACTCCTAAGATAAGAGAAGCTCATTTGGTAGCTTTACAATTCCATATAAAATAAGACACATGTCCTTCGATGTCCTATGCCCAGGGCTTTTCACAGTTGTCGTTTGAAGCCATTAGACTTCTTCAGCATTCCAAGAGTTTATTTCTTTGTTCTTCTATTTATGGAGCTCAGACTTTCAGTGATCTCGAGATTTGAGAGAAAGTGATTAGCTGTCCCCAAAGGAAACGCTTACGGCTGCTGCCTTTGGGCCTGGGGGGAGATGTGTCCTTGCTGTGTAAGCAGGTCACTGCACCGATGCGTGATAATCTCCCCAATCAAGGTACGACTTGGTTTGCAAGCACTTGTGTGCATTTTTTTTAAGGTATTTCTTGGAAAAATAAGCAAGTCGGTGGGGCCAGAGCAGCCGCCAGAGGGAGCCCCGCCACTGTGGGTGCTGACCAGCACCAGCACCCAAAGGTGCTGGGGTGCATCACCCCTCTCAAGGGCTCTGAGCTGAACGTGTCCCAGCCAGGCCGGCAGGACCACTGCCTGAGCCGTCTCTGGCAACATCAGAAAAAAAAAAAAAAGCCCTAAAAAAGGAGCAGCCAGATGACATTTCAGAGCCCATGGATGGGGGTGTGGAAGGGGTAGAACCAGGAAGGTCTAGCTGGGCAGCATCTGGTCTAAAATCTGCACTTTGCAATTTTAATGCATTATTGACTCATATAGGAACTCCTACTGAGCGTTCCTTGGGCTGCTCTGTTTTTAGAGCACGGTGTAACAACCACCTTAACGCTGCCCTGCTGCTGAGAGCGCTCTCATGAAGGCCAGCACCTCAGCCGGGAACCAGCGCCAAGAGACATCTCACCACATTTCCTTCTCTCCTCAAATCCACCTAAACCTCCTTCTCCACGGGATCTCGGTGGGAGAGCTCTAGGCAGGTACATACTGAAGCCTCCTCCACACCATGACCTCTGCAAGAGTGTCAGTCATGTAACTGGCCTTTCGCAAGAGTAATTTATTTGTGGGTATATAAAGAATGGCTTCAATTTAGCAGCTCAGATGGTGCCGCCCCCCACCTCCCCCACGGAACACGGCAGCAGCTTGCAACGGGTTGCAAAAATAAACAAACTTACCCACTTCGTGTTGCCCCTGCTCATCTTCGCCCAAGTGATTCATAGCGATGTACTCTTGACTCCTGCAAATTGAAGACATTTGTGAGTCTCCTTAATGTAAGCACAAATCAAAAGAAAAAGATTCCTGCATGCAATTACACAGGAAGGAAAACATGCAACTTAAGCTGAGCTTTGAACATTTCACAGTAAATATCAATACTGGGGTCTAAAAAGGGCCATCATTTTACATTTTTAAATAACTGAGCAGAATTTTTTTTTTTTTGGCAGTAGCAGGACTATCTATATTCGTTGTCATTTTACATCTTTTGATATTTAAGCTTGCCGATTCCTTTTTGCCCACATTACATTACAGTGCATTTTCAAAGGGCACATTATTAAAGTTATTGCTAATTTATGCAGAAGCATGTGGTTTTTTTTAAATGTTTATTTTAAACATTTTTTGCAAATTTTTACATTAAAATTAACATCTGAAGAATTGTTTCAATAAAGTTTATGCAAGTTGCCGTCACAGTTTATGTAAAAGAGAAATGTGCTATTAAAATCAGACATTTAGGTTACCTTTTGGGTTTTGCGATGCATGTTAGCTTTACACATCCTGATTCTCCTGCGATAATTTTCCTTTAAAAGGGGGGTATAGGGTGATCTTTTCATCAAGCAAGACATTATGCCCTGAAAGCTGACTCCAAACCATTGTTGAAAATTCAGTTATTTACACTTTAATAACAATCTACAAATACAACTTTTTGTTTTAAAGTATTCCCCTCAATCATGCACTGCAACAAGCAGTTTGGTTCCTAATGCTCTATTTTTCACCCCCGAGCAGTTTAATTCTCTCCCCCTAGAGTGCCAGATTCATTTTGCAGATGGGAAATACAAACCATTTTTCATGTCTCTCTAAGCAGCAGTTTACTTTAAACTATTATATATCTGTACAGACACACCCTCTCAGAAGGATATGAGGAGCAACTGCAGCACCCTTCTCAAACAAAGATACATTTTTAAGTGGCTTTCCAAGTAAAGGCTACCGTAAAGTAGGAAGGGCATCATCTTAGCCAAGGGTTAGGGGTATTTACGTAAAGCAGAAAGCAAGCTTCCTTCTCCTCCTGGTGGCAGCTAAGCCTTGGATGTTTCAGCATTCATTTTGTCACGCTACGTTTAAACCAGCCATTTCAGACTCAATCTGGAGTCTGCAGTCTGGAAAACTCTGTGAGGCCACCTGAAATCTGAATCAGTAATTCAGCAGAGAACCATAAACACTTTCCAGCAGACTGAAGTCAGATTTCTGCCATAGTCCAGCAACAAACTGCTTTCAACAACTTCCAGGGGGTGAAAAACAATTTTTCTTTCTTTTTTTTTTTAAAAAAAAAAAAATTTAGCTCGTTCAATGAGCTTGATAAACTTTTTGTGAGAATTACAAAAACCACCATTTTTAGAATGTCTCCATGTTTTAAAAAGACAATTAGCTTTAGCATTAATTTAAATTTATTTGAAAAAAATAGCTATTTTATTGCTCAACAAAAAAATGACAATTCATCACATTTACTTTGATTAAAAAAGGACTAAACTTTATTGACAAACTGCGGCAGACATTTTGACAAGTTTTAGCTACCTATTTAGGCAGACTTACACATGTAGCATTTAATCTTCAAGAACAGAGTGGGAGGACAGTGTACAAATCCAATTAGGACTTTATCCTATGTACAAAGTGAAATTTTTCCTCATTTTTTCAGCTGCAGTGTCCCTTTTTATGCAAAGCTAGTGTTGAGATACACTTGAACAAGTCAATGGGATTGCTAATATTGACAATTTTGTCAGTTTTAAACTTGCACTGTATTATCTGCCCAAGCACTATAAAAATGAGAAAACTGTAATTTTACAGAGTTCAGACCTACTCATGTAATACTCTGTTTTCTAATATCAAACACTGGGCAATTAGAGCCATGCTTTAATTTGTTTTTCCCTTAAAAGTTCTTCATATAGAACAAACTAAGAACCCCTTTACACTGGAAAAATCTGCTTCCCAAGCATCTCTCAACACTGCATGTTCGGGGCTAGATTTCAAAACCCACATAAGAAAAGTCAATTTTACAAACCTAATTTTTTTTTTTCTTTTAAGTCAATTACCTTTAAAAAAATGCTATTTAATTTGTGTGAGGATCCTTCGTATTAAAATTTAAACTTAAGATTCACCAGCAATCTGCTTTTAAGGAAAGTTTGACATCTGAGGTTACTTTTAAACGGTGGCAGCTACTACCGTTACATTATGATTTTAATTCTTAAAAACAGCCCTGAATTTTGAAATGTAGCCTACTTTGGGATTCTGCAACTACAACTTTTATGGGTTCCTTAAAACCAAACTTAAAAGGTTAACAAAACCTTAATCTCATAACTGCTAAGCAAAGCATGTCACTTTTGAAACTAACATTTTTAACTCAACTTTTTTTTTTATTAAAAAAGGTACAGTTGTGTTTATCTAAACAACAAAGAAAGAAAAGCCATCTACACACTTAAAAAAAAAAATTAAAGTCGGTCCTCTAAATCTATTTAACTCATTTTAAAATACTACGTACAGAAGCCAGAATGCAGGGTGAGGATGGAGTGGGAGAAAAAGGGCCACGAAGAAAAACAGTTAGACAATTACTTGTCTGGTGTGGGTAAAGCAACGGGAATCCCGGGAGATACAAGAATCAGTAACAACTGTTTGCTCATAACTGATATTTTTCCCTCATGTTTGTTTTTTAATAACGTCCGTATGGGTGCTCTCTGTAGGCCCCCTTCACTGGCCTGGCCGGCGGGGCCTTCAGGGAGGGCCTGGTTCCATTCCAGTCATCTTGCCCTGCAGAAAAAAGAGGGATAAGTCAAGGATGGCGGAGTGCTGCGAGCCAAGGGGCACACAGGGAGCGGCGGTGCCGGCTGGCCGGGCTCCCCTCAGGAGTCCGTGTGGAGGCACGGGGCATCTTCACAGCGGTTTCACCCCAAAACCGACCTGCAAAATGCCTCGTGGTCCACCAGAACCTCTCGTTCGCAGCACGTCTTCTGACATTACAGGAAAAAGCCACTTGCGCGGGATCCCCGGGAAGCCTGCAGCTCCGACAGCCCGGCTAAGCGCCCAGCTGGACAAACCCGGTGCCTTTTTAGGAGTAATTAATTTCAGCAGAGCCGAAGCCAATTCCCAGGGCAGCGCTGGCAGCCAGCCGTGGCGAAGGTCGCAGCAGTCATGGCCCCTCAGGCTGGCGGCCAGCAGCATCTCTAACCCCAGGGTCTGACTGGGGGGGGGGACTGCTACAGGGAGCACCTTCCTCCTTCCCAGACGCCAGGCACAGCAGCTCCTGGATAACTGTGCCAAAATAATTCCTTACGCAGTGCATCCGACTGAACTTCCATACACCAGTCTGCTTTCCGACTGTGACTTGCTGTTCCATCCTCTCCACAAACACAGGAAAATTTACAGCCGCAGCTCGCGCAGCATCTGCTCGCCCCTCCGGAGCAGACGTCCCTTGCTAGAGCTGTACCAGCACTCACTGCTGACGGGGCAGCCCAAACCCTTCTGCTACGTACAACCACCACCGAGGCAAACGAAGTTCGCGTTCCCATTGTCCTCGAGCTAGCTCAAGCCCCAAAGAGCCAAGCTCAGCTTTCATTACAGCTTGTGCTTGCAGCATTCATACTTGCATGCCTGCCATTCTCTCCAGGGCCACCGGTTTAGGAAAGCAAGTGTCCGAAGGCAGGAAGACAGCCAGGCCTGTTCTTACCACCATGGAGCACGTTCCCATTTTCTCAAAACTGTCTCCAGCCTGGCTCAACAATTTATTTCTCTAATTCTGTTTTCATGAAAGCAGAGACCAAAGGAAATTACTGTGGATAAACAGATTAGCTGTGGCAACTTCATGCCAAGTATACAATGAGCATTTTGGCCTTCATATCCCAGACAACACCACCGCTCTCCTACCAAGTAGGAGGCACAAAAGCCTCTTTGTGCTGCGTGACTAACACAGGCAACAAACCAAGGCATTGAAGGCAGGAAAGACAGCCAACAGTTACTGACAGCAGCTGTCTATTCAAATGCATCTTAGACTGGAAAAGCATCCCTGGGTTAGGCACCTGAATTTGAACTTTTCACAACTTAAGCCCGGAGCAGGGAACACCCGGAGGCTGGCAGAGGAGACAGCCACAGTATTAACAACTCTGCTTCCCTAATACCAGCAGGACAGGGCACAGGGGATTCCCAGTTCCTCAGGATCCCAGAAAGCCCCTCCAGCTGGTCATTACCATCACCTGCATCACGCCTTCAGGCAACCGATGCTCTGCTAAAGGGACTGTTTTCAATACAACATGTTTCCATGCCATTAAGCAGCTCGCTGTAGAGCTTTTGTAACTGTTTATAGCCCAGCCTGCTTACAGAGAGAAGAAAATTAATCTTAGTCATTGCCACGTGCAGACGCCATTCATAAGCTCGGCTATCTGAACTAGCATTAAAAAAAACAACACAGTCACCCAATCCTTTACTGCCGGCACCTCAGATAAGGCCTATTGTTCTCAACAGCTGGTGATTTACACAGTTGTGGTTAAATTGGTCCCCCACGCCCCTCAGTCTTAAATTGATAGCTTTACGTAATTCAAATTAGCTGAACTTCATAGACTACTTGCAAGTCATATTGACTTGACCAAAGTTAAAGGGAGGCCTTCATATGACATTTAAATCCATTTTTCAAGCAAATGTATAGTGCAGAGTCAGTATCAGCTAGCGGGTTTTTGAGGATATGGAAGCAGATGGAACCATGCACTCATCCAGCTCAACAAAATATAATCCGTAAAAAACAGACTGCAGCAAAAGTAGCACTGTGGGTGGAAATCCAGAGCGCTTAATATATTCTAAAGCCACAAGGAAATGAAAAGATATTTCCATAGTTAAAAAATGGAATTTTAAAAGTGTCACCTTTGAGACAATCAAGCTAGATAAGAACCTAAAAACCACAGAATGCCTTGGGTTGTTCAGACCTGGATAATCTGTAGGGTATAAATATTCTACCATGAAAACTCCCTGAGGTTCTCCTCAGTAACGTTTTGCTCAGAGCATGGAGCGACACTGGAAAATAGCTGGTCGACCACAAGCAATTCCCAACTACGTGCAACCGCTGCAGGCAATTCCCAACTTTGTGCAGCCCCTTCCCTGTCAAGAGAACAGTATTCCCAGACATACCATAAGCTTCATAGGTTTCCTGTGCCTCCCCGTGTCCATAATCATAGTATTCTGTGTCCCTGGAAGAGTAATTATTTTGGTTACATACAGCGTTGAAACTGTATTCTTAAACTGACACAACTTGCACAAACACTCGAAAAGCAAAGATGCCCAATATTGCTCATGGCTGTGGTGTGTCTGATTGCTGCTTTTACAGAATTGTCAAGGACACTGGGACACTCCCAAAAGTTATTTCCCAGGCACTCCTGGATTCCAGCAGAATAGGGCACTTTCCCTACAGCTCAAACTCAGAAATGAGTGTTTCCATTTCCTTAGAAGAAAAAAAAAAGATCATGCATAATTTTCTCAGTAACAGATAGGAGACAAGCAAACTTACCCTTGGCCCTGGCTGTAGTAGCCTTCATACCCCTCATAGCTCTGGTCTGCATATGCATCATCATAGCCCTGAAACGGATGATGACGTAAACGGCGTTAATGGAAGGACCAAAGGTTAATGCCTGACCAAGAGGAACGGCAAAACTGAATTCAGGCCACAGCAGCTTTCAGAGGAGCCTGTGAATCCTTGTCTGCCACAGGGAAGGGGCTCACAATCATAAGATCTGCTCGTGTCCTGTGCCTTGGGAGCAATGAACCACACCGAAACCAGGACACACACTAAAATTCAAACTCATTCACATGTCCAAGGCTGCAGTTTGTCTGCGGTACAAGTCCGTGTGCCAGGAGCCCTGCAACTGCATTATTTAAACCACAGTTTACAGGTAGACAAAACCCAACCTATTAAGTTATCACTAGTTTCAGGGGAAAAACTGAGAAGTTTCACCAAGAGGAGAAACAGACTTTTTAGATGTATCAGTGTTTGCGATGATTCCCAAAAGTGCTGCTGTGCATCAAAACCAGTTGTCTTGTTTTTTGTTTAGGATACCAAGAGCACAGATGCTAAGATAAGCTTGGCAGGAGGGTGGTGTTTAGTTACATGACTGGAAACATCACCACGTTCATTCACGTATTTACTTTAAGGATTTTAGGGGCAGTAAGAAACCTTTGGTGTCTCTTGCTCGAAGAATTCTCTTGCACAAAGAGAATGGGATGTGAACTACATCAATCTTTGTGATGGAGTTTTTCTCCCGATAGTTATGGCAAACTGCAGTCTTGGGGGCACATTTCAGTTTCATAAAAACCACCGTTTACCCTGTATTTAGGACACTAGCAGTTCCCACTTTGAGGGCTAAAGAGGCAGAGCAGGTCACCCAGAACCATACCAGTGTCTGCACTGGTGGTCGCTTCTCCAGAGCAATCTTACTGCTGTTAGCCCTCATTTCAATAATGTTGAGTATCTAGTACACGGTCAGCTAGCTGGAATTAAAGAAAAAACAAAGATAAATGGTTTCTTACATATTCCTCATAGGTTTCTGGTGCGGGAGGAGGAGGAAGCGGTATTCTCTGAATGCCGGCTGCACGTGCTCTGGGTGCAGGAGCACCCCGTACTGCCGGGGGAGGAGGTACTCCGCGGGCTACAGCAGCTCCCCTGGCAATGGCACCCCGCACCGGGGCTCCTCGCACAAGGGCCCCCCGAGGAGGAGGAGGAGGAGGGGGAGGACCAACACCACGCCCCCTGGAAAGGAGATAAAAAGGGCTGTGAACAGCTACTGCTGTACTGCTCGTGTGCGGAATACTGAGGGCAGCGCATACGCCTCTTACACCTACTTTAAAATGCAATAGCTTGATAAATAAATACAGTCACCGTTAACTAAGCCATGAATTCTTAATCAGGAATGAAAGCACAAGAATTGTTAACAATGTTGTACTGCAGGATTTACAAAAACCTCTTCTGGGATGAGACTCTACTGCATTAGACGTTGTGCAGACAAAGAAATAAATCTGATACAGAACTTTGGCCAAGTCATTTCACAGAGTTCATTTTAAACAACCCTCTATCACTAACCTGTAATGACTGCCAGACCTCCAGGACGAGATGGGCAGGGACACTGCTGGGCTAAACACTCAGAAGCAAAGACTTTCCCTCCATGAAATAGGTAGCGAAGCAAGAACTATAGCAACAGAGTTTTATCACCAATTTATCCCAATGCCTTGACAGCACTGACAGAATCATGCCATCCTATAACTTTCAAACGAAGGTCAGTTTAAACTGGAAATGCTTAATTCTGCTGAAGGCTACAGAAGCAAACATGACACATCTATCTACACATGATTTCATAGGCCAATTTTTGAAAGGTTACTTTATGAAGCTACTGATTTCAGACATCAAAAATAATACAGAAGACATCCACTGTGCCAGATTGCATCTCGAAACACACAAACCAGTCGATGTCAGCATGCTAAAAGCATTGCAACACAAGGCTAAAAAGCTGTGGCCAAAAGCCAAGGTCAAGGCCAACGGCTGATGTGCAAGGACAAGTAGCTGAACCTCGTCTGGCAGGACAACTCTGAGCAAGATGCAGCATTTCTAGGCCTGTGCTTTGGGGAAAGTACCTTGGAACAGGCGGAGGCGGTGGTGGAGCTGCTCCCCTTCCCCGCACAGGGACTCCTCGGCCACGAGTTGGCTCTGGTACACCGTTCAGATAGGAGAGCTCCAAGAATTGCTCCTGACAGATATCATCCATCATATCCTAAAGAGGGGAAAGAGTCAGCTCCAGACTAGCTAACTAGTCGGTCTGTGCTCCAGGATATCACAGGCTACCGTGCTAGAATAAAAATAACCTGATAGTCCTAAATTAAAAGCTGCTGGTTAGTTTTACAGGGATTTGCTCAGCAGGCAGCAGCGCACAACTGCCAGCCTTCTCCAAACGGGCCAAGAAGGGCACACCACCTGCAATCCGGGAGCTGCAGCGAGCGCTGCGGCTGGTCCCCAGGGTCCCCCCTCTCTCCTGGGGGTTCTGGAGGTAGCTGGTGTCCGGCACCCCAGGGATGTCAGCAAGATTTATTTGCTTGGAGAGTTAGAGGTGAAGTCAGACAAGACATATCTCACCTCAAGCACTGTACTGCTCCCATTTAAAGGCAAGTGGCTGGCAGTGAGCCCACATAACATAAAATCCTGCTGTGTTCCTGACACACTGAAGGAACAGGATAGGATGCAGCCTGACAAAGAGTAAACACCCATTTGCAAATCCAGGCTGTCTTTTCAGATTCTTAGGAACACAGTGTGTGTCTGGCTTCATGCATTTTTATCACCTCAGGGGATCTAGCTTCAGGAATTAGTACAGATCTCTGGTGACCCCACAGAATTCACTGTACCCCTCCCTTCAACACACAGACAGGCTGGGCCTTGCATGGAGGATCTTAATGATGCCATGGCAACACCAAAGCAAGGACTCTCCTACCAGATGTGTCTTCACAGCACTGCTGGCTTCCATAGTGACTTCTCTGTCAATTTTCACAAGTTTAACACATTGTTTGAAGGCAGCGATGAGACACTTTAAATAGCAAGGCTGCACGCCTGCTTTAGCGAGCTGAGGTTTTGTACCTCCCAGAGGCTCCTTGAAGATGACCTCTTTCCTTCCAAGACACTTCACAGGGCAATCTCTCCTCTGTGTCAGACTCACAGAAATCACACAGTACCCACACGCTTTTCCACGCTTCCCTGTTACCCACCTCTCTCGGGTTCCACCCATCCCTGCTATTTCAGGCAGAATATCTGAGCTCCCAGCCTCAGCTGGGGAACATGGCGTCAGGGTATATTCAGCTCTCTACCTGCCAGGACTCTGAATTACAGGCTGAGCTAGCCAGAAGCAGGGAGCACTGCGTGCTGCTTTCCCATTTTGTTTTTTTTTTTCCTAATTTAGCAAGCAACACTATAATTTTAATAACATGCAACAGACTCCTTCAGATTCTGCAGTTCTTGGAGTAAATACTCTAGCTGGCACCAAACCAACATGAAGCTGACCATAAAGGTGTTACAAGGTTCACCAGCAAGACGCCCACAAATAGAGAAGTGTCATTTGTATAAATGCCTGATTAGCACAGAGGTTCCTGCACATCACACGCATTTAAAGCAATAGAAATACTGATTTAACAGATGTGTCTCAGAAACTAGCTACAACACCGAATACTACCGAGCTGCCTGGGCAGTCACCCTCCTCATCCTCACCCCAGTCCTTTAGAGCACAGCAAACACCTCCAGCCTTACAGTTTCTGATCTGACCAACAAAGTTTTCTAACCAGATTTCTACGCTACAATTCCAAGTCAGAGGAACCCAACCAAGAAGTCTCTTCCACACCAGGCATGGCTAAACTTACTCTCCCACTAAAACTGACACATGGAGCTAGACAAGCTACCCACCCACCCCGGGGTCCACAGCTAGGGCTGGGAAAGAAATACTTCAAGTGCTCTGTACAGTTGCCCTGTAAGTGTACGCCTTTCTAATTATGGTTAGGGGAATAATACATGCCTTCATGCAAGATTAATGGGCTCATCTTAAGCTGCCGCACACACACACTTAATACTCAAGGACTCCTCTACGACACCAGTTCCTGTAGCATGAGCCTTACACTGTGCAAATCTTACTCATCCTTACAGCCAGATTCACAACCCATCTACCTCCTTCAAAAAGGAGAGAACATCAGTGTACGTACTGGAACAAGGAACTTCTTGACTTCTTCCATGGCGTGAGCCATCAGAGCATACGCTTCACAAGGGGGTCCAAAAACTTCAATGAAGACATGCAAATCCATATTTAGATGAGCGTATTTAGGATCTCCCCCTTTACGCAGTTCTTCCTCCTGAAACAAAGCAGATTAGAGATTCCTAAAACTAAGTCAGATGCAGAGAAACTACTTTTCTTTTATCTGATTTTCCACACCTTAACAGGAAATAGCTGTAAAAGCATTTTGGCCATGCCTGGACACAGATCATAGTAACGTACACATGAATATACAGTTTTATAAAAAGCCACACACAATCTACAGCTTCCATCTTTTTATAGCTGCCTTTTCAGGTGACAGGTATTTTTGCTAATGCATTGATGCCAGCCACTTTTTTCCTTCAGAAGATTAAGCACACAAGCAGTGTTCTTCCTCTTCTACACCACCTTTCTGCCAGAGGTGCTCTTTACCACCCAGTGAAGTCTAATGCCTCAAACAAGCTTGTTCTTTAACTCTGCTCTTGGATACCTGTGTTACATGGGTTTAAGAAGCTACAAATAAGCTAGAAGTGTAAAAGCTTTTCATGCTGCTAAAATAAAAAGCTGAGTTAGATTACAGCTCTGTTGATTGTTAGCTCAGTTTTGGGAGTAAGCAGGAAGAAAAAAAAAAAATTTCATTTTTTCTGCTCAAAAACCCCCTCCTAGCAGTTTGTGATTCACTGAAGATTACCAGGAACATAGTGCTCCAGCATCTTCAGTGAACCATGAGAATTTAAGGATTTCAGAGGGAACAGCTGGGAAAGAGATTTTTTTTTTTCTGGGGGGGAAAACCTATTCCTTTAGTGAATAACTCTTCACATAGTAGCTGGAATTAATTCTTATTTTATAAACGCTGTACTTCACCTTTCATATAAACTATCTCCGCATCCAAGGGTACAGCATATCAAAAGGTGACTTAGTCTGAGACACGCTCCATCAAGAGTGCTCCCAACATGCACAGAACAATTTAGGAAGGGTGACTTCCTAATGCCATTGCTTTTGGATTTTAATATTTTATAAAACGCTCCAAGAACCACTACTTCTCATAGCAATATGAAAGGCATTACATGGTTTCAAGGGTGATGCCCTCACCTTCGCTTTATCTCGCATTGAACCCTTCCCAAGCACAGAAATCTTAGCACCAGTTTCTTCCTGAAGTCTCTTGATGGTGTTGCCTTGAGGTCCCAAAATCTTTCCAACAAAGTTGAACTGTAAATGAAGAAAAAAAAATAAGAAGGAAAAAAAATTAGCTCCAGAGCTCAGTAGCCTTAACAAAAGCTTTTCTGAATGTTATGCTGGCTGACAAAAAAAATTTAGCCACTCCATTTTCTCTTCACCTCACCAAAAAAATACAGACCAAAAAACGCACAGGAAAATTTAAGTTCCAGAACATTCTTTTCATGAAAAAATGCTCCATCAGAAAATCAAGCTAAAGTAACTGACATAAAGTGTTTAATTCTAACATCTACTCTCCAGAAGTTTTACAGGCAGCAAGACTTGAGTTAAATGAGTTCTTAACTGTAAAACACAAAGCTCTACACGTGAAAGCGTCTATTCTAGTAATAAAAGATCACAACTATGCATCACCATTTAGCTTTATCCCAAAACATTCTAGAAATGTCATGTATTAGAAATAAGATCCTGCAAGCTTGCATAGGAAAAATTCTGTAGCGATAGTGGAACACTGGCATAACTCTTGATGACACTTTGACAGCTACTATCTCTAAAAGTCAGCCATAAAATCCACAGAAAATAAGCAAATCACAGAGATTCAGTAAGCTATTTTCTGGCCCTCACCTTGGGGTACTGTTTGACAGGTATCAGAACTCGTTCTTTCAGTTTCATATTCTTGTGGGAAAATAAATCCAGGTAGTTCTCTTCCTCATCCTTCTTTGTTGTTTCACCCTTCTGAATTTTTTCAATTTCTAAACAAGATAAAAATAGGGCTGCTTATATTCCTCAAACAAGAATCAATTTTAGAGTTGGAATTATGACAGGACATACCACCCTCATTCTCTGTGAATATATGAACAGTTATAATTGCATTAATGGCATCTGGATAGACAGGCCACCTCTTTAGTGCTAGCCCAGCTTGCCCCTTCCTCCCTTCACATCTAGGGATTCCAGAAGGCCAAAACCAGGGTAATGAACAAACAAACAAACAAAAGAACAGCAGAGAATGCCCTACAAATAACTTCAACAGATAAAAGTAGGAAACTGCAAGTACAGTTGTGCGTATCACTTCTGCTGTGCCTTCCCCAACCTCATGCCTCCACCGAATGCAGCACCCACGTGTAGACTCCTAAACCTACAAAGAAACCAGCCCCAGCTACACTGACTGTGTACGCTTGCTGTAACGCAGCAGCCATCAGCAAATCAGGCAAGTTTTTGTCATTCAAGCCGATGCACTATTTTAAATCTGTAATTTAATTAGTGGTGCCAACACACACTGACACTATGAATTTCAGTTAAGTTAAAAACATTCCTAATAAGCAGAAGCCCGAATGAGTGACACACCAGAGCGTAGTCTGGCTTATGAAATTCTTATAAGCTTCATTTCATTAAATGAATGCATCTTTATCACACAAGCAATTCATAACTTGTTTTTTAAGTTGTAAGCCTCAGACACGTAGCCATAAAAGTGAGCGTCAGAAAGTCCTTAACTTGATTCAGGCAACACGACTACAAATGTTCATGTCTCAAAATAAGATTCTGATTTTTAATTGTATATTGTGAATTGCAGAGTCTTGGAAAAACACCCGAGGTGTCCTGACTGAGCTGAAGGCATGCTGCAGCCTGAGGGGGATCTGGAACAAAGACCAAATAACCTTCTGGAAGTAGGTCATTAAGGTAGGCCAATCAGGAACTAGTACACAAACACCTTTTCAAATCTGGCTAGAAATTAAACTTTCACTGAGAGATGGCAGGAGACAGTCATCTCATGAAAGATGACCCCAATGGAGCAGACTGAAGATCATCGTCAAGGCAGGCATTTCTACCATAGGTTCTTCAGCCATTAATGCACAAGAAAAACACCCAACATTTTTCAGAAGAATGTAGCCCATAGCTGAATGGCTTTTCTTTTCCAGAGATGCCCAGTCATGTACAATTTTTATTTAATGGCCAAAAACTAGACAAGTTCCCTCAAATTTGGAGCCAATCCATTATTTACAATCCCAAATTATTGATGAACCATTACACACTCTTTGGTCCAACAACAAAAAAAATAAATGGGTCACACCATGCATAGCCCTCACAAATGATTATTTACGGATGCTCATCAGGGGAGGATCATGACCCTTCCTTAAAAGTTAAATTGTGCCATTTCACCAGCAAACCCAAGAACTATAAATATCTCTTCTGAGTCGAAAGTGCTCTAAATACAACTTCTCACATCTCAGGGGAAAGAGAGACACTTTCACAAGATTATACGCATAACTGGATTAAAGCTGCAAGACAAAACTGAAACTGAAGACTGCTTAGTCATTACCAGAATTTAAAGAGGGCAGCTGCAATATTTTGTGTTTCCTGTAATTTCTGTCTGTGTCAGAAACTATGTACTTTAGCCTAAATGTTCATGTTTGCAGTTTTGGAAGACTGGCGTACCAGATACTCGGCATATTATCCACCTAGTAATAGTCTCATATCATCCAACCAGAAATAGGAACAATGGGTTACCATCATCCTTCTGACTGCGACTGGACAGGCTGCCACAGCCTCATGGGCTGAGAAGCATCTTTCAAATGGTGCAGCCCACAAGGAAGTCAAGCAACTAGATGTGCAACCAAAAAAAAAAAAAACCCTAAACAAAACCAACCTTAAGAAAACGTGATCAAATGATCAGTATTTTATTTTTTCAGTTATGGACATGGTAATATAAACTGTTTTTTAGTTTAGAGACCTAAATATAGAACTTGGAGATTGTGTTGCATAATTATGAAAAAAAAAAAACAACCAAATTTTGTATTTCTGCTTGCAACAGCACCTTGGCTCCCTTACAAAAGTGTTACCATGACTGCTTAGTTTAAATGAAACTACCGGGTCTAATAGCTTTGAAAAAGATAGTTTGATTTTTTCTTTAAAAAGAAATTATTTTCTGAAGACACTATGCAAAAATCAAAAACCCAGAAGTTCAAGCACTGTCAAATTTATAAAATAAGCAAAGGAGCTGGCTGCCTTGGTTAGTTTTACATAGTTTTTAAATTTTAGCTATAAGAACAGATCAGAGAATCAAGATTTGGAAACTAAAGATTGCACTGGTGGCCTTATCCCTGGTTAGGCATAGCTTTAGACCCTACAATGCAATGTGATTACTTCTCAAGTATTTTCATTCTCCAAAAACAGTAAATGAATTCTGCATATTAACAAGAAGGGTTTTCTATGCGCACATCAAGAATAAAAGCACTCTAAAACTTTCTTGATGTAAATTAAACCACCCAGAGGCATCTTCTACCTTGTCAAAACACCACGCCATCAGACACCAGCCTCTGCAAACCAGTGAATCACAGTTCACATCAATCACACGGCAAAATCCACTCTGCCTCCTCCAACACTAGCAATGACATCTGGGAATTGGTCTGTGAGAGCAACAAATAATTAACCATTTGCTAAGAAAAGCATCGGATCCACCACCACCACATCTTCAAATGAAACACAACACACAGGAGAAGAAAAAACCCTGCACAGCAGAATAACTGCGAGCTCTCTAGCTTTTGCAATTCAGGTCAGCGCGGGTGACCTAGCAGTCCCCTTCACACCTTCAGAACAAACACCAAGTCTGGAAATAGGTGTGAAGGAGGACTAAAAACATGCCACTTGTGACGTGTCCTACTGCTCTGGATTCCAGCGTTATCTGTATGCATCCTGGCATATTAGCTACGCAACATGAAGCAGTACTGAATGAACTGATGAGTGGTAGCAGTTTGTCAGACCACTTACTGATATGAAGGAGAAGCGTACGTATACCTTGAGGGATTAAGCATGCCTCATTTCAGTGCTGATTTTTTAAAGCCGTGTCAGAGGTGCAGCAGAAGGTTACCTTCTTGCCACGGGGAATGTCAGCAGTCTGGCGGCATGTGTGGCAGTGGTTTCCAGGACTTCATGTGGGGCAGTGATTGCATTGTCTCAGAAGAAATCCTAAGGGGTAGGTAAAGGGGGTTGGTAACACCGCTGCTTCACAAGGAGGAGGCTAAGCAGCCACAGTGCTACTCCTGATCTAAGCCCAAGCTCTTCCTTAACAAAAAAACCCCCGTATTAAACATTGTCCTGCAGCACACTTGTGCTCTGTAAGCAGAGACACATTCTGTTTATTCATAATACTGAGAGTATTATCTTAACAGTACGATAATACTGACCCCGTGCCCAAAAACCAACAAAAAACCCCACCAAAAACCCAAGAGAGTCTGGGGATGGGAGCCAGAGCCCCCTCTCTCCTACGCTACTGCTCCCCAGCTGGTTTGACTTCCCAGGAGAGGAAGCAGGGACCTGCTCCTGGATGGACTCTGCCAAGAGTGGAAGCTGCAGAATTTGGCAAGCCTAACCCCACCATTTCCCTCCCGCTTTCTGCTGAAATGCCCCCCACACCCTGTACACTGGGATCTGTATGCAGAGAGCTCTGCTTTGGAGCTTTGCTGAGAAAGGAGGGGACTGCCACTAGCACAGGGAGAAGGGGCATGGGGAAGAAAAGAAACACTGCTCAAGCATGAGGCAGGGAAGAGAAAGCCTGGAGGTGAGCTATGAGAAATGGCACAGGTAGTAGAGGCTCCTGGGAGAGGAGTGGGAGGAGGCAGAGTCACAGCAGTGACAGGCAGGCTAGCATCAGCATCTAATAATGTTGGCATGGCTTAGCAATATACACATTTAAAAATGCAACAGTGAAACGACATCAGCATATCACAATCTGCGACATCTGGGCACAGGTTTAAGGCAGCAGTTACAGCTCCTTTGGGGGGTAGGGCGTACACTTGGAAACACAGAAATTTAGAAAACCTTCTCCATTTCGGGACAGCCTTCACTGCGCGCTAAGCAAGCTTCAGGACGTTTTATTGCTCTGGGTTACATACAGTTTCTCATCACCCCTGTGACCTCAGCCCGTCTCTAATCCCACTATTTGGTTCCTTGGCAAGTCACTCCAGCGAGGCCACCGCCCGTCCATCTGACTTTCCCATACGGCCCTTTTTTCCTCTCCTAGGAGTCCACACGGCCTGGGCGAGCCCAGCACAAGCAGCAGCCGGGCAGCAGGGGATTGTCGAGCAGTCCTCTGACACCTCACGCCACTCCCTGCTCTGCAATGTGTTGCTCCAATTGCTCAGCGCTCCCTCCCTGCCCGCTGCTCTGAATCCACCCCTCAGCTCCCATCTCCATCCCCCCTCACCGCTCTGCACTTCTGGGGATGGAAAGGGCTGCATTTAACATAAGGACCGAGATGATGCCAGCTATGTAGAGACTTGCTAGTGGGATGACATAGCTCACAGATCTGTTTGCAGCATAGGAAGCTCAGAGATGACCAGCTCTTTTCACTTGGGAGTTTCTCCATGAAATGGAGCTAAGATTACCAAAAGAATTTGAAAAAAAACCCCCTATGCCTAGCTACCACATTGGTGGACGTCTCCTGTCTTCCCAATGCACGCAAGCAGAGGACTGTGCCTTTCAGAACAGCAGCATCTCCTCCCGCCCTCCCCGCAGCAGATGGAGGGCATAAATCAAAGCGAGGAAAAAGGGTTTTCTTGTTCCTATGGAAGAGGAAGGTCACACAGACCCTGAATCACAGGAGTGAGGTAACGTGGATCATATTCCAAGGTGCAAGAAATCCCAGTTTTCAGTTTCTTTTCAGGGCGTTGTGTAACAGAACCCCAAAACCTACCCAACTTTACTGCCTTTTCATCACACAATACGTTGTTCGAGAATCAGTATTACATCACTGTGTTGCCCTTCATCTTGCTCCTAAATAATGCTAATTTTCTCTAGAAACGCTAAGCAGCTTTAGAACCACAGAAGTATTTTAGATTACTTTTACATATTGTTTTTAAAGAAGTCTTAGTTTCAATGCAGAACTCCTGCAGGATTCCCTCCCAGAGGCGGGCAGGACAAGCAACTTCCACTCCTGAAAAAAGGCTGGAATAAGAATACTGCTGACATTCAATAATCAGTCATTTCTTTGTCTGGAAGTCATTTTGCTTAAGTTGTGCCGGCCGTATGCATTACAATCTTTGGCCCAGACCTAAATGCCAAAGTAAGCTTTTCAGCAGCTTCTCCAACGTGACATCCCCAAAGGGTGCCACAGCAGTAGAGAAATTCTGAGCAATCCAGATCAGTTTGGGGTCATCTCTGCAAAAAGATTTAGTTGCATAAAACCATCGTTTCACTTCAGATTCTTTCCCATGAGCTTCCTGCTCAGACTGTCCTGAATTTGGACTGCTAGCGAACGCTCCCAAAAGGCAGCAATTTTCAAAATATCCACCCAAAGCAAGCAGGAAGCATCTGGAGCTTTTCCAGTGATCAATTTTAAGTTTCAGAAAGCTGCAGTCTGCTATCAGCAATTTTTAAATTAATGAAAAAAACCTCATAAATCCTTGTTACACCACTCAGTGAACGAAGCTTTACTAAGTGGGCTGAGAACGCTGTTCTTTGTGTGGGAATTAGCAAACTCCTTAGGTTTCATTTCACTGGAAGGCATTATCACTGAGCTCTTGAGCATCAGCTGGCTAAAGGGTTTTATTAATGAAAAACATTAAATTGACAGAAAATCGGATTATAAAACTAATTTATTTAGATCAAGATGTCCACGAGTGATGCCAAGTTACCCATGACGATATTCCTCAGCTACTTGCACAATGGGAGACAGCAATTCCTAAGAATTATTTCCTACATTAAAGGAGGAGCTAATAAAATCTCTAGCACTGCACCAACTACGGCAATACTATACGTTTTAAAGACCTTAAAAAAAAAATCATTTAAAAGCAGAATAAGTACCAGAGCTAAGCACTCTGCTCATCTGTAGATTAAATCTGAGTATATCCTTGCGCCGGGTACCTCCCAGCTCGCCACTACACGCACATAAAGCAGTAAGTGGTAGGAAATATTTTCACTCATTCCAATTTCGAAGCTGACTACAGTGTCTTGAGGCAGCTGAATCTACTTGATAGAAGCACCGAAGGCGGGTGCAGCAGCTGCACTGTGGAGATATGGAGAAATCAGAGCCGCCAGGCGATTGGACAGTGGTGATGGGGAAGGAGAAGGCTAGTCTGGGCACAGAACAAAGACTGCCATTTCCATTCCCTATTTAGGTTCATCAGAAGCATGAAACAAGCTCTAATACAGATTACCAGAGTGGAAAATCAAAGAGATCACAAACCATGCCTCACAGGGACTCAAGCAGACGCTACATGGAAAACCCCAGTTTTGACCGTTCTCTTCGGTCCCCTCTCTCCCCAGGGATGAAAAGGGCCAAGACGACCGCACGTCGTATTTTAAAAAGAAAGTTCTGGGTCTGCGTTTAATCCGGCCCAGGCCCTGGATTAAGCACGGGGCTAAACAGACATTAAATAAAAGAGAAACATCTAATCTTCAAAACCCCGGGGTCGCATCTCGCACCGCAGGACGGGTCGGTATAACGGCCGCCCGCCGCCGCTTCACCCGGGCTGGCCGGGAGCTGCCCCGTCGCCGCAGGCACCCGGAGGGGGGGGGGTGTCCCTCTCCCCGCTCGCCGCACACGGCGTTAACTAAGAGCTGCCTCCGCCCCTGCCCGCCCCACCGAGAACAGGGAGGGTGGGGGGGCACTGCCCGGGGGTCCCGGCCTGCCCAGCCCCCCGCTCCGCCCCGCCTGCCCCCGGTACCTGCTGTGAGGAGCTGCATGGCGTGCGTGAAGGACGGGTCGAGGCTGTCCTTCTCGGCCATCAGCTCGGGCAGGTACTTGTTCTCGGGCTCCATCTTGACAGCGGCCCCGGGCAGCAGCGGGGTGGGGGCGGCGGCGGAGGCCTGAGCGGCCGAGGCGGCGGCCGTAGCGCTGGGCGGCAGGAGCGGCGGCGGTTGCGTTCCCGTGCCGGCCCCGCGGCCCCCCCCGCCACGGGGCGGCCGCCGCGGTGGAGGCGCCCCTTGCCGGGGGGCACCGCCGGGGCCCGGCCCCCGGCCCAGGCGGGCGGCGGGGTCGTCGCGGCGCTGCATGGGGAAGGGGGGGGCGGGCGGCGGGGCGGGCGAGCGCGGAGCGGAGCGGGCCGAGCGGCGCTGCCACACCGTCCGCCGCGGCGCCAGGGCCGGAAGTGAGCGGCCGGAAGTACCGCCCCCTGCGCCGCTGTCTGTCTCCCCCCCCGCGCCGCGCCGGCTCCCGCGCGACCACCCCGCGCGCCTCTGCGCTTGCGTCGGGGCCGCGCCGCGCGCCAACCGCCCCGGGGCGCGCACGCCGCGCGCATGCGCAGTGCCCGGGCCCCGCGAAACGGAGACAAGGACACGGTGTGGGTGGGGTCACCGCCTGCGCGTCTCCGACTGCGCACGCGCAGACCCGCCGGCGGGATTTCAGTCCCCGGCAGCTGAATGAGCCCCCGGCGGCTCAGGGCGCACGCGCGGGAGCGGGCCTGGCAGTGCGCAAGCGCAAGGGTTGCCCGCGCGGGCGCCCCGCGGCTGTCGCGCATGCGCGCTCGGCGTTCCCTCGCGGCGGCAGCTCTGAGGTGCGAAGCGCGCTGCGGGACCGCGCTGTAGGGGGCTTGGGCCGCGGGGCGAGAGCGGGGAGAGAGGGGCAGCGCGGCCACCCCCGCCTGGCCTCTGCAGGCACGGTAAGGCAGCACAGCACGGCTTGAGGGCTGAGCCTGCAGCCTCTGCTCGCGGGCCTGCCCAGCGGTACAGGGCCTTGGCAGTGGCTGTGGGGGAGCTGGGCCTTCCCCCGCCTGCCTTCGTACCCAGCCCAGCGGTACAGGGCCTTGGCAGTGCCCGCTGAGGATGGAAGCCCTCGGTGTCCTCATCACGTTGGCCCCATGGTGTGGTATGGGGTTTTGGAGAGAACAGTTAACTCCTGTGTGGAGGTGTTGTTACGCAGTGTTGAAGAGGGAAAAAAAAGAGTTTTATGGGCTACAATCACCAGAGGTTAAGCAACTCCAGTGAAAGGGGCTGGGGTGGAGCTAGCGGGGGATGGCTTGGCTGCACAGTCTTGAAACTTAGCAAAGTGACGTTGAACAGTTTTTCAGCCAGGATGATTGCAAATGTAAAAATCCTTGTGTGCAGGGGTTTCTGTTAGTGTGGTTTGTGCAGGCAGCAGTTATTTAGCATACAGGATACATTTCAGGCACTGCAGCTCCTTAATCCAGTATCAAACATGGCCTTTTATTAATAATTTGACAGTCATAGTGTGAGAAGGTGGGAAGACGAACAGCTTTTGTAATTCATGAAATTACACATATATTTTAGCTTGTTAAGGATCTTACTTGATCTCTCCATACCTTGTGACAGACCGCTGTCTGCAGCAGCCCCATCTCTGCAGAGCTGAAGTTGATGTTCATGGACAGACGTAGCCTCCGATGCCATCAGGTAACACAGCCTGAACCGTGTCCTGTCCCTCCTGCCTCCAGGGTGCCATTTCCAAACAGCCCCCCTGAACCTGTGCGAACCTGTCACTCGGTGATCGATGGCTGCGCAGTTCTGCTGCACAAAACATCTCCCTGTGTAAGGGAGCTCCTGCTATCGACAGCTTTGGAGCTGTGCACGTCCCTGATACGTGTGCCTGGTCTGCTCCTCCTCCGTCATTTGCCTCCTCATTCACATACTCTCTCTTTTTCCTTCACCCCCGTTGTGTATCTTCAGTGTCATTCTTGCATATTTTCCATTGAGATTCTCTTTCCCTGCCTGCCATCCCTGTCTCATCCTTACTCACAGCTGCGTCACTTGTAAATGCCATGGCACCTTCCCAGAGCTGGGATGAACTAACTCTGCTCCTGGTAACGGGCTGTCATTGCCCCGGGGCTTCCACCTGCTGCCTCAGCCGTACTCCCTGAGCACACACACACCTCCTGTCTTCCCACAACCTCTGCTGTGCTCATGGAGCTGTGGGTGGCAGCTGTCATTAGATGTTTGATTTGGACCCTTTCCTCAAAGTACTTCAGCCAAAAAAAAAAAAAAAAAAAAAAAAAAAAAAGAGATGTGTGTTGCTCCTTTAGAGTATGTTTCAATTTTTGGAGGAAGGTTGCCTGATGGGGCCCTGGACTAGAAATTAGGAAATCTGGGGGCCAGTTTCTAGCATTTCCCAAGCTTCCTGAGTGAACCTGGACACTTAACCCGTCACTTCACCATCTGTAAATTAAGTCGCTTCTACCTTCTTCACATTGATCTGCTGAGGGTGTGAAGGGGCTGAGACATTCCTTTGTCCTTACACAGAGAGAGCAGCGCAGCCCTGAGCTTGGCCAGAGTCTCCAGCTGCTTCAGAAATAGTCACTGGGTGTGAAAATGGACGCGGTCTCCTTCCAGACGGCACCAGGCCGAGGGCAGAGGAGCGATGTGCTTTCCTCTACCTGAAAATAGGAGATGGGTGTGTTTTGGGCCATCCCCGCTCCGTCCTCCCAGCGTTTGTTCCTCCGTGAACGCCTTTCTGGGAGCAGCTGATGGTTGGTGTGGACACGATTGCTTCTTATGGGGCCGTTCATCACCTCTTAGAGAAAATATCTTTGTTTTGCTGCAGAAGAGGAAGAGGTCTGGCAGCCCGGAGCACTCGATATCGTGCGTTATGCAAATGGTGGCGTGTCAGAGGCAGCGCTGCCTGCTCTGCTGCCCTCGCTGCGGGCGAGGGGCCCTGTGGAGGGCTTCCTGTGGGAGCCCAAAACAGAGAAACTCTTGTTCCAGCTCTCGCCGGTGCCGTTCCAGCGCAGCTGCCTGTGATGCCCGTGGGAACGGTCCGTCTGTCCCCCGGCTCTGTCCTTTCCTCCCGTGTTTTTGTCTTGGCTGGCAGAAAAGCCTGTGGCTCCAAATGAAGGTATTTGTTGTTACAGGGGATTAATAAATGCCAACTTTGGAGACGCTAACCCTGCTATTCTTAGGGATCTTTGGGAGCTGCGGTGATTTTTCATCCCATGGATAAATATTCCCTTCTCTGGGAGGCTGGAGCAGCCCCAGGGCCAGCCCCGTGCGACCTCCCGATGCTCTCTAGCAGGGTCTGGCCTCACAGCCGCTGCCTGTCAGCGGGGCAGCTTTTGGGGTAGAAAATGTCACCCTGTGCTTGGGAAAGCCTGGCGCAGCACGGCCCGGCTGAGGGTTTCTCCGTGCCGGCTCCACGCGCCATTTTGCGGCCCTGTCCAGGCCCGGTGACTCGGAGCCGTTCTGCAGCCCCTTGGCAGGATGGCAACGGGCACGGACCCCCTTTTCCAGGCAGGATTAGGAAGCTGCTCCCCCGCCCCCGACGCGAGAGCCGGTTACACAAGCACTGCCGCACCCTCGCCGGTAAAACCGGTGTCGGGAGGGGACATCACCCGGTCCAGCCGGGGCTGTCACCTCGGGGTTACTTAACGCCACGCGGCCGGGCCAGGCTCCGGCCAAGCGCGGGGCTTCCTTCGAGCCGGGCTCCTTCTCCCACCAAACTCTGAGTCACCGTATCCGGTGCTCCGCCCCCGGAGCGGGGAACCGGATCAACGGGTCGTTCATTTATTTCGGTTTCGCCGTGCCGCGTGGCTGACCTTACCGGGGGACCCGGTCTCTCAGGGGTGCCGGGGCTGTACACACCAGCGTTTCCCCCCAGTGCTCAGCCGCGGACCCGTGGCTCTGCCGGGGCGGCGGGGGACAGCGGAAGCCGGAACTACCGGGCGGGCCGAACCACTGAGCAGAAAGGCGGGGGGGGGAGCGGGCTGTACCACCGCTGCAGTGCTCTGGGAGGAGGGGGGGTGCTGGCGTGGAAGGGCCCGCACACACGTGCGGCCGGAGGGCCAGTCCAAGTGCGCCAGAGCGGCGGGGGGGGAGGAGGAGGAGGAGGAGGGGCGTACCAAGGGGAACTGGGGCCAGCAGGGCGGCGCGTTTGGCTTGGGGCCGTGCTCGCCGCCGGGGGCGGGCAGGCGGGGCAGGGCGAGCCGCCCCCGGGCTCTTCGGCCGCGCTGGGGTCATACCAATGTGTGTGCGGGGGGAAGCGGGTTGTACCAATGCCGCCTCCCTCCCGAGGGAGGGGGAGAAGGCCCGTTCCAACAGCAGCGGGAGGGAGGGAGCCGTTCCCCGCCGCACGGGGAGGGGGACCCGGCTGATCGGGCCGCGGCTCGTAGGGAGCGAGGCCGCCCCAGCGCTTCTCGTCATGCCCGGAGCACCCCCGCGGAGCGGCGGGTGGACGCGCCCGGCGAGCCGAACCGGGAGCGCGGGGAGCGGGGGCGGTCGGGGCGGCCCATCCCGCTGCCGGATGTGGGGGTGGGGCGGGCTGTGCCAATCAGCGGCGGGCGGGACGTACCACGGGGCGCGGGCGGGGAGGGAGCGGCCTGTGCGCGAGGAGCCGTCTGGCGGCGCGCGGGCTCTCGCCTCTCTCCCCGCGGCCGGGCCGGACCGGGTCGAGCGCAGCCCCAACCCCGTCACGGGCCCCGTCGCCACCGGGCCGGGCCGTGCCGCCGCCTCGCCCCTTCCCGCCCCCTCTCGCACTTTCCCGTCCCCCGGCCCGGTGTGTGGGAGGCGCCGGGCCCGCTCGGAAGAACGCCGACGCGCTCAATGCCCAGGGTGAGGGGCCGCCGTGGGGAGGAGCCGGGGGGCTTCGGGTGAGGAGGGACCGCGGGAGGACGGAGCCCCCGCCCCAGGGCGGGCCTGGGCTGTGGAGGTGTGGGGGGGTAGTGGCTCTGGGGCGGCCTGTGGGCCTCCCCCCCACCCCGGCTGCTTGAGGGGATCCCTCGGCCTGTGGGGCTGGTCTGGGGGGACCTCCCTGGCCTGGAGAGTCTCCTTTGGCCCCTGCGGCTGATTTGAAGGGGTCTTTTGTGCTCTGGGGGTCCTGCATGGGCTGCGGGTCTGGTTTGGGGGGGTCCTTGCTGGTCTAGGAAGCTCTGTTTGGTCTGAGAGGCTGGTTCGGGGGGGTTCTTCCTGGCCTGGGGGATTTCCTGACCTGTGGGCCTTGTTTGGGGAATCCTTCTGGGCCCTGGGGCTCCCTTGGCCTGAGAAGTAGGTCTGTGGGCAGCTCGCTAGTCTGTAAGGTCCCTACTCTACTTTGGGGCTGGTTTTGGGGGGTCCCCCCTGGCTGTGGGGTTGGACTGGTGTGAGGGACCCCCATGGCCGCTAAGGCTGGTTTGAGGATAGTAGCCCTTGCCTTCGGCATCGGGCTGCTTTGTGGGGTGGCCCTTCTACCTGCGAGGCTGGTTTGGAGGGTCCTCCCCTCACCTGAGGGATGGGGTTGACTTACAGTGCCCATCTCCCAGTTATGGCTGGTTTGTGTGGGACCCCCCCTCAGTTGTGGGGCTGGGAGGGGTGGACCCCAAAGGGATGGTTTAAGGGAGGGAGTCTGCCTTGTAGCTGGGCTTGTGGGGGGAGTGTTCAGGAGGGGAGGTCATTGCCTGTAGGACTGCAACAGTGGGAGGATGAGGGAAGCTGCAGAGGGGTTGGTGTGAGTGAATGGGGGGGGGTGTTGCTTGTACCTGGTATGGGGGGCATTTGGAAGGCTTTGTTTGAAGGGAGGGGGTGTCACTTATTCCTGTACAGATGGGGGAAGAGTTTGCGAAAGGATGGGGGGTTGTTTTGGGGGAAGGGGGGGCCTGCCTTGTCTTAGGCCTGGAGATGGTCTGTAAAGGGTAAAGAATTGTTCTGGGATCTGGGCTGGAAAATGGAGGGGGAAGGCTGGGAGCAGTGTTGGGGGGGTGGGGATCTTTCTCAGGCTGGAGGGGGGCATGTGGAGCTGGAAAGGAAGGGGTGTCCAGGATGTGGTGGTTTTCCTGGGGTTTGAGTGGGGGCAGGGTTGTGAATACCGAGGCCAGTTTGTGTAGATAGAGGGCTGCCCTGTGGGATTTGGAGCTGCCTGGGCTGGAAGGGGGGAGTTGATGAAGTCTGGCCTGGCCAGGGCAGTGGCTAAAGAAAGCACTGGTGTTGCTGAGGGTGCTGAGTGACCTCCAGGAAGGCCTGAGACAGGGAGTGGTGTACTTACTGGGAATGGCTGTGGTTTGCTGCTTAGGGTGTGCTTTGGTGGGTGAGGAAGCCTAGTTCCTGAGAGCTGGGGTTTGGGATTTGGAGTGCAGGCGAGGTTGCGGGTTGGGAGGTGTTACGGTACGGGGATGAGCGTAGAAGTGGCCTCCACTCAGTTGCGGTGTTGGTTCCTCGTGGTTCCTTGGTGTGATTAGTCACGATCTGCTTTTTCTCTCGGGGCAGCTGTGTGCTGGTTGGTTTCAGCGTGAGGAGGAGTAAGGCAGAAAGTTGGCTTTTAAAGGCTACTGTATAAATGGAAACTCACTTCAAAACTCCCAAAATGAACCAGTCGGGTTCTGACTCAGAACTGCAGTTAGTATTTAAAGAAGAAAAAAGATAAACCCACCACTAGCAGCAGCCAGAAAACTCAGTCTCCTTGTGACTCAACATGTAGAAATAGTTAGATTTAATGAACTCAACTGTTAGAAAGAAAAGATTTGTCGGAAGTAAGGTAGGGGTAGTATCTACGTATGTCTGGATGCACAGGCAGGGATGTAGGTGGTCTTACGTAGGGTTTAGTTGTGATGTTTTTACATACATCTCTCATAAACATAGGTGATTGACTTCAGGTTTAATTACCTGCAAATATTCGTCATTCTCTTCCACACAGCAGTACTAAAACGCTCTTCCTCTATCAGGGCTGAACTGTGATCGCAGCTGGTTTCCTCGCTCCTGCTGCTGGACTTTGCCCGGTGGTGGAATGCCGTGTTGGTTAACTGTTGGGAGGCCTGGGTGGCAGAGCTGGGCGATATGTGGCTCGTGGAAAGGCACGTTTCTGTCCTTGCTTTAAGGAAGATGATCCGCAGCTGAAGACGTAGCTCTTGAGATACTGTAGTGCAAGCAGAAAGTTTTTGTAAATGGTGTAGGTTGTGTATTTTGGTAATATCTTTGGAGGAGAAAACACACTGTCAGTGATGTACCGTTACTGAGCTAGCAGAGAGGAGCTCTGTGTTGTCTGTTGTGTTTGGATTAGTTTGACAGCTGCTTTGCCTGTGACAGAGTCGGAGATTTAAGACAGCACTGTCTAAACATTGAAAAATAGACCTAATGGCTTGAGAATTTGGGCTAGGAGTTACTCTTTTTGACGCATGTGAATTGCAGTGCTAGATCAGGCTGGCACCTGCCGAGGCCAGTATCTGGCTGATGGGTATCATAAGAGAGTATAAAATACCTTTAGAGTGGCTGTTGACTTTGGTATCGTCTTGTGGCTCATTTTGCTAATTGTGAAGGGGTAAAGGAGCCTTAAATCCCTTGATCCTTTTTTCAGTTATAACACTTGAGACGCTGGGTTGCCGTCTCTGTTCAGGTCACTGTTACGTGTACTTTTGTTACCCCTAGTTTCTCTGTTCTGTACTAAAAAGTTAAATTCTTTTTGGTCTCTTACACTGAAAGTCTAGCTCTGCTTGAAATAATGGACTGTGGATTTTAACAATTGAGACTTTGTGGACATGCAGTGAAATTATCAGTAAGCTTCAGTTTCACTTGTCAGACTGAACTTAACTGCCGCAGGAGAAGGAGCCAACTCTCTCCACTAAGTCATTTTTCCGGCAGAGGTATATGGCAAATTCAAATAAGTGAGATGAGTAAGATGCAAGTAATTCAACCCTGTAACTTCGCAGAATAATATTCCTGTTGCTGTGTGATTTGAAATCGCTTTTAAGTCCTGCTTGACTTGTTAATGGGTTTTTGGTGGGTGGGTTGGTTTTTTTTGATACTTCATCTTAAAGTGTGAGAATATGTAGCCTGAGTTGTCAGGGGAGCTGATGATCCAGCAGAGCCGTGTTTTCAAAGACCGACAGTTGATGCAGCTTAGAGGACTCAGCATTCTGATTTTTAGGAGTGAGTTGTCAGTGTCACATACTCATGAACTTTTGTCTAAAGTAATTTTTGATTTTACTTAAATATAATTCTGTGGCTTAAATGGGTTAAGAGCTTAAATTTCTTAGTGGGGCCTTTTGGTTTTGACTTCAAACACTTTTAGTAACTTTAAACTTTTCGGGCATGGTATGTAAATAACATTCAAATGCGTCCTCTGAAGGGATTTTAGAAACTAAATGGTGGGTGGGGAAGGCGTTCAAAAAATCCTGTGTCAGAACAGCATTTTTAACTACGAAGCAGGTTCTGTTTCACAGGGAAGAAAAGATCTGAAGCATAAAGCACGCATGCCTATCAATTCTTTCTGCAAGAGCTAATGCAGTATCTAATTGCTTCCCACTGCCGAGCTTGCCAGGATGATGATCTCTGTGCATCGATGCCTGTGTTGCCTATAGTGGTTTGACCTCGCCCAAATTTAGGGATGACAGCTAACTTTGTCTGTGTTGTGCTCAGTTTTGAGGTTTGCTGCAGGATTGTTCTCTCGCTAACAGTCTTGCACGGTACATTTGACAATTTTTACTGTTTCCTGATGTGTCACTTTTAAGTTGAGACTGCTTTAATCTGGACTTTTTTTTTTTTTTCTCTTGCTAAGGCAGATCTCTATCTGCTGCCGTGGGTTTTACGGCCTCGGATGGAGCGACTGGGTTAGTGCAAAAGGAAACGAATGAGTCACCCGTAGAACTTGTCAGCAGGCTGGGAGGGAGCTCCGCGGCGGGGGTGGATAGGGTGGAACAGTAAAATTTTTGACCTCACCCCTCTCTAGGCACGTGTCATTCTGAGCAAACTTCCTTCAGAGAGCGCTCAAGAATTTTTTCCAAGAATGTTAGTTCCAGAGTTTCTTTTCTCTGTATACTAGGAAAGTATATTTTAGAAAAGATGGTTGCTCCAGTTCTTGCTAATGTGTGTTTCCACTGTTTTAAGGCTCATTTTGGAAATCCTCATGAATTCTTTCACTCAAACAGCACCTTGTGCTCCGGATGAAATGGGACATTTGGGTAGTGTACGGGTAGAATGTGGGTCACTCAGCGGGGCAATGCAGGAAGGGGAAGCAAAACGTGACGTATGCGGAGTGTCAGGAAAAGCCCGGCTGGGCTGCAGCGTCGTGTCAGGATGGCAGTTTTTATGGGCTCAAGTTGTGTACCGTCAGTGTGCTGTGGTGCTCGTCCCACGTGTGTAAATGCAAACCACAAGAATGAGGTTTTATAGAAAAGGAAAAAGAGGAAAATTGAGCAGCTCGTGACCTAACTTTATTAACATCAAATGTGGGTTCCCACTTAACAAAATTAGTTGAGCTGGTTTGAAAATACTGGTCTTCAAAACACCGAAGTATTCTTTTAATACTGACTGACAAATTAGCGGGCTTTGCTGCGCATCCTGTGCGCTGGGTTATTTTGAAAGGTGATCCAAGTGACCTTTCCAAAGGTATCTGTGTTTTGTAATCTCTGGAAGCTGCAGCTGTTGCAAGCTGTTTCGCTGTCTCAGCGTGGCCAAGGCAGCGCTTTTACCGGTGTGTTTTGAAGGAGATGGTGGAACCAGGAATTCCTTACGATGTTATTACTTGTTTTTCATTAGACCTGTCTCCCTGAACTCGTACTGGCTCAATACAGAAGAGTGAGCAACTTGCCCTATTGAAGTGTCTAATTTAGGAGTCAATGCAAGGATAGATGAGGCAGCCACTGGAGATGAATATTGTAGGTGTGTTGGGTTTTTACTTAAGGCAATCTCAAGTGAAGCTTCTATCAAGTCAGGAATCCATTTAACTGTTCTCTCTTAATTAGTTAATCACCCTGATTTATTTATGCTAATTAATAGGACTGCCCCTTGCTTACATTTTAAGCATATTCTTACGCATTCATAGTGTTTTGAAAGACATTCTTCTCCAGTTGGCCTCATTAGGCTGTATCAAGCGCTCTCGGCGTGCATGGCGCTGCGAGCGTGAGAGGTGGGGAGCTCACAGTGCTGTTAGTTATAACTCAAATCAGGCCTGTCTGTAGGTGCAGAGACTGTCACAGCTCACTAAACTTGGTGGTACAGATAGGCATCTTGATTGATGATTACTCCCTGATAATTAAGTTAAACAACATCAGGAACTGACTCCCAAGCATATCTAGTTCTTTTCAGATGCATGAATGGTTATTGCTTGCCTTGTTTGTCCTGCCGTCTCTGCTTTTTCTCCTCTGGTTCCTGATGGAGCTATCGCACCTCATTCGTAGCGTTGACATGTTGGATACCTCTGCTCCCTTTCAGAGGCCAGCCACATAAAACATGTTGTAATGCTTTGGTTTCTCTCCATGTGCTATCTCACTTTCTAAGTATAAAAAGTTGAAGGTTAATTGGCTGAAAAATAATTTCTTGTTTTATGTTGTGCATAGACCTGGTTACTATTTATTGTTGTCAGCTTGAAAGCGCTCAGTTCTCTTGGGATTTTGAAGTGCAAATTTGCTTGCTAACACAGGGAGGAAGAAATTTTAAAGTATTTTCTTGGGGAGATCAGAAGTTGTAGACAATAGGGTTTTTCCTGGTTTTCATTTTCTTAATTAGAAGCCTGGTTTTTCTTTTTAAACTTTAGCTTAACAGCAGTTGAAAGTCATGGGAGGAAGGGATGTATGTGGCAGTAACCAAACTTTTAAAAATAGGGTTATGTGCTACATAAACTTCTTACCCTTCTGGAAATCACTTTTGAGACTTAAACACAGTGCTTTAAATTTTTAATCACTCCTTAGCTATTAGCTAATTAAACGCTTCAGTAATATTCCTTTGGGGAAGGTAAGATGGTGTCATTCCTGTTCTGCAGATGAGTTGAGCTACCGAAAGTGGCTTGGCCAAGGTCAGACCACGAGCGGCTGCAGATCTGAGAGCAGGATTTGAGTTGGTGACTCCCCCTGCCATACTTAATTTACTGGAACATGTCATCTCCATGTGTCCTTTCTTAATGACTTGGTAAATAGTTTTTACAAAAGACTTTTAAAATAATTGGGTTGAAATTCCCTCTTTGATTTGCTTGAGGGAGAAGTGTAGCCATAATGACCCGATTTGATACATCTCACAGTGCAAATAGCACTGGATGAGGGTCTTCCAACCGAATTATTGGTGCTGAAAAGAAAAACCTTTAAAGGGTTTGTTTGAATGTGACGCAACTGCTCGTCCCCTCGCGACAGTGTACTTTGTAATGCTGTAAGCCTCTGGTACTCTGGATCCAGGGTTTGATCTCCTTTGCCAAGATCTGTTGACCACCGTTTTTATTTAAATGACCTTGTTAAATCCTCAGAAGGTAGTTTTAAAACTCTTCCTGTAATGTGAGTCTGCAGGTCACTCTCCAGGACGTGTCAGATGAGTGTATGTTCAAATGGGGGAAAAGCAGGCCAGTATTTGCCTGAAAAAAGACTTTCATGCATCCAGTTTTCCAGGTGTTGGACACATGTGGATATTTTAACTTCAGTCATTCTGTTCCTGGTACATCATCGCTACAGCAGACTGTAATACATTTTAACAAAGCCTTTGCTTTGAGATTTGGTAGCATATATGAGAGTTGTGACAAATGTGCGAGAATTGACAAGTGTAAGGACTTGAGTATGATATGTTTAGATGGGACTCTTCCATCTGGGGTGAGACTTAATCCTGTAGTCATTACACTGATAAAATATTCCAGGATTCATTTTTGAAATTTGTATTTCAGTCACTCAGAGTAAGAACTGCATTAAGGTCGGGGGAGGTTATTGAAAACATCTTTGTTCTTGCCTCTGGCAACCTAATTAATGTATTTTTTTGGCATTGAAAACTGTTCTTTAAGGAAATAATTGCTGTTCTTTGGGTGATTTTTGACTTCATGTCAGTGAAAAAGGTAATTTCATAGTACTTAATTTGACTATTTTAAAGTGAGGATCTCATTAAAATGTTGAGCGCACCAGAAGTTTTGGGTGTGAACTTCCACGCATGTGTGTTTTTCCCTAATTGTATTCACTTGAGTGTGCCACGTTGACCTTTCCGCTTGAGTTGCAGGTTTGTGACTTCTGGCTGCTAGTTTGGATTTTATTCAACTGATTTAAAACTTTTTCCTTAAAAAAGAAGTGTCAGTAGTGATTCTTTGGCTTCACACTTTTTAAATGCAGTGAAAAGCCATGTTGCTTATTTAGTATTTCAGCTGTAAATGAGTTGAGCTAGCTTAGCTCCATTTTCATGGTAGAATTACATTGTTCCATGTTTTATTGCTGTTGCTGAAACATCTATTTTTTGAGTCCTGTGTGTTAGGACTGGAAGCTGCTGCTGTCTTAATGCCCTAGTCTGTAAACACAGACAAGACTGCGAATAACCAAAAGTTATTACTGCTAAATGACCATTTGGTTGCTTTTAAAATGACTGATTTCTGGAGGATATTTCCCTACTGCTGTTGGGAGTTTGGTGATACGACAACGTTGGTAAAATTTATCTGCTAGCAAAAGCTCAAATATATGGCAGTTTAGTTATACTCTTATTTCTGTTTGTACTGCTTATTTTGTTCAGAAAATAAAGCCATGCCAACAGCATTTTTTAATGTATTTGGGCTCAAGCCGAACAGGTATGACTGTATCAACAGACATTTTCAAGCACGTACCGGGCTTTGCGCTATTTTCTCTTCTTCTAGGGCACCTGGTTGGGAGGGAGGGGCTGCAGAGAGCACAGAAAGGTTTCCTTGTCTCCGTGACGGTGCCTGGTTGCCAGGAGCAGCAGTTACAAGAAGTCCCGTGTCTCTGGGCTAGAGCGTACTCGGTGCCGAAAGAATATTCGGGATTACAACTGCTGGGACTCCAGTAAAGATTGATTTATTGTTTTTTTTTTGGTTGGTTGGTTTTTAGACATAGTCTTATCTAGTCTAATTAGAGTTTCTCTGGGAGGGTCAATATTTGGTGTTCCTGAAGGTAGAAGCAACAAATCCTCTTACGTGGTATTTTTCTTCTCTTTAGGTGTTCTGTTGGAATATACGTCGCACATTTATGGCGATTCTGAGCGTGAGGGCAGACTTCTGCCAGGCCCAGCACAGCATCCTGGCTGACAAGTGAGCTGAGTGCAGGGGGTTCTACGTGCCATAATTACTTTGCCTTGAAGACTCCAGACACAGCGAACACACTCAAATATATGGGATATCTTCTGCACATTGGAAGCATATTCCTTTTACTGACTCTAGCAAAACTAAGCATCAAGAAAACAAAGTGGAGAGAAAATCTGCCCTTACTTTTTTGCCTCACCAGTGCCTAAATGTAGAACAGGCTGCCTAGTCTTGCATGTAGTCAGAATTTTTGGAGTCTGAAGGATACCACCTGCAGTAATTGAGGCCGAAGTTGAATTCAAGTGGATTCTGAAGCAAACCTGCTTTTCTAGAAGCAAATTCTTTAAGGAACAAACACGTCAAAGCAAGCTCTGATCAATCCCAGGCATTTTAGTGGTCTTTTTAATGTTTTCTGCTGTGAAACGTTTCCAAGGTTATTGATTTTTTTTTTTTAATTTTATTTTTTTTGGCCCCTTACACATTTTGTTTGCCATTATGAACCGTCCAGCCCCCGTGGAAATTACTTACGAGAATATGCGTTTCCTGATCACTCACAACCCAACCAATGCAACCCTCAGCAAGTTCATAGAGGTAAGGCAGCCAAATGAAGTATCATCCTTCTTTTCTTATATGCTCATAGTTTCTGTAGAAGAACTGAACAGTCATTCTTCACACCTGTTGCTCAATGCTTTGGCTATATGTTAACGTGTTGAAACTTAAGGCGTTTTTATCTTTGATGTATTGTTCACATTCTCTCGACAGTATGAGAAGAGAATCCACCGATTGCTTTTTCCAAAGTCCTGCATTTCTGTAATTGCAGGAGGCTGGATGAGCTTCCATTTTAGAATACAGACGCAGACCCTTGCCATCATTCTTGTCCTGATTTCTGAAGGACTGCATGTTCTATGATTCTAAATGTTATTGTTCATTAAATAACGCAGTGCTTCTAATATATCGATCTGTTGCTCATCTTTTGGCTTTTGAAGTAGTTAATAGAATTGTAACTGTTTCTGACCTTTCTTTTCACCCCTGGAGTAGGATTAAGTGCAATACTTGAACTGAAGCTTTAGTTTACAGGATGTGTTACCAAACTGCCCTACCATTCCCAGAATTGTCAGAGATTTCAGGTGCTGGAATTTAGCCATGAAAAATGACATCTGCCTGGGCCGAACTATGGGAAGAGTCGGTTGGGATGGGCACACCATTACTGACACAATAAAATCTTAAATATGGCAAAATTTAATATGCAGTTTTCTGAAAAAGTGACAGATGGTATCATCAGATAAGCAGTAGTACAGTGTATTTCTGCATTCTAGTTTGCTCCAAACCTGCTGTATCTTTGTGCCCTTATATCTAGAGCACTTTCATCTTGTGTATGCAGGTCTTTTTCATTCCAAAGAGATCCTGTCATCTGATACTGATGTCTGACTGTGGCTATTAACAGACTTCCATCACTTAGCAGTGTGCTCTTCACCATGAATCTGCTCAGATACTGGTGGTTAATTTTGCTTGAAAGCCACATTCTTTTGGTCTTTGATATATATATATATTTTTTTTCCTTCCCATTATTGTGGATTGTCTTATTTTTTCAGGAGTCTTGACTGTGGAATAGGTATTATTGCTAATTGTTAGAAGTTCTAATGATACAGTCCAAGCATGAGAGGAAGTTCTGCTTGCTGTATGAACCTTCAAAGTGAACTGGAATAGCTTTTGTTTGATCTTCTGATTATTTATCTAGCACAATGTGCTACTTAGAGTGCATTACAAGGAAGCTGGAGTATGGTGGGGTGTGTGTTCTGTTCCTCCCTGCCTCAAAATGTCAACACTGGCTGAAGCAAACAATTCCAGGCTTCTATTTAAAGAGAAGAAGAAGCTGCTTGGGGAATATAAGCAGCTACTTTAGCGTTGCTCTTATACATGCAATTTTTTTCCACCTTGGCATTTCCCTAGAGAAGTGTAATTCAGAGGTGTTTCACATTTATTCCTGTCACTCGTAAGCCGTGTCCTGATGTCGGCCATAAACCCCCCTTCTGTGTTGGCCCCTTGTGTAGTCGCCTTGGAGCTGTGCGGTAGTTGTGGTACCGCTGACTCCGTAAAATGTTTAGTTTTGTAGCTGGTGAGAAAGTTCTTGAATTCTTCACTCTGACAGTGTGCTCACATGTTTTCCTTTTTCTTAAAGGAGCTGAAGAAGTATGGAGTGACAACCTTGGTGCGAGTTTGTGATGCCACTTATGATCAAGCTCCTATTGAAAAAGAAGGAATCCAGGTTCTAGTGAGTTGCCTTTAAAACTGTCTAAAAATGAAACATTACGTGTCTAGAAGTGGTGGGGATGGCCTTCATGCTTTGGGCAAGAGCTTATGACTGTTTCAGGTTGGCCAAAAGCAATGTGATCCCCAGCATCAACTAAAGCTGGGTTTGAGAAACTCGCTGTGCTTCTGTGAAAGGTACTGGCTGATTTGTTACTATTGCCTGAGTGCTTTAGTTGGAATAGAAATGTCTGTTCCTGGATTTGTTGTGATATTTGGATTGCCTTTTAGTGACTGGTTCGATACTAATCCAGTGTTCAGCCTTGTGGTTCATGCAACTCAGTTTGATCCTTTTCTCTAGGTACAGCACTTCTTGGCTTTACCGTTGACCTTCTCGGGATGCAGATAAAACTCCCTTCTCTCACTCTTTCAAAAAGTGCCACCTTTTGATGCTGTAGCTGACGCGTTGATAGAGGCTTCCATGGACTGGCTGGAGCAGAATATTGATCAATAGCCTCATCACTGCTCACCTCCAAATGCAGCCTGGCTGCTGGTGGCTTCCCAGTTCAGCAGGTGGAATTCCTTAACTGCTGCTCATGGTTAACATTATGCAATGACTGTCTGACTCTGTCGTCTAGTACTGCTTGGTCTTTTAGGGGAGGTTTTTTTAATAGGTGTGTGCTCATACTAAGCTTGCAGGCGGTATTTTTCCAGGCAATACTTCTGAATTATTATAGTGTGTCAGATATAATCAGTTTATTTTACTGGAGTGAGTAATACTCTGTTGTGAGGCCAGAAATTGCATCTCACCTTCTTGTTGCAGGTAGTCAGTCTTCTATTGCCTCTTGATTTTTATGGCTCGGTCAGAGGAAAACTTCTGCAGTTTTCCATTAGGAGAAAAACTTGTATCCTGGCATATCTGTGAAAACTCCATGTACAGGTCAGTCAGGTTTCTTGGCTTCCGGCCCTAGTAAGCATTTACTCCAGTTCCAGGCAGCCACGTGTGCCTCAGTGTTGTTGGAAAAATCAGTCATTACAGAGCTACCAGTGCTCCTGGGGCTGCACTCTGGAGTAGCACTTTTGTTCGCTTCAGAGCTGTCCTGGATGCGGACATCACAGCGCTTTCAGGCCCGCTGCTGTGAAACCTCTCGCTGCGATACTCCGAAGGTTGCCAGAGACTGGAAGGATTAAACTTCTGCTGTAGAAGCCCTCAGAGCCTGATTTAAGCTGGGGCTTAAGAGTGTTTCTGTGTTCCTGTGCCAGAGTGGAGATCTGAGGTCTTCCTAGAAGACTTAGGGTGGTTTTGCAGGTGTCCAGCCCTGCCAGGGTGGCTGTCCTGCGAGGACAGCTGACTTTGGCTCCTGCAGCCGTGAGTGAAATCCACCTTCTCCAGTCCACGGCCGGGGCCCCGGGGCAGCTGCGGGAGCTGGGGAGTGCTCTGGAGCCTGCGCTTCTGAAATAGGTCGGGGATTTTGATTCTCAAGAAACTTTAAAAACTTGGTGTTGGCTAGGTTTGAACTGAAAGCAGTTTTTTGAGGAAGCTTTGCTAAAAACTGGAAATGGTGTTTCTGCCAGCTCTGCTAAGCTCCGTTCTGTTGGAGAGCCTTTCACTTTGAGTAACACATGCGAGAGTCTTGTGTCTGTACACATTTGCCTCAGCTAACAAGCCTCTCCCTGTTGGGTACGTACCAGTTCTTAGTATTCCACTGCTGCAGAAGGCACGACAGGAGAGAGCATAAATCCGCCAGGCGTCTGCTAAGGGTAACAGAAGGCAGGAGGTGGCACGGAAGGTTTGCTGTTAATGTCATCGCTGATCCTGATGATCCCAGTCATGAGATTGTCTTGGTAATTTACTCTGTTGCAATAGTGTTTTGCTATTTGTGAGAAGCTTAACTAGTCACCGCCACGACCACCTCCTGTATAGCTTTTCCTTCCGATGAATGCATGCTTTTTCAAAGCAGAGTCCTGTTGCTCTTCAGAAATGGTATTGAATTACCAGCTGGCTGAGAAAATAACACGTCACTATTTAAAGTTAATATTTGCTTGCAAAAATAACGCGAAGATTAAAAACACAGCCTGAGAGAGATCAGTGTCTATTTTAAAGCTGTTGAGGTCAAAAGTGTAGTGAAACTCCTGAAAATGAGAGCATTATAGCAAAGCCTGCTCTCACGCCGCGATACAGGATAATGGACTGGCAAGATGGGTAGAATGTGGCAGCTACAGAGTTGCTCTGGCAGATGGCATAGTGAGAAAGTAGAGAATTAGATGTTCCATGCTTGAGGTAGTACTATTGCATGCGCATGTTTATCAACAGAGATTAAATCCAGGAGACAGGAGGCGGGGATGGATTTAGTTTCTGTGGGCTTCTGCAGTTCTTCGTTATGTTCATGTGTAAGGTCTTGTAACATAAAAGTGTTACATCAGAAAAACTGGTAGGTTTTTTCTGGAAGTATTTTTGCCCTGGCTGGCAACCAAGGAGGCTGCGGTAGTTTTGTTCATCTTCAGGATCTAAGACACGTTTCATTGTTCTCCCTCTATCAGTCCTTTGTTTACCGTTCATCCCTGGGTCAGACTCTCTTTACGCTCCGCGCCCTCCAGAACGGGCACCCCTGCGTGCCAGCCGGCTGTCGGCAGTGCCCGTGCTAGAGATGTGACTTCGTTGCCATCAGATTTGTACCGTGTCGCCGTGGGCTCCGCTAGCGATGGTGGGAAAGTTCCACGCCGGCGGCTGCGGTCTCATCCCACGCAGGGTTCTGGGAGCATTGTGCTGCCGTAACTTCAGTGCGAGTTGCACGCGGGATTTGAAGGAGCGGTCTTTGTCACCTTAAAGTCCTGTTAGTGCTTCTTGGTCATCTCAGTTCTGCGTTGCCAATCCTGCAGTCGTTGCTGACTGACAAACCCGGAGCTGTTCTGCTGAGCAGGCTGCTCCAGATAAAGGGTAAATAAGAATAACCCTTTCTTGCCTATCATCCTTCCCAGCTACTGCGGGGTGGCACAAAAGAGCTATATTTTCTGTTTGTGCAATCTCCGTGCATCATCCTGGTTATTAATGACTGTTTTGGTCGTGGAGCTTAGCCATTTGTTTTCTGTCCTGTCTGACAGGAATTCAGAGGTGATGCTGGCAGAACTCATAATCAGGAAAAAAATAGCAAAACTTTGCTGCAATTACTCCTCTAGCCTCAGAATTATTCTTGTTCCTCATTCTGGGCAGTGTCCCAAGCTGCAGTATTTTATCAGTGCTAATTTAATGTCATTGTTGTACCATTCCTGAGAAGGTGATGCTCTGTGGGGAAATGACGATTGTGATTAATTCAGGCCAGCACAGAGTTGTGTGGACATGATGGTTAACATGTAAGCTAAAGCAATGTAGTAAGCTGCTGTATTTGGTCTGAAGGAAAGGATTTAATTTAATCTAAAACTAGGACACAGAACTGACATGTAAATCCTGTTCTTTGCAAGGCAGTTCCAAAAGCAAGCGTCTCGCGATGGGTAATGCCTCTTCTCTTGGCAGCCCGTACATCTGTTTCTGGGACAGTGGATGACACTAGGCCTAAAATAATATAGCTAGCAGTGGATTGAGTGGAAAATCTCGTAAAAGCTTTTTATTAGAAAGATCAAGCTTTACTTCATGATCTCATTTTCTATAGCCTTTTATTTTGCTGTGTTGTCCCAGATATTTTTAATTTCCCATTTGCTTTGAAAAAGGAGTTCTCTGCACTCTTCAGACTTTGTGTATCTTTCTGAATTAATCACATATAAAGTTACTTCAGTAACTTAAAACTTTTTGGTTTTGTAGTTCCAAGATACAGTTTTCCACCTTGTAGCTTTTCTTAAGTGCTAACACATTTATAAGGTGCTCTTGGGCTGAGGTCTGTGCTAAGCTGTACTTGCTATTCAGGAAGTATTAGGGTAGCAGTAAGTGCGTTTCAAAATGAAAAGTCTGGCGGATTTTTACCTTTGGTTGTACTTGTGCAGAGTTTCTGCATTCTTCTTTCAGGCTTCAGAGAATATTACTTCCTGTTAACCTGTTCTCAAGATACTACATGAAAGACTTGTTTCTAGCCAGTGGGGGAAGAAGAGGGCTCATTTCAAAACCTTTTCCCTACCATTTGAAGAGGGGGTTGAATAATGCGAAACTCTGGCTATAAGTCTCTTGTAAAATGTGTTGCATTCATCTAATGAAAAGTGCTAAATAACTACTAAGTATTATTTTTTTTCCCTTGCATCGAGGAGTGCTCTTTTTACAGCACTCCTGTGTCTGAGCAGATTATAAAGCATGTGATGTTGTGCCTGGTCTTGAAATGTAGGACATGTAGTACTCCACTTAGCACAAGTTCCAGGAGAGAGCTGTGACCTCGAGAAAATGGGAAGCTTCTCACATGTAATTTTGATTTACAGCCATGTTGATGATGTTAAATGTGGCCTGGGTAGTTTAAATGTTGGCTGCTCCTTTAATAGACAAAAATGTAATTGTAAATGCTACTTAGTTATTGAGTGCTTAGACAGGGGCAGAGTTGTCTTTTTTGGTTGTGAAAGTGTTTTTTGACTTAAAAATACCCGTGTAGTTTCAACCGTCTTGCTTATTGGATTGACGGCAGCTGGACAAGCTGATCCATTTGAGTTGTTCTGAAGTACCTTCTCCTCGGCTGATCCCCTTGAATTGTTATGAAGTAGCTTCTCTGTACAGACTCTGAAGTACAAATAGTATTTTAAAAGGTTGACACAACTATAGGCAAAAGTCTACAGAGTTCTCATCTTTCAAATGTTTATTTGAAATGTCTATTGATTTTTACATATTTTTAATAAAATGAGATTTCAAGGGCAGCTATTTTTCTAAAAATTCTATAATGCAAAGGAGTTGGTGTAGAGTTTTATTGCCATTTTATTGAAAAGTGCAATCAGATGGTTGTTAAACATTTAGTGTTGCGTTATGATATTGACTTGCAAACTTCTGTGCAGCCAGGGAAATACCCACGTGTAAAATGCATTCTTGCTGAATGCAGTATTGTCCTTCTCCCAATTACGGTGACCTTGCTGTTGATTATGGATTGAAATCTGTAGAGTTAATGTAATTTTTTTTCTTTCAAAGGACTGGCCGTTTGATGATGGAGCACCACCCCCGAATCAGATCGTTGATGACTGGCTAAACCTGTTGAAAACCAAATTTCGTGAAGAGCCTGGATGCTGTGTTGCTGTTCACTGTGTTGCAGGGTTGGGAAGGTTAGTGTTCCACTTCTTGTTTTTATGCTGGACTTAAAGTTAGTTTATTTGTTTGGGACGTAGGTCATGGAAGGTGTTAAGTGAATACCAATTTCTTTGTTTTCTCCCAAATGACACTTCAAAGCAGCAGCATTAAGTTTGTGTCATTAAAGCAAGAGAGACGTACTGCAGCTTAAAAATCTTCAGTAATTTCATAACTGTGATCGAGGATGAGAGGAGAAGCTTGGGGAGATTGTTCAGAATACTTCTGTCAGTCATGAGCAACAGGAGCAGTTAGAGATGCTGTTAATTTGAAAGCATGTGTCTTTCTGCTCAAACAGCAAAATCTCTTGTGTTTCTTGACAAATGCAATATACACGTGTAGTACAATTTCTAAGGCTGTAAAGTTGTTGTTTTTTTAATTTCCTCCTATTTTCAACTGGTATACTATTAAGCATGTGGTAATAAAAAAAGGCATTTAGAAAAACTGGTTCAATTACTTTCTTAAAGTGGCTTTGCCTCAGTTTCCAGAAGAGTTAGGCTTGTATTTCTTGCTCACATTCAGACTGATGTTTCTCTCCTCACCATTCAAAATATAACTTCCTTCTATGGGAAGAACTTCCTTTTAAGATGAAATAAAAAAAAAAAAAGATTGATTCAGGAAGGCTAAGCACTACATTTGTATTCCCAAATGTAATCTCTGAATGTTACATTTATCCTATGGGCTCAGAGGAAATGGAGCTTAAGTGTTAGTATTCTTACAATAACCATGTGACCTTAAATATTTAAGGGTATGAATGAGTGGACAAGAAAGGTGGATTAAAGAAGTCAAGTAAGCGCAGAGTTGGACGTATCAAATTCTTAAATTTTCACCTCTAGAGAAGAAGAGATGGGGGAAATAAAAAGGTAGAGGGAGAAACGGCCAATATTTAAAGACACAAGAGCCAAAACCCCAAGGCAATTAACATTTGTCTATCCATTTCTGCTCTATTTTTATCTGAGGAACATCTTTAGGAAGGTGGCCACGTGTAACTCAAGTGATTTTCAACTCTCCCGTTTCTTGCATAATATCAAGCCAAAGGATACCAGAAGCTTCCCATCTTCTGTATGCCACACAGACCCGTGCTGTGTCTGTTCCTTACAGAATGACCTTTTTGCTGCTGTTCTCAGACTATTTCTGGCAGGGGGAAAAGCAAGACCTTTACAGGTTTTGCGTTAATCTGGAAAACTGTCTACCTGGAGTAGGGAATTTCACACTGAAATTCACACATTTTTTTTGTTTTGTTAAAGTGACTTTTGAAGTTCCAAATTGTTTCCTTTAGAAAGTGAATTAATTCTGCTCCTGCAGGTGCAGCATGGCAGTAATAGTTGTTTATCCTGAACTGTGTTTTTGTTTAGCCATGAGTACAAGTTCTCCAGTTGTAGCACCTGTTTAATCCTTCCCTACTCTGCTGTCACAGGTGCCTGTTGCAACTCTGTGTGTTTAGTGGGGTGAACATCAATTCCAGGAGAGAGTCTCTTGTGTACTGTGGTTTCTGCTTGTTTGAAAAGCCAGCTCTATACACTGAACCAACTTCCAAACTGTGGACCCCAAAGTAGAAAGTTATGCCCTATTGTCCCCAGAACTCCTGGTTCCATGTACAGCATATAATTTTAAAAAAAAAAAAAGTAATCTGTAGAAGTCATCTGTTCAGTGCTTCACAGATGTCTCACGTACAGCTAAATCTACAGTGTCATAAGAAGCAAAACGCATGCAGGAGGTATTACACACTTGTTTTAGCAAAGTAGAAAATTAGGTTATAGTAAAATGAGAAAGCATAAAAATCTAGAATTATTGTTTCATGCCCCAAACGCTAAGGAGCTATTAATTTTTTTTTTTTGTGTGTGTGCTGGAAGCAGAGCTGTCTGCTAAAAGAAATTTTACATTAGGTACTCAGCAGGCAAATGTCTTTCTGTACATAATGCTTAAAGAGAAAATACTTAAGATCTCTGTTTATAGCTTAATTTGATGTATTTTGAGGGGTTCAATATATTGTTTCTCTAGATCTTCCTTAAATATTGATTTCTCCTTTAGGGCTCCTGTTCTGGTTGCACTTGCTCTCATTGAATGTGGAATGAAGTACGAAGACGCAGTTCAGTTTATAAGGCAGTAAGTTAAACTTCCCCATTCTCAAGAAATCTCTCCATTTATGTTGTCTTTGAACGGCATGCGTCTTCAGCAGAGTTTGTTAGATTTCTGATTTGTTTTCTAGTAGCTATCTCCTGACAATAATGGGCATGACTTTGACATTGATGCTGAGGCTGTGCCCTTTCCTCTGTTTAGAGTTGAGGATTAAAAGGTGATCTCTTTAGTTTTGTGGTTTTTTTTTTTTAAAAAAAATTCTGGGCTTATATATTAAGCCATTGACCTAAGTCCCAAAGATTTTGAACTTGGGAGGAAAAAATGTCTAGGCTGGGGCTGTAAAAATTGTGGATTAATTGAACATGGGCTAATTGCTTCTAATTTAAAAGAAAAGAAATAATTGTAGTGAGGTTGGGCCCTCAAGCAGAACTTCTATGGCAAGTAGGTGAGCACCAGCACTGCTCCAGGTATTGTGGGTGAGTGTGCAATCCACCCAGGAAATGTCAGCAACCACCCTGTCTGGAAAATAACAAAACTGGTGAAGGATGAGACTGCAGAGCTCTGTGGGTTTAGTGATAACATCAGATCTTGAAATGAAGCCCAGCAGGTAAGATTATGTTGAATGAGCTTTGCCAAAAAAGCAATTCATCCTTTTATGGATTCCCAGGGTCTTTGGTTATCTTTGTAAACTGTATTGCTGTCAACAGATTTTTTCTGAATTTTTCTTAAATTCCTTTTTTCTCTTTCTGGGTACAGTACCTTTTATACCGAGAAGCTCTTTTCTGAGAACCTCTTACATATTTGTATCTGAATGTCATGGTCTGTCTTAGCTAATATAACAAGTAGCACATGCAAGTGCAAGGAAAGGGTGACCTTGATGTTGTTCAGTGACTACTGCTGGCAATGGAAATAAATTCTCCCCATCCAAGACAATATGCTGAAATTTGCTAACTGGATTTTGATTTTAATATTGGCATGTAGGTGATGAACTGCATGTGCTGGCCTGGTTTATCCTTCCTCAGTGTGTCAATGGATATGGCACCAAGCCAAAATGCTGTTTTGTAGGTGCAGAAAAGCTTTGAAACGAGGACTAATCTGCCTTAGAATGTACATGGTGATTGAAGCGGTACTTCTTCCATTGATATTAGCCTTCATTCTCTTTGTTTTAGGAAAAGGAGGGGAGCTTTCAATTCCAAACAGCTGCTTTACCTTGAGAAATACCGACCTAAGATGCGATTACGCTTCAAAGATGCCAACGGTCACTGCTGTGTTCAATAAAAAAAAAAAATTCTCAAAACGAAGGCAGAAGTTAGCATGGCTGTTTTCTGGACTCTTGGCACCTGGAAATGTGAATCTGGAATCAAACTACGTCATCAAATTAGTGGTGGAGTCAGTGCTCCTCAACCTCTGTCCTAATGGTGGTGATGATTGAAAAAAATAAAAATAAAAAAAAAATTAAGAGAAACATTTCAGTGAAGGATTGTTTTCTCCTTAAGCTGCAGTTTGAACATCTGCAAGGAGAAAATCAGTTTCTGAACCTTCTGTATTTTTAACTTTTTAAGAAAAGAAATAAAGTAAATTTTATGTCTAAGGAAAACCAGCAGAGCATTGGCTTGTGCAGAAACTATTTTCTTGATTTGAGGAAAGTACCCCACAGTTAGGGCCCCATACATTAATTCCTATGGGACTCTTTTAAATGGAGTTGCCTTTTGTTTTTTAACCTTGCTGGGACCTGGCAGAGAGGCATGAGGAGGAGCCTTTGCTGTATGGGAGCAGTCTGACAGCCTTAAGCCCACCCTGGGCATATTCTAGAGATTCGGTGATGTCTGTGTTGTATGTCTACGTGGTGTTCAGACTCTGCAGGTGTGAAAAAACTTCCTGGTGGGCTTTAACAGAAGACTCACTGCCTAATATCTTTGGTGATTCTGCTAAAGGCCTTTTCTGATTGGTGGGAGATGGTGCTTTTAACTGTGTGAGTGTGTGTGTGTGTGTGATTTTATGTGTGTGCGTGTCAGTCTCACTTTTTCCAAAGAATTTGGCTGAAATGTTAATTGTCTTTCTGTTGCTAGATAGAAAATCTATCCCGGCAGAAGACTGATGTCCAAAAGTGTTCTAGGTGAGCAAGGGGCAATTCAGACAAGGACTTAAAATTAATTTATCTGTCATAAGGAAGAAGAAAAGGCTTTTTGCTGCTGTCCAGATTCTCTGCCTTGCTGAACACAGTAAATCAGGACTGGGGGGAGGGTCTCACGTGTATCATATCTGAGGTAACGATGGGGTGCACACAGAAATGCGGTCCATGAATAAACGCCTAGTGTGGGTATTTTCCCAGACTAGCCCTCATGTACAGTTCAGTTTAACCACTGATTGCCTTGTTATTTTTTTATTAGGCTCTTCTGGAGGGAGAATCTCTAGGTACACACCAACATGCCTATCATGTATTCACCATCAGCAGACTATAAATACGCTGATTTTTGGAGTGTGGACTGGCACCACGTTCTCTTTGTAGGGCCATTGGTGTTGGCAGTGAATTAATCCAGTGAATTAATCCATTTTAAGGCCTCTAATAAGCAGTTTCAGCCAGGCTACTTCTACCAAACACGTGTTATCTTAGTGCCCTGCCCTAGTAGTGACCTCATATGCTTTCAACTTGACATTATGTCTGTAATACTCAGCCACGGGAGGCTTTGAATACAGGTTTAGGGTCGTACTCTCCTGTGGTCTTTCGCTGTGGAGCACCAAAGGCTTGTGTTGGTCTGTGCCTGTAGCAGGTGTGGACTGGTACCCATCTTCTACCAATACCTCAGCTGCTGGCGATGTGAACTGCCTTCACAGGATTTCTTCCTGTTCTAGACTTCTGCTTTTAATCTGCAGCTTAACTGTGCAAACACAGGTAATGGACTTTTGGAATTCTATGCCTGGAAGGGATTTATAAATTTAAGCAAAATATAATGGTACTTGTCAAGCCCCTCACTTCACAGCCAGCAGACCTGTTTGAGGTCCATGGCTAGAAAACACTGCACTCCACAAAACTCGGTCTGTACCCTGACTCAAGCTGTATTGTTGTACTGAGTTCCTTCCTCCCTTTAAGATGTGTAACGTTTCTGATTTCTTTAATAGATAAAGGAGTCGCGAAAGTGTTTGTGATGTCAATGCCTACATTAGGGAAATAACGTATCTGGTAATGTTTTGAGTCCATGTGGAAGGTAGAGGATGCTGAAATTACCTGATTCTGGCCTTTACCTTCCCCTCGCAAGCTAGAAGCCTAATGTTCTAACTGTTTCTGCAAATTAAAATTGATGTTTTTAGTAAAATGAAATACTGGTAGTCAAAGCCAATTTGACAAATGATGGAAGTCAGATTGGAGGGGAAGGTGTCGAGCTGGATTAAAAACCAAACCCCAAGCCCTTCTGAAGAACAATAAAAAAAGAATTTTACATGCTATATGTATAACTTTGCATTCTTCCCCCTAGTTTTACTCTGATTTATAGTGTACTAATTATCATCTATGACTCTGCAGCCTTAATTGAGGAAAAATAGTCAAAAGTGCAGACTGTCATTCAGTGTAGACACAAAGGGGGTGGGGGGGGTGGGGGGGTGGTGTAATCATGGCCAGTGTCCAGTAGGCACAATACTTGGTTCAGCACTTGAACGTAGTGCAATAAAGTTCTTGCAGTAAAATGTCTTCCCTCTGGCTCTTGATGAATTTATTGCAGCTCGTTAAACGCTCTTCTTTACTCTGATTTGTAAAGGCCTTTGGAGAAGTTTGTCCGTGCCCCTTGTATTGCTGATCACCACTGGGTACTCCATGGCTTGGGTTTGCTGGTGGGAAAGGCTCTGCTACCTTTGAGAAGAGGGAACAGTTTTCTTCCTTTCAAATTTCCTGCTTAAAACCATGTAAACTTACCTTTAAACAAACAAAACAAACCCCTAAACCAAACAACGGCTCTGAACTTTCCCAAGAACTGTCAAAAGACCTGTTGCAAAACTTTCTGTTGTGTTCTGGACAAGACTAGACACCATGCCACCTGGCAGAGCTTGAATGGGGTTATTGTTTTGGGGTGACAATGAGCGAGTTTCTAGAGTCCTGGATCCCAGTCAGTTCCCCTTCCTCGGTAGTGGAATGCCGCTGCATTGATCTGTATAATTTATTTAAATAATACTAAGGTGCTATTTTCTGGGCTTCACAGATAACAATCCAATCAGCTTTGCTTTGCTGCCATCAAAGAAATATGTTACTTGCAAATCGGTGTTGTGTTTCTAATATTTATCAGATTTTTCCCACTAGTGTACTAGAACAAATTTTTAGTCCCTGTTGGCAATGAGATAATAAACCACTTTGTGTGACTGGCAGCAGTAACTGTGAAGTTCCATCTCCTCTTTGTATTTGTATAGGGGTTTTTTTGTTGTTGGGGTTTGTTGTTTTTTTTTTTTAACACCAAACTCTTGCATTGTTTTTCAAAGTTTCTACCTTTTTGGTTACCATGTACAAAAGTGAAATGTCTTGCTGATCAAAGGCTACTCAATATAAAAAATGTCATGCACTTAATTGGAGCTGAGGTATTCCTGTATGATATGAATTACTTGTTTCTCTTGTTAATTGTTTTTCACTAACATCTAGGCGGCTTCAGATTTAACTGGGGCTAACACTTAATCACGTGCATATTTATATCACTTAAGATGCTACTTTTGGAGCAATTAAGAATGATAAGCAGAGTGGAGTGACTCTGCACGGGGAAAGAAACTGCAGGAATCATGGCTGGCACTTCTATGGTAGTGTATGTTCTTTTAACCAAAAAATTATAAATCATTTAACTTAGTCTTAACGCTTGCAAGTCACTTCCAGGGAGCATTTTAAGGCCGTGTTTCTTGGGGGAGGGGAAGAATAGCTTTTTGTCAGTAAATGGATCTTGAAGTAAAATGTTAAGGTTACTATCATACCTGTTGTGTCTCTAGATTTGTGTAGTGTCACCGCTCTGGCCGACGACATTCATGTGTGTGCTACAACTGGCCGGAGCCTTGGCTCCGGGTCGGGACGTTCCCCAACAAAGATGGAGCAGACGGTTCCTTGCAGCCGAGCGCTGTAGGAAGTTTCTAGGCTCTGGTAAATGGATTGGTGTACTCCCCTCTCTGGCCCGGAGGCTGGCTTGGCTGCGTTTGTAGAGGTAGAAAGTTGGGGGTATTAAATAGTCCCTTGACTCTTTTATGACAATGGGGATGGGGAATCCTGTCTAGAACTGGGTTTATGTCAGACTGAGTCCCAAAGGGACATAACAAGTAATGCTTTTCACAGGTGTATCGACACCTTTCAGTTTAGGCTGTCCGGGGGCTGCGTAGACATCGTTACCTTGATAGTCGTCTGTTAAATACTTCTGCAAAACCCAAAACCTTTGGTATGGAGCTAAATCTTAGGACCTTCCCTTGCTCTGGCTGATGGTTTCATCAGAACTTAAATCGCCGTCGTCAGTGATGAAGTGATGTAAGTGAAGTCTTCGTTGGTTTTCATGCCATATGTTTGGTTGAGATCCTGCTACTAGTGACTGATGGGACAACCTTAAAAAGAAAACTAGGCTCCCTCACGAAGTTAGGGGCAGACAAAGTTGTTGGTTGGTGCAGTTGCACCACCTGGGCCAGGAGCTCCCCTTCCCGGGCTTTTGCACTTCCCTTTGGACCACTGAGCAGGTCCTCGGTCCAGGGATGTGCTTGGTTCTGGGGAATTGAGCACCTGAGTGCTTTGCGGGGGTAGTGGTGTGGCTGGCGAGGAGCTCGCCTCGTGAAGAAACAACTGTGGGTGAGAGTTAGAGGCTGCTAGAGCAGCTGCTTTCTTTTGGCAGTGGCTGCAGTGATGCTGGCGGGATGGCTGGAATTTGAGGTGGCTGTGTCTGTGCCCTTTCTTACAGGGCTTAACTCTGTAGATGGAGACAAACAAGGGACACCGGGAGCCAACGCCAGAGGAAAATCCCTGATCCAAATCTGTGGATGGATGAGAAGAGCTCAAAGCGGGGGGGAAAAGAAACAGGTAAGGAATTGCTTCTTCTCTGTCCAGCAAGGGACACTAAAATAACGTGACTATAACGTAATAACGTGACTCCTTTGGGGCTGCGCGAAGGAGCGAATCTGGTCCCAGGACCATCCTCTGCGGTTCCTGAGGCCGCTTTGGGGGGAAGCAGGGCTGAGTGCTGCTGACTGAAGTCCTTTACTGAAACAATTCTCTCACTGACAAGCACCCTGAGGGGATGCACATGCAGTGAGGTGGAGGATAGGATGTTGTGAAAGGCCCCCTGCTCCCAGCGAAGCAGGGAGGCTGGGGCTACTAACATCTGCAGCGTTTTGCAGAGAATGGAGAGCACAGCGTGAACCCCTGGCTGAAATAATATTCAGAAAGCCCTTGGGTTGTCTTTGGCAAGGCCGTGCGTGTGGAGCTGGTGACCTTCCTGCGCTACTGTTTTGTTTCTGTTTTTTATTGTCCTTGTTGTTATCCAGAGGGCTGTCGGATCATTAGCTTGCTGGGTGGCACAGTCTTGCTGAGCTGGTTATTCCAATTGACTAGACTTAGTGCTTTGGGGTACCTTTTGCTGCAGATTATTCTGCATGCAGGCTGACTCTCGTACTACTTTGTGATTTATTGCCATTTCAATTTCAAATTTCAATTTCCAACAATAAAAGGGAAGAGGACATTCTTGCGTGGAATATAAACAGCTCTAGGACTGAAGAAAGAAATTTTCCTAGAGAAAAGGGCAGCAGAACCCATCAGGCTGGCACTGAGTGGGGTTGGGGGGAAATGTTAAAATAGCAGCAGCTTGTTGACATCTAATCCTTGTTGCTGCTCAGCCCTGCTGCCTGCGAGCTTGAAGTGCTCGGAGTGCAGGCAGAGCCTCCTGCTTTTTTGAGAACTATGATGGGATCGATATGTTCCTGCAGAACGCTTCAATCCCATCATTTCAGCATTTGGCAGGGAGGGGAGCATCTGTTTTGCTGGAAGATCTTTTGACTAGTCCTAATAATGAGACGTGCTTTTTTGTTTCTGTTGCTTGGGGGCAGCGAGCGAGTCAGTGGGTTTCCTGCCATCAGATCAGGCGCAGGGGAGATAAAATGCAGATTTGATGGACTCCCTGGGGATGGAGGGGCTGGCTGGTGCGTTGGAGGAGTCAGCTGGAGTGTCTTGTACCGCAGAGCACCCGCTGCGTGACCCGTGCTGGAATAGCTCGTGGTGGGGTGGGTGTAAGCCATAGATTTCTTCCCTTTTCTCCTCCCTAGACACCGAAAACAAGATGAAGGGTAACAAAATGTTGTCAGCCTAGGAGGAAAAAATCTGGAGGAAGAGCTGCATAATGCACAACTTGATGATAATCGCTATCTTCCCAACTGTCACTTCAGCTCTGCCACCACTGGTCGCAGCACAAGCTGTGTGGGACGGGGCCCTCGCCTTAGGACAGGCTTTCGGGGTGTTCCTTTTCGTGTAACGCTAATTCGTATTCGTGGTGTCTTTGCAACTGGGATTCAAAGTCAGGCCTGATCTTGCAGCCATGGAGTGGGGCAAGAAAAAAAAGATTCTATTAAAAAAAAAAAAAAATGTTGTCAAGGAAACTGCTCTCACAGTACCACTGCGCGCAGCCAATAAGGCACAAAGAAAAGTCTCCCCACAGCAGAGCTGCGTGCAGCACGGGGTAGGCTCCACAAACGTAATTGAGACAGCAGGAATTCAGTGCTAACTACAAAGCCTTGTTTTGATTACCGTGTGGACTCCATCCCAACCTGCTGTAGTTATTCTTTGTACCTTCGTTAATGAGCCAGTCTTGTTTCCTTTCTGTAAAGCTAGCCAGAAATTTTAAATAGGAGAAGGGGTCAGGAGGAAGGTGACAGAAATTACAGCAGACTTGCTTTTGGTAGCGGTATTCTTCCAGCAAGGATAATTACTTAAAGCAAGACGAATGCTCTGCATTTCAGTTAACTCCTCTCCAGCCTGCGTTAAATCCATTACGGGATGCCTTGTGTTTGACATTTGCGTCTTTGTCCTTAATAATGACAGTAAATTTAAACACCCCAGGAGGGCTGCGGATAGCTGCCAAGTCTCAGGATGCTGCTGCTACGACTCCTTTAACATCGCCCCATGGGTGAGGCTGCTGGAGCTGCTTCGCCCAGGAGTAATGAGAGAGCTGGTGTCTCCCCCACACTCACATCCTAGGTGAAAGCTGCGCTCGCAAAAGCTAGATGTGATGCTGATAACCTGCGGTTGCTTCCCGGTTACTAGGTAATAGCACTGTCCCAGGTGAATCCTTCGTGCCTGCAAAGGTAATTTATCATATGGCTTTCCTGTTTGTGTTCTGCTAAGCTGAATCCAAGCCTTCCATTTATTTCAGGACCTCGGAAAGAAATCAAAGCAGGGTTGCCAAAGGGCAGCAGAATTAAACTGTTTGCCTTTGCTTGGAAATGGCTTTAAATTAATTCTGGTGCTCGCAGAGCTGAGTCTGCTAGTGATAACTGGGATGGGAGGCGGCTCTGGGCAGCTGTTTCGCAAGCAGCACTTGCACTTCTCTGCCTTCCCCTGCCCCGTAGCTTCGTAATAACTGATACGGCGCCAGTCCCCACAGCTCTGAGTGCAGACGTGTATGAAACTCCTCCGGGAGCGAAGTCTGAAGCAGCTCTGCCCTGCTGCCAGGGCACTTCCCTGTCCACCCCCGTCGCTACCGAGGGTCCCGCTTTGAGCTGGGTGGTCTGCAGGGGACCTGGTGTCCCGCTGCTGTGAATTCTGCGTGCCAACAGGGCAATGACGGAGCTTCCTTGTGAATCTGGGCTGTTGTCGCTCCTAAACAAAGCAGCTCTCTAAGCCAGGCCTGCAGGGCTGTGAGGCGAAAGGCCGTCTTTCCTCCAGCTCTCATGTTTATGTATATATGCTGTATACACTTCTATTATTCCACCTGTTTGGTGATAATGGGTGTTTGGGATAGAGCAGCTGCTAAAGTGGCACACAGGGCGGATCAAATCAGCAGGTGACATTTTTCACTGGGTTTATCTTTGAGAACAAGCTGGGCCTGCAATAAACTGGCTGCTCCTTCATTTACTAGAGGACAAAGCTGCCATTATTCAGGGGCAGAAGAAAGAGAAACCCCAGGAGATGAGCTGAGTGCGTGTGCGATATCCCTGTTCTGACTGTGTGCAGGCATTAATGCAAGAACTCAAGGTCAAAGGCTACCCAGCTCTGAGAGTCGGAGGCAGAAGGGGCCTCCAGAAGGAAGAATGGTTTATTTCTTTATCTCATGGAGTCATGTATCAATTATCCATGGCGTCTAACAGCCTAGGAAGGGAATAGATTTTCTGCTCTTTAAGCGAGGTTTTGCATGTACCGTTCATTTGCCGGGCAGCAAATTTAAACTCTGCACGACTCTTGAGGCAGGAGGCTAAAAGCAGAGACATCGTGTAGCTCAGGAGAGGGGAAAACCCAAAGGGCAACAGCTTTCCTTTTAATCTCAGGTGGTCCTTCTGTTGTTCATGAGGCAAATGGTGCTGATAATGTGAATTAGGGAAATCTGCTGTGCTCTGTTCTAGAGGGATTGCTGAGAAATTGAAGAAGAAATTACCGGTCCTGTGTGGCAGAGAATTGTGGCAGGGTTAAAAAAATCAGATCAGCTCAAAAACAGAGGGATTAATAAAGCAATTTTGTCAAGCTTTTATGATAAGAAACTGCTACCTACCTGTCTCTGCTGCACTGTCATAGTGTGACGTGACCAGCTGTCAGCCTCCTGACACCAGGCTGCTGCCCAGCTGCCTCGGAGCCCCCAGGGTTCCCAGTCTGCAGAGCAGTGCTGCATCCTCCGGGGGGGATGCTGGTGAAGTGATGAGTCTTGGTAAGACCCTGCTCACTGCAGCCGAACAAACCAGCGCCGTGGCAAAGCCCACCCTCAGCAGGAGGGCGCAGAGCTACGGGAGCTCGAATAGAAACTGCATTTCTGCTGAGCAGAGCAAGTGCTGAGCGTTCATCCCAGCCTCGGCTTCTGAGGGGGACCCCGCTGTCTGTTGTGCTAACAGGCAGAGGAGAGGATCCTGTGAAATACAAATGGATCTGGGCTTCAGCACGGGCATCCCGTGGCACGGCTTGCACTTTCCCTTGCACCCAGCCAGGGCTCTGCTCACTCAGCAAGTTTCTGGACCAGCTTTCCCTCTGGCAGCAGTGCTTGCTGCCAGCTCCTCCTTGGTCCAGAAATACGGGGGCTAGAGAAAGCTGGCCCTGAGCAGGAGAGGCTCTGAGGGGTACTTGGCAATTCCTGGGGTCCTGGCCTCTCTGGGATAACAGGAGACTGTTCCCACCTTCAGATCAATTGAAATCAGCTCCTTGTTTTGGGGAAAAAACCTGTTTTGTTGTCTCATGGCCTCAGCAGTGAATTGATTACAGGAAGCAGTTGCTGTAGCATGAAAGAAATGCCTCTTAGCTAGACAGCAACGAGCAGACTTGTTTTACTGTCTGTGAGCCTTGTGCATGCTGCTTGCCTCGGTAGATCAAGGCATCAGAAAGCACTCCAGCAGATTTCAACCCTGCCTGCTTTGAGCACCCTCCCCTGCCACCTCCTGCCTCTTCCAGCTCGACTCTTTGAGCTCAGGAAACGTGTTCGTTTGGAAGCGACGCGTGGAGCAGCCCACGTGAACGGGGAGCTTTTTCTTTCCTCTGAAGCACCAGTGTTCGGGTGCTGAGCACAGAGCGCTGGCTGGACGCCACGGCAGGCTGTGAGCTCTTCTGCCCTTCGCTGCTCTTACCTTGAGCTCCTTCGTGGCCTCCACTTGGGTCTGCTTTGCAAACTGAAGCCAAGTGGGAGCGATTCAGGTCAGGGAGAGGATTCAGACGGTCACGGCGCAGTGCCGCGGCGGGTTGCGGTGTCCCTGGCTGACGGAGGCGAAGCCTGCCCCGGGCTCTTCCAGGTGCTGAGCGCTGTGAGCCCCTCTGCTCTGCAGGAGGTGGGAGCTGCGGGCAGGACGGGGGCTAGCCCGGCAGGACGGGGGCTAGCCCGGCTCAGTTGGGTGAAGAGCATTCACGCAACCTTTGCAGTCAGTGGAGCTGTGGTCTCTGCTGGCAGCAAGGTGGTAACAGCGAGCTGTGAGACAGAGGGAGGAATATCTCAGCCTTTTCTCCAGCGGCTCTGTCTGCCTGAGCCTTCTCCTGTCACCCACCAAAGCCTCTCCTTTGGTTTTTGAGTTTCCTGCAAAGTGCAGGAGCTGAGTCAGGCCGTTCTGCTGGCAGCCTGAGCTGGGATGTGGGATCTGCAGCTGGCCCTTTACTCGTTTTTGGAAGGACGTGAATAATTGCCTTTAGCACTTCCCGAAGTCTGAGATTCCTCACCTGTGTCTCGGGATACTTCTCTCTGCAAAGGCACCAGCTCTGCATGCACAAATTACACCCTCCTGCTCTTCTTCACACCCTTCCCTTTCTCAGACTTCCTTCTTTTCTTTTTCAGTTTTAATCCTTGCAATAAGACTGCAAAATCCCAGGCAACAGGGAAAATCATCAGTCCAGGCAGATGGAGGCCTCAGATCACGAATCTCTCGCGTTTCCATTGCCTGAGTACTGTGGTGTGAACCAGCCTCCCCCAGTCTGAAATTCGGTGTGAGTAGGATGGGAGCGAGTTCTTGGGAGGATGGTCTTTGACGGTAGCCGGTCATGCGGCACAGGATGTGAGAGCTTCCTTCGGTCCATCTTCTTCTCTGACACCTCTTCAGGAATTATTATCTGGCCGTGTTTATCACGTGCTTTGTAACTTAGAGTCTGGCAGCCCCCTAGAGAGGGGCCTCTTCCCTCCTGTGTGGCAAACCAGCGATCTCCCTGCTGCTCTGTCCCGTTTTGCTGGGGTTATTTGCAGATATCCCCATGGTGCCCTTGCTGCTGGGGCTGTCGTTCATCCGGTTAGCAATTTTTGATGATGGGAATAAATGTAACCTCTTAAAGATCAGTCTCATATTGAAAATGCAATAATACAGAAAGCAATTGCTCTTTGAGTCAGCCTTTGAGGGCTTCTGACTGCTGTCTGCGGGGCTTAATGCAGCAGGGAGTGTCTTCCTAATTGATGACAGCTCTCTGCTGCTCCAGAACACCAATATCTGATCAATACGTGGTAGAAATGGAGCAGCATTAAATCTGTACCTTCTCAGGACCTCCCATGAGAAGTGGAAGAAATATATTTGCAGCCTCATAAAGCGGTTTCCTGGCTGGAGAGAGGCAGCCTGCACGGAGCTCTGCAATCCTGTCCCAGCCCCGCCTTGCCGTCGTTATGTCGTATCTCCACGCTTCGTAAAACTCGCGTGTTAAACTCAAGTCTCCCTCGCGTTTGCTGTGTCGCTGAGGCAGAGAACGGATGCGAATGGCTCTGGGAGCTAAAGGCTGGGGGAACGTCTCCGCTCGCCTGGAGTCCAGCACTGCCTCTCTAGTGAGAAAAGGGTCATAAAACACCAAGAGTGTTGATTTAGTGCGTGTTTTGCATTTGGTGCGAGACAAAGAAGGGATTTTAGATGGATGCCTTGGCAGAATTCAGGCACGACATGATTCTTGTTCCCTTGACAAGGATGTTTCAAGGGCAGACAATTAGTGATGCTGAGGACAGTGACCTTCTAAATCTGCACTATAATATCTCGAGTACGTGCAGCCCTCGGGCTCCACACGAGTCACGCTCATGAGGAGCTCTGGCTCCTCGCTCTGCGCAGCCGGGCATCTCCCCGTCCCGTCGTGATGCTGCACCAAGGCCGTGAACGTGTTGCACGTGGGGACCCGCAGCATGCCGGGGTTGAGACGCTTTGCCATGGCCGGGCTCTTCAGGTACCTCGTATGGGAGCGAGAGCGCTGGGGCGAGGTGAAGCGATGGTAATGCCTAGCAGTTGAGGCAGTGGGACCCTCAGTTGCAAACTACCCCTCGCAGGAGCTTGCAAAATGCAAACTTTCCCTGTTAAAATGGCATCAGCTCGTTCCTGTGTTGGCGAGATCGTCCCAGGGTGGCCCCAGAGCTGAATGTCGTTGCTGCTAGAGAAGTTTTAGAGGCTGCCTTCTCATTTCACCGGGGTGCTGACTCCTCCACAGCTTGATCTTTGTAAACCTCCCCTTACGAGCCACAGGAGACATGTTGCAGATCAAAAGGTATTTTAACTTGGCTGCTTTTGTTGCCCTTAGACTTAGGTTGAAATTAGAAATATAATCCATCTCCTGTACGCCGGGTGACATCCCAGCCTGTCTGAATTCTGCAGCTATATTTTGTGATTACCAGCGATGTAGATGCTATTCCCGGATCAGCTACAGCCTGACTTGCCCATCTGCTGTCTGCCTCGCACAATCTGAATGCAGTCCCAGAGGGAGACGGGACATATTTGTCACCTGGCTGAGCATGACAGGTCCAGACCACCAAGGTGTCTAGATGTCCCTTAGCGTGACGTCTTTGCTAACTAAGAGAAGCGAGGTGGATGTAGGGGTGGCAGAGCCCAGTGTGGGTGGGTTCCTGGCCAAAAAGAGCACGTCCATAAATAACTTCCCTTCTCAGTTATGGTCCGAAATGGTGTGTATCAAAGGGAGAGGCCTGTGGGCTCAGACTCCTTTGGTTTTGATGCTGGAGACATCCTTCATGTTCATCTGAGCTGTTGCCATCTGGTAGAGCACCTGCCTTCGCCCTGCCAAGGAGTGAGGAGCAGATTGCCGTGGTGCAGTACCCTGGGATTTATCCCGGGGCCTGAGTCATCCCAGGGGATGGAAGGGGCTCGCGCGCCGGGGCTGGCTGGCGTGCGAAGGCGGCGTGTCTTGCCGTGTCCTGGCGGAACGGCTCTCCTGCTCCCTGCCAGCTGGAGCCGCGCGTGCCTGGGCTCGGGGAGCAGTGGCGGGGACGTGCCGTGGCTTAACGAGCCGCCACTTCCCCGCTCTGCTCCCTTGTCCCCTCGCTGCCAGCGCGGGGGGAAGGCACGTGCGCGCCGGTGGCTGGTGCTGCGGCTGGGCCATGAGCCCTCTCTGACCCTGGCACATGCACCCCGGGCTTGCCACGGACGTGGGGCAGAAACACAACCGCCCTCCCCAAAGTGTGGGCTGCACTTCCCAAACCCCATCCGAGGGAGGCCGGGCTGCTGTTCCATGTGCTCGAGCGCACTGCGTTGCAAATAGCTTGCAAAACTCCGCAGGGATAAAACCTGAGGATTTTATGACGCTCTCTCTGCTTTTCCAGGAAGGGCTCTTTGCCGAGGCAGGGCTCGCTGGGCTGCAGTGAAATGGGATTTTCAGGCTAATGTATGTTTCTGGGAATCTCCTGTCCTGGGAGTAACAACTCACCCGTGTTACTGCACGGTGTTGCAACTCTCTGGCTTCCCTGTTCCCACTTCCCAACTGACTTTTAAAAACCTGTTAAAACCACTGGAGCATTTCTCAAGTCACATCATTGTACTTCAGAGAACAAACTGGAGAGTGCGTCAGCCTGGAAGCGTGATGAGAACAAATTTTGAAGAGCTTTTGATGTGAGGGGAAAGAGGGGAATTGGCCTGCGTAGGAAGGGTCCTTGGCACCGCAACACAGAGAGCTTTAAAAAAAAATAAAATCTGCAATTTGTTTAGCCGTTTCCTACCCAGTTTTCTCACATTCCTAGAACTGACTCATAAACCTGCTGCTCTGCATTTCTGATATTCAGCCCGAGGGCCTAATTCATGCAGTGCTGGATGTCTTGGAGCTCTGCAGCCTCTCTGTACCGTTGTGGAGCACGTGGACGAGCTCAGCAAAGTGCTCTGCGCCTCACAGGATTAATCTCAGGGACCCCTGGTCTGTAGGAAAGTTCTTTTACTTGGAGACAGCTGATTACCATTTAATTAACAACAGTTAGCATGTTTCTTGAGCGTTTGGGAAGTGTCCAGATGAGCTTTGTTCCAGGATGCTGCTCTCTGTGGTTTACCCCAGGGCTCAGGCGAGTTGTTAATGGGGATCCAGACGCTGCCCTGACTGGGTGTGTGCATTAGACTCGCTCAGCAGTGGTAGGAAATATGCTTTGAAAGTTGGCCTGGATAATCTATAAATACAGAGGGAGCTTCGGCAGGGTCAGAAACAAATCCGTGACATTTTGCATCAGCAGGGAGAAAACAAAATTTCATCCAAGGCTTTATTCAATAGAGAAACTGATAATAAACCTTCCTTCCTCCAAACGGTCCATTGCCATGGCGACCGGCGTGACATGCCAGGATGCAGGGATGGATGCAAAGTGTCACCGTGAGGAGAGCTGCAGCCTTAAGCGTGGCAGCGTTAAATGGCTTCATCGAGGCGAGGAGTGAGCGTAGCAGCAGCGGGGGTGTGTACGGGTTCGCTCCTGCCACGGCTTGCTCCTGTCGGCAGAGGTTTGGGGTAGCCCGAGGAAGCGGGGGGAGGTCTGGGGAATATTAATTTAGGCTTAGAGCAGCAAAGTGCAGCTGGACGAGGTTCGGTGAGCTCGGTTTGCAGCAGCCTGGCTATGGCAGAGCAGCTCTTTCCATCGTGGTGGCTGTCACTGCACCTGTCCCGTCCTCACAGAAGAGGGAGAGACCTTCGTGCTCTGCGCAGCTCAGCCGCCTTGGTGCACCAGTTAGTCTGTGGGCTGCCGTTTCCCAGGGATTACAGCTGAAAGACTGAGCAGGGGATACGAGACACCCGTGAGCAGCCCGGTGAGGTTATAATCTCCGTTCTCTTTCTGTCCCAGGAGGAAAGAAGGTTTTTTGGTTCATCAGTCACGTGGCCTGCAACCCATGTGCATTGCTGACGTTGGGGGCTTTTTTGTTTGGTATTTTCCACCCCCAGGAAGAGCTGGCAGTGGTGCTTTGAGGTCAAACCCAGCACTTTAGAATCTTATCCCCATGAACAAGAGCAGTCATCTGACTCCAGGTAGCCAACAGCATCGGGCACTTTGTCTGGGATGTAGATTCAAGTCCCTCCCATGAATGAGAGCCCAGCACTCACTTCTGTTGCCCTTGGCTGGCAGAGCAGCATCGTGGATGGGGACCATGACACAGTGAAATAGTCAGGAGGTGAGAGAGAGAGAAGGGGAAGGGTTTAGCAACAGCTTTCTTCCCAGGGAAGGGCTCTTGGGGAAGCAGCAGGAGAGCGAAGGGTGCCAGCCTGCCCTGCCCAGGGATGATGTGGGTATGGCAGGGAGGGCAGCAGGACTGAGGCTCCCTGAGAGGGAAGGCAGCTTTCCTCTAGCCCTTGTTTTTGCAACCTTTCTGCATGTTAAAACCTCCTGGTTTCTCCTCCAGAGGCTGGCGATCGCAGAGCCTGGGGAGGGGGTGGAGGTCCTGGAGGTCTGTGCCTGTCACCTGCCTGCTCAAGGGCTTCGTGTCTGACCACCTTCCAGCCACGCAGCTGCAGAGAGTAGGTTGCTGCGGACTTTAGGATGGAAAATAAAAACTGGAAGTGGAGCAGGCTGAATTCCTTCCTTGCAGGTGGAAATTGTAGATCTCCTGTCTCCTGGGGGCATGTTGATGAATGTGGCAGCCGTTCCTGGTCATTATTTCATAGCCTGCAGGCCTCCTTGTGAACAGCCGTCATCCCTGTGCCTGGTGTCCTTGTTGGTCATCTGGTTTGGAGAGCGAATCTTTGTACTCCCCAGCGTGTGTTAGGGAAAGCGCTTTGCAGAGTAGTTGTTTTATCTCCTGCAGAGGCAGGCGCTGTCATTTAGCCAGAGTCAGGAGGGAGAGCAGATGGTGACCTGTTTTTGCCAGTGAAAGAATGAGGTTGGAAAGTCACCGTTGAAGTGAGGACATGGGGAAGAGGCTGCCTGGCAGCCCCTTTGATAAACAAGACTTCATTTTAGCTGGCCCCAGCGTGAGGCTCGAGATTTGCCTTTTCCCACGCTCGGGGAGGAAGATGTGCTCTTGGCGAGGAGGTATGGTTGAAAGTGTAGATCTCTGCGGTCCTCAATTTTTAACCCGTGGTGTTATGTTCTACCGTCTTTAGAAGAGACATGCGGTAGGATGGGAAGAATCGTCCATCACATGTCTGGTCTCCAATTGTTCGCACCAAGAACTCCAGGAGAGGTGACCCTCCCCTAGATAGACCCCCACTCTTAATGTTTCAACCTGCTCCCTGATAAAGATTTGTCCGAAGCAGGAAGGATGAGAGGGTATTTTTCCCCTTTGTTTTCCTGTGCGCGTTTAACTATTGTAAGATGATTCACTGTTATGCATGTAAACATATGCTTCTTCTTGGAGTGTTGCTAATTTCTTGGCTTCAGCAGCTTCTTCTGGGAGTTTGGCCACATTTGGTTCATGTCGAGTGAACAAGTGTTGTTAATGCCTATTGCTTTGTGTGGGGTTCTGGTACAGGGGAATTGTGGGTTGAAGCTTGGTCCCTGCTCAGCATTCATCTCCTGCCTTGAAGATAGCTTAATCGCTGGCATTTTTTGCTGTAGCAGAAGGTGCCCGAGGCAGAGCGAGTTGCCCCTAGCAGGAGAATTCAGAAGTCACCTCAGATGCAGAGCTGGGAGGCACTGGATGAGTTACCTCGGGAGGGATTTGCTGATTCTGAAGCATTTTGGGCACTTTGTCCCTTGCAGCGACGTGATCCGCAGCGGAAGACTTGGCTGTCACTTCCCAGCGGGGAGTATGAAATAACAGAGAAAGGATTTGGAGGGCGGATAAATGAGCCCTTTGCCTCACGATGGTTTATCCAGATCTGCCCATGGTCCCATGTAGATCCGAAGGTTTCCAGGGCTGCGCCCCACATAAGCCCCACGCCACCGCGGTCCAGCAGCTGGGGAGCCCCATGGCCCAACTTCCCAGGAGATCCCAGCTCTGCTGGGTCCAGCCTGGCAAGGGGATGGATGTCCCTGTATATAACAAGGGTGCTGTGTGCCGGCCAGGTATTTGGGAGGTATTAATGAGAGGGAGAGAGTGTTTCCAGCCTTGGGGAAGGAGTAAAACGGGCTGGAGTGGTCTGATGCAAAACGTGGGCGTGCAGGGAGATACCAGGAGCGAGAGGCTGAGGAGTGTTATGGTAATTAGGACAGGGGATACTGGGAGGCAAATGAGTCACTCGAAGATTAGGTAAATCTCAACAGGATTATTATTATTATAAAGGAAAATCCTACAGATGTTGGATCTCAACAGCTTGAGAAATCACCTTGAAAGGGGAACTTTCCAGGGCACTGACCTTGGAAAAAATGCATCTTGGTTTAATGGGGATTTGGGCACAAAACCGTGTAGCTGGTTCTGGCCATGCTGCTCCATCCCTCTTAAAAGAGATCTGAGCCCCTCTGCAGCCCGCGCGGAAGGGCAGGTGGCACAGCACACAGGTCAGTGGTGTCCTTCGGTGGAGGACAGGGGTCTGGGCAGCCCAGCTGTCCTTCGCTCACCGTGTCAGGCCGTGCTGCTCGTTGCAGTCGGCTGTGGAAGGCTGCTGGGAGCCTGCTGGGCTGGAAATTCCCCGTGGGGTTCCCCTTTTTGTTTTTGTGGGGACAGCACCATCAGCAGCCAGTGCTGGTGGAAGTGATACCGCCCTGGGGACAGAGTACCCCTGGCCCTGCTCCAGGGCGTGTGGCACTGGGGGGCGCCTCCTGTATCCCCAGTGACAAACATGGTGTGGTTGTGACCTCCCCCCACGTAGGAGAATCCCTTTTCCAGGGGGGTCAGTCCCCACCGAGGGTGGGCTTGGAGCAGGGGGTTGCTTGCAGGGGAGATGTGATGGTGAAGGTGGGCAATGCCACGGTGGACCAGGTTTTGTTACCTTGGTGGGACTCTCCAGCGTCCGGGGAGCTGGCTGCGAGTGCAATCCAGTCTCTGATCCTTCTGGTTGAAATACGAACTTTCAGAGCATGAAATGTTTATTAATCAGGCAGCAGTATTTGGGCACGCAGCCGTGTGAGGCAATAGCTCTGAGATGTGAGAACTCCTCTCCTCTTTTTCTGGCAAAGTGTCTGGATCCTCAGTTCCTTTTGATGACCCTGCACAGGGAAGAAGGGGGCGACTGGATTACAAAGGTCTCCGTGGGAGGGTTGTGCTGCGATGGATTTTGCTGTAGGGATGGACCTGGGGAGAGCACTGCAGTTTAACGGTTGGACTAGATGATCTTCAAGGTCTTTGCCAACCTAGACGATTCTGTGATTCTTTAGCCCCTCTTTCTCCCGCACGGGTGTGGATTAGCCTGGTGTAGGCAGGGGGAGGTGGATCTGCTGGCCCTGTAACAGTCTCCTGTTCATTCCCAGCCCTCTTTGGAGCTGCTGAAAAAAACATCCCTGAGCAGCAGCCACCGTTTCAGGTCACGACTGAAGTTTGTGAACCGAGACGCGCAGAGCAAAGCCTGCGCTCTCACCTCGAGTGATCTCCCGGCAGAGCTGACTCTCCGACAAAGACCTGTGCGCGGAGGCTGCGGCGGCGGCGGCAAATCACCGGAGGAGTCTGCAGGCAGCCTGTGACCTCTGCCCACTGCTCCCGTCCCTCTGAATTAGCAGGGCCTCGTTAGCAGTGCCGCTGTGCTGGTGGCTGAACCCGCTGCCTCCCTGGCATTCCCCTCCAGCCCGCAGCAGCTTTGTGCTGCCAGGTTGTTATGGCTGTGCCGGTGCGATGCTGGGCGAGTGCGTCGGGGCTGCCGGACTTTCCGAGCGCCGTTATATACCGAATGGGCTGGTGGGTCAAGCCAAGGGCTTTTCTTCTTGCTCCTGCAGCTCCACAGCAGCATAGGAATCAAAAAGGGGATTTCTGTGCTGACCAACGTCTCACCCAGGCTCTGAGAGCGAGCTCTCCGTTTATTGCCGACACTAAAGGTGCTGTGAGCTGAGCGGTTTGAGTGCAGCCCACCCTGCCCTTGTTCTCTGTCTTCTGCAGGGAAAATGGGTATAAAATGCTGATTTGGAGTCTGGCTCCACAGCCCTGCCTCATGGCATGGGGTGCCCTGGCTCAGTGAGGTTCCCTGTGAGCGCTGGGCGAGGGGAGAAGGAGCTGCCGCTGCCCAGACCTTCATCAGGGAGGGCATCTGCATCACCTCGGGGGCTGGCTGGGGCAGCAGGGCTGCAGAGGGGAGTTGTTTCATTTATTGGAGCTGTCTGGCAGTGGGGAAGCACTTCCCACAGGGGATTGGTGACAGTGCCCAGGGGGAGCCAACCTTTCTGACAGTGCTCCCGCAGTCAGTCTCTTGCACCCTGGCCGATGGGTGGGTGACCTTTGTTTTATTTATAATCACAGCTCCGTAATTCCCCAGGTAGCAGATGAGCAGCAGTCCTGTTGTGAAGTGCAGTGCCTTGGCTTGCTATAAATAGATTAGATCTTAATCCTAAAAAGATAAAGCAGCGCTGCTCCTTGGGCAGATTAAGCGATGTTGGGGGGAATTTTCCAGCCTGTGGAGCAGGAGGATGGAGGCAGCGACCATCACCGCGCCGTGGCAGTCCCGCTGCCGGCTTGTACACGAAGCCTTTCTTCCTGACCCAGAGCACCCACCCTCTGCGTTTTGTTCTTTGATGTGTAATTAGGATACGTGGTGCTCTGAGATGCCAGGATACACCCCGGCGGGGCTCACGTACCTGGTGGTGGGACGCGCCCGGCGGCGTGGGGGATGCAGCTCTGCAGTCACGTGCAGGGATGCTCGTGGATGGGGGATATGCTGACCTGGAAAGATATGAAAGGATGTGTATCCACGGCAGATAAAAGTCTGCCTTGTGTTTGCCACAGGCTGCAGCTGCCTCTAAATGCTGTTATGCAACATGAGGTTTCCTTTCGTGTGGAATTTGACTTTAACAACCTTATAATTTAGCAGAGTGATGATTTTCTTTTTTTTTTTTTTCCGGTGCCTTTTTCCCGAGCTGTCCTCATCCTGGGAGTGCTGTGCTGATCTTAAAGACAGACTCGAGTTAATCATGGGTTGGCCCATTTGTTAGGCGCAGCGCGGCGTTCTGATGGAGCTAAGGATGAGGAATTAAATAGTTAAATAAACCGGCACAGGCAGGAATTAAAAACATGACAAACACAGCTTGGTTTGCTAGGTGACGGTCTAAGTCCTCCTCTGTTTTCAGCAAGGGCACGTATTAAATAGCCACCTCGTGCAACGGCGAGGTCCCTTTGTGCCACTAATGAGAAGGCAGTGTCATTTACAGGGTGAGTTGGTTGTCTGCACCTCGTGTTTTGAGAACGATTTCAGGCAGAAAATTATTTTCTTCTGTTGTCCGCATCAATACGAACAGGGGAGAGGTTTGGGGAAGGCAAAGAATAATTTTTAATTGGATGCTGAGACCCAAACGTGCCTTCAGTAGGAGATCTGAAGAGCACCTTGGCCCTGTGCTCCCGCTCAGAGGGTGCTCAGTGCTCCACATCCCTCTCGTTATTGGAAAGAGGGGCTGAGGTCCTCAGGGCTGGTCTCTCATAACGTGGTGAGGATGAGCAGAGGAGGGGGGAGGCACTTTGGAGGAAGCTTTGGTGTCTGTCCATCGGCAAGAAGAGTTGGATTAAGGGCACAAGTTCTGTCAGGGATGGTGCGGAGAAGGTAACGTGGCTCATGGGTGAGAGCTGTGCTGATATTTCATGAACGGGGGGCAATTACTGGGCAGAGTCTCACATCTGGTGCCACTTTCTTCAAACGCACAGGCAGTGAAGCCCTTGTTTCGGATGGGATTGCCGTGCTGTCGGGAGAGCTGCTTTGGAACAAGCTGTTTGGAAACACAACAAACCTCCTCGTCCTGTTTTCTCTGGGGAATCATCTCGCTCCAAGTTATTGTACCTTGAACTCCCCTGGAGCCTCTAGCCACCTCTTTTTGGAGGATGAGTCAAAACTTCTGCTCTGTCTGTGCCATGTCCCCCTCTCTGGGAGCCAGAAGTGGGGTCCCTCTCTGGGGATCCCAGTTTAGGTGGGACCTCGAGGCTCAGGAAAGCCAATACAGCCCCAACTGCTCATTGTGTCCTCGGGGACGGTCTTACTGCTGCTGAACATCCTTTCCCAGAGCTGGACGGACACGTCCAGCATGTCCCTGCTCCAGTGAGTGAGGGGCTGGGAATGTCTGCATGGGGCAGCGAGCTGGGAGCGGGGCTTGGGGGTTTGTCTTGCACCCCGGTTCGCTCGGCAGCAGGATCCTCCCTCTGCCTGAGCGCTGCCCGCTGCGGTGGGACGGAGCTGCTCGGATATTTGGCATTAACAAGGTGGGAGGATACGGACTGAAGCCAACCTCTGCTCCTGAGGCGCAGGGGAGACGGGGTTCAGCTCAAGGAGCTAAAGGAGGGGTTTTCCCATCTGTGTTTTCCCACGTGTGTGGTTTTTCCCCTTCTGTGTCTGGCTTAGAGGGGCTGGAAAAAGTCTCCTGGCAGCTTGGGTTAAGAGCATTTCACTTTCCAGTGTTTGTTTCTGTTCTGAGAAATGTGAAGCATGCGCCCCAGCCCGTAGGAAGGCCACTTTATAAATGTTAGAAGTAAATAATAGAGATTAATAGCAATAACAGTCTCGGTATTGTGTTGCATATATAGGCCTTGAGTAAATCTGAGGGTTAGCAAATAAATAATAACGATAATCTTGTGTATTTTTGCTCCTTTGGCTTTAAAAGCCGGTTTTAAAAAGGTTTTCTAAAGCAGGCTTTACCCCGCAGATGCAGTCAAGAGGCTGTATCCTCCCCGAGGCCACCGGGGATTATTTGGAGAGTGTGGGGCCAGCCGGAGCCGAGGTATTCCTTCAAAGGCTCTTGCTTTCTGTGCCGAGCAGCTCCTGGAGAAGGGGCAGTGATGGGAGCAGAGGAGGTGGCTGGTGCTCCCTGTCGTACCCCGGGATGTGACCGGTTAACACGTGGCTGAGGTTTTTGGTAGCTGCAGAGCCCGGAGAGGTGCTGACGTGACTTTGCAGCATCTGTTGGCAAAACCAACTTTGCCCCTCAGGGTTGAATCCTGCACCTGCTCTTCAAGCCCTGGTGAAAAAAATCAATTTACTCTTGTGATTCTCTTTGGGGCAGTGAAGGGCTTTTATCATCGGGTGGGCAAAGGAAGGGTGATGTCGCCTGAGTTATTGGAAAGGGCTTGTACATTGTCTTTGGTCTTTCCAAGCAGCCAGTGATTCCTGCTCCAGCCCACAATGACTGAAGGCTGCTGCTCGTCCGCAGCAGTGGTGCCTTATTTTTAGCTGTGGTCAGTCTCAAGTCACAGCTGAGCTGCAGTGACATGTTTGCAATGCAGAATTAGCTCCATTTCCTCATTTAGAGTGATTTATACAATTAGCGTTGCTGTGTCACTCGAGAAGGAAAACAATATTCCCTCTCCGGAGTGCTGGGTTCCTGCGATACAGCAGGAGAAACCCTGAAACTGGCAGCAGTGCTCGAAGCTGTGGCTGCAGCTTTGGGCTTGGGGTACCCAGCGTGGGTGGGGGGGGCCATGGGGGCGCAGCATCCCCTCCCATTTGTGGGCTTTGCCCCGTACTCTGTGCTGGTGGCACTGGGGGACGCCGCTGTCCCCAGGCCAGAGGCTTGACTTCAGCAGATGAGATGGACAGCGGCTAAAAAGTCTTATCCTGGTTGGAGAACACAGGGTAGCGCCGTACATCTGTGGATGTGGACGGGTCATCCCATCCCAGGGAGCAAAGAGCAAGGGAGCAGAGAGGCCTGATGTGTTTTTACCTCCTCCCGATGATCCGGGCTGGCTCTTTGGGCCACTGAACCTTTGCCGGGCTCATGGGGGATAAAGGCTCAGCCCTGGGGTCGGGTGTTTGCTTGCGAGGGGCTTTGCACGAGCTGGAGGCAGCAGGAATAACGTGCAGGGCTTGGAGCCCCTCGCGGGGGGGTGGCCGGGTACCGCTGGCGAGGCAGCCTGGGGAGCAGGATGCTTTCTGGTCACTCAGCTTTTTGCAACTGCTAAAAAATAACTATTGACTGTTTCCCCAGGAGGGCAGGAAAATTAACCAGGTGGAGTTTGTGGCCTTGCTGCAAAGGCACCTTATGTGCCCGTTTGGAAACAGCAGCCTGAGAGGAAGGGATTTAAATTTTAATTACACCTGGCATGGGCACAGGCTGAAGTTTGGAGCTTTTAATAGAGGTTTTTTTGATGATGGTTTTAGTGCAGAGACACCAGATAGAGGTGGATTTGCTGACTTGTGCAATGCGATACAGCCCTGAAGGTTTTAACTCTGTCACTGAGCACAAAGCACTTCCCTGGCGATTCTCCCACCTGGGGGCTGTTTTTTTGTTAAAATCTTGCTGTGGGTGGAAAAAAAAAACCACCCCAGATCTTCCCAGCGCCTGGCACTGCTGCTCAGCATTGATGGAGCCGGTGTTTCTCAGAAATACCTGCCAGACTCTCGAGGGCTCTGGGGAAGGTCAGCTTGAGCCCACGGGGCTTCACCTGATGGAAACCCCGGGGGTGAATCCTCGTGGGGTTGGCGGGGTTGTGCCTTCACCCACGTGTGAGGGTCAGCTGGCTGCATGCGGCGGGTCTTGCACGGTTGTGAAGTCTTCAAAATAGCTGGTTTTGGATAAAAATCTCCCAGACCGCTGCTCTGCCTGTCACATGGTGTGAGCTGTGCACATCCGGGGGCAGCCCTGCTGCTGGGAGAGCCGAGGGGGTGTGGGAGCACGTGGGGTGACGGTGCCCACCCACGTCAGAGCCCGTGGGGCAGGACACGCATGGTGGGGCTGCGGCACTTGGTGCCCTGATGGGAAATTCCCTTCCTCTCCTCGGCTCTGCGTGGAGTTTCCCAACCACTCCCTTCGCTCTGGGGCTCTCGAGGCACCGTAGCACAAGGTGCTGGGTGATCTGGGTGGCCACCCAAAGGCCGTGCCAGCGCTGGGGGATCGCAGGGCAGGATGCCCAGGCTGCCCAGGGCTCCGTTTCCCGTTTCTAACTGGTGTTTAAGCCCCAAACACACGCGGCTTTCGCTGCTGGTGCTGGGCTGGTCTCTCCCTGGTGTTGTCCCGGACCAAGCACCAGCACCTCCAGCTCCCGCTGCAGACTTGCACCTTGCAGGAGCAGCGAAGCCACGTCACCTGCCTGCATGCATGCGCCCACCCCGCTGGGACAGACACCCCTGGGTGCCCCTAATCTCTTCTTCCCATGTAACAGGGTGCTGTTTGCACCCGCACCCCTACAGAAAGCACCGTCCCACCCTCCAAAGACACTTATCGCTCCCTGGAGCACAATGCATTTGGTGGCCTCTTGTTGCTCCTGCAAAATTTGTGCCTGAACAAGGTGTTTCCTGGAATTGCCTTGGAGGTTTGCTGCTCTAACTGTTGAATTTAGAGCTGGGCTGCGTGAGGGGAGCGGGGAGGTGAGAGGTGGATCCCCCTCCGGCAGTGGCAGGGCTTCATCTCCTTCCCGCGGGCGCCCAGCTGCCTTTGAACGTGTTGGGGAAATTCAGCGCCTCTGAATTTATCTCATTTCCTTGTACAGGATCCAGATGGCACGGGGCTCCCTGTCCTCTCGTAGTAAACACAGCAGGCAGCCTGCCGGTGCTGGAAACGCTCTGGCCGGGCATTCGGTGCTTCTCAGCCACGCTCCTTTTGACGTGTCGATCCTCGTCTCCTTCACCTCTTCGGGGGCTGCAGCGGTGACCCCGTGGCCGGGCTGCTCGGAGCAGGAAATTAGGAATTTGGAGAGAAACTTGCAGCCTCAGGGAAGGTTTGGTAGGTCTCTGGCAGAGCTGGGGTCTGGTCCGCAGCATCTGGAGCCCCTCTTTGGCCAGTTTCCCCAGCAGTACCTGCTGGCTGTCCACACGCTGCTGGGACACTGTCACCTTTAGTGTCACCCAACCAGGCCAACGTGCTGGGGTCTGTGTGCCCGCCTGTGAGCTGGCCTCCCCCGAGCAGCCCCCACGGCTGGCAGGGAGACAGAGCCAGGAGTTTGCAGTTCCCTGTTCAGTGGAGGCCAGGAGTGATGGGCACAGCTGCCTCCAAGTCCTGGCAGGGGCAAGTGTTGGGGGCCCCCAAGGAGGATGTGGCTACCAGCACCTGGGACCAGTGGCCCGGTGTCACCAGCCCTGGGAACGGCAGCATTTTGCTGCCCTCTAGTGAGGTCTGGCAGCCGGGCTCCCTTTGGGGTCTCCACAGCACTGACACCTCCCTTTGGGGTCCCTCTGGCAGGGGCACAGCCTTTGGGGTCCCCAGGCCAGGGCACGTCCCTGCGGGGTGGTGGCACTTTGTGGTGGGAGCTGCTGTCCCAGGGTGGCTGCTCTGTGTCCCGCTGCAGGATGGGTCACCAGTTTAAACCTAATTGACCCCCAAAGCAGCTGGGCTTGTCTCCCCTGTCCCATGGCCTCGTGGGACCCCGCCTTGTCTCCCTGCTGTGCCCTGGGCTGCAGGGAGCTGTCACCAAGGTGTCAGCCCTGGCCACCCCTTTTCTTTGGGACCTGCTCTTTGCCAAGCGCTGAGGAGACATTTACCCTGACTTCTGCCCGGGCAGCTGTTGCTGCGTGTAAATAATACAAATTAATTAAAAGGAAAATCAAAACTAGGCACATTTATAATGAGATAATCCGCAAGCCCCTGGTATAATTAATTATGTTAATAGGGCTGCCTGCATGGAGAAAGCTTGCAGGGGACCAGCACCGCGGCGCGGGGGGTCGTGGCGTGGGACTGGGAGCCCTGTGTGGTCCTGAGCTCTGCTCCCCTGCAGCGTGGCTGTGGCTGGTCCCCGTCCCTGCCCCGGGGGCCACTGTCCTTGGCCTGTGTCCTCCTGTCTGCTCATCCCAAGCCTGATGGGTCTCAGCTGGGGGAGGTTTCCCATCCCCAAGGTGTTTTATCTCCTTGATTGTGGTGCCCCAAGCCCAGGCTCACCCCTTATCCCTTGCAGCTGGTCACTGCGCTCCACACCAGCATATACTGGGAGCAGGAGTCCCCCAGCACCCACCCTCCTGCCTCTCTCTGTGTTTTCAGCCAGGCCCAGAGCTCCCAGCGTGCTTCATGGGCTCGTTTGGGGCATCCCTGTCCTGGGGTGCAGAGCATCCCTGTCCTGGGGTGCAGGGTGTCCCTGTCCCAGGACACAGAGCCAGCCCAGGGCTCACACAAGAGCAGGGCCATGACGGGCAGGCTGAGGCCATGGGGTACAGGCAGAGCTGCCCGTTTTGGGCAGCTCTGTCCTGGGAGGAGGATGTCCCTGGCAGCAGAGGGCAGCAGCAGGCTTGGCATGGTGCAATGGTGCCATGCAGGCTTGTGCCTACCTGGGGTGCAGAGCCAGCACCCCACGGCGCAGTGCGTTTCGGGTGCTGTGCAGGCTGTGGGACTCGAGGGCGAGCACCCCAAGCTGTGCTGCGTTTTGTGTTTGGAAGCCCAGCATTGGAAGTGGCACACGGGGAGGATGTGTGGCAGGTGGATAATTCAGCTTGGAAAGCAAAGCACTTCAGGAGCGTGTCTGCAGAAAAACGAGGGATAGAGCTTCCCTCCGCTCTCCCCTCGGGGGTCTGATCCATCCCCTTCCTGCTCAAGGAGAGACGTGGGCACAGCGGGGTGCGTGGGGGGGCCACACCCTGGCTGGTCTCTGTCACCACGTGTGTGCTACGCGTGTGCATGTGGTGGGGGTTGGGTGGGGGGGCTGAGAAGGGGTTTGCAGCCTGGCACTGCAAGGAAGAATCTGTTGTGTCCCCGGGGAGCCCCCAGCAAAAGGCCAAGTGGCTTTGGCTGGCAGGTATGGGGATACCGCAGCATCTCCAACACTTTCCCTTGCTGCCTTCCCTTTTCTTTCCTCCTTTCTTCCCGTTTTTCACCCGTGAGGGGAACAGCAGCATCCCCAGCTCTGGCAGCAGGGATGGGGATGGCCAGGATGGGGCTTGGGGGTCTTCCCCGCCAGCCCACCCCCCCTGCTCTGCTCCCAGCGCTCTGTGCCGCCTGGGAGAGGACCTGGCGCAGCTTTTTCCTCCTGCTTGATGGTCTTTTATCCTCCAGGTCTCCGGGGAGCCGTGGGGAAGTGCGAAGACAAGGACATCAGATACTGCGGGTGGTGAAAGCTGAGTGCGGGGAAGCTCTTCCCCCCCCTCTCTGAGAGAGGCTGCGAAGGTGGGAAGTCTTGTCCTTCCCAGGGAGGAAAATCCACCCTGGTGCGGGGTGCGGGATGGCTGTCACCATCCCTGTCACCCGTGGGGCTCCTGGGCGGGCAGGGGACAGAGGTGGCATTTGTGACAGATGCGTGGGATGGCACCGTCCGTGTGGGAAGGATCAAAGAGCTCACATGGAAATGGGATTCACCAAACGGTGTCCTGGTGTGACAGGGAGTTTAATGAGGCAGGGCTGGGTCTGAGGGGAAGATGGAGCTTATTAACAGGCAGATGAATGGAGGCTCCTTCCACAAGTGCCACAAATCCATGTGTTAAACGGCCCCTGTCAGTCAAGATTAGGGCTGACACTTAGAGCCTGACAGGGGAGAAGATGTTGTTAAGAAACCTTGCAGGGCTGAGGGCGCGCGAGTGAGCGAGTTTGTCTTTCGCAGAGATACAAATCCATCACCTCCTGGGAAGCTCCTGTTTGTTAATCACAGCTCTGGCTGCAGCTTTTCCCCGGCACCGAGCCGCAGGGGCAGGGGAGAGGCACGCGCGGCCCTGCACTGAGCCGGGCTCCGCTCGGCACCGGCAGCGGTACCCGTGGACACGCACAGCGTGTGGACACGCCTGTATGGGTGTGCACGGTGTGTCTGCACACACGTACGGGCACACAATGTGTGTACACACACGTACAGGCGTGTCCTTTTCCTGGGGCAGCCCTGCCTGCACCATCCCTTTGCCCATCCGCTCCCTGCCTGTGGCTTCCTCCAGGGCCGAAGCTCATTTTGAGCCTAGTGACTGCAAATCCTTCCCTGGGGCTGGGACCTGACCCGAGCAGCTCTGCTCTGATCGAGGCCCAGCCACGGTCTGAAAAGGCCCTGAATAAATGGGGGTGTTGGGGGAGCACAGCGGGGTATCGGCTCGGCTGCTTCTGCCCCTGTATCTGCTTTCTCTGTGCTTCAAAGGTATTCTGAGAGCTGGGAGCAGAGTAAGCCCTGGGGACACCTTGAATTAAAGGGTAATTGTTTGATATTTTCCAACTAACTTTAAATAAAATGATAAAAATAACACCCAACAAACCTAGCCTTTTGCACCAGCCTGCCACGAGATTTCAGCATGGGGACTTTATAGTCCAAAACACCATAAAATGGAGCCTAAATTACCTAGCTCTCACTTGAAACAATTACAGTTTTTATCTACGGATATTAAAAGAGATGATTGTTCAGTGTAGTTAAAAAATCTTTTCCTTTTTTTATAATTTAATCTTCATGGACCTGGGGAAAGCAGCTGCCCTGGCAGCCTCGCTGGGGGCTGGCAAGGCTCCTGAGCTGGGCTTAAGGGATGGGGAGAAGGGCTTGGGGGAGGTTTGGGGGTGCACGTCTGCAGTAACGAGGAGCCAGCAGAGAGGCACCGAGGGGCTGAGACAGTTTTAGGGGTAGGAGGGAGCCTGGCCTGACCACCCCGGCCCGGCAGTGCTGGGCACCGCTGCCCTGCTGCCGCCGCTCTAATCCCAGGTAATTGGATTTACAGGGAGTGCTGTATCCAATTACAGAATCCTAATTAACGGACCAAAGTTACAAGTGCAATGTGTCTTGCTTTCAGCAATTATGATTAATTTTGCCAGAATACACATGCAGACGTTGATTACAGGATCCACGGGCAAACAGGAGCTGAATGCTGATAATTGAGCTGTCAGGGAGGAGGCACATCGTGGGCTTGCAGGGGTGACGGCCACAGCCCCGGGGGTGGAGGGTCCTGCTGCTGCCAGGCCAAGGACCACGGGGCAGAGCTGGGTCCTGCCTGCTCCTCCCTGGGGTGAGAGCACCTTCCCGCTGGCTTTGGGAAGAGATGCAGGGACGTGGGGCATCACCGGTGCCCTGACTGATGTGTGGCTGCTCTGTTTGTGGAGGACCAGCCTGAAGCCCTAGAATTCCCAGAGGTGCCCTCAATATTACAGAATCCCAGAATCATCTCGGTTGGAAAAGCCCTTGAAGCTCCTCCAGTCCAACCATGAACCTCACACTGACCGTTCCCAACTCCACCAGATCCCTCAGCGCTGGCTCAACCCGACTCTTCAACCCCTCCAGGGATGGGGACTCCCCCCCTGCCCTGGGCAGCCCATTCCAACGCCCAACAACCCCTTCTGCAAAGAAATCCTTCCTAAGAGCCAGTCTGACCCTGCCCTGGCGCAGCTTGAGGCCATTCCCTCTTGTCCTGGCGCTTGTTCCTTGGCTCAAGAGACTCCTCCCCCCTCTCTGCACCCTCCTTTCAGGGAGTTGCAGAGGGCCATGAGGTCTCCCCTCAGCCTCCTCTTCTCCAGACTAAACCCCCCCAGTTCCCTCAGCCGCTCCCCATCAGACCTGTGCTCCAGACCCTGCATCAGCTCCGTTGCCCTTCTCTGGACACGCTCGAGTCATTCAATGGCCTTTTTGGAGTGAGGGGCCCAAAACTGAACCCTGGAATTGAGGTGAGGCCTCCCCAGTGCCAAGTACAGGGGTCAGATCCCTTCCCTGTCCCTGCTGGCCACGCTAGTGCTGATTCTCATGCCCTGACAGCCCAGAGATGGGGACCAGGAGCAGCACCCCTGTGCAGTGCATCCCCTTTGCCACGCCGGCACCAGCCCTCGCTGGGGTTTCCCACTGCAGGAGCCGTCTGTGGTGGTTTATTGCCCGCTGTCCAAAAGTTACGAGTGCTTGAGAAATCTCCGTTGCTCCAGCGGTCCCTGGGCTTTGCCTGCACCTGAGCGCTCGCTGCAGCATCCAGCATCGTGCCCGTCCTGTGCCAAGGGGCAGCCGGGGTGGCACACTTCCCTGCCAGGCGTCCTCCTGGCAGCTCCAGCACACCACGGCGGCTGCCCCGGCTGGGGAGAGCCCTTCTCCGTGCCACGCCGTGCCTTACTGCTCCGTTTGCTGTTGCTTATTATCTTGTTCCCAGGCAGCCGTGAGTCCCTGGCTCGGGACATTAATTCAGCACAAGCCAGAGGCTTATCCAAACAGGGAATCTTCCTTGGTGATTTTTAAACAAAACTTGATAAATCCTTCGTAAAAGAAAAAGGCCTTTCATCTCCGAAGGGCCCATCTTGGAGCTGATGAGCGATAAACACTCCGGCACTGCACATCTTCATTTGCTGCACGTTTTCTCCCTGGGAGCCCGGGCTGCGCACGTTTACTCTTGTTCTCGCTGTATTTTTTTCCTGTTGCTGGAGCTCGGTGCAGAGATCCCAGCCTGGGGACCAGCCCAGGGATGCCATGTCCCCAAGGCTGTGCTGCTGGTTTTGGTGTCCCCCATAAGCCAGGACTTAGTGTTTGGGCTGTGCCGGGGCTGGCAGGGTCTTGGGGACCCACGGGTGGCCCTGGTGCCTGGGGATGCTGATGAGCAGGAGGGACCTTTCTCCACCTGTGCCTGGGGACACCCTTCGGTTGGCCCTTTCCGAGAGCATCCCCGTGGCAAGCGGGGACGTCTGCCTGTGTCCCTGCCCGCTCCTTCTTGCCAGGCCTCAGCCCTCCATCCCCCTCCACCTCTGCGTGGTCCCAGGCTGCTCTGTGGTGCCCGGATTCGGGGGTGGCTGGGATGGGTCGGTGGTGCTGAGCGCGGTGACAGGCACCAGCCCGGACCCTTCCTGGCTGCCGTGGTGTCCTCGGGCTGCCCTTCCCTGCCCCGCAGCTGCTTTCCCTGGACGGCCCACTCCTGCCCGAAGCTCCAAGCAGAGTCTCTAACTAGCACTTGGAGCCACATCTCCGGCCTCTCCATCTCCTTTTGTTCCCAGCCTTTGCTCCCTTCCTCCCCTCCTTCCTCTTCCTCTCCTCCCTCTGAGCCCCCCAGCTCCTTTGACGCTCACGTGGGGCTTTGATCTGCTCCAGAAAGCCCCTTCCTCACACCGAACCAACTGCAGCGCCTCGGTGCAGACTTATTAAAATAGATGAAGAGCTCCCTTTGATCGCCGTGGTGCTCCGAAGACCTTTCCCCACTGTGAGGCTTCAAGCGAAGCCGTTTGCCTTTCATCCCAGCGCCGGCGAGGAGCTCACCAGGCTGGAGACCAGGAGCTGCTGGGGCTGCCGCTCGCCTTCCAGGGAAAGGCCGGGGGATCCCGGCCCTTGGTGAGCCCAGCGTGGACGGAGCGGGGCTGCGGTGCCTCCCCGACACTCCGGCACCTGCAGCAGAGGGATATCGGGGCGCCTGGCAAGGACACGGGCGTCCAGAGGAGCGAGGGAGGAGCGTTGCTGAAACACTGGGGAGAAAAGAAAGGAAATGAGAAGGTGAAGATAAAAACAATCCTGGGGAAAAAAAAGAGAAAGGGTTAGAAAGCAAAAGAGAAGGCAGCAAGGGTAGCTGCCCCCCTGGGCAAAGCAAGAGCTTGTTAGACCTTTATAACGACGTGTCTGAATTTGATAAAATATGAATAATTAATCCTCTCCCCCCGCCGTGGATTTGGCTCTCTCTGCGCTTGCTGCACCCTGTGTTTCTGCGGGCGCGGAGCTGCCGCTGGGCTGGTAAATGGGGGGAGGCCCCACCCTGCGCAGGATGTGGGGCTGTGGGGTGTGAGGAGACGGCGGCACGTGGGGATGAGGGATGCAGGGTGTGGGGATGTCGTGGGGGGTCCCCCAAGGTAAGCAGCCCCACTTGGGAGCCCGTCTTTCCCCCCCATGCTAAGAAAGGGGAGCAAAGGTGACAACCTGCGGGGCCACAGGGGACCAGGGGGGACGTTGGGGGCCAGACACGGCTCCTGCCCTTTCCCACACGGGCTCATCCAGCTCCATCCCCACAGGAGCCAGCGTGGTCTGTGGGGAGCCGGCATGCCAGCGCGCCCTGGGCAAATATTTGCCCAGACTGCTAAAATGAGACGAATCCTGCTAATTACAGCTAATTAACTGCCAGGCGAGCAGCCGTTGCCCTGCATGCCACAGCCCTGCTGTGGGCACGCTCACGCGCAGAGCAAGCATGGTGGCTGCTGGGGACTTTCCCCAAAACCTGGTGTTCTGCACGTTGCATCTGCGCTCCCGGGTGAACGGCAGCACCGAGGATCACCCTGTGCCGCCGAGGATCGCCTCGTGCCGCCGAGGATCGCCTCGTGCCGCCGAGGATCACCCTGTGCTGCCGAGGATCACCCTGTGCCGCCGAGGATCGCCCTGTGCTGCCAAGGATTGCCCCGTGCCACCAAGGATCACCCCGTGCCACCGAGGATCACCCTGTGCCACCGAGGATCACCCTGTGCCGCCAAGGATCGCCTCGTGCCACCGAGGATCGCCCCGTGCCACCGAGGATCGCCCCATGCTGCCGAGGATCACCCCGTGCCACTGAGAACGAACCGCTGAAAGCCCCGTCCCACTCCGACAACGAGTCTCCCCCGTAAACCACATCACCCCTCCATCTCACCACAGCCCCCCCATGGCAGAGGCTGCGCTGAGCCCTTAATAAGACGTGATTCACACACTGTGCTTAATTAGCAATTCAGTTAACGGTTTGTAATTCAGGCACGACCCTGATTGCATCCGAATGCTACTTTATTTCTTCTCTGCTGCTTGCATTCTGAGCACTAATTATGCCTCTTTGGATGCTAATTGCTTCCCAGCCCTCTGCTGCTGTCTTTCCCGAGCAACATTTATTTTTCATGCGTCCATGTGTTTAAACTAAGAAAAGCTGGCGGGGGGGAGGTGGGAGCTGCATCGGTCCAGGGCTTCGCCGAGATCAAACATCCCGGGAAGGTGAGCTGGGACGTGCAAGTGGTGCCGCTGCCTTCGCCGCCTCTCCTCTGGGGAGGATGGAGCGTGGGAAAGAGCCAGGCTGCCCTCTCCTCCTCTTCCTCCTCCTCTTCCTCCTCCAGCACTGGCTCTACCCTGCATCAAACCCCTCTATCCTCCGCAGGCTCCCGTGGGGTGGCCAGGCAGGGGGTCCCGGGGCAGGGAGGGATGTTTTGCTTTGCCACCAAGGCCGGTTGCTCCCTGCAGGCTGCTGGCCCCGTCGGGGCTTCCCACGACGGCTGGAACCCCCCATGCCAGGCAGCGGGGCTGGGTTAGGGCCTGGGGGGGACCCGTTCCCCTGCCAGCTCGGCCTGGGGCAGTGACCCTCCCCAGGGAGCTGACCCTCCCCAGGGCTCCTAACAGGCTCATCCCTCCTCTCTCTGCACTTCTGAGCCCGGCTTGTTGGAGGGGACGGGCTATTAATGGGCCACCGGGGCACATGCAGGAGCCTCCCCTGCTTTGTGTCGGCTGGGAAAGGTCCCCGGCTACACAGCCACTAGCCACACAGCCCCCAGCCACCCAGCCCCTTTATTTCCCAGTCCCCATCCCAGTTCCCCGTCCCCCAGGAGCCCGCAGAGCTCCCTGCTCCGGGCTACTTTGAGAGGGTGCTGCAGACAGGGCTTAAATATTCCCCAAATCCCCTGAACCCTGCAGCAGACGGGTCCCCACCTGGGCCCAGCAGCCCCAGGCTCTGGGGGAGCAAGAACCTACAGACTCCGTTCCCCCTGGACCCTCGGCTCTGCTGCTGCAGAAGGTTTTCCAGCAAACCCCAGGGATGGGAGCTGAGCCCTCTAAATTCATTGCATATGTGCTGATCAAGGTTTCAAAGCGCCAGCGGTTGTGGGGTCACAGCTCTCTGCTTTGCCGAGCTGCCCAGGGGCTGGCTCTGGAGAAGTGGGTCCCCACCGACAGGGCACGGACCCCCGGGGCCGGCAGCAACCGAGGGGACCCAGCGCAGAGCCCGTGGCTCCCCGGGAGCCCACCTGCACTGGGGCAGCTGTGATGGGAGTGCTGGGATTAATTGGGTGGGTAATTAATTCCCACTGCCCTGGCCACTAACACACCTGGGCACATTGGTTAGGGCCAGGGTGGCCGAGCTGAGCCAAGTCGGAGCCCTGTGCCATCCATGGAGCAGCAGGGGACTGGTGACAACCATGGCCAGGAGGGGTGAGTGCAGACCGCTTTGTGGCTCCGTGCCTCAGTTTCCCTGATGTGTACCCGAGTACTCAGGCTCCCCAAAGCCCGGGGGGAATCTCCTGTTAGGAGCAGGAAGAGCAATTTTGCTGGGAACTGAATCGCAGCACCCACATGCTGCTGGGCAGGGTGAGGGGGAGCGAGAGCACCCCGGTGGGTAGGACCCCCTTGAGTGCCCAGCCGGGGCTCTGCAGCCTGTGCTGGGGTGCAGGATGAGTCCCCTGGCTTGGCCAGTGGGCAGCCAGGCCTTCACCACGAGATGGGGGCGTTACTTTGCCTCGACATGGGTGCAGCGTGGCTGCCCCGAGCGCAGGGTGGGGTGACCTGCACCGAGGGGGAGTCACAGGCCTCCCGCTTTTCTCTATTTATTTTTTACGCCCATCATGTTATGGTGAGCAGAAGTGACTCCCAAATTTGGAATTTTATCTCTCTGGGTGTTTTTTTCTTGCCTATGCTTTGCGTTAGTGCTCAGCGCTCGGCTTGTTGGAGCCACCAACAAATGTGATTCTCCCGTCCTTGCTGAGGTCCTGGGGTGCACGTGGGCACCCACCAGTCCCCAAGGGCTCTGGTGGCACCGGAGGAGCTGGAGTTGGAGCAGAGGCTGGGGGGCAGCTGGGACGGTGGTTTTGGGGATGCTGGTGGGGCCCGGTCTGGTGACAGATGTCACGAGCACGGGGCAGGGGCACACACAGCACACGTGTGTTGCGTGCACGCCGGCACCCGTGGGACCCACCTGTGGGTGCTGCAGGGAGCTGTGCTACAGGCGTCAGGCACGGCGTGGAGGAGCCAGGGAGCTCAGAGGTGGCTTTTATCGCTCTGGGTAATGACTGTAACACTAACGGGTATTTAATTAGCTCAGCCACTCTCGTTAATGGCATCGTGGGGCCGTGAGCTGGGGTGAAGACGGCGAGCGCGGTGTCGGGGCTGAACCGTCTGCGCCGAGCAGCAGCCAACGGCCGCACCCGGCAGCTGCCAGTCCTCTGCGGCCCCGCTTCTGTGCCTCAGTTTCCCCAGCACCGAGCAGAGCACGGCTGTGCGCAGGGGGGGCACGTTCGGGCTGCGGGGCCGCTTGGTGGGGGAATGGGCTGTTTCAGGGCCGTGCTGGGGAGGCTGAGGACACCCGACGCGTGGGAAGGTCACGCCGCTGGCATCGCGTGGCGAGGGGGGCCCTGGCATTCACCCCCTCGCTCCTGCCAGTCCTGGGGTGCCCCCAGCACCCCACGGATGAGGCCTGAAGGGAGCCGTGTGTGTTTTCACACCTCTCCCAGCACCACCTACAGCCGGGAGGGTGAGGAGCCGCTTGCCACGGGCCAAACCCGTCAGCATTAGCATTTTACCTGGTATTTCATGAATAGTTAACAGCGAGGGAACCCGCAGAAGGGTCCTGCAGCAGCACCGAAAGCATGAATATTAATCTGCTCGGGGAGATACGGGCAGAGACCGGCTGAGTGGCAGCTGTCAATCTCCCATCTCGGGCAGGGGAGGCAGCACCCTGGGGCATCCCTGCCGGGAAGGATGCACCCTGCGTGGGGTGGGGGTCCTGCCGAGCCCCCCCGGCACTGTGATGTGCCAGACCGATAGCCGTGGGGTGCAGGAGGTGGGCACCGGCCCACAGGCACCAGGATTTGGAGCTGGGAGCTGGGATTTGAGCTGGTTCGGAGCCCGGCACCCGGCTTCGAGTGCAGAGGGAGAGGTCGCCAGCCGGCGTGGCGAGGCTGGACATGGCAGCGTGCAGCCGGCGGAGGGTTAAATCACCACTGGGATGGGAGATTCCGCCTCTTGATTAGTGTCTGCATTGCGGGACATTAATGCGAAGTGTTATTAAGCAGCTGTTTCCCCACGCTGCCCTGCCTGGGCTGGCTCAGTGAGCCCAGCGCACACCAGGATGCTGGGTGCTCGCCGGCGGGGTCACGGCTGCTGGCAAAACTCCTACCCAGCTTCTCCGGGGCTGGTTTTGGGCTCATCTCACCATGGTTTGGTGTTGGGCTGCAGAAGAGCCCGGCGGGCGCTGGCGGCGGGGCTGTGCGTGCACCTGCGAGCCTCGCACTCGGGGAGGTACTGACGCAATCGTGTTTGTTTATTTAAAATATTTGGCAGTCGGTGAGGGAGCAGAAGAATGTAAAATCTTATTTGCATTGGATTCCTGCTGGATGGCCCTGCCACCCCGGCAGCGACTCGCCAATTAAATATCCATCAGTAACAAGGAAAACAAACTCACGGATCCCTAACACTCCACATTAAAAGTTAATAATACAGCCAGCACCTGCAGCAAGAGAGGCAAATTAAGAGCAGCACTTGGAGTAACACAGTAAACGGAGGAGGGAGCAATTAACAACCATAAAAAGATGAAGAGAAACAATTAGGAGGAGGGGGGAGCACCGGCACATGTACGCGAGGTGGAAGTCGCCGGGCTGCCGGCAGAGCCGTGCTGTGCCCACCGAGGTGCCGCACCAGATGCATGGGGGTGCCGCTGCCTTTCCCGCCGTGCCGGGAGTTTCTGTGGTGCTTTGGGTCCCCGTTTGCAGCCCCCGGAGCAGAGCCCGGTGGGGCTTGGGGTAAATCTTGCCCCTTCCCAGCTCATCCTTCCCCTCGGCTGCGGGGTGTCCAGTCCCTGGCTGGGATAACCCCACGGAGCCCCGCGGTGCCCCCGGCCCCAGCGCGCACAGGAGTGACACTGGCAGCTCCGGTTAATCTCTGCCACTCCCCTCCCCTGCTTCCATCGATCCAATATATTAAGCTATTAAATTATTTTGCTGTTTCAGAGCTTGGTCAATAAATGCTGAAGCTGTTGCAGGGAATGACCTTTCCTGCGGGCTGCTCTGGGGCACGAAACCTGCATTGCCATTGACCGGGGTGGGCTTTGGATGCTGCTCCAGGACAGCTCCTCTCCCCCTCCTGCTTTTGGGGTGATTCCCCTGGAAAAAGGGGGAGCCGAGGCTGATTTTGCAGCGCCAGGTTGGCTTGTAGGTGCTGCCGGGGTGGTGGGATCAGGCAGATGCTCCCAGGCCAGGTACCAAAGGGGCTGCAGCTGGCGCTGGGGCAGGGTCAGGGACGCTGCCCTGGGGTGTGACGGGCTTTGTGATCTGGGAGCTGGTGGTGGTATCTGGGGAGTCGCGGTCCCTCTGGTCCTGGGTTTTCTGTGTCTGAAAAAAACATAAAGCTAGGATTGAGGAAAGGGAGTTTATTTTGCTGCATTATCCTTAAAATGGGGACAGCAGGAGGAGGAGAATTAGGAGGGGGAGCTTGGCCTTGCATTTGCACCATGACTGCAGCACCAATTTCCCGGTGTCTTGCCTCATTTTGGGGCCTGGACCACTCCACGTCCCAGTGGTGGGATGGGACCAGCCCCAGCCTGCCTGCCTGTGCAATTGGGGAAACTGAGGCACGGCGCTGGGGAAGGCGTCTCCCCCATTTTGGGGGCAATGTTGAGGTTTTAAGGGATCTGCTGTGGGTTTGGGAAACACTCCCGGGGCATCGAGCACACGCTGCAGCCCATCACCATCAACCGCCAGGATGTTTGCTGGGGGGTGTGTAAAACCCGTGCTAAATCCGGGCTGGAAGAGAAGCAGATGTAATAGATCCTGGTGACACCAGGGCTGAGCGGGCTTTTGATTTTCCAGGAGTTATTTTGAAATGTGGTTTTTTTTGTTGTTTTGTTTGGTTTTTTTTTTTTTTTTAATTGGTTGTATCACAGTCAAAAAGGGAAAGCTGATATCTCTGAATATGCAGGAGAATCCTTCCTCGCAGGCTTTAAACAGAGAGTAGCATGTTTTAACTATTACAATAGAATATTATTAGAATGGCAACCGGCAGGACGGAGGCTGCCGCTGCTGGCGTAGCCGTAATGAAAGAAGAATAAAATCGAACCCTGAAAGCTGCCCGAAAGCTCAAAGCCAAACGGCTGCTTCCAAGCCCTGACTTTTTTTCATTACAGATATATTTTTGGAAAGCAAAAAAATTTCAATTTTGGAGCGTTTTTTGATCTGACAGATTACTAAACCCGCTGATTTTGGATGAGAAAAGTGAGCGTCTGCAGGGGGTTGGTTAAAATAACCCCCAGTTGCTCCAGCTTTCGCCCCAGCCCACACGTGCAGCGGGAGCTGCGCCTCCACCGCAGACCCTGCCAGGCTGGGGGGAGATCGGCTTATTAATAAACTTAATGAGATGAGTAACATTGGCGGCCGCTAATAAAACGAGAGCAATCTCCCATATTTCACTGCTGCAATCTGAATTACTGTGTATCACCACCACTTACCGTTCCTGTAAAGCTTTATATCTCCAAACCGCTGTAATGTCATTAGCAACTAATTGATTTTTTGCAACATCTTGGTGAGATAGCGAAGCGGGATCCTCGTTTTGCAGCGAGACAGATTGACTGGCCACGCAGCTGAGTCGGTGCCTGGCTTTACCAGCAGCCTGCGGCACGGCCGGGGACTCCTCGCTGGCTCACAGATCTGAATTTATTTATTTTTTTTTCCCATTTTTCTTGGATTTTTAGCATCCTGGCTGTGCTGCCTGCAGGGAGATGGTCTGGAAGGTGGGGAGTGGGGTTGACTTTTCCATCTCTGGTGCTGGAAAGGGGTGTCAGGGCTTGGCAGGGAACAGCCCGGCTCTCTGGCATGTGACATGCTGTGCTCTCCGTGCCCAAAATCCGGAGCCGCGCTGGGGATGCCCCAGCTCCAGCACCAGCTGGGTGCCCCGGCACGAGCCTGGCTGCTGGGATCTCCATCAGTCGCCTCTCCTCCAGTAACCGGGATTTATGCCAGTGAAACAGGAAGCCAGAGGGAGAGATAAATTAGAATTATTTTTAATAAAATGGGGATCATTTTTAATCACGTTTAAGTTATTTTTCTTTAGCCACCTCGCACGGTGTAGATTTCCCTGAAAAATGGGGAACTTTCATCTCTTGCTGCTTGGAAATTAATTCCTCCCTGACAACCGTGGTGCTTAATGTAGATAATAACTATTAGTTCTACCCCAGACAGCACACTCTGTCCTGCAGGGCCGGGGCTTTCATTTTTCTCCCTGGATTAGACTAAGTCCTTCGACAGGCAGCAAAGCCCTTGAGAGAGGAGGGGCTGGGGGGACACACATCCATATGGATGCTCCCGGTCTCCATCCCTCTCCCTGTTCCCGCGCGCAGCTTTTTGTGCTGGGCCGGCAGCATCGCGCGGGGCAGCCCGGGGATGGGATTTTTGGGCTTGGTGATGGGTCTTGGTTCTGGGGAACTTGAGGTTGGTCTTGGGGTGTCCCCCTGATTGCACCATCTCTGTGCCTCTGCGTGACTGGGGCATCGCCGGGCTCCTGGCACATGCCACTGCCGTGGGCATCGTCCATCAGCAGCAGCATGACAGAGCGACAGGACCCGCGTCCTATTAAAAAAGGGGTTGTAAATATGAAGTTAATGGAGCCTGAAAGCCGTTTCCCCGGCGCGTCTCCCTGGCTGAGATTTCGGGGCTTGTTTGTCAGCGGCTCCGGGGATTTACAGCGGGGATGGGGGACGGGGACAGGGCTGGGAGGATGCTGCTCACAGGGACCCTGGCCAAGGGAGTTTGGTGGCTGATGGCAGCACCGAGGCCTTTGGCCTCTGCCCTCTGAAAACCTCGGTGAGATTAGAGAGAAATGGGAATAGAAAATATTCTCATGGAGGGGAGGCTGAAGAAGGATCTGGCTGAAGGCTCTGAGCTCCGGAGCAGGGGACAGCAAACAGGGCTCTGCCTGGTGCACAGGGCACCCGCGGGGCTTTTGTGTCCTCGTGGTGTGGCCAGAGTGTGGCACCGGCTGGCAAAGAGCCCCTTTTGCCCAGTATCTGCTTTGTCTGGTAACACAGAAGATGTTTGGAGGACACTGGGGCCATTGCCCTGGGGGGTCAGGGCTCCCGGGGGGGCTGGCTGTGCCCGGCAGTCCCAACATTGCCTCATCCACCCACCCCCGATGGCTGGACCCTTCCCAGGACTGTGGAGCCGCGTTTTTCCCCTCTCTGGAGTCACCGATTCCCTCCCATCTTTCGGACAGAGATAATCTCCCTCCATCAGCCAAAGCCCATGGGGCTGCAGCAAGAGCTGCTTAAAAGCAACCACAAAGAAGCCGGCAGTAATTTTGGTGCAATAAGGGCTTTCTGCTGCTTTCCCCGCACGGTGCCGTCCTCCCCTTGCATCCTCATTTCGCCGAGACGTGGCCGGTAATCGCTGCCTCTCTCCTCGCTCCCAGGCTGTTCTGCAAAACCGTGTTTCACACAAACCTCTCCCGGTCTGTAAGGCTTTGCCAGAGCTGGCTGTGCTCCCTGCGCAGAGCTGCAAGCGGAGGGGATGGAAAAGCTCCTGCCTCCCTCACCGGAGCCCTGACAGGAGTGCTTTTATCCCCTTCATCCCCGCGAGCATCTTACTGGTATCTGCGCTGGGCAGAGGCACTCAGCGCAGGGATGCTGGTGCTGAAATCCTGGGATGCCTGGTATCACCCTGGCTCTGGCATCGCCTGTGCTGGGGGTCCAGCATCCCGTGCCCCATCTCTGAGCATGGCCAAGCGTCGTGGGCAGTGTGAAGCCTTTTCCCAGCACGGGCTGTGGGTGCTCAGCTGACCCAGGGGTACCGGGGGTTGCTGCCAGGAGCAGCCCTGCCCTGTGTTGCCCGTCTGGGGCCAACTCAGGGCTCACAGTGGGTTTGGGGGAGCAGAGACTGGGATGTGAGCCACCATCCACGCTCTGCAGCCCTCCGGTTCCGGGGTGAAGCACCAGGCTGGCTGTCCCGGTGCTGCCAGCGCCTGCCGCGTGGTTATTGTAATAGCAATTACTGCTCCGGCGCTGACACGCGGATCACAGGGGCTTTCATCCAGGGTGTTTTCCTTTTTGCTGCAATTTCACATTCATTAGCTGCACCATTTACTTAAAACACTGAAAAAACTCACCAAAAGCCTTAGTTTTTGTTAAAAGGACAGCTTCCCTAAAGAGACGGGTGATGATACCCTCCTGTCCCCACCCCCAGACGGGGGGGATGCAAACAGCTCTGGGCTCCAGCAGAATGGGGCCTGGGTGGTGCGTGATCCCCGCTGGCCCCAGGTTCTGGGGTGCTCGCACTGATCCCTTCGTTCAGGCTGGGCAACCAAGATGTGAGGATTTAGCCACTGGAGCCATCGGTCCCTAAATAACCCCCAGCCCAACCACACAGCGTCTCTGCTCCCCCCGGGGGGGTCCGGGGGTGGGTATCTGAGGTGGGGGTTCACGCCGCTCCTCGCCCGCGTGATTTCCCCTCCGCCCGCTGTTGCGGCTGGAAAAGGTTCTTTTAATCAGGGGTAATTTTGTACATCATTAATATCAGGCCTGATTATAAGGAATAAAAGTTCAGTTGAGGGAAAGATGAAAGGAGGCGGCGGCTGCCCCATGTCCCCTCACTCTGGGCTGGAGAGGGGGCATGGGGGGTCTCTGGGGGGGTCTCAGACTGGTGTGGTGCTTTGTGCTCAGCACCTTGGCATCCCTCCTGTCCCCGTGTCCCCCCCAGGAGGCTGCGTCTGGCCAAGGTGACAGGACCTGGGAGGGCCCCATCCTTCGGGGACCCTTTAACTGTGGGTGCTCACCAGGAGCTTGGGGACAAAAGGGGACACCTGAAAGGCCAGGGCCAGGGGAGAGCAGCGGGGTTTTGGGGAGCTCCGTGCAGCCCTGCATGGCAGAGACAGGAGGGATTATTCACTCTCTTCGTTAATACCATTTTTCACATGTAACAGGCTTTTGTAGCCTCTCCTGCATCAAAGGTATTTATTTCACAGGCGAGGCATCAAACACGCCTCGAAATCCCCGGGGCTGCTCGGCAGAGCCAGAGGGGCTCATCACCCCCGGGGCGTCCCCCCGCCTCCACTGGCCTCTTCCCCGCTGCCTAAGGGGGACGGGCAGGATTTGGGGGGTCAGTCTGGCCCCCAGGACCAGCCCATTAAGGGGGGCTTTGGGAGCAGCGGGGCTGGCAGGAGATGTGTTGGGGTTTCACCCAGGGATTTCACGTGGCCGCTCCCTGGGAGCGGGTGACAGGGTGAGCGGGGACAGCGGCAGCAGCGGGCTGAGCAAATGGTTCATTTAAAAAAAACCTGTTTCTTCCTCCTCTTCCTCGCCTTCTCCTGCTTGCTTTCCCTTCAAGTGTGGGTACAGTCATAAATTAGAGCCTCCATGAAGAAAACAACATCTGTTTACCCTCCTTGGGCGCGTGGCTCATAAAGGGAGAAGGAGAAAAAGGTGCCCGTCCGCTGCCCCAGTGTGTTATTTCTTTATTTGTCCCCCGGCAAGTCCCGGTCCCGGCCGGACTCCTCCAGCCAAGACTTCCCTGCTCCGTCCCCTCCACTTGCTCCAGGAGATGAGGATGGAGAGGGGAAATTCTCATTATCCGGGGTGTTGAAGGGAAAAAACCCAACCCAAGTTTTATTCCTTGAAAAGCGCAGGTTATAAAATCTAAATGTCAAAAGAACCTTTGCTGACGGGGTGTAGATTTATGAGGATTCACCCCAATAAAACTCATCATGAATTACTGCTGAAAAATATCTGCATCCCTTGGGTGCTACTGGTGATCGAGAGCCGGTGCCGGGCTGGGGAGGGGAAAGGTTTGTGCTGCCAGAATCTCCCAGCGGACATCGCACGTCCCAGCGAAACTGCAAATCCCCCGGTGGCGAAGCGCTGACGAGCACGAAATAAATTACGGTTAATTGGATCAAAACATCTCGGCGGCTTTGTTTCCTTGCTGCCGTCGCCACCCAGCCGGGGTGGGAGCCTGAGCGTGGCTTCGGTCCCCAGCTGCCAGGTGTGGGACATCGGGGGAACGGGGGGGGACGGGGTGGGGGCACGGGGCTGCCAGCACCGGGGGTCTGTGCCCATCCTTGCCGGATTCGTGCCAGCAGCCGGCGTGCCCGCTCGTGGGAGAGCCGTGTGCTGCACCGAAATGTCACGTTAGTCAGGTTGGCAGCCGGGAACGTTAATAAGGTGCATGTTTAATTAAATACCATTTCCCCCCTGCCATCCTCCCCTCCCCATCCCCTCCCCTCGTCCTTTCCCAAGGAAGAGGCTGTGATTGAGCATCGCGCTTTCACTGCCAGCTCCAAATTTTGGAGTAAAATATGAAAAGCTCAAAGTTCCCCTCTAATATTAACTGTAATGAGATAAACTTAATTGAACATTTTTACGATGTCATACTCATTTCCCTTTTTAATTAGGTCCTTCTTCCATAACAACACGAAACCACACGATTGTGAACTTCCACGAGCGGTTCGTTACCGAGAGCTCTGGAAGCCGGAATTAGCGGGAGGGTTTGGAGAGGCTGAAGCGGCTCCTGGTCGGGGCTTCGAGGGAGGCAGCGATGCGGAGTCTGGGGGCAAAATCCCAATGAGCCCGGTGCTCCCGGTGCTCGGGGGTGGCAGGAGGAGGGAGGTGACGCCAGCCCCGGCGGAGCTCCTCGCCCCTTGCTGCTGAGTGCTCTCCCTTCCCCGTTGCCGCTGTCTCCCCATCAGGAATTAATTGCACTTAGCAAAATAAACAACCTAATAAAATAGGGGGAAAAAAAAAAAAAAAGAGGATGAAAGATGAGCTACGGCTTTGATTTAATGGCCTGCTGGCTAGGGATTCATTGGGAATTCATGGCATTGGGCTGACTGGGGACGGAGGGTCTGTGCAAAACCCCGTGTGAGGGGGGGTGTGTTCAAACCCCCCCCCCCCCCCCCCCCCCCCGCACCGTGGGTGTCCGGAATGTCCCTTCGCCGTGCGGTTGTGCTGGGTGCCACCGCCACACTGGGACCCGCTTGGGCACGGATCCCCCTTTAGCAACGGCATTAAAGATCACGGTGGGCGAGCCCCATCTCCTCCCTGCTCATCCCTGCTGCAGAAATCCAGGGATTCAGCTTATTTTTCCAGGCTGCCCAAGCCGGTACTTCAAAGGATCGACTAAAAGGGCAGGAGATGGTGGCTGGGGAGGGGGAAAAAGGAGATGTAGGGGGTAACAGTGCGAGTGTGCCTGCTACAGACTCCTTGTCTTTGCTGGGGCTGGCTCTCACGTGCGTCCCACGGGCTCTGGGAGGGATGGGTGCCTCACCGGGCGCCCACTGGCCCAAAACTGGGGCATCGCACAGGTTTGTGTGCAACGTTTGCGCCGCAGTTGCTCCGCGGTTGCTTTGCTCCCTCCGGGCTTCGAGCAGGTATTTTGCAGGGGAGAGCACTTAGTGCATTAGCAGCAGCTTCTCTGTGCACGCAACCGGGCTGTAATTAATCATTCATACAGCTCTGGGACCCCTGGCATCATTCAGAGGGAGTAATTACACCTCTCCCGCTCCTCTTCCTCACCGCGGCGGCCTCGCTCCCCCAGCCTGGCGAGCGGGGAAGTTTTGACAAGGTGATCAATGAGGTCTGCAGTGCTGGTGGGGGGCTGCACGCCGAGGGGAGAGGTAATTAGAGCAGAAGAAGGGGCCTGGAGGAGGGAGCAGGTTGAGGCACGCTGGGAAAAAGGGGAATAAAAGCCGGAATGCGGCCGCGGTGCTGCTGACCCCTCGCTGAGTGCCCTGAGGAGACCGCGCCGGCTGCCCGAGCGGCCGCTGTGCCGGGCTGGGGGATGCGACTGCCCCGGCTCGTCCGGCCCGTGTGCAGGCAGCTGGGTGGGCTCCCAGGATTTGGTCAGGGTTGCCTGTGGGAAGCTCCCGAGAGGGAGGTTGGGACCAGTTTCACCATGGGGTGATCCCAGTAACACCAGTGCTGGATCCGCTGCCGGCCCCAGAGATGCTCTGGGGTCGCTCTGTTGCACCGTGGCAGCACTTTGCCTTCCCACAGCTTCACTGCAGCTGGGGAGAGGGGGGAAAAAGGCAAAAAAAGCACTATTTGGGATTGAATTTTCTTCCCCAGCTGCACGACGAGTCCCAGGCTGGGCTCAGGGGGGAGCACGTGCTCGAAGGGTTTTGGAGGCCGGGGAGAGGAGCTGCAGAGGGGATCGGGCCCAGCTGTCCGGGCTGAGCGTGTGACACGGCCAGGGTTTGGAATCGCACGTCAGCTCCAGCCTGAAACATCGTCAGACAAAAACACGCAGAAGAATCTTGGTCCTTAAAAATGCAAATAACATGTGATGCTGAATGTCCTTGTTTGTCTGTAATTGCAAAATTCTTAGACTCAATCAGCCAAAGATAAACTGTGTTATTTAGGAGCAATTTGAAAGCAGACAGATTGAAAACAATGGGCCAGATTCGGCTTTCGGCGGCTCAGGAATGAAGCCAGAATCTCTGCTGGATCAGCAGGGCCGCGCAGGATTTACACCCCTTGGGGTGGAGAGCAGAGCAGTGTCCGGCATCGCCTCCAAGCCTCCCTCCGAGGAGCCTTTTCCCTACAGAATTCCTGGGCTTTCCCAAATTTCCTGCAATTCCAGCCTTAACACACCTCACTTGCCACAAGCATCCTCCCAGCTCTCTGGTGGCTGCGGGGATGCAGCCTGGACCGGCGTGTCCTGCGCCCACATCCCCTTTATTTATTTAATATTTAGGAAGGAGAAGGCACAGAGACTCGTGAGGGTGCAAACCGTGGCCGTGCAGCCGCTCGCACGGGCACAGTCCTGGCCAGCAGGACCAGAGCCAGCGGCCAGTGATTAATAAAAGACAATTTTCTTGGCTTCTACGCTGCAGATAAATCACTTTGGGGAGCGGCCCCGGCTGTCTCTGCTCGGGCGAGCTCCACACCAGCCGCCACGTGAAAGTCCCTGGGAGGAAAGCGCCCCGGCTGTCTCGCCCGCGCTCGGCTCCCGGTGGCACCGTGTCCTGATGCTGTCAGCCGAGTGACAGTTTGGCGTTCGCAGCGGTCCCTTCTGCCTAGAAATACACGTATTCTCCGCTCCGCTTGCTGGGAAATGAAAGTTTTGACTGGTTCATCTCCACCTGCATCGCAATAACTCAGAGGGAGGCAGAGCCTTCCCCGGGTGCTCAAATCCAGCCGGAGCTGACGGTGTCTGAGCCCCGTCGCTGCCGGTGACGGGCAAACCAACCCCCTGCTGAACAGTGGCTGGGTGCTCTCCCTTCCCTGGGTGCTCCCCCTTCCCTTGGCACTCATCCTTCTGTGGGTGCTTTCCCTTCCCTGGGTGCTCTCCCTTCCCTGGGTTCTCTCTTATCCCTGGGTGCTCTCCCTTCCATGGGTGTTCATTCTTTGGTGGGTGCTCACCCTTCCCTGGGTGCTCTTCTGTCCTTGGGTGCTCTCCCTTCCCTTGGCGCTCATCCTTCTGCGGGTGCTCTCCCTTCCATGGTTGCTCTCCCTTCCATGGGTGCTCTCCCATCCCTGGGTGTTCATTCTTTGGTGGGTGCTCACCCTTCCCTGGGTGCTCTTCTGTCCTGGGTGCTCTTCCTTCCCTTGGTGCTCATCCTTCTGTGGGTGCTCTCCCTTCCATGGTTGCTCTCCCTTCCATGGGTGCTCTCCCATCCCTGGGTGTTCATTCTTTGGTGGGTGCTCACCCTTCCCTGTGTGCTCTTCTGTCCTTGGGTGCTCTCCCTTCCCTTGGCGCTCATCCTTCCATGGTTGCTCTCCCTTCCATGGTTGCTCTCCCTTCCATGGGTGCTCTCCCTTCCATGGGTGTTCATTCTTTGGTGGGTGCTCACCCTTCCCTGGGTGCTCTTCTGTCCTTGGGTGCTCTCCCTTCCCTTGGCGCTCATCCTTCTGCGGGTGCTCTCCCTTCCATGGTTGCTCTCCCTTCCATGGGTGCTCTCCCATCCCTGGGTGTTCATTCTTTGGTGGGTGCTCACCCTTCCCTGGGTGCTCTTCTGTCCTGGGTGCTCTTCCTTCCCTTGGTGCTCATCCTTCTGTGGGTGCTCTCCCTTCCATGGTTGCTCTCCCTTCCATGGGTGCTCTCCCATCCCTGGGTGTTCATTCTTTGGTGGGTGCTCACCCTTCCCTGTGTGCTCTTCTGTCCTTGGGTGCTCTCCCTTCCCTTGGCGCTCATCCTTCCATGGTTGCTCTCCCTTCCATGGTTGCTCTCCCTTCCATGGGTGCTCTCCCATCCCTGGGTGTTCATTCTTTGGTGGGTGCTCACCCTTCCCTGGGTGCTCTTCTGTCCTGGGTGCTCTTCCTTCCCTTGGCGCTCATCCTTCTGTGGGTGCTCTCCCTTCCATGGTTGCTCTCCCTTCCATGGGTGCTCTCCCATCCCTGGGTGTTCATTCTTTGGTGGGTGCTCACCCTTCCCTGGGTGTTCTCCCTTCCCTGTGTGCTCTTCTGTCCTTGGGTGCTCTCCCTTCCCTTGGCGCTCATCCTTCTGTGGGTGCTCTCCCTTCCATGGGTGCTCTCTCTCGTCCCTGGGTGTTCATTCTTCCCTGGGTGCTCTCCAGTTCCTGGGTGCTCTCCTGTCTCTGGGTTCTCTTCCATCCCTGGGTGCTCTCCCTTTTTTGGGCGCTCACCCTTCCTTGGGTGCTCATTCTTCCCTGGGTGCTCTCCCTTCCCTGGCTGGGGTCCAGCACCCGATGCCCTATAAATTCCCAGCAATTCCAGCCTCAAGCCTTTGCCCAGCTCCGAGGACAGCGGCTCTGCCGGCTGGTCCTCCGGGGGTTTGTGGGGGCAGCGGGGTCAGGGGCAGGTGGAGGAGCAGGGGGAGCACACGGTAATGCAGAACATGGAGGTAATTATTTTTAAACAATCACATTTCCCTTTCTGCGCAGACCTACAAGGATGTAAACAAGATACCCTTTAAACACATGCTTCCCGGCCATCCATCACCGCATCCAGACTTTATTATGCTCTACTCTATATGTTATAAATTACATTTTAATGATAAATTACGCACTCCTAATGCAAACTGCAGCCTCCTGTTGTCGGTAAAAACAATAATACATTTGTAGAAAGTGAAAAGAGGGAAATGCATATTTATGAGGTTGGACAGTTTGGGGAGAAAAAGCAATTGTTATCTGAAATATTTGGATTTATGAATTACTTCCTATTTTAAAAGGCCTCTGTGTCTTCTCGCGCTCAAAATGTCAAGTCATTACAGCCGGGGAGGGTGGGAAGCGCTCGCTGCAGCTCCTGCGTCGTGTGTTGCGACCCAAACTGGGCTGTCTGCTGGGCGGACTGGACTAAAGCCCGGTCCTTAATGGGGTTTAATGGGATGATAAATGCCAGGGGATGCTCCAGCATCCTGGGGGGATGGCGGCTGCGGGAGGGAGCTCGGGTGGAAGCGGGGACCCCCCAAACAGGCACTGCCTGGCCGGGGGCTGCAGCTGAGGTCATGGCTTGGGAAAATACCCACAATTTGGGGAATAACGGCGGGGGAAGCATCTCTTCAGCAGCCTGAGCTGGGCAGGGGAGGGGAGAGCCCCCCTCCGAAGTTAATTTAACCCTGTCATGGTGGAACACTGCTGTAATTAGGCTTTCCGTGGCGGCGATGGGGCTCTGTCAGGCAGCCCTAATGATGGCGGTTAATTAGGGGTTGGGGCGAGCTCCCGCGCCGCCGGGGCTGCAATTTGGGAGGCTCATTCTGAAACGGGGGTGCGATGCAGGGGTTGCATGTTGCAGAGCCGCGGCGACTGCTGTGAGGCGAGGAAGAGGAGGAAGAGCAGGAGGAAACATAATTTTGGGCAAGCAGCAGCATGCATCCCTCCTCCTGCACCGATTTGGCTCTCCTTCCTTCCCGGAACAAGCCGGGATTTCTCCGTGGGCTGGCAGGGCCAGCACAGGCACCGCGCAGCCCGGGGCCGTATCCTGCACAGCCCGAGCTATCGGGGAGTCAGGACAAGGCTTGGGGACCCCCATCTCCGGGGTCGGCCGAAGAACAGCCACCCCCATGCGCGGTGCCCGGTGGCACATGGGGCTGCCCGGCCGAGCGAGGAGCCGGACACCGGCGCGATAGTCCCATGCTGCCAGGGGCTGCGGCTGCCGCAGAAGGAGGGGGTGAGGCGGCCCCCCCAACCCTCCACTGCCAAGTCGGCGCTTTTGTCTGCACATCCATTACTGGAGCAGCTTTTGACTTCAGCAGAGATCGTGTCTCTGGCCTTCAGCAAATGGCTTTTTCAAGGTGAACATCAGCTTTCTGCCAGAGCTGAAGCTTTTGGGAGCTTTTAAAAGAGCATCCTTTATTCGGCAGCAGCAGCTGGAGTCCCTAAGTGAGATCAGGGCCCCGTGGTGCCGAACCCCTCAGCTCCTGCCTGGAGAAACTCCCGGGCAAGACCAGGAGGCAAAGGAGAAAACAAGCACATGGAGGAAAATATGAGGAGAGGGGCAGGAGGCACGGAGGGTCCCGTGGGACTGTGGGGCTGTAGCCATGGGGCTGTCCCACCCTGGGGTGCGGGGGGAGGAGGGAGGTCGTGTGTGACCCCGGCTCTGGGGAGAGAAAGAGGCTGTTGGGTTTTGGAGACTGGTGAGGGAAGTGTGAACGCCTGGGCAGGGGGCTGGGGGCAGCTGGGGGGACAATAAGGACAGGGACAGCGTGAGCCAGTGTCCGAGATGTTGCTCCATCCCCAGGACTGCCAGCGCGCGGGGTGATGGAGAGGTGAGAACACAGAGATCAAACGGGCAGCGGATGCAGAGAGGGGGAAAGTCTGATGTTGGTGACGAGGATGACATCGGTGCCGCTTCCTCGGTCCCCTGCAGGTGACGAACTCATCCCGCTCCCCGTCTCCATCAGGCACAAAGGGCCGGGTACCCACCTGACCACCCCCGGCGCAGGAGAGGGCTGTGCGGGAGCGCTCAGAGGGCTCACGCGAGAGCACCTGAATAATTTATGCATGAGCACCCGTTCAGCTCATGCACAAACACCCAATTAATTTTTGCATGGCTGCCCAAGTAATCCACGCATGACCGCCTAATTAATTCACGCATAGTGCCCAACCACCCACCTCGAGCCTCTTGATAGCGGCTGCCGGGGTGCTGGCACGGGCAGACCCGCAGGGTGCTGGCAGCAGGACGAGGTTGGGGCTGGGGCTGCCCCTCCCGCAGCATCCGCAGGAGGACAGATCCTGCCCTGGGAGCTTCGTTAGAGGAACTGCCGCAGAATTTCAGGCTCTTTCTGGCTGTTCTGTGAATGTGGCAAGTGAGAAAGGCAGCTGCTGGGAAGGGGGTCAGGAAGGAGCTGCAGCTGGTGGGGATCCGGGGCTTTCTGCAGATGAAAGAGCTGTGAAGTCCCTGAGCAGGAGCATCGGTGCGGGGCTGCCTGGAGAGGAGGGTCTGTGAGCCCCTTGGGGAGCCGGGATGTTGGGGAGAGCAGCAGGGCCGAGGCAAGGGGGTGCCCCCAGCGCACCCAGAGCTCTGTGCTCACCCCTGGCTATTTGCAGTAGCTCTCTGCCCCACGGCAAGAGGGGAAACGGGGTGGCCAAGAGCTGAGCACGAAGCGGGGAGAGGCTGTTCTCTGGGCAAATGGAGAGGATGAGCTAAAAATCCAGGATAGCAACTGCCTTTGAGCTGGGAGCTCCTTTTGGGAACTGGTATCCCATACCCAGCCCCCTCCTGGCCTCCGTGGCGCAGGGGGGGGTCTCCACTGGCATCGCTGCTGCCACAGGACCTGGAGGTGCAGAGCCCCCAGCAAAGCAGCTGGCAAGGAGCAAATGGGCCCCGGGTTGAGCATCAGGCCTGGCTCTGCCGGCAGCAAATGGTTGCCTGCAGGCAGGAGAAAGCCCAAAATCTGGCCAGGGATGCTCTGCAACCACTGCAGCATGCGGTCATGCTCCCGTCATCTTGTTCCTTTGCCAGCTGTTGGGGACAGGAGGCATCTGGGGACATGGAGAGCCGGGGATGAGCCCTTCTCCCATCCCCTCCCTGCCTGCCGGCGTGGCTCAGCCCCGGCACAGCCTCCGTATTTCCCTGGCAGTTTGGGAAGCAGAAGGTGAGAGCGAGCGTGCGTGGCGAGCTCCGCTCTGCCTTGTCATCCTCCTCTGCCGCCCAGCCGACGCGCCTGTCAGCGGCACGGTGCCGGCGCTCGCCGCCCCCTCCGCCGCCGGGGCGAGGGAAGCGTGTTCCCATTTATTTTTGGGTTGAATCCCCGTGGTGGTGGGGCAGCTGCAGGGAGGGGGCCCATCCGGCCATCTGGCTGCCTCCCCTGGGTGCCACTGGCCCCTCAACCCCACTCAGCCACCGCGGGCAAGGGTCTCGTGGGCAGGGACAGGAGAGGTGATGCTGGGGCTGCGGGATGGGGACGGTGGCACAGGGGGGACTGGCAGCATCCCGGGGCATGGCGAGCTGGACTGAGCCGGGGTCACACGTGTGCCGAGCCTCTCCCGAGCAGGTTCCGGCGGGTGAAATGGCAGCACCTGGCCGGCTATATTTAGGAGGAATGTAGGGCAGGCTGGAGCATCCCAGGCGATCGCCTTCCCGCAGCACGGACCGCAGCATGTGAGGGCTGGAGTGAGCGCTGCCTGCGAGCTCTGGCAGGCAAAGGGGGGGGCCTGGCCCCCGAGCAGATGGGGGCTGCTGCCCGGGTGCGTGTGTGCAGGCATGCTCCAGCTCTGGCCAGCTGGCAAAATGCTCGGGAGATTTCCTCCGAAGGTTTTTTTGCTGTGGCTGAGGGCTCGTGGAAGCGTGGCTGGGGTGCACCCGTGGCAGATAAGCCCCAGCCCCGAGGATGGGGAAGGCTCGAGGGCTGTAGGGTGCTCCCCAATCCACTGCTCCCCAGTCCTGCTCCAGCGGTCGAGCTCTTTATCCGGCTGCCGTGTTGCTGGCAGCGCGCCGTCAGCCTCGGTCACACTGATCTCCTCTCAATAGAGGCCTTTGTTCTGCTGCACAGGAGATGTTTAATTCCTATTATTGCCATTAGCATAAAAGTACAAAGAAAGGTGAAGGGAGGAAAATCTTTCCTGTCTCCTAATTCCCCAGGTCTCTGCAGCACAGTGAGCGGGAGGGGGCTGCCAGCCGCTGCCCTGGTGTTGGGCTGGATTTGTCACCCAGGAGGGTGCTGGGGAGGGAGGGTTTGGCACCATAGCTGGGTGACCAGGGTGCTGCGGGTATCTCCCACCCTGCCAGCACCGGTCCTGCGAGTCCCACATGGACACCGTGCCCTTTGCTGGCCGCGGTGGGAGCCCCTGGCTGCACCCCAGCAGCCCCCAGACCCCTGGGAAGCCGCTCTGGGCTTGGGACTGGCTTTGTCTACATCTCTGGGCTCATCCCCAGCTGCTTCCAGCAGCGTGCGCTTGCGTGAAAAGGGCCAACGCTGCCTTTGCTGCAGGTCAGCCCCAAAATGTCCCCAGGCTCTTCATTCCTGTCGTTTCCCACGTGTTTCGGGTGGAGCGAAACCCACCGTCCCCCTCCACCCCCAGCGCTCAGCTTTGGCGGCCGCAGGAGAGCAGCGTGTCACCCAGCTGTCACTGCTCCCCGCCCCCGCTGTCCCCGGTGCTCCCAGCAAGGCTTCTGTCCCCACGTCCGTCAGTCCCTCGCTGCCGGTGGGCCAGCCCAGCCTGGCAGCGTGGCCATCACCTCCTCATCCCACTGCTCCGTGGTGGCCGTGATCTGGCTTCACCGCAGCACTCGCCTGGGTGCAGGGTCCCCGCTGCCCGTGTGCCGCTGGGGTCACCTCCTTTGTCATTCTGAGGGGCTTCTGGGGATCCACTGGACTGAAGTGGGGGTCTCTGTCCTGGTCCATGGAGGGGTGTGGATGCTGTCGGACCCTGGGGCCACCACCCTGGGGACTGTGGCAGCCCTGGGGCCACCACCCACAGTTACACCCAAGCTCCAGCACAGCGTGCGTCTCGGCTTCACATCACCAAGAATGAGATGAGTGAAAACTCTTTTCCCCCCCCCCTCCTCCTCCTCCTCCTCTCCCCCTCCTCCTCTAAGGGCTGTGGAAGCCACTCACAGCCCCTCCCCAGCCGGGTGAGCCCGGGTGGCCCCGTCGGGCTGGGCTGGTGGCAGCGATGCGCTGCGGACCCAGGCTGTGGGCGCTGCGCTCGTGGTTCTGCACCGCTGCCAGAGCAGCAATGCCATGGCCTCGCGCCAGCTCCACCGGCTTCCCGGGAGGCTGGTGGGAAACTGGAGCTGCTGAAGGACCTGGTGGTCCCCCCAGTACGTGTGGGAATGGGGAGAGGGCACACAGGGCCGATGCTCTGCCAGGGGGTTCACTCGCTTGGGTGATTTCTGAGTTGCGCCCCAGTGGCTCGATGGGAGGGAGAGGAGAGCTGGGAAGTGCTGGGAGCTGAGCTGGGTTTTGGACGGGCGCCCTTTGCCGGGGCATCTGGATGCTGAAAGTGGCTTCATGCTGCTGGCCCAGTCCTTAAAATTCCGGGGAGGGATGTCATCCCGCCTGCTGGTCTCCACCTCTGCGGGACCTGGCCACTGTCGAGTGGTCAATGCAGATGCTGCCGATTGGGGCATTAAATTTAAAGAGCTGATTAAATGCAATGAAAACCGTGTCAGCTCGTTGTCAGTGAGGAGAATGCATCAGGGCTGCGGATTAGAGGCTGAGTGACGGCTGGGGATTGCAGGCAGACAGCCGATCAATCAGCAGCCGAGCTGGCAGAGGGGGAAGATTCCCTGGTCCTGGTGTGCCGGCTCGGGTGGGGAACAGCCCTGGATTCTTTGTGGTCTCCTTCCCTGGGTGCTCCTCTCAGCCGTGTCTGAACCCGGTGGTTGGGACCAAACCTGCTGGGAAAGCTCCAGGCATGCCCAGCTCCGGGCAATGATGTTTCTCGACCTCAAGCGAAGGAGCTGGGGTTGCGTTGGGTTGCAAACGTGCAGTATCAGCCCACGCTGAGCTCTCCCTCAAAACCAGGGGCTGGGGCCAGACCTCCAGCGCCCGCGGCTGCTCACGCCGGCTGCCGCAGCTCCCTCGCTGCCGGCTGCTGCTGGCAGGCGCTGCCAGTTTATCGCCGCTTCACACCCTCCCTTCCCGCCCCGCGCCGAAGCGTGGATTTCTCGCACGCCTGCAAGGCAGGAGCAGCCGCGCCGGGGCTGCGTGGGGGGAGGCGGGGGACAGTGTGGGGTTCCGCACCCCCCTCCTAGCCCTCCCATGCTCCGGATCCAGCACGGAGATGCCGGCAGGGCTGTGGGAGCTGTAGCTCTCGCATGTCTTCAGCTCTTTTCGTGCTTCATTTCCCCACTTTGTAGGAAAGAAGAGGCGGAGGCTGCGGTGCCAGCAGAGCTCGCAGCGCCGGTGCCGGCTCAGCCCATGGAGCCCATCGTGGTGGACTCGTGGCTCTGCTCCATGTGACCGGAGCAGCCTGGGGACTGGCAGCACTGGGGCTGGCCTGCCTTTAATTCTGGTATAAATAAATGTAAAACGATCATCTGTTCTTCGGGGGGCATCCAGCCTTTCCTCTCCTTCCCTTGGTTAATTAATTTAATGGTTTTATGATTGCAAAGAGATTAGCTAGGAGATATATAATCTATATATAGAGGTATAGAGGGGACTATAGATAGCACATAAAAGTGAGAACAACCCCCACTCCCCTTGAATTGGGAACTTTTGAAGCGAAGGGGAGGCCTTGCTGGAGGACGTTGATGCAGTGCCTGGATCCAGCCGGCTCACTGCAAATCATGGGAGATGCTCGCCAGGATTTAGAGGGGCTGGTGCGTGCCGGGAGGCAAGCGAGGGAAGGGTGGGAATCCCAGTACGCCGAGCTGGGGCGCAAACGGCCGTAACTGGTGATGGATGAAGCAGAGGGATGGGAGGGCAGCGTGTCGGGAGCAGGGCTGGTGGGTGCCTGACCAGGGCTGTGCCCTGGAGGTGTCCCCTGTGTCCCCAGGGTGCGCAGAGCAGGGTGCTGTGGGGACCTGCAGTGTGCTGGGAGGGATGGAGATGCTCCCGGCTCCACCTCATCTGCTGCCATCCCCACAATGTCCCCATGTCCCCCAGCCCAGCCCGGCCCTGCTGCCCGCTCCCTCTCCAAGGGCTCCCTTGTCACTACAGGGCAGGGATCTGGGGGGGCAGGAGCAGACACACCCCGTAGAGGGACTTCTGGTGCATTTTGGGAGGCTCAGCAAGGACCAGTGATGGCCCTGGGGTGAGGCTGAGCTCCTCTGCAAGATCTGAGCTCTGGCTCTTCCCCCTCTCCCCCTCCGCTTCAGGCCCAGCCCCGTGCCCCCGTGCCTGGCAGCGCTGTGACAAGCCCCATCCTCCTCCCGCGCTGCAGAGAGCCCTGGTCCCTCTGCCCGCAGCAGCTCCCTTTGTGTGGGGAACAAAGCCGGTCCCCGAGCGAACACGAGTCTATCGCAGGATCTGTCATGGAGGGAACGGCCTGGAGCATCCGTCCATGGTGCCGGGGAGGGAAGGTGAGGTGGGAGCTGAGCACCGCCAGCTCGTGACATGCACCGTGGGCAGGCGCACGAGGGCTGATGCTGCAGCTGGGGGTGATGCTCCTGCACTTGCTGCTTGAAAATAGCGTTTAGCCCCCTTGGTGCATCTTGTCGAGCACCGTGGCCGCCCCGGTGATGCCCCTCACCCCAGAGCAGGGATGGGGGGGCCATGGAAACCTCGATGCTGCAGCACCCATGAGACGGTGGCTCTCTCCTTGCTGGGTCCCAAGAATTTGCAGCCCTGGGGTTGAGGGTGATGGGAGCTTTTCTGGAAGGGACAGAAGGTCCCCAGCACCAGGCCAGCTCTGTGATGCCTCCCGGGGCTGGCTGCGTGGCTGGCGGAGGGGGGCAGCGCCGGAGCAATCACTGTGCACGTCGTTTAGGCTTGATGCCGTTATCATGTTCGAATCTCCGGAGGCAGCGAGCTGCAGATTGACTTTGACAAACACGGCCCAGAAGCTGCGTCTTGGCGGATGCAAATTATTCAGCAACTCCCGGGAAAAACGCTCCCAGACAGTGTGGCGGTGGGGTACGGGCTGTAACACCCTGTCACATCCCCTGCCAGCAACAGCTGAGCCAGGTTCCGCCCCCCCTCAACCACCGCCACCCTCCCGACAAGCAGCGGTAGGGGAACAGGGCACGGGGGGCCGTGCATCGGGGGGGTCCCCAAAAGCAGGTGGGTGCGAGGCTGGGGAGGTGACACAAGGGGACAGAACCCTCCCCGGCTGTCGTTGTGGGCAGCAGACCCTCATCAGAGCCACAGGCCATGCATGCACTGGGGAGCATGAGTGCATGTGGGTGCATGTCCAGTCACATACGGGGAGACACCTAAAGCATCCCAGTTCATCCCAGGATTGCCTCTTGCTCCACAGGGCTGGGCTGGGTGTGAGATTAAGCTCCAAGAGTGGCTCGGAGCCGTGTGCCGGGGTTGTTTCAAAATTGGCTGGGAGCTGATAATCGAGGAGATGAAGATCTAGAAGATGTCTCCTGGGGTCATTTTACAGATCTGATTTGCCAGACGCTGGGCAGGTAGATCTTGCAGAAAAGCTTGTTGTCAGCTGAGATTCAATTCACGCTCAGAAAATAAGCAGCAGTGAAACTGTTCCTGGCTGTGCGCCTGGAGCAGAACCGTCCCCGGGGCTGTCCCCACATGGGTGACATCGAGGGTTGGATGCTGCAGCCTTGTCCGGGGTGAGCTGTTACAGCCCCAAAGAAGCGCCGTTTGCATTAAGAAATGGGACTTTGTTCCTCAGCCTTTGTTGCAGAGGTGCCTGCGCCCGGCCGCTGCAGGAGCCTGGGCAAGCCGGGCTGTGGGGACACGGCGTGGGACCTCTGCTGGGACCCAGCCTGGAGCAACCCACGGGGGTTTTGAGACCCTCCCCTGCCCCAGCCCCAGGTTTTGCCTCGCTCCTGGGTCCCACAAAGCCCTCCCGAACTCCAAGGATCAAGCGGGCAAATCCTTGAGATGAGCATGGGAGACAAATGACAAGGGGAGAAGATGTTTCGAGCCAATCCCTTCTGGAAGTGGCATTTAAGCAGATGGAGGAGTGGAGCCGGTGCTGTCTGAGGAGGATGTGATGGAAATGTGAATATGGAGAGGGTGCTCCGGCTGCCTCGTGGGAACTGGTGCCCTCCGAGATCTTAATAAAACAACAGCCTGTGGCTGCTGACCCACAACCAGCTCCTTGTAGAGACGCTGCCGGCCCTTTCAAGGCTCTTTAGGGCCCCTGGCCGCGGGCTGGAGGCTTCCAGGGCTCCCTCCGCTTCCCGGGAGGTAGATGGGAGCTGGGCAGTGCCGGGGTGGCATCACTCGCCCTTTGAAAAAAGGCTTTTGCTGCCCTCGCTGCCGGCTCTGCCCAGGTGCCGCGGGGAGCCTGGCACAGGGCTCTGCCAGCCCCGTGCCCACCATCGCCACTGCCTCTTGCCGGGCCAGCGAAGCGGCTGCATCGGCTCTCGTGGCCGGACCGCGACCAGGCGAGGCTCCCGTGCCCAGCCCTCCCAACAGCGAGCCACGTTTTTATTCCTGGGGGTTTGGCGTTAATATTTATCTATCAGCGGCTTGTAATTAGGCCTTTCAATGATGCTCCTGTACTCGGTTGAAGTAGATAAATGCGGATGATCTGCGAGCGGAGCGGCAGGCTTGCTTGGGTATGTGCTTCGCGTCTAGATCGATAGCAGGGCTTGGTTAAAATTTTCCATGATGCTTTTCCATGTGCCGCCGCTCCCGCTCGGCTGGTTCTGCCACCTCCTCGGGAAGGGGGACGCAGGGCAGGAGCCACCGCTTGGGGGGGAATTTCCCCTCCAGTGGTTTTCCCACATTTTTGGGGCTTGGTGTCCTGGTGCTGCGGCGGTGGGCAGGGATGGGGATGAGCCAGGCAGGAGGGAGCCGGCGCCGTGGTGTGGGGACGCGGGGACTGCCAGAGTGGGGTCAGGCAGGATGGTCCCCACCAGTGCCAGCTGGGGAGGGACATCTCCATCTGTCCCCATCCCTGGGGTACCCACAGACCCCCCCGCTAGCAGGGCATCCCGAGGCACGTCTCGCCACATGCAGGATGGCTTCCTGAGGCCGCTCGGCTCAGCCGGCCGGGGCTGCAGGGTGCTGGATGCGGCCGGGGCTGCTGCTCGGGAGGCGCGTGGTGCCGCGGGCAGCATCCCAGGCCCCGTGCAGCTGCTGCCGTGGCAGGAGCCATTCGGGTTCCTCTCGGATCTCTCCCCGTGCTGCTTCCCATCTGCTGTATTATTTCAGCATTTAATTATTTACCGCGGGCTGTGTGGGCAGCTGTACAGAGGCAGTTATTGCTTAATTGAGCTACTTGACTCCAGCGCTGCCAAAATAATAACACGCGTGAAAAAAAAAGATACCCCCTCAACAAGCAGCCCGGCACGTGGGCAGACCTGCCCGTGGTGGCGGGGGACAACACCCACTCCACAGGGGTGGAACTGGGCTTCCAAGGGAGATTTGGGGTGTTCACCACCCGCCCCCCCATGCATGCAGCCCATCTCACCCCGAGGACTGCAAAATCCAGCCCGAAGGGTGCAGGATGCCCCAAGGGAGCGAGCACTCAGTGCCTGGGGCAGTTGTTGGGGTGCTGGGGGTGGCCCAGCACAGATGCTGCTGCCCAGCCGTGCCCCCAGGGCTCGCGCCGTGGCAGTGCCCGGCCAAGGAGTCGCCAGCATCCACCCGCCAACAGCCCGTGCCTGGGGCTGGCATCTCCCTGGCAACACCACGCTCCCCTGTCTACAGCGGGGCAGAGCTCAGGGCTTCTCATCCAGCTGAAGTTGGAAATGGGGAGTTTTGCAGCGTTTTCGCATTTCCCAGAGGGAATCCAGCACTGGGCTCTCTCTACCCCTTCTGCCACTAATTCCCTGTGACCTCCGTGTCTGTCACCAGGCGCGGTGTCCCCAGGACCACTACATGGGAACCCCCGTCCCTCCAGCTGGCGGTGAAGAAGCTCCATCCGTCCCTATTTCCAGAGAACGCAGAGCTCCGTGGATGAAAGCTCGGGGTAATTGATATTATTATCGAATCCAGCAGGATGCAGATTGTCACAGAGCAAACATCTGCCCACTGCTCCTCAGGGAGCCCAGGGGAGAGGAGAGGGAGAGGGGGCCGCCGCGGCTGCTCGCATCTTCCCCCCGCAGTGGGGCTGGTGACGATGGGAGGGAGGATGAAGTAAGGGAGACCTGAGCGTGTGTGTTGGGGTGTGTGCATGCGCATCTGTGCACGCACGTGCGTGTGTAGGTGTGCACGTGGGGGTGTGTACACCCGTGTGTGTGCAGCTGGGGAACGCCTGCACCTCGGGGCTGTGTGATTTGGTGATGGGGCTCATCGTGCCCAGAAGTGCACGGGGCTCAGGGCTCGGACCCGGAGCCGTCTGTCCCCCGCACCCGCCACTGTCCCCATCTCCTGTGTGCTCTCTCCACACCGTCACATCAGAAGGGACAATTTATCAGCCTCTAAAAGCTGCTGGGACTGCATGTGCCTGGAGGTAACGGCTTCTGGTGTGTAAAGGATGGCAGCCATAAATACGCTCCGGGATGTTCTTTGTGGCGGCGAAGCAGCGAGGCGAGGACTTTTGTCTTTGCTCAACCCCTCAATCACTTGACCCCGCGCTGCAGCCTCCTCCCACCAGCCCCGGGCTGGGGAGCGGGATGGCTGCGGTGGCAGGGACAGGGGGGACACTGAGAGCCAAATTGCTGCTTGCCCCGGGGCTGGATGCAGCCCCCAGCACACCGGGGTGGCTGGAGGGGAGCAGAGCTGTGGGCTGGGGGACACGGAGGTGGCCCTGGCACGGCGTCACAGCAAGCAGCACGGCTGGTTTGGCATTTTGGAGGCTCTGGCTGTCACTGCCAGCTGCCTCTCTCCTGTTACCAGCCTGGTGGGAGAAATCATATAATTTGTAGCTGCCTTTTATTTCCCTCCTGACGTGGCATAAATACAACTCAGCTGGCCCCCGCAGCACCGCTCTCCCTGGCCGTGCCTCTCGCTGCCGGGCACAGAGGTGGCTCAGGGCTTTTGTGTCTTTGTGCCCTGCTTGGAGCAGCAGTGTAGCAGTGTGCAGGGATGAGGAGTGATGCTGGCCCAGGGCGGTGCCATCCCCTCAGGAATCTGGGGCCGTGCCCTGCGGTGACACAGCTCATGGTGACACCCCAGCTCTGTCCTGCGCTTGGCAGCGCCTTTCCCCATTGCAGGGCTGTGGTGGGGATGGGAAGAGACATTTATATGAATGTAGGAGAGGGATGAAGGGGTGAGCGAGGATGTAACAGTTCCAGACTGTGGGTGCTGGGCAGGTGGATGGGTCCTTTGTGGGTCCCTGTCCCCTCAGTGTTTTGGGGTTGAGCCCAGCCCTGAGCAAGGGCAGGGCCACCCTGTTAGGGACCCTGAATTGCTGGGGGGCTCGTGGGTCTCTAATGAGGGTCCCTAACGAGGGCGGCGAGCAGCTGCAGGGCTGGGTGGGTGGCTGTGGGTTTCCTCCCCACCCATGAGCCCAGCTGCACTGCGTGAGGAGGAGGAGGGTGGAGGTGGTTCCTGCCCTGTTTGCAGAGGGTCGAGTGTGGGGTGGGGAGCTTGGAAGCTTGGAGCAGTTGGGTCCCTGCGCTGGGACCCTCTGGGGCTGTGCACAGCTGAGCTGGGCCACTGAGCTGGGCCACCAAGATCTGGGGACCACGACTGCTGGCACACAGATGGAGACAGGCCAGGCTGGGGGAGCTGAGGTGGGTGAGTGTTGCGTGTTGGGCTGCAGCCCCTGCGTGTTGGGGGACACCTTGGGGTCATTCCTGGGCCCCCATGAGGGTCACCGAGCCCGACTGTGCCACCTCGGGCTGTCTCCAGAGCCAACCTTGAGAAAGATGTGGCTGAGTGTGTTTGCCACCGGTTGGGAAGCAGTTGTGTGCAGAGCAATAAATTAATTAAACCCATCAAATAAAACAGCACAACAGCCCCAGTGGGATCCTTGCTAATGCATTTACTGGTTGCATTTAGGTATTAATACCCTGACAGGAGGGTTTTAATTATCAGCCTTTAAACCCAGTTTTCTCCTCCCCACCCAAGCGTCTCCCGGCGCAGGTTCCCGCATCCCGTGGGAGCTCGTGTCGCGCTCTGAGCGCATCCCTGCTCCCCGCCAGCACCCGCGGCCCCATCCCAGCCCATCTCCCACAGTCATCCTCTTGCCGCTGCTCCGCCGGGACCCCGGCAGACGAGGATCAAACCGAATTAGCATGAAGCTCTTGCATAAAGATCCAGCAAAGCAAAGTGATTCCCGGCTGATCCAATTGCGCTGCCATAACCGGCGTTGCCAGAGAGCCGGGGGCGGTGGGGAGAAGAGCGTGGTGGGGCTCGGTGTGGGGAAAAGGGCCGGCGTGTTGTGGTTTTTGATAAATTGTTGATAATCTCGGCTGCTGGAGGAGCTCGCGGGATCTCTTCTTTATTCAGGAAAAAGAAGAAAACCTAAATCTGAGAGCTTAAGCAGCCCCAGTTGTCTCAGTGCGAAACCCGGGGAGGTTTTTGCCAGGGTTGTAATGTGGATGGCGGCACCGCGCCCCCGGCAGCCAGTGGCACGGTCAGTGCCGGTGTCGATCCGTTGGGTCTCTCCATCCTGCCCTGGGAGTCAACACGTGGCCTGTTCCCCCTTGTCCCCCGGCTGGAGCCCGTGTCCGGAGCTGCCCTCAATGCTGGCTCATGCCCCTGCCCATCCCTGGGCTCAAATCCTTGAAAATGGGAAAAAAAAGGGATTTTGCAGGCTGATGGAAAGTGTCTCTGCTCAGCCCTTGGCTCCCTCTCACCCGTGTGCTCCCAATGCCTTCTCCTGGGGAGCACCCCTGGGTGCTGCTGTCCCAGCACAGTGCCGCTGCGCCCGTCCGGCCCTGTCTCTCCTGCCTGGAGCTTTGCCTCCTCGCAGGATGGGATCCAGCAGAAGGACATGCACAATTTAACCACATATTGCAGGCTTAATAACAGAGTCATTAGGAGTTTAGAAATTAAAAGGGGAAAAATAAGCCAGCGCTGGGTGCAAAGGCAGAGGAGGCAGGGAGGTGCTGGGTGGGAGTTAGTTAAATTTTAGCTGGGGCCAAACCTCCCCCTGGGCAGGGAAGGAGCGTGGGGTGGTGGTGCTGTTTTGGTGCTGGGGGTGCAGCCGGGGTTTCCCAGCCAACGAGGGTGCTGGTAGCCAGGAGCTGCTGCTCTTCAAAGCCATCGGGAGAAGCCACCCTTGTGTTGTAGCTCCGGCCGGCGAGGCGGGAGGGACGGGGCGTTTGTCTCCCTGCCAAAATATGCTCATTGCTTCCGCACGCTAGCTTGCACAGCTAATTGTCTTTTAATTGTAATGTAGCTGTAGTCAGTTGTGGTTTAATTAGCAGCGTACCGTATCCAGGGAGCTGCTCGCTGGAGCCCAGGGCTCGCTGGGGGGTTTCTTGGAGCACCCTGTGATGGAGGAGGGATTGCTGGGTTGGAATACTTGCGGAGAGGAAGCGGTGTTCCTCCGGGATGGGCACGATGCTGCTGGAGGTGCAAGAAGTACTTGGGGGAAAAGCTTGGGGACGGTGCTGGATGGAGCAGGGGGAGGAGAGGGGATCCTGGAGACACCCCGGCTCCACTGGAGGGGTTTGATCCTGGGCCAAATTGCGGCTGGGGGAAATGGGTGCAGGCGTGCCAGGGTGTGCTGCGACACATCGACACCGTCCCCAAATCAGTGATGGGAGCAGGGAAGGAGCCCGAGCAGATCAGTTTGCCACGCTGATCACCTCCGCGGGCTGCTTCGCGGCTCTTAATTTATTGGGCTGTTGTTTTAAATATACTTTAAAGCTCAGCGCTGGGCGGAAAGCGGCGCTCTGAAGAGCGCATCTCGGGGCTTTCTCTCCATTTCCCGTCAACGAGTCGGACATAACAAATCTGCCGGGTTTATAAATCAGCCTCCCATCCCTCCCGCTGCCTGCGATGCTGCGCTGGGCTATTTCTGACTCAGGCATCAGCGTGGCAATAATGAGTCGGGCACTGGGGCTTTGCTGGCAACTGACTCGATGATGCGCAAAGCGGAGCGAGCGTGTCTTGCTCGTCAGCGGCCGCGGGTGCTGCTGGCTGCTAACGAGGGGCTTTTGCTTATCAGTGGAATAAGCAGAGGAAGGTCGGGAGCCATGCGAGGGATGGGAGGTGCTGTCACGCCGGGCAGTGTAATGGCTTTTTCGGGCACGGCTGCCCGTCAGGCTCCGAGCCGTAGGGTTGATGTTGTCCGTGGCGAGTGGCTCTGCGCGTTGGGAAAGCCAAAATCCTCCGAAGCTGGACGGGAGCAATCCTGGATGGCACCCAGCAGGGTTTCCCCTGGGATTGTCCAACCCTTGCCTTGCTCCTTGTGAGACAGGACCAGGGACGTCTGGCGGTGTCGGAGATACCAGCCCAAACCGCTTCTTTCCTCAAAATCACACTTTCATCCTTTCTCCTCCCCAGGTTTCACACCCTGGTTAATGGGAACTGGGGCTGGAGGGGCTGGTTTCCTTTATCTGAATCTTTTCCAGCCCACCTGCTTTGCCGGCTGCTGCTTTGGGGCAGCGTTTCAGCAGGTGCTGGGCTGATCGTAGGGTGCAGCCACCTGCCCTGAACCCCTCTGTGGCCTCAGATCACTCAATTAGGATCTGATAAGAGTCAAAACTCGGTGCCTCGGTCAGAGATCGCAGCCTCCCGGCAGCGCTGGCAGAGGCAGGTTCGGCTGGAGGATGAATTGATTCCTGCTGGAGGGTCTATCCCTGCAGCACATCTGCCCGAAAAATAGTTGTCAGGGCTGGTTTGTGTGCGTGTGTATTTTCCCACCAATAAACTTCTGCCACAATTACTCCATTTTTTATCTTTATGGCCTTGGACGCTGCGGGAGATATTGGATCCATATCGAAGCAAAAGAGGACATGAAAAAAGCTACTAAAAGCAGAGAGGAGATCAGTCAAGTTGGGTGAAATACGCTATTTTGATTAAGCATTCAGCAGGTAACCCAAACATAATTTATGGGGCTTAAACAGCCACTCACCAGGTTTCTCTCGGCGCTGGGAGCCGGCTCCTTAGAAGAGAGTCGGTTCAGCGTTACCTGCAGCTCGCCACAGCCGACGGAGACCCCCGGGGACCCTCACGGCCCGAGTCCATGATGGGGCTGCACCCCTGGACTGTGATTCTGGGATGTTAAGTCTGATAAGGAGCAATTTGGGTGTGCTCGGATGGAAGAAGATGCTTTAACCACGCAGCCACCGACTGTCAAAGAGCAAACGAGAGGCAGCACAAGAGATGTTTTCCAGGAGCTGGGATTTAATTACTGGAGTAAACGAAGCCCTGCGGAGGGCAGAACCTGCGTCCTTTGGCTGGGGGAAACGCTCTCACCGCCCTGAGCAAGCCTGGCTGCAAAGCTCTGCGCTTTGGGGTCCCCAGGGATGGGCTGCAGCTGGTTTTTGGGGCTGATTGTTCAAGCCCTGCCTTGCGCCGTTGCCCATTTGGCTGGGACCCGCTCGGCTCTGTGCTCACCGTGCCGAGGGTGTTTATCCTGGGGATGCTTTGGAGTCCTCACCCATCACCCGCTCTGATCGCAGCGTTCGCAATCCCCCGTCCTGCCGCTGCCCGCAGGTGACGTGCGGGCATCCGCCCGGCCACGGCAGGCTGCTGCACTGGGGGTTTATGATGTGTATTAGAAAAAAAAAAGTCAATAGGAGAGGGCCGGGAGGGATGACAAGGCCCATCCATCACGGGCGAGGAGCTGCTGTCGTGGCTGAGGCTTATCCCAGCGAGAAGATCGGGGCTTCATCCACTCAGGCCCTCGCTGGGTCACGCCGGCGCTGCGGGAGGGTTTTGTCTCCCGCCTTGGCTCGCCCCGCTCCCTCGGCCATCCGTGACCCGGCGGAGGGGATGGCAGCGGGGCTCTGGGGGAAGGGACGGGGATTTACGGGCAGGGCTCAGCAGCGAGGCTGGGAAACAGCTGCAGGAGCGGAGGATCCAGCAGCAACTGGGGATCGATGGGGCAGCGTGGTGGGGGTGCCTGGGGAGGAAGAGTGAGCGGTTTTATTAATTACCCAGCAGGAACGAGCTTTGCAAGACCTCAGGAACCTGCAACGGGTGACACCGATATGTCCCAGGGATTGTGGCACTGAAGCAGAGCTTGGTGGCCCCGACCTCGCCGCTCTCCACCCACGTGTGGAGGGGAACGCGGTGCCGTTTGCCAGCGCGGCATCGCTGGCTGCCAGAGCCCGTGTTACGGCGAGGAGGTGATGGAGGATGGGGAAAACCAGACACAGCCTGGGCACGGCACGGGGAGAGACTGGCCCTGAGTCAGCCCAGGGCAGCCTGGCACCTCGGCTGGGCCCAAATCCCCCCCGGGGGAGTGGGGGCCACTTTGAAGGTGTGTTAATGTGGGGCTCGGCAGAGCAGGCGGGGAGAGGAGAGGGTGGCAGGTATCCCTGCCGTACTCTGTAGGTGGGTGCCTGTCACTTAACATCAGTTAATGAGCACTTACAGCGTTATGTAAATTTGCTCTTCACTCTCACCCCGAGGAATCAAATAAGAGCAGGTGCCTTTTTTTTTTTTTCCCTTTCTTTTTTAACCTCGCCACAGATCATCTTTTCTTTTTCCTCCTTTTCTTTTCATTTAGCAGCAAAGCAGCCAGGAGATCACACCCAACGGTGAATTCAAACCAGCGTGTGTGGATTTCAGAGACAGGCATTACCCGGGTACCGGTACCGGGGGGAGCATCAGCCGTGCCGAGGACCCCCTGCCCGGCCTTCTCCTCCGTTACGGGGGTTTAAATCCCTCCAGAGTCCCTCCGCTGTGGTCAGCGTGTGGGTGTGAGCATCACTAAACACTGGTGAATGTTTTTGGACCCGTTGCATTAGAAGCTTCAACAAGAAACATGCAGCCCCGAAGCCACTGCTGATGGGCTCTGCCGCGCAGTGATGCCTGGGCAGGGACTGGTGAGCACCAGGGCTCTGGTTGGTCTGAACACACACGTGTTGGTTCAACCCTTCGGTAGACGGCGAAAGAAAACACTTGGCTTTGTACACATCCGTCTCCTGGAAGTACTTTTTAGCTCCTTTCCTTAGTAATTATTCTTGGTATGAGAAAGCAGCTCGGCAGCTCTGAGACCTGGGAGGAAATGTGTCAGTCATATAATGATTTTCTTGATATTTTTCCCCCTTCAAATGAAAGTTGGCTAATGGTTCGTTTCGAAAAAAATAATTGCTACTGATTTCTCCAAATTGCAGAAAATGTATTAATGACACTTTTCAAGACAGAAATAACGCAATTTGCATTTAAATGTGCCTAATCTTTGCAAACTCCACTTGGTATTTTCTTGTAGACACATAAAATACTGAGCGTTTCAGCACATCGTGAGAGTGCTGCAGCTCCGGAGGAGCGCTGATGAATGGTGGCAGGAGCAGGTGCCTTGCAGCCGGGGACGGTGGCAGGGGACGGTGGCAGCGGCTCCACCTCGGAGCTGCGGCACGGCCAGCTCCGGCGCTGCTGGTGCAAGCGGCGATGTTCAAACCGTTCCGGCTTTGCTCATCTGTATTGACTTATTGTGCTGCCAGTAGGGGAATGCAGCCTCGCCGAGCTGCTTCGCTTTATTAATAACCTGGCCCTTGATTTTTATTGCTGCCTCATTAGCAAAAGCCTGAGGGGAACCGGTAACACGAGTGATTTACGCAGTGGGGCACGACTCCCCTGGGATGGGCGGGCTGGGGAGCCCCAGGAGGGGCTGAATGGCACCGTCCTGCCGGGATAACCCAAGGGTGAGGGTGGCATTGGGGTGTCCCAGGCTCTGCCCTGCACCCCCAGATCCGGAGCAGCCTCCTGTGCTGCTGCTGCGTCAGGTCTTGGCCCCCACAAAGGGGGCTGCAGTTCTGGGGGTTCAGGTCACCGGGTCCCTTTGCTGCTTTTATGTCCCGCCGGCATCGCGGGTGACGGGAGGGACGCTGCTGGGAGAGGCGAGTGTGTAGGGCTGCGTGAGCATCCCCTGCCCAGGGAGAGGGGTCACGGCCTCCGGGGGGGCTGCTTTGCCCCCCAGCCCCCTTGCTGCACCCCCACACTCTCCACCACCATGGCTGCCGCAGTTTAATTCCGCGTTAGGCATCAATGCGCTTGGTTTTAGGAGATCAGAACGGGCTCAGAGCTGTTGAAATTGGACTTTTCCCTGGCTTTGGCAGGGCAGAACCGCTGCAGAGGAGCTCAGAGCGAAATCCCCCTGGTAACTTCAGCGGGAGATCAAGAGTAGTCAAGAAATCATGACGAATCCTTGGACTAATCTTCCTCTTCCTGAGTAACGATTGTTCCCAGCTCCTCGTGCCCAGCTGCCTGCGGAGCCCCTGGGCCCTCCCCAGCGGACCAGTGGGGAAACGGAGGCACGGGGCAGCGGAGCAGCAGCCCAACCTTGGGAGATTTTGTGGGTTCGATGGAGGATTTCCCCAGAGCCAGGAGGCAGCAGTGCAGGGTCACTCTGGCCCCTGGGACTCCTCCCGCCCACCCCTTGTTTTAGGACAAATACGTTTATCTGGAGAGGGGAAACATTTCCTTTCAGCATTGGAAAAATAACTCTGTTTCGCACTAAAAGTAGCTGTGGTGGCATTGGATTTTGTGCCCTGTGGAGCTGAGGCTGCTCCTCGCTGCGGGCAGGAGCCTTTCCGGGGGCTCGTTTTTGGGGGGTTTATGTCTCCGCCGCAAAAGAAAAAGAGCTGCTGAGAAAAAGCAATTGCAGACGATCCAGGATGGGTTTGGTGGGGAGGGGCGAGGGGGTCCCTTCCCCTCCCATCCAGGCAGGTTCCCAGGGATGCTCAGTGCTGTGCTCCATCCCAGCATCCACATCCACTCGCCTTTTGGGTTGGGTGCTGGGGAAGCAGGGTGCTGGATTGCAGGGTGCTGGGGAAGCAGGGTGCTGGATTGCAGGGTGCTGGGGATGCAGGGTGCTGGGTTGCAGGGTGCTGAGGGTGCAGGGTGCTGGGGGTGCCGGCTGTAACTCCAGCAATACGCTGCACCGCTGCACCACACGGCCCTCGGGGTCTTTGCTCGCCTGGTTGTGCTTTATGTGCAACGCGCTTGGATCCTCCTCGGGCCTCCGACTCCATAAAAAGCAAACGGCTGCCTTGTAAACTAAAAGGAGGAGGAAAGCGCTCTCCAGCTTTCTCCCCCTCTCCGCGTCCTCTCCTGTCTGGCTCCAGCTTTCCTATTGCTTTTGCTCTTCTCCCCTCTCCCCCCGGGGTTAGAGCCTTTGCAGACACTGCAAAGGGGCAGAGACAATTCCCCATTCGGGGCTGGTTTTAGGAGCATCCCCGAGACCCCCAGCCCTGTCCCCCCCCAGCCTGTGCCACATCCTGGGGTCAGGGCTCGTCTGTGGTGTCCCCACTCCTCAGGAGGGGAGTGGAGGGATGGGATGGGGAGCATGGTGAGGGGATGGGGGACAGGAGAAAGGGATCAGTGAGGGCAAGGCCAGGGCTGCTGGCGGTAGCTGGGGTTTCTTGCAGAGCCCCCGTGCCCTCAGCACGTCCCCAGCAAGGCCAGGGGCAGCAGGGGACTCTCCCGGCCCCTCTCTCCTCCTGAAGTACTTGCTCCCCTCTCCCCTTCTGTTTTCCTTGCAAACAGCTTGCCTTTGAAATTCAAATGTTGCTGTAGCCCTTTCCTCACCCGCTGCAGGAATATCTCCCTTTTCATCTGAAAATAATTAACAAATGAACAAAACTCCTGTGTGAAATTAAAATTCATGCCCAGAGGTGACCTTTGAAGCCCTGCACTCGCTCCTGCTGGGTTGGGTTGGCTTTTTTTTTTTTTCCTTTTTTTTCTCAGGCTCTCCCGTTCTTCAGAAGGGTTCCTTTACACCTCCTTTTCTCTCTCTTTTTAATTGTATTAAATTGCATTCCTCTAGAGATGCTCTCCCTCCCGCCACCACTTCCTTCCCAGTCTTGGCTGTTCCTCTGGGCTCCCAAATCTCCCCGTGGGCTCCCAAATCTCCCCCCCGGTGAGGGAACAAACTCAGCCCGATGCTCCCCGTGGGCTCCGGCACAGCAGGCACAGCGTGTTGGGCTGTCTGGAAGATCAATAAGGTTATTAAATCCCCACCAGCCGGCCATGGCCGGCCTCCATCTGGCCAGCTGGCACCCGGACACGGGGCCGGGGTCAGCCACCACAGGAGGATAATTGTTTGTAATTGGTAACCAAAAGCCTCGGGCAGCAACTGCGCAGCCGGAGCCCCACGGCCGCTCGCTTGCCCTGGTGAGGGGACTTCCCCGCTTGATCCCCGCGGGGCTGGAGATGTCTCGTTGCTGCTTAATTTAACTTGATATTCGAGTGCTCGGGATTTGCCCGCCTCGGTGCTGGCTGCTGGCGAGCGCCGCGGGCTTTGTGAGCCTTTGCTCCCGCCGTCGCTCCTCTTGCAGCCCGGTGTGACGGACCTTTCCCAAGAACCCAGCCCAAAGCTGGTTTTCTCACTGGAGCAACGCGATGGCCCCGGCAAGAGCGGGAGGAAATATTGAGCCAAGAATGGCGCAAGCTGCAGCCCGGGGTGTTTTGGGGAAGAGTGTGGGAAGGCAGGCGTGTGCGTGTGTGTCGGTGCTGGGGAAAAGCTGGTCCCCTTGGTCTGGCCTTGCTTTGCACCCCGGTTGGGCTGGAGGGTTGGGCTGGGCCACCCCAGCGTGTGTCGGGGGGTTCGAGGAGCAGCGGGGGTAGGAGTGGGTCAGGGCAAGGGCTGCTGGGGACACGGGTGCTTGGTGGCTGTGCCACGAGGAGGAGGAGGAAAAGATCTTTCCCCTGCATGGGAACAGGCTCTGCTGGCTTCACCCTGTCATCCAGGTGGTCCCCGTCCCCCCAGCATGGCCAGCCACGGGTGGGATGCCAGTGGGGCATCAGCTTGGCCGTGCTCCCTGAAGATGCTCCTTTGGGGCCACGCAAGGACCCTCCATCTCCTGTGGGTTCCCATCAGCTCCCATCCTGCAGCCCTGGATCTGGGGAGCGGGGAACAAACAGCCCCCCCCACCCCCCCGCGGAGGCAGCAACCGGCTCTGTAATTAAGCCAAGAGGGAAAGGTTGCCATGGTACCAAAAGCGAAGAAATGAAGCTGCACCTTTATTGCTGCTCCAGAGCCTCGGGGTGTTCCAGCCCCTCTGCCCCGGGGCGGTGGGATGCTGTGGGGCACAGGGGACCCCGCGGTCCCTCCGCCTGCCCTGGCCTCTGCCCCGTGACCGCAGAGGTGTCGGGATGGGGCAGCTGGGCCCCGGCCCCACGGCTGTGCCTTGTCTCTTCCCCGGGGATGTGGGGTTGGTGCCTGGGGACTCCCTGCCCCATCCCTCTTCCCCCATGTCCCCGCAGTGCCCTGCGCCATGGGGCCATGTCCTGTGTCCACATGGGGCCCGCTGGGCTGCACTCAGCGTGGTGCAGTTGGCTCTTGGGGGGGTTTCCCAAGGGGCTCATATGAACCCCAGCCTGGGGGGGCTTCCCCAGCACCCCAAACCTGCTGGCTGATTGCGTCCCCCACACCCCAACGTCTCCCTGCGCCTGCAATCGCCCTGATGGAGGTGGCTCCATCACATCATGTTGTCCTGGCAACCGACAAGGATGCTGCTGAGCCAACCCTGGCCAGTCCCCTCCGGCTACGGGGGGCTGCCCTCGCCCTGAAATACTCCCCCTCGCCCCCCATGCCTGGATCCGAGGGTCCCGCTGCATTTCCCAGCCAGTCATGAGGGAGAGTGTGGGGACCATCCCGTCCCCACAGCTCCGGCTCGCTCTGCTCCCCCCGCGAGGACACGGGTGCCTGGTGGCATTCGCGTCCCTTTGCCCCCTCCCAGTTCCTCGGCGGGCTGTGATTATTTACGGGGTGAGGAGCAAAGCAGGGCTGGCGGCGCAGCGGAGTACCAATTAGTTAATTATCATCAGGCCGCCTGCCTGGCTGCCAGCATTAAGCCGTTTGCCGTAGGGCTCTGCTGGGACTTAAGAGCCCCCAGTCACAAGCAGGTAACGGGGCTGGGGTGGGGGCAGGCAGAGCCCCGGGGGGGTCCTCTCCAGGGACGGGGTTTTGGTGCAGCCCCCCCATGCCGGAGCCGAACACCCACCCACACCGAAACCGCCCGTCTTCCCCTCCCAGCCTCCTCTGCAGACGCAAGAATTTGGTGCAGACTTGAACCCTGACACAGAAAGCGCCAGTTTAGACCAAGGGGACGAGCAGATGGTCAAATTACACCCATTTGGGTGAATTTTCCCCATTTAAAACCCCCCTGGATATATCGACTGTGTATGGAGCAAATGTGCCTTTCACACCCAGTTTAATCTCATTAGCAGCAGCAGCAGCTCCTGGCCCTGACAGGGGGACGTGGGCATGGCCTGAGGCTGGAGGTGCTGGGTGTGATGAGCAGGAGAGGTCTCAGCTGCTCCTGTGCCTGAGTTAGGATTTATTTTTTCTGCCTCTGCCCCACATTTCGAGCTCGTTCCTTGCCCTTTCTCTGGCCTTGTCCTCCTGTTGTGTTTCTGCTGTGATAAAAATAGCCGAAGAGGTGCTAAAATAGAATTGAGGCGCTTGAATATGTAAATGCTGTTTGTGCTTGCCCTGTTGCCTCCTTAATTTCAGCAAGAACGATGTTTTTCTTCCAACCTCAGCCTGAGGCGGCAAGTTTGGACCAGGGAGTGCTGGGACACAGAGCCGTGCCGGGGGGGGCAAGGAGCTGGGCTCTCTGGATTTGCGAGCTCCCCTCGGTGTTGATGACCCTCTTCCCAGAAGCTCCTATAAATAGTTTTTTCACCCAAAATCAGCGAGTGCCATCGCTAGCAACAAGCAGCAGCGTGCGAGCTCCCTTTGGCCACCCCGGGGAGGGGAGAACACGGCATCGCTGCTGGCTGGTCCCCGACCCGCCGAGGGATGCTTTGAACTCAGTATCTTTGGGAGGAGGTGGGGGGGGGACCAGGCTGGGCCCTGCAGTGCGGAGTTGGAACCTCTCGCTGAGGAAGAGCTTCACAGCCCTGAGTCGATTCCTCTTCATGCGGCGAGGGGGGATATTTTGGGAGCGCTGCCATGAATCTCGGCTGCTCCTGCTGCTGCCGAGGGGAAGGAATTGAGCACTTGGAGAAGCCAGCAAAGGTGCCTCTGGGAGCCCTGTGGTGGCTTCTTCAAACCCATCGTTGTTTTTCCCTCCCATCAGACGTTACAAGATGAGGTTGCTGCCAGTGCCAACACTGCCGATCCCTGCTCCGCTCCGGTGCCGCAGCCCCTTGCTCCGCACGATGCCCGGCTCTGCGTCGCCCCATCCACGCACCAACCTCCCTGCGAGGCGGCTGAGAGACCTGGGGGACCCTGAAATTCCTGCCCACGGCCACGGGCTCCCATCCCACACCATCTCCCCCGTGCTGCGTGCTCCTTCTTCCCCCCGGTCGGGTTTCTCTGCGCTGAGGAAGGTGCCGGTGTGCCGGGAGGGCTGAGGAAGGCTCGCTCCAAGTCGGGGAGGCTCGGGGCCGTGGGTGTGAGCTCTGCCAGTCAGCACAGATGCTGTATTTGCTCACACAACAGCTCTGCTTCCCCCTCCAGATTTTGCCCTGAAAAACTAGGGCGCAGCCATGTTGCCCACAGCTCCTAATCCCCCCGCCAGCATCTGCTGCTCCGGGTGCTGGGGACAGGGGAGCAGACGTGTCCCTCCCGGGGTGCAGCACCTGCGGGGCTGGAGGGCTCCGGCGATGGATTAGGGGGGGTCGGATCCAGGATATGACCCTCCGTTCTGTCTCTGTCTGGCTTCCTGCAGCGAAACACGGGCAGGGCGGCCCTCGATCGCGGTGCCGTGCCGGGTGTGCTGGGACAGCGGGTGCCCGGATCAGGAAGGAGCATCAGGGCATCACAGGACCTCGCTGGAGGCGTTTGCTCTGGATCCTCTCTCCCGGCCTCGGGTTCAAGTGGAGCAGCAGGTCAAGGTCCCAGCATGGCCATGCACCGACCAGCTCCGGCTCCACACCAGGCGGTGGCAGGGAGGCAGCACAATCTGCATTTAAATGGGGATATTTAAAGCCCGAGCCGGGTGGGAAGTGAAGGAATCAATTTCCCAAGTGGGAGGGCGGGGTGTTATTTTTATATATTATTGGATACGCAGCTTAAATCTGGTCCTGGAAAATGAAGAGGAAACGGGGCGGGGTGGGGAAGGGAAATCACGTCCCGGCGTTACTGCTCTGCAGTCACCGGCTCCGGATGCGCCAGCAGAATCGCCCATGGCTGCCAGCTCCAGGCCGTGCCACGCCGCGTCCCTCTGCTTCCCCAGCCCCGCCTGAGGTGGCAGGAGGGGACAAGGGCCCAGGCGCTGGCAACTACCAGGGTGCAAAATGCAAATAGTCAAAGCAGGGGAAGGCAAAGCCACCGAGTTGTCATCGATGCTCGGGGCTGCTCCGCACAAGGATCCAAAGGGCTCATTGCCCTCGGCTCCGAGCATCCCCTCGGCTCCGAGCATCCCCCCCTGCTCATGGCCGCTCATTTTGGGACATCGCTGGCCCCGGCCTGGATGCGCTGGGTGTTTCCCATGGAGTCGTGCAGGCTCCTTGTGCGGCGACGCTGGCTTTCGGAGGTGGGCAGGGGCTCCTTTTGTGAAGGTTGTTAATTAAGAGGATCATTCAGAGCCACTAGTAGTGTAGTGTGTTGTCTTATAATAGTTGTGATTCTGTCCCTGTGCCAGCTTCCATTAGCAACAAAACCCACTTATCTTGTTCTTTCCTATCTCTTCCCTTTATATTTTTATCCTTCCCTCTCCCTGCAAGTCTCTCTCTCCTCTTTTTTCAGCCCCAGCACCGCAGTAATAATTCTACCAGTCGTCATCTCGGTTGACAAAACACTGTTGATGTGACAGCTCCGAGCTATGAAATCTCCGTTACCGCTCGATAATTAATTTACTAATTGCGTGTGCTGCTTCGCCACACAGCTCGGAGCCAGCTCCAGGGCCGGCGGTGCCATCCTGACCTCGGCGCCTGCCGGCCCGGGGATGCCTGCGGGGAGCGATGGGGTGATCCCCTCCCTGTGCTGGGGACCGAGGGGGGGCAGGGGGATGTGTGGGGATGGGGCCACGCTGCTGCTGGCCGTGCTGCTCCATGGGGGGCTTCGCCCGTGGGGTGCCCCCCGGCTGCTCCCTCCAGGAGGTTGGTGCGTGGATGTGGTTCTGGTGGGGAGCGAGGGAAACTGGGGTGGAGGGAAGGGGAAGGGGAAGAGGAAGGCGCTGCTGTGAGACGGCGGGGGCTCAGCAGGGCAGCTGGTGAGCCCCATTGCCCCCCAGTTTTCTGCCCCAGCGAGCTGCCGTCACTGCCAGCCGTGCCTGAATGAGTGAAGGTGTCATCTCTGTCTTCTGTCCCGCCAGAGAGAAGGTTTCAAAACTGGTCCATCATTCGGAAGAAAAAAGCCCTTCCTCGCCTGATTTTCCCTGATTGCAAGAGTCAAAATGAACAGAGTCTGCCCGAGCCGCTGTAACCAAGTGACATCTCTCACTTCGACATCACCACTTGTTTCATTCCTGGAGGGAAGCATCAGGTTTTGCTTTATTTTGTTGATTTTTGTTGTTTTTATTTCCCTTTGATGTCTCAAGCCCCAGACGATGTATTTCCATCTGCAGGAAAACTCTAGGTCTCCAACAGGAGAGACAGGGCAGGACCTCAGCCATGCCCCTGCTCAGGGAGCAGCGTTTGGGGTTAAACCCTCCTGTTTGGGGTTGTGTGCGGAGGAGAGACCCCGCTGCACTCCCCGCCCCACGGACCCTCTGCCACGGCGTGGTGCCACGGGCTGGCACTGGGGATGGATGGACCCTGCGTGTGTCTCCTTGGGCTTTGCAGCCGGGGAGGTGACACGTGCTGGGATCCTCATCAGTCTATTTTTAGATGTCGCTTGAGGCTCGGTATTGATTCGTTCCCACCGCCTTTACCTGCTCGGGCTCAGCTGCATCAGCACGTTGTCACCCAGTACAGAAGTGGGGATGGGGCAGCTCGGGGGGACCAAATACAGACACAGGAGGGTGCCGGTGCTTGGCTGGGCTCTGCTCTGAGCACGTGTAGGATACAAACAGTGAAGGGAAACTGAGGCATGGAGCTCGGTGCTGGGCTCTGCCCTGGCCCCCTGGGCATGGGGCTGCCTGGCTGCGGCAGGTGTCACCGGCACAGCAGCCTAACAAAGGGTTAAATGCCATGTCCCGGGGCCAGGGCACCTTCCAGGGTTGCCACCTCCTTACTGGGTGAATAAATAATGTCTCGCCTCCGAAGCTGCGGGCTTGATTGTGTAGTAATTGCTTTTTGGGGGATGCAATTACCGAGCGATGTTGTGGAACGTGTCCTGCCCATGTACCGGCAGAGACTCCTGCCAGGATGCGGCCCCGGCCGAGGGTCGGGTGCTGGTGGCAGGTGGTGGGTGCTAAGGGCATCGCTGCTGCTTTGGGTGCTGCTCACGGGGACCGTGGCACCGTCCTGGCCTGCGCCGGGCTCCCCACCGCCACACGCTGCTGTCCCGGGGAGCAGGGGCCGGGTCCAGCCTCCTCTCGGGGGGCAGGGGGAGGCATCGTGCCCCCCGCTCCGTGTTTTGGGGGCTGTGGCTGTGCTTGGCACCCGCACCCCGAGCCTGGGAAAATGCTGATTTGTAATTTGGGATGGAAGAGGAGGGGATGGTGAGGGAGGGCAGGAGCCACCGAAAGCTGACGCTGTTTGGGTAAATGAGTGATGGTTTTGAAGCACGAAGCTGTGGCTCTCAGCAGCTTTTGAAGCCTTGGGAAATTTGTCTTTTTGACTCTGCAAGGTGCTCAGGCGAGGAGGGAAATGCATTACAAGTTGAAATGCTTTGAGAGCAGAGGGGAAATGTTACGTGATTCAAGCCCCGTCCCTCCCAGCGAGAGGAACCCGGTGAACACAATATGTTGTATTCTTCACATTCCTTCGCCTCCCTGTGCCGTGTGTGTGAATGTGCTCGGTCCCTCCCCAGTTCCCGCAGCCTGGGCTGCAACGAGGAGTTGGCTGCTGCGGCACCCGCCTCCCAACCGGCACCCAATTCCCAACCAGCACCCACTTCCCAACTGACTGGGCACGCCCCGCAGCCAGGGGTGAAGGGAACACCGGGTAGGGGCTGGGGGAGAGCCTGGATCCTGGTCAAGGATAAAGCCCCTTCCCATCCTGAGCACCCCGGTGCTTCCCCAGCTTCCCCCAGGTGGGTTTTACCCCCATCAGAGGTGGGAAGGGAGCCAGGAGGGGATGGGGGGCCTGGTGCTGAGCATCCTGAGCATCCCCATCTTGAGCATCCAGCTTCCCCCAGGTGGGCTTTGCCCACAGCAGAGGGGAGCACGGGGGGGCTGTGCCTCGAGTGGGTACCGGGCTGGGGGAGCTGGATCCACGCTGCGCCGAGCACACGGCACCCCGCCGGGGAGCCTGGGAGCTCAGCGTGACGTGTAAGGAGTCGAAAATAGAATCAATGCTGGTTTGTTCATGATAATAAATGGGAGCAAATTGCAAACAGTGGGTAAGTGACTGACAAACGCTGGTATTTTAATGTCCTCACAAAAGACCCATGTGTAAGTGGGACTTTGCATGAGTAATTCCATACATTTTTAATGGTGGACCCTGGGGGAGAATCAATCACGCTGCGCAGTTGAGTTTCCCTAATGCAAGGCACAACACAAAGCAATTTTGTTTGATAAGGAGGCGCTGAACGTGGCCGGTTCCCCGTGCAAGGGAGCATGGAGCCGCCGGCTCCTCTCCCCCTCTGACGGCAAAGTCCTCCCGGGGACCTTTCCCCAGGAAATATTCCTTCGGCAAAGCCGGCTGCGTCTCCCCAGGAGTTCCTGGCTGGGCTGGGCTCTCACTGGGAAGGTTTCTCCAGCTTTGTGGGACGGAGAGGCTGTTATTGGGGGTTTGTGCGGGGAAGAAACATGCTCAGCTTGGCCCTGGGTCTCCACGGTATGGAGATGGGTCTGGGGGTGCGCGATGCTCTCCCCGGTGGTACCCAGGGACACCAGGATTGGGTCCTGCCTTGGGATGTGGGGTCCCGCCTGTCTGCTGGCCTCTCCACAGCGCCTGGTTTTTGGGACCTGGGCCACTGCCTGCACATCAATCCTGGACCTTCTCGGAGAAGCCGGCTCAGCCGGCGGCGCTGGGGGGACAGGCCAAGTGACAGGTACTGCCAAGAGTAATTCTCGGGGAAAAAAAACGCCCTTATTGGTGTTCTGGATTATCCCAGCTCCATTCATCTCCAGCGGCAGGACACTTAATAAATATTAGCAGAACCTCCCCGTGGAGCGAGCCCGGGGCTGTGTGGGCAGCAGCACCCCTGGGTGCCGGGTAGCACCCAGTGCGTGGGAGCAGCACCCACCCAGTGCAGGGTGTCATTTGGGGGCCGGGGCCAGTTTTGGGCCAGCTCGCCATCCTCGGTGACCCCGAGGGCTCGGCGTGGCCCCACGTGGCAGAGGTGGCAGGAACCTTTTCTGCAGGCAGCCAGCGTTAGTTTTTTGTGATGGAAATGTGGCCCTGCAGGAGCAAAAGGCTAATGTGCTCTGGGTAGCTGCTAAAACTTCTGCCAGGGATATATAGCACCTCATTTACGATGATATTTTTTATGCTGAAATGGAAGAAAGCAGCTGCTATCTGTACAAACAAAATTAGGCCAAAGGAGGAAAGTAATTTTGTAAAAGAAATAGGGAGATGCAGGGGGAGATGGATAGGAGACAGATGAATAAACACAATCTACATAGAAACTGATAAAAATTCAATTTCTGCTCACACACGTCCCGGTCTAGCTCACTCCCTTCCTCTCCTCTTCTCCACACACTCCGATGTTGTCTGCAGCCCTCATGCATCCATCTGGGATGTGGGAGGCAAACACAATGATCCTATTCTGTCTTCAACATGCTGCAAAATTTTCTTTAATTATGGTTCTTTAATTCCTCTGACTTCAGCTTTATCTTCAATATTTTTCCCTTGCAAGCAGTGGGTGCCAGGGTGAGCAACCCACGGCGCGAGATGGTCCCGGGGGTGGGGGGTCCCTCTGGGCATGACCCCGCTCCCACCACGGTGCTTCTGTGGAGCAGAGCTTTGGGGTACCCGGATGGGGGATCCGGGACTGTAACCCCGCGGGATGAAGGGGCTCGGGAGGAGTTGGCGATCCCTGGTACCCTCGAGTCTGGCTTTAGCCCCGTTCTCAGGACCGCTGTCCCTGTAAACCCAGCTCCCAGTGCTGCAGGAGCACACCGAGCTCTCCCTGATACTTTTCAAGCACGTTTAATGCCTTTGGCTGTGGGTAATTAAAAAAAAACCTCTCCAAAAACTTCCCGGGGCTGCCTGCTCCGCGTGTCAGCAGCTTCCCTGCGAGCTGGGGTTGTGCGCTCTGCCCGGCTGCGCAGCGGGAGCGGTGCTGGGCACGGAGGGACCTTCTTGGGCCATCACGCTGGCAAATTCATCAACGTGAGCTTAATGACTGGCCACAGGCCGGCCTGGAAGCTGGAGCTGGCACATACATCATCTCTGAGCTGCCATCACGCAGCTCTGGCAGCCCCGTGCCCGTCCTGCTGTGAAGCCCGTGCGGAGGCAGCGCTGCCCAGCTCGCTGCCCGCTCCTCCAGCTCTGCCAGGCCCGTGGCCAGCCCAGCACAGGCAGGTGATGCACGACCCCTGCCTGCACCTCCGCTCTCAGAGGAGACTTCAGCCTCTTCCTTTGCCCTCTCATCACGCTTGCTGACAGCAGGACTCATCGGCAATGGATAATGGTCCATTTTGGTGCGTTTTTTGCAGCGGCTGTGGGAGGACCCAGGTGCAGCGGCTCTGTGTGATGGTGGCCCCTCTGCCTTTCCCAAATCCAGGGCTAAAAGATCACTCGGGAGGAGCAGGAGGCATGTGGGTGCTTGGGAAGCGTGGGGCTGAGGTGGAGCGGCTCCGTCCTGAGGGGGTTGCAGGGCTGACCCCCGCTCCTGCCTTCCCCTCCTCCCTACTCCCTGGCCCAGCACCGGGCTCTGGATGCACCCTGAGGTGCTGCACATCCATGCCTGGCACTGGGTGCATGTGCCTGGGGGGGCTCTTGTGTGTCCCCCATAGCTGGGGATATGGCCACAAGGTTTTGCACCGGCGTGGTCCATCCCCATGGCATAGAAACGGGTCGTGCACTGGGGCTGAGCCCTCCTCCTGCCTCCCATGGAGCCCTGGGGAGGCCAGACCCAATTCTGCTGGGTGCTGAGCACCCCTGGCCGGGCCCTGAGGGCTGGGGGTGGCAGCATGGAGCACCCCCATGGTGTGTGACCTGCATCATCTCCAGGGACCCCCGCCAAGGGGGCACCCAGGAGCTGGGTGCTCCACTCCGGCCCCCACCTCAGGGTTTGGGAGGCTCCGTGCTCCGCACTGAGGGTCGTTGTGCTAGCGAGAGCTGGGAGGGGGGACGGAGGGTGCGGAGCACCCATGTCCCCGTGAGCGCCCACGTCCCCCCCATGCACACCCACGTCCCCCGTGCACACCCACGTGTGCGGAGGCTGAGCCGAGCTGCAGCCTGGTTTCCCTAGGAAACCGAGCGGAGGCCAAAATCATGCAGGGAGGTGCTGGAGGGGCTCCGAAATGTGTCCCGAAGAGCCCCGCATCCAGGGAGCCTCGATTGTCCCACCGAGTGCTCTGGGGACACCGATGGCAATGATGGTGTGGTGGCACTCGCGTGGGCTGGGGGTGCGGGAGGGGCTGTGCTAGTGGCAGCTCGGCTGTGGCGGGGTGGTTTGGGGAGGGGGGTTCGGTGATGGAACACAGGCTCGGGGTGCTCCCCCAGCACTCACAAATGACCAAGATGTGGTGTGGGGCTGTCACAGGTGCTGGGGCATGTCCTTGTCCTCGCTGCCACGGCCTGGTGCAGCATCGGGGATGCTCAAGGCTCGTGCAGAGCAAATCCCCTCCTGAGGAACGGGGAGGTTGGGTCTCTCCAGAGCCCCCAGCCCTGGGGGGCTGTGACCCTGCTGCCACAGGGGCTGGGAGGCCCCACTTCCCCGAGAAGACCCCGTGGATGTGGGAGGAGGAAGGAGGGCACCAGTTCAGGGTCGGGGAGCAGGCAGGCGCGAAAGGGAAGAGCTTCTCGCAGGCAGCAGGGTCACACCTTCGCCCTGCGCGCCGCCTGTGTGCCAGCCCTCCTACACCTCCTTCTCCTCCTCCTCCTTCTCTCCCTACACCTCCTCTTCCTCCTTCTCTCCTCCTCCTCTCCTCCTCCTCCTCCTCCTCCATGGGCCGTTCACAGGCTGCCAAGTGAAGATGCATTTGCCGGGCTGCACGCTCCAAAAGTTGATAATTCCCCTCCAGGCAATTAAAAGGAAGCCATTTCTCCTCAATCAGCCATATTTGAATATGGAAATGATTTTTAATTACTCAGAGTCAATATCATTTTATCACTGAAATGTGTTTGAACGAGGTTCTCAGTATTTGCAGGGCATCTAATAAGCTGAATGCAAATTCACTGTGATTCACAGTTTTTAAATGTTCTGATGAGCGAGGGAAGGTGCTGCCCTTTGAAGGTTTCGTTCCCAGGCTCCTGATGGGTCACGAGACACTGGCCACCCCTCCTGCCCTTCTGGCTACCATGGATTCAGGGGCCACAAGCCCGGCGGGGACATGGGGACTGCGACTGCCCCTTCCCCGAGCGTGGCCAGCCCCGGCTTGCCTGGCCGAACGTGGCTTGGGTCAGCTCCGCACGGAGCTCATGACAGCTCGGCAGTGTTAGATCCCTGGCTATTGTCTCCTGATTAATTTGCTAATTATGTTCTGCTTTTATCCAAGGGGCCTGGTGGCGGTGCGAAAATGTCAGGCAGTTGTTTATGCCCCGGGTTGCTGGCGGAGTGACAAAGGCAGGGTCCCGGAGGAGCCACATGTAAGCTGGACCTGCCGGCTCCAGCATCACCGTGTCACAGCTCCCACGGGGTCAAGAGCGAGCTGCTGCCTCTGCCACCGCCTCCCCCGGCAGCCCTGGGCCTGTCCTTTTGCCTCAGTTTTGCCCATGGTGGGAGCTGAAAGTACCCGGATCCATCTCCCTGCACGCTGCAGGGGTGGGGAGCGCTGGCACGGTGGCACTAATGCCACCACTGCCCGTGGCCACGGTCCCTGTGCCTCTGTGGGGCTGTCACCAGCGGGGGGGGCAAAGCTTCCTGCGGGCACACCCCAGCATTGCCCTCATCTACCACAGCCTCCTGCACCCCCTTCATCCCAGTTTATGGCTTACTGGGAGGCACTGGGGCTCCAGTCCCCTGGGGGAGAGGCCCCAGAGATGCGACCCCTCCTGCTGAGAAGGGGACAGGGGACGTGGCCGAGTGGCTTCCCAACATCCAACCTCTGGGTTCTCCTGCTGCGAAAACCCATCAGGTGTCGGCGCTGAACACCGCGCTCCTGCCAGCCTCAGCAGCCGAGATAACATCTCCGCTGACGGCTTCAGCCGGGCTTTCTGCAGCCCTCATGTATATTAATCGAGATGAATATTTATGCAAAGTTTCTTGCTCTTGAGCGGTTGCTCGTGTGCAGGCACGATCCAGCTACTGCCGCCGCTTTGGGCGGTGAAATGGCTCCGGTGGCCAGAGGCTGCGGGCAGCCCTGCGGTGGGAATGGGCAGGGCTGGGGGTGGGCAGGCAGGCAGGCGGGCAGGCAGGGCTGGAGGTGAGCTTGCTCCTTGCCAGGCTACTCCGGCTCGGGGAGGATCTCCCAGCACATTGTGATCCGGAGGGATTTATCCTCGCGGAAGCCCTGGGATGGAGCAGGGCTGCTTTCTGGTGCGCGGAGACCCGGAGGTGAAAATCCTGCAGGCTCCCCACTGATGTCGGTCCGACAGGTCCAGGAGGCAGCCTCCGCACCCTCACCCGGCAGAAACTCTCCCAGTTCCTCCCAGAAACTCTTCCCCAGCACACCCGGCCCAGCACCTCGAGTCCTTCACGCTGCCCTGCCTCGTGCCAAGGCATCATCTCCGCGTTGGCGCGGATGGACACGGATGGGCCCCGGTCTGTCCTTCAGCACACAAAGCGCCTGGAAAAATCAAAATGAAGATGCTGAGCTGAAATCCATCTCCCTGGGCACAGCAGCTGCGTCTGTAGGTCTGGGAGCCACTTGGGATCGGCTGTTGGCTGTGCCGCCGCGGCAGCGCTCCTCGGTTCAGAGCAAACCCCAAAGTGAAATTTATTTCAGAGCTTGTTCCTATCCTTCCTCTTCTGCTCATCGCATGGGCTTCCCTCGCTCCTTTTATTCGCTTTTCTCCCTGCCACCACTAGCAGAAAACTTCAGGTGAAGGTGCCTCGGAGGAGAGCAGCGGCCGCGGGCAGCCGGTGCGGGGCTGGTCCGTCTGTCCTGGCGATGGGCACCAAGCCACTGGTGAAGGCCCCTCTGCTGGCACTTACCTGCCTCTTCCCCTTAGAGCGGATTATCCTGCAAACTAAACTTTCCTGTTTATCACTGCTTTTGTTTTTCCACTGGAGCAATTCACGGTGAAGTTTATGGGAAGCGATTCAGACCGGCAGCTGTGGTTACCGGCTTCTCGGGGGCTGCCTTCTGCTCCTGTCTCGCCCCGTGGTTTGAGCTGAGATGCTCCTGCTAAGCCTTTCTGAAAAGCTGCTGGCTCGGGGGAGATGAGCCCCGGGGATCGGGCCCATCAGGGACCACGGGGGCTGGTTGCAGCATCCCCACACCCCCCCGGCAAGGAGCTGGACTTGTTTTCTCTTCCCTGAATCCTCATTCAGGGCCGGGCACGGGGTAGCTGCCACCTTGGTGAATCTCCCTGGTCCCTGATTTCTGTGCCAAATAAAGGGGAAATAAGAGCCCGGTGTTGGAAACACAACAGTGCCGGGTGCCTCAGGAGCTGGTGGCCGGTGGGGAGGGCTCGGCCGGTCCCTGCCTGGTGCTGGCTGTCCCGGCGCTGTCCGCGCCCGCAGCGGTGGATGCTGTTAGCCACGGCGGCAGCGCGGCATAATGATCGTGGCGGCCCCGGGGACCTTGTGTCAACCTGACGGGTTATTATTGCCTTAATGGGCAGGTCTAATTCCCATCCAGCCGGCAAAGCCCTGGTGTCACAACCTCCGCACGCGCGGGCGCTGCTCTAATTAACGCCCTGCGAGCTGCTCTGCTTGCACCCACCCCCGGCCCCCCCGTATCTGCGGGCACCGGTGAGGCCGAGAGCCCTTGTCGGTGTTTTCCCCGTGCCCCAGCAGTTCACGGGGGTGAGGAGGATGATGGGGGCTCTGGGTACTCGCACCCATCGCCAGGGAGGTGCTTTGTTTTGGCTGGGGGGTTCTCCAGCGCCTTCCCAAGCGCTGCCTGGCCCAGGGGTTTGGGGAGGGGGTGCTGAGCACCCCTCTTGCCTTGCTTTGTGCTGGGGGCACGGCCGGTGGTGGAGCACCCGCTGCGGCTGGGGGAGGTTTGCAGGGATGCAGCAGCGACAAGCAGCTACAGAGAGCACCCAGTTGTCCTGGTAACAGTGGGTGCCTCCGGCTCCCGCAGCTCGGCCCCCCCCTACATCGCTGGAGCCCTCCAGCCCCTCCTTGTCCCCCCTGGGGCAGAGGAGAGTTTTGGGGACGTCGCAGCAGGGAGCCTCGGGCAGGGGGGTGAGGCAGTGGCTGGAAGTGACCCCCTCGCTGGAAGCGCAGCAGCAGGCACAGGGTGGGGGTGTGGGACCTGCACGACCACGGAGCGTGGCCAGGCCTGGTGGCACGGGGGCTCTTGCAGGAAGGAGCGGTGCCAACCAGGCTGTGCCACAGCCGGCACCAGCGTCGGGGCAGAGCCCATGGGCAACATGCAGGCAGCGCATCCCATATCGCATCCCGTATCGCATCCCCTATTGCATCCCCTATCGCATCCCCTATGGCATCCCCTATCGCATCTCCTATTGCATCCCCTATCGCATCCCCTATGGCATCCCTTATCACATCCCCTATCGCATCCCCTATCGCATCCCTTATCACATCCCCTATCACATCCCCTATTGCATCCCGTATCGCATCCCGTATCGCATCCCCTATCGCATCCCCTATCGCATCCCCTATCGCATCCCTTATCACATCCCCTATTGCGCCCCACGTTGCTCGCAGGGCAGCGGTAGCTGGTGCCAAGCGAAGCGTTTGGAAAATTTGGAAGTAATTTCAAGCACGCAGACCTATTCGGCGGCGGGAGCAAAGACCTGGCGGGAAGCAGAGAGCGTGACCCAGAGCGCCGGGGGTTTGGGATCGTCCTCCTGCCGAGCTGCGGCCGCTGCCATGAGCTGTATTTACAGAGACTGGTTCCTGGAGTAGCCGCCTTAAGACGGAGCTAACGATGCTTTTCTCTCTGGGATAAAGAACAGCCCAAAAAGCCGGTGTGCTTGCTCCCAGCCCTGCCCCAGAGGGGACACCGGTTGGGCACCCACAGGACTGGGACAAGGGAATGGAGGGAAGAAGCTGAATTGCACAAAGGTCTCGGCTGGACACGACCCTGCACTTCCAGCCGGGCTGGATGAGGGCTGGCGCTGAGCCCCAGGGTGCTGAGCAGTGGTGCCGGTGGTGCCTCCTGCTACCAGGTTTCTGTCTCCTGGATGGAGGCTGCAAGGGGTCACCCGGAGATCTGTGCCCCCCCCCCGGGGCTGAGCACAGCGCACACAGCGCCGGGCAGGATGCGGCTGGCGGAGGTGGAGGGGTGGGCAATGGGAACACGCTGGGCTGCTCCCCCAGAGGGGCCGGGCCGCATCCTGCTGGGGTCCTGGCTGCGGGGCTGGGGCTCAGTGGCTGGGACACCCCCTCCCCTCCAAACCAGAGCTCCCTGTGCTCCTGGTGGGCTCTGCCCGGGGCAGGAGCCGGGCTCTGGGCCAGCTGCTCAGTTGCCCGTGGGCCACCAAGACGCACAGGTTGATCCCACCTGCACACGGCGTTCACGTGTGAAACTGCAGCTCTGCAGCTGCCCCCCCTCCACCACTGTGGCTCTGGGGGGGGTCTGATGTCCCTTGCGTCACACACGCTCGTGCCACGTTCGTGCAACCCCAGGGTGTGCCGGCCCCATTTCTCATCCGGTGCTGATGCTCCAGGAGCCCCCACAGCCCCCCCAACCCCCGCTGCACCCCTGCACAAGCCAGGCCGAGGCCTGCACACGCGTGTGCCCCGCGGCGGCTGGCAGGGAGCACGTGTACCCTGCACCGGCGTGTCCCACGCACACGCGTGTGCACGCTACAGCACCCACCGTCGGGCACGCGTGCGCTGCCCACGCAGCAGCACCCACACCCCCCCCACCCCGGGGGGCCACTGGTGGTGAACCACGCAGCCACAGCCCACCAACCCATTCACGCGTGTGCGGGCACACGCGTGTAACCTCTGAGCACACTCCCCCCGCCCCCTCCCCAAGCAGGACCACAACCCCCGTGTCCGTGTGCCCACCACATCCCCCCCCCCGCCTCCATCTCACAGGCCCCCCCACCCCTCCCAGCGCTGCAGCATCCCGGGGGTCACCTTCCCCCCACCCCGGGGGCGGTGCAGGAGGAAGGGGGGGATCCCCCACATCCCCCCCTCTCCCCCCCCGGTGCCCCCCCCCCCCCCCCCGCCGCTGTCACACCGCCCCGCTCCCGGCGCACGCAGCAAGTGCCCGAGCGGCGCGCACCGCCCCCTCCCCCGCCCCCCCCCCCTCCAACCACCCCCCCCCATCATCATCATCATCATCATCATCCCCCCTCCCCCCTTCCCCGCCGCCACCGGGGCCCGGCGCGTCGCGCGCCCGCTCCCGGCCCCGCGCGCCGCCGCGCTCCCCCGGGCGCGCCCGGGTACCGGCTGCCGCCGCCGCCGCCGCTCGGGGATGGCCATCCCGCTGCACGCCGCGCCGCGCCGGGGCCACACGCGCTGCTGACGGAGCGCAGGTAAGGGCGGCGGCGGGGGGGGGGAAGCGGGGACCCCCCCCCACCCTCCGGTGCGCCGACACCCCCGCTCCGGTGCACCGATTCCCGCTCCCCCCCCCCCCAAACGCCGGTGTACCGATCCCCCCCCCCCCCCCAACCGGTGAACCGATGCCCCCCCGCCTTCAGTGCACCGATTCCCCCCCCCCGCCGCCCCTTCCCGGTGCACCGAGCCCCGAGGTTCGGTGCGTTCCGCTCCCCCCCCCCCCCCCCATCTCCGCGGCGCAGCGGGGGCGGCAGCTCGCCGGGGATGCGGGATGCGGCGGCCGGTGCTGCCGGTTGGCACAGCCCCGGTTCCGCCGTGCCACCCCCCCCTCCTCCTCCCTCCGCCATCGCGCCCCCCCCTCCCCTTCCACCCCCACCCCCCCGGCCAACTTTCCTGCCCCGGGGAGTTGCAGCCGCGCTACCGGGGGTTCCCGGTGCCCGGTACGGGCAGCGGCACCCTCGCGGCGGCCCCGGCCCTGCCTGGAAGTTACACGGGGCTGCGGCGGCGGCGGGGTCGGTACCGGGGCTGGCTGCGAGCGGTGGGCATGCCCGGGGCTGCCGGTCCCCCCCCCGTGGGTACTGCCGGTCCCTCCCCGTGGGTGCTGCCGGTCGCCCTCCAGGGCTGCCGGTCCTCCTCGGGGACTACCGGTCCTCTTCAGGGGCTGCGGGTCCCTCCCGGGGCTGCGGGTCCACCCCGGCGTGGGTGCTGCCGGTCCCCCCCCGGGGCTGCAGGTCCTCCTCGGGGTCTACCGGTCCTCTTCAGGGGCTGCCGCTCCCCCCCCCCCGGGGCTGCTGGTCCCCGCCGTGGGTGCCGGTGACCACCCCCCCGGAGGTGCTAGTGTCCCCTCCACCCCCCAAGCAGTGCCAGGGCTCCGGCAGCCCCACGGTGGGGGGGCTACATGCATGTCGGTGGGCACATGTGTGTTACCGGACACACGTGTGGCACCGCGGTGCCGTGGGGTGTCGTACAACAAGGCCACGGGCACTCGGTGTGGCCACATGTGTGTTGCCAGCCCGACCCGTGTGGGTGCCCGGGGGGGGGAGGTGTGTGCGTTGGTTCCCCCCCCAAACCCCGGGGAACCGACCCGCAGCGGGGGCGCGGGGGCCGGCGTGTTGGTGGAGGTTTCACAGCTTCTCCCCTGCGTGGGGTTTTGTTCGGTGCCAGTGTGGAGGGGCCGCGGGGGGAGCCTCGGTGCCACGGGGATCGTGGGCGTGCAGCGAGGGCACACGTGGGCACCCAGCGTGTGCCGGCGCGGGCACGTGCAGCGCGCAGGTGGCAACCGGATCTGGAGGGGGGAATGGGGTTGGGGAGGGGGGTGTGGGGGGAGCCATCTCCCTCCCCAGGGGCCCTGCGAGCCCCGGGGTTCACAGCGGGTGCCACGTGTGTTGCACACACACACACACGCGTGTGCCCACACGGGTCACTTGTTGAGGCACGGGGGAGATTTTCCGCAGCCCCGGCCGGGGCGGAGGGTGCGTTGCGTATGGCGGGGGGGGGTCAGTGCTGGGGGCTCGTGGCAGCGCAGCGTGTGAACAACCCCTTCGCTTTTCTAGGTCACGTCACTGCTGCCCGCGCGGGACGGGGTTGGCAACCGGGGCCACCGGTGACGTGGGGAGGTGGCCCCGGGGTGGTCCAGTTGGGTTGTGGTAGAGAGTGTGGCTGGGGCGTGCGTGGAGCTGGCGGCGGGGGGCTGGCGCTGAGCCGAGCTGCTGGGAGAGCTCCTGGGGGGGCACCGGGGCGATTATTTGGGACCGACCTCTCCACCCTGTCCCTGACGTTGAAGGTGGCGGCGGCTGAGCCGAGGAGGGCTCGTGGGGAGGGAGCCGGGTCATGGGGCTCGCACTGGGCTGTTGTCACCATCACCTGGCTGCCCCCCAGTTGCCCTCACCGGGGGGGTCGGTGCCCTGTTTCCCAGCGGGGTTCGTTACCAGCGGCACAGACAGTGGCAGACGCTGGAGTGGCCGTGGGGCAGTGCCAGCCCCTCTGTGCCGGAACCCGGCGCCTGGCAGCAGCTCCTCTTCGAGGCCTGCCCGGTTGTTTGTCAAGCCTTGTCACCAGACCCTGCTTTGATCCAAGGAGTTTGCATGAAGCCGGGATCCTACAAATTTGGTCTGTGCTGGAAAGAAAATGGATACGGAGCTGGCACCGCCGGCGGCTCGCTCTCCAACCGGCAGCTGCGTGGCAGAGGTGCTCTGGCGCTGCCTGGGACACGCTGCCCGCTCTTCCCGGCTACCTCCAGCTCTTCCCAGCTGCCTCCAGCTCTTCCCGACACCTCGAAGAACCTCCGGCAGTGCAGCTCTTCTGCCCGGTGTGACACCTCTGCGGTGCCGGTGACGGGCGTTGGGCCGGGGGTGCCCGACTCTTCCCGGAGAGCTGCGGGTGGGCTCTGGCCTCCCTGGCGGGCTCGTGGGGTGTGGGGGGTCCTGCCCTGGCCCCAACCTCCCACCGTGGGAATTGTTTTCCTTCGCCTGGGCTGTTCCCTTCGCTGCCGAGTCCCTTGTGCTTCAGGCAGGATGAGGGCTGCAAGATGGGCTCCCTGTGCCCCCCATGCCCGGAGGAAGATGATGGACGGACAGATAGACGGACGCACAGGCTGCAGGACGAGCTGTTAGCCCCGGTCCAACCCCTGCACAGCCCTCGGGGCTGGGCTGCTGCAACGCCTCAACGCTTCTCCATGGGAATTTGGGCCGAGGCCCTGCAAACTCATTTCCTACTCCAGAGCCGTCCTCTAATGGGGACAGGGCTGGCTCTGGGCCACCCGGTTCGGTTGCCAAACATCAAAGGCTCCGTAGCTCCTTGGTGCTCGCCAGGGCCATCGCGGCCCCCCCGCTCTCATCCCGTCTGTTCGTTCTTGATGTCCTCCAAGAGCGGGATGGAGCCAGGCCCCTGCTTCTCCTCGGGGCACCTCGGAAGCTCCCGGCGGATCTGGGTCTGGCTGAGATGGCAGGTTACAAAAAAAAACCCCAAAACCCTCCGGCGTGAGCACACATCCAAGCTGCCATCCCTGCGACTCGGCGCCCCGCTTTGGCGCCCTCCTGGGGCTCTCAGCCCCCCTGTCCCTTTGCAGGATGGTGCTGATGGAGAAGCGGGAGCCGCATCCCGGGGCTGAGGAAACTACTCGGAGGAGGCCGTGGGAGAGCGGTGGGAGCAGCTGCGGCTGCTGCAGCCCCTGCGGGTGCCCTGCTGCAGGGGGGGGGGCTCCCCTCCAGGGACCCCCGCAGCCACAGAGGGGGAGGCAGCACACGCTGTTCCCTGGCAGAGCGTAATCCCTAATCCCAGTGGAGATTTCACTGTGCTGTCTCTCGGCCTTGCTTTTGGAGTGGAGTTTTACCAACAGCAGTTAAGTAAAATAAATAAAAAGGCCTGTGCTTGCCAGTGCTCGCGAGGCTGAGCCAGTGATTGGCAAAGCGGCACCATTAATTACAGCTCGGCGCGGCTGCCAGCCTGCCTGCTTCAGGAAAGGTGGTGGCAGCGCGCCGGGGAAGCCAGAGGGAGAGGGGGAGTGCGGGGAAGGGGGAGCTGTGGGAGCACCGAAGGGGGGGAAACGTGGTCCCAAGCACTGGGAGGGGGGGATTGTGCCGCGGCGGGTGGAAGCAGCACGGATCCCCCTCTCCCCGCCGAGTGCCCACGCGTGCGCACGCATGTGCGTGCCTGCGCCTCGCGGGAAGCCGTGGGGTTTTTGGGGAGGGTGGAGGGCTGAAGGCTGTGATCTCCGTGGAGTTCCTTTCGCCTGGTGATGCTCACAGCGTTAATTAGTCGGTGGGGAGGCTGGGCCGGTGCTGCCAAGGGCAGGGGATTGGTGCTGGGGGTCCCTCGTGCCAGGAGGACGGGCGCAGAGCGGCGAGGGCTGGGCGCGGAGGTGGCGGAGGCGGCTTTGAAGTTCCCGGATGCCTTTGAAGCGCCAGTGAAGATCCTGGAAATTGGAGGGTCGCGGACTCCCCCGGCGGGGAGAGCTCGTTAGCGGCGCTTTGTTTGTCAGCCTCACCTCAGGGCAGGCAGGGATGTGCTCCCATGGGATGGAGCCCGTTTCGTGGGCACATGGCCGTGCCGTGCCGTGCCGTGCCGTGCCGTGCCGTGCTGTGCCGCCGGCCAGCCTGCCCCTCCCCAGATGCCGTTGCCTTTCAGCAGGGAGCGAGACCATTCCCACCATGGTTCAACACCCAGGACCGCTCGGCCCTTCCTTACCCTCGTGCCTTTGTCCCGAGCCATCCTCATGTTGGGAATTCTCACGGATCGTGTATTTGCTACAGCCTATTAAAAGAACAGTCAGGTTAAAAACCGTGTCTCTCAAAACCCAAATCTCCTTTACTTTGCTATTAATCGTTTCTCAAATTATTAATGCCAGCAGGGCTTAGTGCCACCTGTTTATCACTTTTGGGGCTGGTTGGTTGTTTTTGGCCTTGCCTGGCGGGAGAGAAGTGGCCGTGGCCAAGCAGGATCGTGATGGTCAGGAGCCGGCCCCCGCCGTGCCGGGAGGATGGAGCTGGACCAGGTCCATGCCGAAATCCCCGTTCAGGCGAAGCAGCTTCAGAGAAACAACCTGTTTGTGCGGCATGAGCAGGGCTGGTGTGGAACAGTGCCTCCTCCTGCCGTGCTGTGAGGGAGAGGAGAGCCCTGGTGGGATCCTGCTGGGTACCGGAGCCAGGAGGGACGCGATGGCAGCGATGGAGAGGGACCGTGCTCCAAGGGCTGAGCCCGGGATGTCGCTTCCGCGCCGTCGCTTCCCAGCTCTGTGATGGCTCTTTAAAAGCTTCAATTAAAAACCCACCCCCTTCCCGGCGCCCGGGCGGGGAACAAAGGCGAATGGAAGGGGCTGGATCGGGCGAGCGTGCCAGCCTGTGCCAGCCGTGCTCCGGGTGCCATCCCCGTCCCCGGGGAGCAGCGCCCGCTCCTGCAGCAGCCCAGCCAGGCGGTTGGGTGCGGCGGGTCCCCGGGGGCAGCCAGCGTCCCCCCCATCCACACACGGTGCCGGGATGCGGACGCCGGTGCCAGGTGGTTTTTTTCCGCGTGGAGCGAGGCCGTTCCAGAGGGGCGATGGGTGACGGGGCCGTGCCCTGGCACCATGGTGAGGCCGGGCTCACCCTCGCCGGAGCACACGGTTGGTGACGCTGCAGGGTGTGAGATCCTCGCTGCGGTGCCAGGGTGACGGTGGCCCCTCCTCGAGCTGTCCAGCATCTCCCGCTGGGTGACTCGCTGCCCCAGATGTTAAATATCTTCTCGGGCCCAGCTTGCAGCTCAGTGAAATATTTTCACTGCAGCAGCAACAGCGAGCGCTGCAGGGAGCAGGGCTGGTGCTGAACGAGCTCTGTCAGATTTGATCTGCTCTGAGCGAGCCCCGGCCTTCAGTAGCAGCCACGGCGCGGTGTGGGGATGGGTTTTTGGGGTGGGGGGGAGGCTCCCTGTGGTCCAGAGCATGCGGGTGTTGCACGGCGCCGTGTTTAAAACACGAGGAGCCCGGAGAGGCGCAGCGGCGGGCGCTTGGCCGTGCTGAGCTTTGCAACGGGCGGTTTGCCCCGGCAGCAGCCGCACAGGCCGGCCGGGCACCGCCGGGAGCCGGGCAGGAGGGATGGGAGGCTGGCGATGCCGGAGCTTCCCCCCTCGCTGCTCCCGGGCGAGGGAAGCAAGCACCATCTTGTGTCCCTGCCAGGCTGCGGGAGCCCCAGGAGCTCGCTGCAGAGCGGCAGCGTGTCCCTGCCTGACCTCCTCCTCCACCTCTTCCTCCTCCTCTTCCTTCCGTCTCCGGCTCTCCCGGAGCAGCGGAGGGCTCTGGCTCTCCGGGGGACCCCAAGTCCTTGCTGGGTGCTTGAAGAGCATCAGCAGGGGGTGCCTGTGGGGGTCCCCACTCTGGCTGCCCCTTGGCTTCTCACTGCTGCTGCCGCGGGTGCAGGGGGGGAGTTTCCTATTGAATTCTGATTCCCCAGGGCCTCCCGGGAGTGGAAGTGGCTGCAGAAAAGTGGGGTTTTCTTTTGCCCCCGATCTCCCTGCTTGCACTGAGGGGGTCCTGGCTGGATCTAGCCCCAGGCCTGGCTGCTCCTGTGGGCTCCATCCCAGCCCCTTTCTCCCCAGGCCTGCGTGCTGCAGGCAGGGGCCGGCTGCCGGCACCGAGCCCCCGCGCTGCCGGGGTGGCGGGAGCCAGCGCCAGCCTGTTGCATGAGAGCCGGGTTATTTTTAGCTCTCTAATATGCCCGTTGTGGCTTCGGCGCAGGCTCGGCCGAGGCTCAGGCTCCCTCCCCGATGAGCTGGGTACCGTCCCCCAGTACCCGGGCCTCGCCCAGGGATGATTTAGGAGCAGGAAATGTTGTTTGGGGGTGGAGAAGAGCATCCCTGTGTCATTCCGAGTGCTCGGCATCCCCCACGCGTGGCTGAGATGGAGGGGAGCGGAGTCCTGGGTGATTTTGGAAAGCAACCTCTGGAATGGCATCTGTCCCCTGCGGCCACCTCCTGAATGTCCCCCGCCATCCCTAGGGCTGTCCCCTCACCGCTGCTGCCCCTAGGCACAGGTTCACCCAGCTGAATGGTGCCAACACGTGTGCGGTGGCCTCAGCCTCTGTAGAGCCACACTCCGGTCCCACTTAATAAGGCCACTGCGTGCATTATTTTATTAATGAGTTATTAAAAAGCTATCCACGGCGATGCTGCTGCATCCCTGGCATGGTGTCCAAGAAATACGTACTTCAATGATTGCTTGCCCTGTGCCAGGCTCTCACAGCAGGTGGGGGGGACACTAACACTGTTGGGGTGCTCGTGCACCCCCAGCACATCGCCCGAACTCTGCTGAGCCTGTCCCCACAGTGCTCGGGCTACCAGCAATAGCTACGAAGCTTTTTATAGCCCCGTCTGGGCAGAAGCTGTTCAGTGGCTCCTTGCCCAGCTTGTGCTTGGCCGGCTCTGGCGGGTGAGCTGAGGGCAGGGAGGGTCACCGTTCTGGTGGTTTTGGGGTAAAGCCCCTGGTCCATGCTGCATGTTCCCCAGCGTGGGGGCTGCCTTGGCACAGCCTGGGGAGTGGGGCAGGGGTCTACCATGGCTGTCCCCGCCGCCGCAAGCTGGCAGCTGGGGACACAGACCAGCTGGGATGCTGCTCCTGTACTGGCCAGGGCTGGGTGCTGGGTGCTGACCCCTCCCCGTACCAGCTCCATACTGGGAGGAGCGGGGAGCGTGCCGTGGCATGCCTCCCGGTAAGCATCTGTCTGTCTGTCTATCTGTCTGTCTCTCCCCCAGGGCAAATGCCATAGGATGACCGCTGCTGGTCCCCTCTTACTGGCTGTGATATCGTCTCTCCTGTGGCTCACGCGGGGCTTCGACCCGGCTCCCAGCGCCTGCTCCGCTCTGGCCTCTGGTGTCCTCTACGGCTCCTTCTCCCTCAAGGACCTCTTCCCCACCATCTCCTCTGGCTGCTCCTGGACCCTGGAGAACCCCGACCCCACCAAGTACTCGCTCTACCTCCGCTTCAACCGGGAGGAGCAGGTCTGCACCCACTTCTCGCCCATGGTGCTGCCACTCGACCACTACCTGGCCAACTACACCTGCGACCCCCGCGGCGAGGCCGCCAGCCCCCTGCCCGCCCACCAGCGGCCAGAGGAGGAAGAGGAGGAGGAGGAAGCCGAGCTGGAGCTGTGCGAGGGCGCGGGGCCCTTCACCTTCCTCCATTTCGATAAGAACTTTGTGCAGCTTTGCCTGGCGGCCGAGCCCGAGGCGGCCCCCCGCCTCCTGGCCCCCCAAGCCCTGGAGTTTCGTTTCGTGGAGGTGCTGCTCATCAACAACAACAACTCCAGCCAGTTCACCTGCAGCGTGCTCTGCCGCTGGCTCGAGGAGTGTCTGCAGGCGCCCGGCGCCCGCCGCTGCGGCTTCACCCACGCCGGCTGCAGCTGCCAGGCGGAAAACCCGCCGGCACCCCGGCGCAACGGCACCCGGCACGCCGCCCGCACGCCCGCCCCACCGCCCGCCGCCGCCGACTGCTGCCCCACCGACCTGCATTCTGCGAATGCCGATGATTTCGATCTGCCCGAGGTCCCGCACGGTGAGTGGGGTGCGAGGGGGAACCCCAGGGAGGGACCCCCTGCTCCGTGTGTGCTTCCCAGGGGTGCTGTGCACGGAGCAGGGATGTGATGTGATGGGTGAATCCTGCCCGTGCACACGCTCCGGGGCGGGAGGGTGTGAATTGGGTGCTGTGCACGGAGCACAGAGGCCGGGCAATGGATAAATCCTGCCCCTGCACTCTCCCCGGGGTGGGAGGGCACAAATCAGGTGCTGTGCATGGAGCAGGGAAACCATGCAAAGGATGAATCCTGCCCATGCACGCTCCCTGGGGCAGGAGGGTGTGAAGTGGGTGCTGTGCACAGAGCAGGGAAGCTGTGCAAAGGGTGAATCCTGCCCATGAATGCTTCCCACAGCAGGAGGGTGCAAATCGGGCACAGTGCCTGGGGCAGGGAGGCTGGGCAATGGATAAATCCTGCCCATGCACGCTCCCCAGGGCAGGAGGACACAAATCAGGTGCTGTGCACAGAGCAGGGAGGCTGGGCAATGGATAAATCCTGCCCATGCGCGCTCCCCAGGGCAGGAGGACACAAATCAGGTGCTGTGCACAGAGCAGAGAAGCTGGGCAATGGATAAATCCTGACCGTACATGCTCCCTGGGGTGGGAGAGCACAAACAAGGTGCTGTGCATGGAGCAGAGAGGCTGGGCAATGGATAAATCCTGCCCGTGCACGCTCCCTGGGGCAGGAGGATACATACTGGGTGCTGTGCACGGAGCAGGGAAGCTGTACAAAGTGCAAATGCGAAGAGCGATGGCCAGGCTCAGCCGAGCTGCAGCTTGCTCTGCCCTTGCCGCGGTCCAGCCGGCCCTGTTAGCCCCTCTCCCTGCCACGCTGGCCCCGGCTGTGTGCCACGGGGGCTCTGGCACAGCCTGCGTGGCCCCAGGGCCTGGCTCGCCACCTCCCCGGCACAGGGCTGCTGCGAGCCCAACTGCGAGCCCAGAGCAGGAGCCCTATCCCTCTGCATTGGTGGAGACGTGGAAAACAATTTACAGGTAAAATGACCCTTTCCCGTGGCAAATTACCCTTGACTGCTGCAGCCCGGGCGCTTGTTATTCCAGGCAGGATGTCACGGCACGGCGGCACGGCACGGCCGGGCTATTAACCAGGCGGAATGAAGCCATTTGCTCGTTACGGAATTGCAGGAACCTCGAGCGAAGATAAAGCAGCCGTGCTCGCCCGGGCCCCGGGCACCAGGGTCAGGCCGCTCGTGGCAGGGAGCCGCCTCGCCCCAGCGCTCCCTTCGCCCGTGGGGGATCTCTGCTGGGCCCAGCGAGGGGATGTAGGGGTTTGGGAGCACATCTGGCCAGATGTTCCCCCTGCGCCAGCCCGGGGTGATGCACGGGGAGGAGCAACCCCCAACGTAGCTGTGTGGAGTCTTTATCCAGCAGATTAGGTGGTGGTGATGAGCTGTGGGTACATGTATAATTTCACTGGGCTTTAGCATTTATTTCAGGAGCTAAATGTCATTATGGGCAGATCCCCCGACTAAATCCCTGGTCCGTTACAGCTGCAGGGTTATAAATCGCCTCATCCCAAGGGGAGCTGCTTGAGCTGATTTTATATTTTTTTTGTCTTCCTTTTTTTTTCCCTTTAAATGCAACTCCGCGTGGACAATTAAGAGCTCAGTGCCAGGTTCAGGTGCCATCCCCAAGGCCGGCCTGGCTGACCCGCTGCTGTGGGGGCTGCCACCCGCCCGAGCAGGGCTGCAGGATTGCCCAGCCCCTCGTTTCTCGAGGAGATTCTGCACCTCCCGACCTTCCCACGGCTGCTTTGGTGGGGGTTAGTAACATCGAGCAGGGCTCAAAGAGAAGATGCTGGGCTGGGTGCTGGAGAGGGGGGTCCCCACAGACCCGCCACGCTCGGTCACCGAGCTGCCCGCCACCTCTCCGCCAACCGGCTGCGATGGCGAGAGCGTCAACTCCCGCTCCTTCCCCAAATTACTTTTGACATTCAATTAAAACCTGGAGGCGCCTGGAGGTACAATGTTATTGCGGTGCCGGAACCGCAAGGGTAATGCGCTGCCTCGGCCGCCCCGCACGCCGTGCCGCCGCCAGCCGCCTTCGCCTGCCTCGCTGGGCCGCGCTGCGGGGCTGTGGGAGCACAGAGCGCCCTTCATGGCAGCGAAGGGGGGGTCCCGGGCTCCCACCTGGCCTCCCCCCAGCACCCCGCGGGGTGGAGAATGGCCGCCTTTCAGGGTGGCGGTGGCAGGCAGGGCCGGGGGGCTGAATGGCGCCTGTGAGCCGAGCCTTGGCGGGCGCCCAGCGCTGATCTCACCGGTTCTCCTCCGCCGTTCGCCGCAGCCGCGCAGCGTCGCGGGGGCTGGCGCCCGCCCAGCCACTCGCCGGGCCTCCCCGCTCCCAGCCGTGGCCGGTGGTGCTCCCCCCCTCCGGGGTGCCTGGCCCCTCCGTGCCACGGGGCCAAGGTTGGAGCCGGGGAGATGCAGCCCCGGCGCTGGGTGCCCGGGGGTGGAAAGCATGGATGGGTGTGGGGATGGGGCTGAGGCTTTGTGGGGTGACATTGGGCACGTCGCAGCCATGCAATGGGAGGGTCTTTGGAGGGGGTACACCCCCCCCAGAGCCTGCGGCGCTGGCGACAAGGGGTTCCAGCTTGACTTGCTCCAAGGCTGCATTTCCCCTTGCCCAAACCCATCATCCTGCAGGAACCAGCCCCCCGGGGAGGTGATGCCAGGACACGGCTGGCCTTGGGGGACATCCTGGGCTCCCCAGCACCCCCCTGCCCTTGCAGCCCAACAGCCGTGCCAGGGTGCAGGATGCTGGGGGACCCCCGGGCAGGAGCGGGTGCCGGGGTGGAGGGTGCTGGGGCTGGCCGCAGCTGCCCTGCGGTGACGGCCGGGGATTTAGTGTTCCCCGAAGGAAATTGAATTTGGTGTCTCTGTCGAACACAGCGAGGGAGAGTGCCCTCGTATATCCTCGGGATTTATGGTTTTCCCCGGGTGCTTGCCGTGACGTACGTAATTCTGCCGTGCCACTCACGGCGGGGAAGTGGCCCCGCAGGGAGCTCAGCCCCATGGCCAGACAGACCCCCCCAGGGCAGCCCCTCGGGTCCCTTGGTACCCACATGCCATGGGGCAGGATGTGTGGGGAGAGGAGCCGAGGGCCGGCGGCTGCACCGGTGGTGACGATGAGGAGCTCGCGTTGGGGACGGGCCCGGGCAGGGGTGACGCTGGGCAAAAGTCAGTAAATTTAGGTCTGGTTTACAGCACTAATAAGTGCCAGCACCGGCAGTGCACTGTGCCTGGGGCTCGTATATCACCTCCCTGTGCCTCAAGGGGAGCCACAGTGTGCCCGAAGCATGACGGGGGCTCCCCACCAATGCCAGTGTCCCCATGTCACCTCCCCTCCGCCCCTTGAGGATATCACTGTGCTTGGCCAGCCGTGTCGGGGCAGCTTGGTTGTTCCATCCCTGGCTGCTCTCCCGGCTGGCACAGCAGCGGGGTGCCCGTGGTGTTTTGGGGGGGCCCATGTGCTCAGGGTGGCATCAGTGGTGCCCAGGGAGTCGCCGCTGTTTCCCCTTGCAGACGGCATCTGCCGTGCCTGGGGTGAGTGCCCGGGAACTCGCCAGTATCCTGCACCCAGATATGGGGACAAGGGACCCTGCTGCAGGACACGGGGGTGGCCCAGGGGTAGTGGGGGAGGCCGGGGATGGCACCCCCACCCTGCGCCCGCAGCCACACCTCCCGCTGAGCCCTCCACGTGCCAGTTAATTTCACGCCAAGTGCCCTTGATGGATCTCTTGTTATTTTTGGTGAGCCGAGCCATAAATTTGTGCCACCTCACTGCAGCAAGCTGTTAAACGGGGACGAGAGAGCACCTCTGCCTGGCATGGCGGGGGCACAGGCATGCTGGCCACACCGGGGACACCTCACCCCGGGTCATACTCCAGCTGCAGCCCCTGTGACGGGGGGGGTGACATATTTGGGGGAGCCGTGGCACAATTTGGGGGTTTGTGAGTGTGCTCAGCCATGCTCAACCATCTCTTGCCCTCGGGGATGCCACGCGGTGCTCAGCGTGGGGCCAGGCACCTCTGTATCCCCCCTGCAATGTCCCTTGAGCCACGGTGGCCTGTCCCCGTGCCCGTCCCCTGCCCGCTCTCACCACAGCCCTTCTTTCCTCCAGGCAATGCGGTCGAGGAGAACCAGAAGGTGAAAACCCAGTGGCCACGGTCGGCGGACGAGCCAGGCGTCTACATGGCCCAGACAGGTACTGGCGCTGCCCCGGCACGGGGACAGGCACAGGACACGGGTGCCACGGGGTGTGGGTGCCCGGCCGTGGGCAGGGATGATGGAGATGGAGCGACTCCCTTTGCTTCCTGCCCACTGACCGACTTTATTTGCTCCGTTTATATATTTTTCCTTTACACCTTCCTCCGAGGGTTGTAAAGCACCAAAAAAAAAATCCATTAATTGTTTTGTTCAAATGTATTTATTTGGCAAATCCATCTGGGTAATTTGAGTGCGCTGCTCCCCCCTCCCCAGTCCCCCCTGATTTATGGTCGGAGGGCTCAGAGGCGAGCGGGAGATGGATGAGCCCCGCGCTGGGAGAGGAGCTCCGCTCCGTGTGCCTGGCATGCAGATCCCCTCCCGGCCATGCTCGGGTGCTCACGGGGGTCCTGCCCCCCCCCCCGGGAGCTGCTGGGCAGAGCATGGGGTGACCCGCTCCGGCCTGGGGGACCCCGTGTGACGTGGAGCAGCCGCGGGGTGTTGTCACCTCGGTGGGAGCCCTGCTCCGGAGCCTGCGTCCTGCCTGTCTCCAGGACAAATCGTCCCCTTCAGAGCCCTCCTCCGTATATTCCTTTTTAATTTAAACTAATGGCCTTTTCTTCCGGCCTGTCCAATCACTTCAGAGACATCATCAAGCTTAATAAGCGCCGGGTTGTTGTAAATGTCAGTGCTGTGCTTGGGTGGGGACGGGAGGGGCGGGTCACACCGGGCTGCCTGTGCTGCCTGCGCTGCCCACACCACCCCCGGCTGCCTCAGGGTGGGTGTGATCCCCCGGGGTGGGTGCAATCCTGTGCCCCCACCCCTCTGCGTGGAGCTGGAGGCTGGTGTGGGCTCCTTTGCCCCACTTATGTCCTCAGAGTCATCCCTGTTGCCCTTGTCCTCGTCCCTGCGCTCGTGGGTGCTGTGCCGGGCTCCCACTCACGGGCCATTCCCTGGCCCCCCCACCCCGGGGCAGCGGCCGGTTCTCAGGCTCCGTGTTTCCCACAGGGGATCCGGCAGCGGAGGAATGGTCCCAGTGGAGCGTCTGCTCCCTGACGTGCGGGCAGGGCTCCCAGGTGCGGACGCGCTCCTGCGTCTCCTCGCCCTACGGCACGCTCTGCAGCGGGCTGCTCCGTGAGACACGCACCTGCAACAACACGGCCACCTGCCCAGGTACGGGGGGGACACGGGGGCAGCAAGGGGTGACTCCGCTGCTGGCTGGGGGGTGCCCACCAAAGGGTGGAGCGGGTGGGTGGCTGGGGAGAGCGGGGATGCGGGGGGGAGGATGAGGAGGGTGGCTCTGTGCGGTGGCACTGGCGTGGATGCAGGCGTTGCCCGTCCCATGCTGGGCTACTCTGAGCCCCGTTGGCATCATGTTGCCTTCCCGGCTGTGCCAGCTCTTGGGAAACCGCGTGGGGAGCAGCAAGCTGGGGGAGTGGGTGCCCCAGTGCCCCCCACCACTGGTGCTGCAGCCGGGGGTTTTGCCGTTGGAGCAGCTCAGCCGGTGGCCCCTCTCCATCCATCCTCCCTCCCGGCAAACTCGGGGCTTCCCCGGGGCATCTCTGAGGTTTTGTGCTGGGGGGGGAAGTGGGCACTGGAGCAGGTGCCGGGGGATTCAGGGCAAGGCAGCTTCCTGGCCCGGCATGGTGGGGGGGTCCCCGCTTGTGTGGGGCAGGAGGGGGCTGAGCTGCTCGGTGCTTCGAGGCAGATTACGGGCAGGAGTGGGCAGGCAGGGTGCGGGGGGTGTCACTGGGCCATGGACTGGCCCATTTGTCCATGGTGGTGTCTGTGTGTCTCGCGTGGGACCCCGGGGATCGGAGGGGCCTCAGGGTGCTGCAGCAGCAGCCAGGCTGCCCTGTCTGAGCTTGGGCTTTGCACCCCCAAAACACGTGGTACCCGGTCCTGGCGCTCCGGGGACATCGCAGCTCGTGGAGGAGCATCCGTTAGGATGTTTGTGCACCACGCGGGTCCCTGCTCCCTTCCCGGGGTTGCTGAGCTCCCGTGGGTGTGACATGTCCGAGGGGTGGCTGTGCCGGTGTGTCGGCGTGGGTTGGGGCGAGCCGGGCTGTGTGTGGGTGTGGGGGGACACGTACCGCCGCTGTGGGGACCCCAAAATGGGAGGCTGAAGTGGGGCAGGGAGCAGCAGCGGCACCGCGGGGCAGGCGATGCCAGCGGGACGCGGAGGGGAGCTGGGGACCATGCCTGGCTCTGCCGTGAAGCCCTGGCCCAGGGCGCAGGGGTCTGCAATGGCCAGGACCCCTCGGTGCCAGGAGGAGGACGAGGAGGAGGAGGCTGGAGCCCCGCAGGGCCGGGAGCATGGGGCGACGGCGCTGTGCTATGTTGCAGTTCACGGCGCGTGGGAGGAGTGGTCCCCGTGGAGCCTGTGCTCAGTGACCTGCGGGCGAGGGGCCAGGACCAGGACGCGGCGGTGCGTGGCCCCGCGGCGCGGAGGGAAAGCCTGCGAGGGCCCCGAGCTGCAGGCCAAGCCCTGCAATATCGCGACCTGCCTGGGTCAGTACCTCCCTCTCCTCCCTGCTCCTTCTTCCCCCTGGGAATGCCAGGAGACGGGCACCGGCTGAGATCCAGGGCTGTGCTCCCGGCACAGGGACGGGTGGCACTGCCATGGGGACCTGGGACAGCCCGTGGGCACACGGGTGCTGTGACATGGGGTGCACCCTCCTGTCCCCGCTGGAAGCACGGTGGTGAGGTGGCTCTGTTGGCCATGCCAGGGGGCCTCGAACCCCCACCGTGGGCAGGGTGGACCAGCCTGGGGACCATGGAGGAGCCGGCTCCTTCCCTCCCCATCTGCTGTGGCTGACTGTCCCCCAGGGAAGGCCCAGCGCTGGCCCCGGTGTGGCACAGGGACATCGTGGGGCACCAGGGAGGTGGCTGGAGGTGACAAAGGGGGTCGGCTGCAGGGTCTGTGCGCGGGTGGCAGCGCCATCTCTGTCCCTTCCTCCTATGTGCCAGGCGTGGCTGTGGTGGTGGCCAGGGGGTTGCTGTGGTGATGGCCAGGGATGCCGTGTCGGGGCCAACATCCCTGTGGGGACCCCACGTGCGGCGTGGGGAGGCCAGCGGCGGGCTGGGAGCAGGAGGGAGCGTGGGATCTGAGGGGTGTGCGGGGTGCACCCCATCTGCTGCAGTGCCGGCAGGAGGGACTTGCCACTCGTGGCACATGGCTTTTGCCACGGCAGTCCCATGGAGATGCTGCTGGAGTGGTGAAAGCTCAACAGCTCCTTCCCCTACCTGCCCTGGCCCATACAGCGACGCCGGGGCTGCTGGGTTTGGCAGGGAGCAACGCTGAGGCTCACAGGTTTGATGAGGAGCGATGCCAGGGCTGCCAGTTTTGGCAGGGAGCGATGCCAGAGCTCACAGGTTTGGCGGGGAGCAACGCCAGGGTTCCCAGGTTTGATGGGGAGTGATGCTGGGGCTACTGGTTTTGGCAGGGAGCGATGCCGGGGCTGTTAGGTTTGGTGGTGAGCGATGCCGGAGCTGCTGGGTCTGGCAGGGAGTGATGCCGCGGTCTGGCGAGCGTGGCCACGCAGCAGGACTGGCCGTTGCGGTGCCGCGGGGCCATAGCAGCAGCCACTCGGGGTGTGTGGGAGCCCGTCCCAGTGACAGTCCCCCCAACCGGCGCAGGATTCGGCGCTGGCTGTTGAGGTCGGCACGGGAGGCACCGACATCTCTGTAGGTTGGACCCGTCTCACGGAGAGCCCAGCGCGGGTGGCGGGGAGCCGGGGCCGTGGCGGCCGAGGGGCCGCCGGCCGGTGGGGGCTGACGCCGCTCTCACTTGTCCCCGCAGTGGAAGGGCAGTGGCTGGAGTGGGGCGCCTGGAGCCGCTGCTCCGTCACCTGCGCCAACGGCACCCAGCAGCGGACGCGCAAGTGCAGCGTCTCGGCCCACGGCTGGGCCGAGTGCCGGGGGGCCCACGCCGACGCCCGGGAGTGCTCCAACCCCACCTGTCCCAGTAAGGCCCCCGCGCGCTGTCGGGGGGGTGGGGAGAGCAGGGAGGGGGAGGCCACGCGTGCCCAGCCGTGGCGCTGGCCGTAAAGCCGCTGCGGCGTCACCGCCAGCAGTGCCAGCATCCCCCCCTGCGCCGCGGATGCTGGGAGAGCAGGAGGCAAAGGGTGATACTGGGGATCAGCACCCCCCCACAGACCTCTTCTCGTGCCGGTTGCTCCCTCCAGGCACATCCCAGCTGGAGGAGCCACAGATTCGTCCTGTGTCACCCTGGGGGGACCCGTCGGTGGCGGCAGGTCCCGCCGTGCTTCGGGCGCGCAAGCACGTGCGAGCTCTCGTGCGTGCACATGGGGCAGCTCGTGGGGCTGGGGGACAAAGTCAGGCCAAAGGATGGACCCCGTCCTCATCCCGTCTTGTGACCCCGTCCTCATCTTGTCCTTCAACCCTCCGGTGTCGGTGGCAGGCACGGAGGGAGGCGGTTGCTGCGCCGTGCGGCGGGGCAGGGGGGTCTTGTCTAACAGAGATTTAAATCATCGCTCCGTGGATTTCACACCCCGCGGGGGCTCTCGATTCATGGCGCTGTTGATGGTGCCCGTTAATCCTGCCCTGTCCCCATCCCCTCGGGTGTCACCGAGCCGGGTGTCCCACAGTGTCCCCCCATCCCCGCAGCCGACAGCAAGTGGGGGCCGTGGAACCACTGGAGCCTCTGCTCCAAGACCTGCGACACGGGCTGGCAGCGCCGCTTCCGCATGTGCGAGGGCACCGGCGTGCAGGGCTACCCCTGCGAGGGCAGCGGCGAGGAGGTGAAGACCTGCAACGAGAAGAAGTGCCCAGGTATGGGGCATCCTGTCCCCCCCCTCCTCCTCCCCAGCACCCATCACCCCGCATCCAGGCTGAGCCCTGACCCCAATTTCCCACCCCCCAGCCTACCACGAGATGTGCAAGGATGAGTACGTCATGCTGATGACCTGGAAGAAAACGGCTGCCGGGGAGGTCACCTACAACAAATGTCCCCCCAACGCCACAGGTGAGCACCCCCAAACCCCCCCCCCCCATGCCCTGGAGCAGGGGTGCCAGGCGGTGCCCCCCCGTCCTCAGCATGCCAGTGTTGAACCCGTTTCTCCTGCGCAGGGTCCGCCAGCCGCCGGTGCCTGCTGAGCCCCCACGGGGTCGCCTACTGGGGGGTCCCCAGCTTCGCCCGCTGCGTCTCCCACGAGTACCGATACTTGCATCTCTCAGTAGGTGCACGCTCTGGCGCGGCCCCCCCCTCCCTGCCCTCCACCCCCCCTCCCCATCGCTGGGGGTCTACCCCAGCCCTGCGCCTTGCTTCGCTACCACATGGGGAAACTGAGGCAGGGATCCCCCCCACCCCGCCCCGGGAAGGGCTGGGGGAGGAGCTGTGCTCTTGTGTCCTCAGGGAATGGCTCTCAGGATGGGAAGGACACCCCCCCCCCAGACCCCCACTGCTGCCCTAATTAGTGCAATTAGCTCTGTAGTATCCCCACTGCCCAGGCTCTGGGCATAGCGAGAGGGCTGGGGACACGGTGTGCTGCTGGGGGTGGGGTGCTGGTGGCCAAGTGACACCCATGTCCCCCCCTTCCCCCCCCCGCCACCCCTGTACAAGCTGCGGGAACACCTGGCCAAGGGGCAGCGGGTGCTGGCGGGCGAGGGCATGTCCCAGGTGGTGCGGAGTCTGCTGGAGCTCGTGGCCCGCAAGACCTACTACAGCGGGGACCTGCTCTTCTCCGTGGAGATCCTGCGCAACGTCACCGACACCTTCAAGAGGGCCACCTACACCCCGTCCTCCGAGGACGTGCAGGTAGCGGGGCGGGGGACGGCGAGGGACACCCCCCGGGGGAGGTGGCGGCGGTCGGTCCCCGGAGCCCAGCCCCGCTGAGCCCCGTCCCCGCAGCGCTTCTTCCAGGTGGTGAGCTACATGGTGGACGCGGAGAACCGGGACAAGTGGGAGGATGCTCAGCAGGTGAGTGGTCCAGGTCACGGGGAGGGGGTGACCAGAGCAGCCCGGAATGTCCCCAGCGTGGGGGACACATCCCGGCGGGGCTGCGGAGCTGGTCTGTCACCCGCAGGTCTCGCCTGGCTCCGTGCACTTGATGAAGGTGGTGGAGGACTTCATCCACCTCGTGGGGGACGCGCTGAAGGCTTTCCAGAGCTCCCTCATCGTCACCGACAACCTGGGTGAGCGGTGGGGCGGGCGCAGGGCCGCGGCGGGTTCCGGGAGCTGGCCGGTGACACCCGCTCTGCCCCGGCAGTGACCAGTATCCAGCGGGAGCCCGTCTCGGCCGTCTCCAGCGACATCAACTTCCCCATGAAAGGGCGCCGGGGCATGAAGGATTGGGCCCGCAGCTCTGAGGACAAGCTCTTCATCCCCAGGGAGGTGCTCAGCCTCGCCTCCGCCGGTGAGGCAGGGCTGGGCCGCGGGCGCCGGCACCTTCCACACGTGTGTGTGTGTCTGTCTGTGTGTGCACGGGTGGGAACACACACGTGTGGGTGCCCCTCTGGTGCTGCGCACATGCAGGCGCCTGTGTGAGTGTGCACGTGGGAGGGTACATGTGTGTGTGAGAGTGCACGTGTGGGTGCACATCTGGGAGTACTCGTGTGTGTGAGCGTGCACAGCTGGGAGTGTACATGTGGGTGCACATGTGGGTGCACATCTGGGAGGGTGCATGTGTGTGAGCGTGCACATCTGGGAGTGTACATGTGGGTGCACATCTGGGAGTACTCGTGTGTGTGTGTGCACATCTTGGAGTGTGCATGTGCGTGCACGTGTGAACACACACATGTGGGTGCACATCTGGGAGGGTGCACGTGTGAGCAGGCACATCTGGGAGTGTGCGTGTGTGTACACGTGTGAGTGTGCACATGTGGGTGCACATCTGGGAGGGTGCACATGCGTGAGCGTGCACATCTGGGAGTGTACATGCATGAACAGGCCCATCTGGGAGTGTACACGTGTGTGCACGTGTGAGTGAACGTGGGTGCACATCTGGGATGTACACATGTATGTGTGAGCATGCGCAACTTGGAGTGTGTGTGCGTGCACGTGTGAACATGCACACGTGGCTGCACATCTGGGAGTGGACACACGTGACCAGGCACATCTGGGAGCGTACTCGTGTGTGTGTGTGAGCGTGCACATCTGGAAGCATGCATGTGTGTGCGTGTGTGAACATACACATGTGAGCATGCCCATGTGAGTGCACATCTGGTGCGGTGCACATGCAGGCACCTACGTGAACAGGCACATCTGGCAGCGTGCATGTATGTGCATGTGCGAGTGCACATGCGGGTGCACATCTGGGAGTGTACTCGTGTGTGTGAGCGGGCACATCTGGGCATGTGCATGTGTGTGCGTGTGTGAGCGTGCACATGTGACACCCATCTTTTGTTGTGCACACGCACGTGTGAGCACGTGTACCTGCGAGTGCGCACGTGTGTGCATGTGTGAACACGCCCGTGTGCGTGCACATCTGTGCCCACGGAGCACACACACGTGTGCAGGGCACATTCGCACAGGCATAGGAGCGTGCCTACCCGGGAGCGTGCACGTGTGTGTGCGTGTACGAGCGTGAACACGCGTGAACTTGCGTGGCCAGGGCTGTGCATGCCTGCGAGTGTGCAGGCGGCCTCCTGCCAGCCCACGCGTGTCCGCATGTGTCGGGGCGGGGGTGCGTGTTCCCTCGCACACGTGTGTGGGTGCTCACCGAGCCCCCACGTGTGCCGGGCGCTGGATCACGGCGCCGCTTTTCCTTCTCCCCTCTCTCTGCAGAAACCGAGGAATCGTCCCACTTCGTCATCGGGGCCGTGCTCTACCGCACGCTGGGCCTCATCCTGCCCCCTCCCCGGTGAGTGGGGCCACCAGCTGCCCCCCCCGTGCCGTGTCCCCCACGCTGGGTCCCCCCCCACTCCCTGTGACAGACAGTGGCCCTCTCTCCCTGCAGGACTCCCCTGGCCGTCACCTCCAAGGTGCTGATGGTGACGGTGCGCCCGCCGACCAAGCCCGCGGAGCCCCTCGTCCTGGTGGAGCTCTCCCACATCATCAACGTGAGTGTCCCCCCCGCCCTGCTCCATGTCACCTCTCAGTCCCGTGTGGTCCCCCCAGGCGCTAAGAACCAGGCAAGGGCCAGCAACTCGCGGCTGGTGGCCACAAGCTCTCGGCTCTGTGCCTGTGGTGGGGATGTGCCAGCGCTGGGGGAGCTGGGCAGGTCCCCAAATACCCTCCCGGGGGTGGGAGTGGGGCAGGGGGGTGAAGCACTAACCCGTCCGTCTGTCCGCAGGGCACGTCCCACCCGCAGTGCGTCACCTGGGACTACTCGAGGACGTGAGTGAGGGACGGGGACACCCTGGCCGTGCCCTCACTGGTGGGCGACGCTGGGCAATGGGGGTGGGCTGTCCCGGCACCCTGTCGGTCCCCAGGGAGGTGGCGGGAGGGGCGGGGGGAGCAGGGCTGGTCCCTTTGGGTGGCCGAATGCCTCCGACTGCGGGTGAATTGTGCCGCGGTGTGACGCTGGGGACAGATGCCACCAGCCTGCCCAGTGCCATTTGTCAGCTCAGAGCCCTGGCAGGAGCACGGGGAGGGGAGTGGGGGGCACTGCAGGGCCCCCCCACCCCAGTGCCTGTGGGGTCACTGGTTCCAGTACAGTGCCTGTGCTGAGGGGGGAGGCGTGGGGTTGTGATGAGCGTGGCAGGTCTCAGCCCGGCCCAGGGAGGGGGGCAGCTGCATCCCCAGCTGTTCCACAGACCCAGTTCCCAGTTTCCCCGCCTTGCTGGGAGCTGGGGCCGCTCTCCCTGTGCGTGGCCAGCGTCACCACGGGGCACCCCCTCCCGTGTCCCACGGGGGTCCCCATGGCAGGAGGGGTCCCTGAGGTGTGTGTGTGGGGGAGCATCGCCCACTCGCGGGCAGGTCTGGGTTTGGGGTAGCCATGGCTCGTGCTGGGGGGTGTGGCACGGGTGCCGGGGGGCCTGCCCTGGTGCTGCCTTAGCCCCCCCCCTCCATCCCCACCACCCCTCCTCCCAGGCCTGACCCCCTCGCCCTGCAATTCCCCCCCCCCCCCGCCCCCCCCAAACCTGGATGGGATGATTAAAAATCAAGTCTTCGTGTTGCACGGATCAGCCCCGGGGTTGATTAACCTCTCACCTGGCAGTGGCCCCCCCCCAACATCTGCCTCCCCCCAGGCAGGGGCCAGCAAAGGGTTAAGGCGTCAGAGGCGCGAGGGGCTGCGTGTTTGATCATTTCAAATTGCTCTCCCTCGCGCTGGTCCCATTAATCAGGGATGCTGGCTTGGGAAACTGGGACACGGAGAGCTGCCAAACCCTGGAGACCCTCCCCGCGCACACCAAATGCCAGTGCCGCCAGCTCGCCACCTTCGCCGTCCTCGCCCAGCTGCCCCGAGACCTGGTAGGGGACAGGGAGGGGGGACAGGGATGAGCCTGCTGGGGACACGGGTCATGGATGGGGAGGGGGGGCGGTGCCCTGGCTGTGGGCCCTGGCCGAGGTGGGGGTGCTGAGGGGGGTGGGGATGGGCATTGCCTGCACGCACCCTGAGGGGATGGGGGGGGTGCTGCGGGATGCAAGGGGGAGGTCTCCCACCAGCCAGGGGAAAGGCCCCCCGCACCCCGCTGGCACCCTGAGGATGTGTTTGTGTGGGCAGGGGGGTGCCAGGGCTCGATATGGGGCATTGCTGTGTGCCAGGAGGGGAGGGGGCAGCCCCGGCCCTAGGCATCCCCCCCACACCCCATTGCTATTCCGCCCGCGTCCCCCGTCGGCATGGAGATGGGCACGGGTCCCCGGGAAGGCGCCTTGGCTGCGGCCATCAACCCCCGCCGGCACCCGGGGGTCCCCTAACAGGGTGGGGTGGGGGGCCCAGTGGGGGCAGGGGGCTGTCAGGGAGCCGTGGGGGGCTCAGCCACTCTCCCCACCCCATTCCCCACCAGGCCATGGACCCCTCAGGCACCCCATCGGTGCCGCTGATGATCGGCTGCGCCGTCTCCTGCATGGCCCTGCTGACCCTGCTGGTGATCTACGCTGCCTTCTGGAGGTGACCCGGGGACAGCTGGGGACCTGGGGGGCACCTGGGGCACGAGGCCATGTGGGGAGGGGGTGGCGAAGGGGGTCACGGCGTGAGGAAAGGCTCAGCATCGATGTGATTAAATGCAATGTGGCAGGAAGAGAATAACCTGGGTGGGAGAGGTGCCCGGGCTGCCTGGCACTGTCCCTGGCCCGTCGGCAGCATGGGGGTACGTGGGGATGGGGACATGGGGATGGGGACGTGGGGACAGGGACGTGGGACGCTGGCACCCGAGCCCCACGCTGCTCCTGCCTGCAGGTTCATCAAGTCAGAGCGCTCCATCATCCTGCTCAACTTCTGCGTCTCCATCCTGGCCTCCAACATCCTCATCCTCGTGGGCCAGTCCCAGATGCTCAGCAAGGTGGGTGCCACCACCGTGTCCCCCCACTCCGTGGGGTCCCCGGGTGGGCGCAGGGGCTGCGGCAGGCTCTGAGCCTTCTCTTCCCGGCCGGTCGCCCTGTCTCTGCTGGCTCCCAGCAGCAGATTGGATTTGGATTAACTCGATCTCGGGATTAAATCCTTTGTGCCGGTGGCTTTGACACAAACCTCACTTGGCGTGGGAGTTTAACCGCCGCGGTGCCGGGCGTGTGGCCACGGTGGTGCCACGATAGCTCCTCCCTGTGACACGCCCGCGTCCCCGCAGGGCGTGTGCACCATGACGGCGGCCTTCCTCCACTTCTTCTTCCTCTCGTCCTTCTGCTGGGTGCTGACGGAGGCCTGGCAGTCCTACCTGGCGGTGATCGGCCGGATCCGGACACGCCTGGTCAGGAAACGCTTCCTGTGCTTGGGATGGGGTAAGAGCCTGGCAGGGCTGGTCCCGGGACGGGGTGGGGGGGAGGCACCACACCCCACTCCCTGGTACCCCCCCAGGGTTATCAGAAGGAGAAACTGAGGCACAACAGAGGAAAGCAGACCCAGGTCCCTTCGACGTGGCACCCTCTGACCAACCAGACCATGGGGAGCTGCCAGAAGGGCCCCATCCCTGTCCCCATCCACAGGGGTGATGCTGGGGGGGACACACACAGCGATGCCACCCCCCTGCAGCTCCAGCCTCGTCTCCCCTCTCCAGGGTTGCCAGCCCTTGTGGTCGCAGTCTCCGTCGGCTTCACGCGGACCAAAGGCTACGGGACGGCGAGCTAGTACGTGGGGCTGGCATAGGGTGGGGGACACAGGGCTGGGCACGGGGACCTCTCCGGGCTGGCAGCAGTGCTGGGAGCAGGGGATGGGGACAGGGGACGTCCCCTCTCGGCCAGCCCCTGACACGCCACGGTCCCCTGCAGCTGCTGGCTCTCGCTGGAGGGCGGTTTGCTCTACGCCTTCGTGGGACCCGCCGCTGTCATCGTGCTGGTGAGCTGACCCCAAGCCTTGGGCCCCCCCAAAACCCCACCTGGGTGCGTGGCAGCTCCTGCCAGTCCCGACTGATGGGGGGGCTCCGTGCCCGGCCCTAACGCCAGTGCTGCTCTCGCCCAAGGTGAACATGCTGGTCGGCATCATCGTGTTCAACAAACTCATGTCCCGTGATGGCATTTCAGATAAGTCCAAAAAGCAGCGAGCTGGGTAAGTGCCCTGCGTCCCGCGGGGCTGTCCCTGGGGCCGGCGTGGAGCACCCTGCCCCTCCGCGGGGCATGGCATGGGGGCACCCCCGGGAGAGGGCTGAGGACGGGGCAGACTTCACCTCATCAGTGGGTGCTGGGGGCCAAGCCCGGGGGGACTGCAGCCCCTTGTTGGGGGCTGCTGGAGGGGCAGTAGCTGCGGGGCGGGGAGGGGACAGTCACCCCCAAACCTTCCCCCGGGGAAGGGGGAGCCGCATGCCGTGGCCCCCCCTCCCTGCTGTCAGCGGAGGGGGCTGAGCCCTGCCCGCCCCATCCCGCTGCCGCTTGGCCACCCCGGCTCGTCATTAACTGCTGCCGCCCTCGACTAACCCGGCTCTCTCTCTCTCTTTTTCTTTTCCTTCTCCCATTTGCTTTTTGCCTGTGTCTGTCCATCCATCCATCCGTCTGTCTGTCCCCCCCCGCCAAATCCCTGCCATCCCGCTCTCCCATGGCCTTGCTCCCCGCCGCCTGCATCCCCGCGTGGCCCGGTCCTGGCCGCGGGGCGCTGGGGGGGGTGGTGGGCGCGTAGCTCCAAGCCCCCCCCCTGCGGCAACCTGCTGCTGAAATGCACCAAGTGCGGCGTGGTGTCCAGCGCGGCCATGACCTCCGCCACCGCCAGCAGCGCCATGTTAGTGCCCGCCACGCGCCCGCATCGCCTCCCCCACCCCGCCCCGAGCACAGCCTTGGACCCTGCGCAATGATGGGGGGGGGCTGTGGGCTCTGTGGGCATCGCCCCGGGGTGGGGGACGGGGTTCTGGGGTGGGGGGGGCGGGGTGTTCCATGGGTAGGGCGAAGGCTGTGTGCTCGGGGTGGCCCCCTCCGGGCGCGGGGTGCGCGCGTCCCACCGTGGCCATCACGTCTGCATGGCATGGCTTCCCGCAGGTCACGTCATCTCCGGGGTCGGGGCGTGGGGGGGGCTCAGCTCTTCTTCCCCCCCATCCCCCAGGGGGGTGGTTTGGGAGTGGGGAGGGCGTGAGGGGCACGGGCTAGTGCTGGGGACCATGAGCCCCCACGGGTGCTGGTTGGGCTGTGACTGCTGCCACCCGGGTCAGCCCAGGCCCCTGCTCCCAGGGCGATAGAAACAGCCCCAAAATTCACTGCTAAAAAAGAAAGAAATTCCCTTTCTGCTCTTCTTGCGGCTGCGGGAGGGTGATGGTGGCCCCGTGTCCCCCCAGCACCCTCACTGCCAGCTGGGTGGGGACAGGGACACACATGCTCGGCGATGCCAGGGGCTCAGCTGGGGGGCAGAAGGAGCCCACAGGCCCCCTCGCCCCAAAGCGTCAGCGCCCCAAGCACCCCGCCAGCGCCGGCCTGGGGATGCTGAGGAAGAGGGGCCAGCGGGGAGTGGGGGGCCTGGCGGGGTGCACGGCGTCCGCAGGGTGTTCGGGCTCGGGGCTCCGTGCCACACTGCACACGCACGGTCAGCCCCGGCCGCGCTCATGGGGTGGGGGAGGGATGCTTGGGGGGCTGTCGCGGGGTGGGGGGGATGCTCGGGGGTGCTGTCACGGGGTAGCCCCGGCGCAGCGGGCTCACCCCGGCCCCTCTCTCCCTGCCCCAGGGCATCGCTGTGGAGCTCCTGCGTGGTCCTGCCTCTGCTGGCGCTGACCTGGATGTCGGCCGTGCTCGCCATGACCGACCGGCGCTCCATCCTCTTCCAGGTCCTCTTCGCCGTCTTCAACTCCGTCCAGGGCTTCGTCATCATCACCGTACACGGGTTCCTGCGCCGAGAGGTGGGGCGGCCCCGGAGGGGTGCCAAGGGGGGGGCCCCTGGCCGCGGGGCCGTGACCGGCTCTGTCCCCGCAGGTCCAGGATGTGGTGAAGTGTCAGATGGGGGGGTGCAGGAGCGAGGAGAATGAAAACTCGCCCGACTCCTGTAAGAACGGGCAAGTGCAGATCCTGGTGAGTGCGGCAGCGCCAGCACGGGCCGGGCAGGGCTGGGCAGGGCTGCTCGCCCTGGTTGGGGCAGGGTCCCCCTTGCAAGCCCCGCTGCTCCCTGTGCTGGCCAAGATGCATTCATTTCCCCATCTCTCCCCCTCTCTTTCTCTCTCCTCTCTCTCTCTCTATTTCCCCTCTTTCTGTATTTTTATAGACAGATTTTGAAAAGGACGTTGACCTGGCGTGTCAGACAGGTAAGGTCTCCCCTGCCCCCTGCGCTGGGGATGGGGATGTCACCGTGCCACGCCTGGGGAGGGACAGGCAGTGTGTGCCGGGGCGAGCGCGATGCCACCGCGCAGGGGGTCGATCCAGCCCCCCCACGGGACCCCCGGGGCTGGCTCTGACCCCGCTCCCTGCCCGCAGTGTTGTTCAAGGAGGTGAACACCTGCAACCCCGCCACCATCACGGGCACCTTGTCCCGGATCTCCCTGGACGGGGACGAAGATCCCAAGCTCAACACCACCTCGGAGGGTGGGCTGGGTTTCTCCAGCCTTCCAGGGAACATCCCCCCCACCAGCATCCTGGTCCAGGTCCCCAAAATGACACCCAACGTGGTGGCCGGCTTGAGCGAGCTGGGTGACCCGCCGGCACAGCCGCTGAGCCTGGAAGCGCCGGGTCCCGTCTACCTGTGCACGGAGAGCAGCCTGCGGCCCCTGGACTACGGCTGGCTGCGGGCCCCCGAGCCCCCCCGCGAGAGCGACTACATGATGCTGCCCCGCCGGACCGGCAGCCTCAAGCCCTTTCCGCGGGACGAGGGTACCCTCGGTCCCGGCACCGAGGAGGGGGTGCCTGGTGGGACAGGACGCCCGGTAGCCGAGGGGGATGCTTACCCCGGCTTTGTCGCGGTGGATCACGTCAACGTGAACTTGAACCAGCCCTACGGGACAGTGAAGACCCCCTACGGCCTCCAGTTCAAGCAGCACCCCACTGTGCGGCAGATCCTGGCCTCGGAGCTGTCGGAGCGCAGCCGCACCATGCCCCGCACCGTCCCGGGCTCCGCCATGAAAGTGGGGTCCCTGGAGGTGAGTGGGGGGGCTGGATACATCCCGGGGAGGGGGGGAGATGTGTGGGAGGGGGTTGGGGAACCCGCATGAGCTTGTGTGCACGTGTGGAGCTGCGTGAGCTGCCCTCGCGCTCACTGCTCACCCCCACAGCGCGGGGGATAAGCCACAGGTCCCCCAGCTCGCCCGGGAGCCCCGTGTCCCCAGCGGAGCCCTGTCCCCTGCCAGTGGCATGGCTGAGGGGACTGGCATGAGCCCCCCCCACCCTGCCCTGCTCCCCGCTGCACCCTGGACCTGCAAAGACCTTTCCCTTTTCTTCTCCCTCTCCTCCCGCTGCGTGTCCCCTGCCAGAGGAAGAGGTTGCGATACTCCGATCTGGACTTTGAGGTAAGCCCCGCCACGACAGCCCGTGTCACCGGTGCCCGCCATGGGGTCGGGTGCCCTCCGGTGACCGAGCCACCTTGTCCCTGGTTCCCTCTGGCTCGCTGTCAGCAAAGGAGGAGTTTTACACCAGGCCATAACGAGCATTGGCTCGTGATTAAAACACCAGCGCTGAGCAGGGGTGGTGCAGCAGGTTCTGCCGCTCGCCTGCACCCTCTGCCACGGGTCTGGGGGTGCCCTGGGTGGATATGGGGGGTGAGGAGGGGGACAGAGATGGGGAGGGGGGTGTGCCGAGGGGCATGGGGCCATGCTGGATGCTGACAGCTGCTCTCACCCTGCAGAAGGTGATGCACACGCGGAAGCGCCACTCCGAGCTCTACCACGAGCTCAACCAGAAGTTTCACACGCTGGACCGGTACCGGGCCCCGGCTGCTGGCTCCTCCAAGGTGAGGTCCTGGGGGTCCCATCCTGCCCCGCTCTGCTCCCCTGCACCCCTCCACCTCCCCCCTGCGTGGACCGGGACAGCGCGGGGAGAATGGGGGGAGACAGGGCATCCCGGGAGCTGAGCGCTGTGGGTTTATTTCCACAGCGAGAAAAGCGGTGGAGCGTCTCGTCGGGCGGCGCGGACAAGAGCGTGGCCAACGTAAGTGCCAAAAACTCCTCCCTGGGGCTGACCTGGATGGGGCTGGAGGGTGGTGCTGGGGGGGTTGGGTGCCGGCGGGACAGAGCCACGCACCCTGGCCACTTGCTGCAGCTCCCCCTCGCCTCGCAGGATGCGGCCAGCCCTGAGGAGCCGCAGGCGCCGGCCGCGCCACCGAAGCCGTGGAGCACGTTCAAGGCGATGACGCTGGGGTCCCTGCCCAGCGCCCACCGGGACCGGCTGGAGCTGCGCTGCGCGGACTGGGAGGGCCCCTGCGCCGGCCTGGATGTGACCGACGGCGACTTCCAGACGGAGGTGTGAGCCCCCGCGCCCGCCGCCTTCGCCCCGGCGCAGGGCGAACCGGGTTCACTCCGTCCTCCTCAGCGGCCGGGGGGGGTCCCTGCCTGGCCGGAGACGTCCCTACAGGAGGGACCGTGCTCCCCCCACCCCCGGCCGCAGCCGCCCCCCGCCCGTCCTTGCGCGGTTTCTCCTCCCTGCCACCCTCCGGACGTGGGTGTGGAGGGGACACGCGCACCCCCCCTCCACGTTCACCCACCGATCACGCCTGCACCCCCCCCGGGGCAGGACCGGCCCGTCGAAGCCGTCGGATCTTCGTTCTTTTCTACCGGGATGTTTCTTCACGCCGTGCACCGTGTGCACGCGAGCGGCCACCCCTCGCCCCCCCACCCCGGGGCCCCGTGGCCGCCCCCTCCCAGCCCTCCCCACCATCCCCACCCCACGGGGCAGGTGCTGTTGTTGTTGGAAATAAAAGTTCACTCTCTGTGGTGCCGTGGGGCCGCGGCCGCCGCCTGGTGCTTCATGTTGGGGGGGTCTGGGGTGGCCATCACTCAGTGGGGACCCCCAATCTGGCTGCTTCTCCTCGCCGTGGCCCTGCCTGGTGCCCGCAGGATCCCACTGGCCAGGGCTGAGCCCGCCTTGTAAACGAGCGTCTTATCGCGGGAGCCAAGAGCAGTAAATTACATGGTAATTAATCTATGAGCAAATTAGCGACTTCGGAGGCAATTACCACGCGATCTGCAGAGGCACGTAACGTGGGGCGCCTCGCGCTGCTGGAGCATCCCCGCCGCAGGCACAACGGGGTGTTGCGATGCTGCTGGGCTGCCCGCGGTACCGGGGATGGGGCAGGGTGGGCTGGCAACATGGCAGCGGGGCTAGTGGCCGTGGCTGTGATCGCCAGGCTCGTGTCTCAAGAGGACACCTCGGTATCGTGGCGCTCAGCACCTTGGGGACAAACAAGAGCTGCGCTGAGTGGGAATCTGGGGTGTGGAGCAGGTGCCCCGGAACTAAAACCCTCCTGCCACGGCGTGCTGTAACGCGGGAAGCGGGCCCTGGTCATGGCTATCGCTTCTCCCTGGGAGAAGCCACCAGAGCTTCCCCGAGGGCTTGTTTTGGTGAGGCCAGGCTCACCACAGGGCCGAGGGCAAGCAGGCAGCACCCTCCAACACTCACATTTTGGGCAGGTGATGAAGCTGGTGGGGAGCTGTGGGGCTGGCAGTGACCCCCCACTCCCGGGGGATACCAGCAGCCAAGACCTCCAGGTGAATGGTGCTGCCCAGTTTGCACCAGTGGCCTCCAAGGTGCTGGTTTGCTCCTCGTTGGTGCTGTGGTCCTGGTCCAGGGACCCCAGGATGCTGGGGTGACCCCAGGGTGCTGGGGGGACCCCAGGGCGCTGGGTAACCACGTTTTCTCCTGTCACAGCATCAATGAGTCCTCATCGGTGCAGGCCTGGGACTGTGAGACAAGGAGTGAAATGGGGGAGGCTAAAGGGGGGTGTCGTTAACCGAACCTGCCCCCGGAGCGCGTGGAGCTGCCAGCGCCCGCCATGACTCAATCGGCACCGGCGCAGCTGGGAAGGACCGAGCGTCCTTGCCTGGGGGGGGGGTCCCTCGCTGGGGATGAGCCGTGCCTGTGCCCGTGGAACTGGGGACCCCCATAGGAGCCAAAAAGGGGTGTGGGAAGCTGCTGCAGGAGAGGGCCATGGATTTGGGGGTGCCGCATCTGGTGGGGGGACAGAGGGGTGGGAAGGCTGAGCTGAGGGAGGGGGCAGACACCTCCCGCCCAGAGCTCTGGCTCAGCCCAGCCGTGCCGCTGGTGCTGCGTGGTGACTCCCTCCCTGCTCCCAGCGCCAGCCCCGTGGTTTCCCACCGTCTCCCTTGGCCTCCCAGTGTCTCGCCAGAAGCTCACTGGTTCCCACTGGCGTGGGGCCCGCGGCAGAGCGGTGCCGCGGGGGGGGGGTGCCCACAAGCCCCCATGGGTCCGGAGATGCTGCTCCCAGCCCCAACGCAGCCATGCTGGGACACCAGGCCAGGATGCGGCCCCCGAAGTGTGGGGGAGGTGTCTTTCCTCACTCCCCCCCTCCCAGGCAGTCCAATTAAGGCTGAACGCCTAATTGCATAACCCAGTTCATCCCAGCACCGCCCAGTTTGGGTTTGGGGTGCGGGAAGGAGCGGGCTGGGGGCTGCAGCACAGAGATGGGAGCAGGGAGGGGGTGACCACCCTTGGAGGAGGTGAGGGAAGGGGCCACATTTTTCCCACCCACCCCATTAGAGTCTCCTCAAAGCAGAAAGGGGAGACGCGGGGGGGTCCCAGACCCGGCACAGCCGCCTCCTGCCCCCGGGTTTGCTGGCGCTGGGCTGGCGCCAGCTCCAGTTGTGCAACAGATGCTGGAGCCACGGCACAGGGAGGGGGCCAGGCCTGAGTGCGGGGGCTTCATCTGCCCATGCTGGGGGGGGGGGACAGGGCTGGAGGAGAGGCTGCGGGTGGGTGGCAGGGCCCAGCATGGCGAGGGGCTGCGGTGGGGCTCGGCCGTGGCTCCCCAACCCCATGGAGGGTGTGGGGTGGGAGGCTGGGCAGTGCTCTGGGGGGGGGATGCTGTGGGTGGGGGTCACCGGCCCCTCCCCAGGGGTGATCACCTTGGCCTGGCTGCTGATTTTGCTAATAATAGCAGCCGGGTAACTCTCGCTCCAGTTGCTGGGAGCCACCACACACTGGGATCCCCCCACCCTGCGCTTGGGGGGACCCGGGGCCAGCTCTGGCTCCCCCCCTCTCCCTTCCCAGCCAAACGCAGCCGTGAGAGGCAGCGTCAGGGTTTCCTGGGGCATCTGTTGGCAATTAGCAGCTTTTATTACTCATGGAGACGCCATATGCGGTGAGGGAATGGAGCCCGGGTGAGAGGCGCAGGCTTGCAGCGTGCCCCAGCACGGGGTGGGGAGGGGGGGGACAGGGAGGGACCAGCCCCCAATCCTGCGGGTCCAGGCAGCGACTGGGGGGGTACAGGGCGGGTCTGAGCAGGTTGGAGAGCTCCGGAGCCATTTTCCATCTGCAGCTTCCATCTGAGCCAAGCTTTCCCCCCCTCCCCGTGCCAAAAATATTCAGTTTGGGGGGCGGAAATGATGGAGAAACTGCTCTGAGGCTGCGCAGGGCGGCGTGGGGGGACAGCGAGCTCCGCTGCTTGGCTCCCCAACCTCTTCTCCCCTCGCTCTTCAGCAACTTATTTCCTCCAAAAGAGGCAAAACTGCTGGTTTAACACCGTGGAAACAAACGGGCCCCGTCAAGCTGGAAAGAATCCCCGCGGGCTCTTTCCTTCCCAGCGAACACTGGAACTGGGGGGGGGTTGTGCCCAAATCGGTGCAGAAATAAATGCTGAAGCACCAAAATCCTTGCCACAGGAATTCCCTCCCGCTCGCTGCCCAGGCCAGCGTGCCGGCAGCTGCCTGCGAGCTGGCAGGGTCCAGCCAGCGTTACCCCAGCCCTCACCCCCCCGGCAGTGGCGGGTTTTGGGGGGGGGACTGAGCTCGGCACAGGAGGCGGGGAGCCCTGCGGTAACGCAACCGCCGCATGACGCTCGGGGTCGGAGGCAAATTGTCTCCAGCCTGAAAATTGCCGGGCTCTGCTCCGGCTCGTGTTTCTTGGCAGCCGGTGTGGCTGTTTCTTGGAAGCGCGGCTTGGCTCCGGTTTTTCTGCGCTGGGTCGGTGGGCAGGGGCCGCAGGATCCTGCTTTCCATCCCCCAAGCTCGGCGTCGCTCCAGGGGATGCCGGCACGGGCTGGAGATAAACCACTGCCCAATTTGCTGAGTGCTGGGAGAACAGGATCCGGCCTCCTTCCTCCCGGCACAGCGAGCGCGGGCAGGAGCGGAGGTTTCCACGCCGTGGCTCCTGGGGCTGGTGGGGCCCTTTGTGCCACTGGACTGGGGACGAGCTACCCAGGGGAGCACCCTGGCAAAGTGAGGGAAACTGAGGCACGGGAAGAGCTGCAGAAGGGATTGGTGCGACCCCCCCGAAGCGATTCACAGCCGAGTTGGAGGGTCCTGGGAGCTGCTGGTTACGCTGGTGTTAGCAAGGGGTGGGTTGTGGGGCCAGACTGGGCTGTGGGGCTGGGTTATGGGGCCAGACTGGGCTGTGGGGCCGTGCCTGGTGCTGGGGGTGAGGGCAGGTCCCACCATCCCAGCTCCCCCCGCCCAGGAGGTGCACAAACCCCACTCATGCCCAGGGGCCCGTTGCTGCTGGGTGGCCACAAAGAGCAGCTCGGGAGCAGTAATTGTCCAGAAAAGCAGAATTATAAAAGTTTTGTTATATTTTGTACCCACTTGCTTTAATTACCCTTAATTACCAGAGTAGGTGACTCGCAGGAGAACCGAGCGCTCTGTCATCGCATCCCGGGGGCTGTCGGCTGAATAAATGGCAGAGTTGAGCCGCTCTTCAAAAGCGGAGTCGCTTGGTTTGCCCGTGACAGCTTATTTATTGCGGGCTGAATAAATATCAGTTGTTAATTAGAGCGCATTTATTGAGATGCATGCGTCCCTAACACATGTTTGTAAAGCTTCGGTGTAAATAGATTCATCACAATTTGGGAGGAAAGCGGCTGAGCCGGGACGTGGCGGTGCCACGGCGTGCTGGGCATCCCTCGGAGAGGGGACGTGGGGACAGGGGGACCCGGGGCCACCCGCCGCTGCTTTGTACCCCCCCAGACCCCAACTCGCGTGGGTCAGCGGCTGCGCTGAGTGGGCCCGCTCCCTGCCTGCTCCCTGCCTGCTCCCTGCCTGCGGGGGGCTCGGGGGGGCCTGGTTTGCGCGGGCAGGGGATGCTGGAGGGTCACTCCCGCCTCGGCCGGTGCTGTGGGGGTGGGGGAGCACCCCTGGGGGGCCACCCCCCTCCCCACAGTGGCAAGCCTTCTGGCCAGCACTTGGGTGCCCTCTGGTCGCCGGGAGGGGGGGGGAAGAGCTGCTCCACCGGGATGGCAGCCAGGGGATGGGGTTCACCCCCATCCCAGGGATTGGGGCGCCCCGCTCGCCCCCCGCGGGGGGTCCCCTCCTTCGGGCGGGGGTCCAGCCCCCGGGGGAAGGCGCGTCGCGGGGGGAGGGCGCTGCCGGAGGAGGCGCCCGGAGGGGAGGAGGAAGAGGAGGAGGAGGGCGGGGATGCGAAGGCGGGCGGCGGCTCGGGCCCCCCCGGGTTGGGGAGGCGGAGGGCGGGCTGCCGCCGGGGGGGGAGGCTCGGGCCCCCCCCCCCCACCCGGAGGGAGGCGGGGAAGGCGGCGGGGGCGGCGCGGCGGAGCTCCCGGTGTCCCGCGGCGTCCCCACCGCCCCGGAGCGGCCGGACCCGCCGCACCGCCCGCTCCCTCCCCGCCAGCCCCGGGCAGCCCCGGGCCCCACCGGGCACCGCGCAGGTGAGCCCCGGGCTCTCCCCCCACCCCCCGAGCCCCCGCCGCTGCCGCCGGTCCCGGTCCCGGGGCAGCGGAGCAGACCCCGGCCCCGCCGTCGGGGGGAGCGCGGAACGGGGGATTCCCCGTAATTAATCGTACTTAATCACCACCCCGGGGGAGGGTGGGTCGGGGATGGTGTCCCGGAGCCGTGGGGAGCCGCCGGTGAGGAGGGTGCAGGGGTGGGAAAGACGGGGTGCAGCCGGAGAGGGGGGGGCACGGGGAGCAGCAGGGGGAGCACGGGGGGGTGCGGAGGGTGCAGGGGTGGGTGCGGGGGTGCAGGGGAATCAGGGGGAGCAGGGTGGGTGCAGGGGGGACAGGGTGGGTGCAGGCAGTGCCGGGCCAGCGGAGCCAGGAGGCTGCAAAGGGGGGGGCCGGGAGGTGCAGGGGTTGTGCAGGAGGTTCGGGGCAGAGGAGCTGGGGTGCAGGCAGGGAAGAGCTGGGGGGTGCGAGAGAGCTAAGTGCAGGCAGGGCCACCGGTCACAAGGGTCCCCGATTGCGGCGTGTGGGGACGAAGGCGCAGGGATGCAAGTCCTGCTCCTGAGTGGCGAGCGGAGCCCGGCGTGTCCGTGTCCGGTCTGTCACGACGCCCGGCTCTGCTGCCTGCAGCCCTGCCTTGCCTCGTGGCAGGAAGCAGGCAGGAGTGAGGCCAGGTCGGGGTGACCCACAGGGCCTGGGCCACCCTGGGGATCCACACGGGACTGGGAGGTAAAACAGGAGGGAGCGAGACCTTCCTGGGGGGGTCTGCGCAGGAGGGACCCAGTTCTGCTCTGGGGCACCCCAGCCTCCGTGATTCTGGATGTTTGGGATAAATGTGGGTGCAGGGGTTGGACTGAACCCGTGAATGCCGGGGTGCTGGGGCTGGGTGCGGAGCAGATGGGGCATCCAGCAGTGGATGGGGGCCACACTGACCCCCAAAACCTGCCCAAGATGTGGCCGGGTGGGTCAGCATCAACTCTGTGCTGGTGGCTTTGCTGGCAGCGTCCCAGCACGGGCGAGCTCCCAGGCCAGGGGCTGGTGCCCACCACGTGCCCATCCCGCCGCTGCCCAAGCTCTCTCCCTTGCAGGTAGCCACATTGGCCCCGAGCCACTGCCATGGGCACCATGAGAGGTCTCTGGGCCCTCGCGCTCGTAGGGCTCATCAGTGCCTGCGAGGGGAAGGAGCTGCCGCTGGCGGAAGGTAAGCGGCACCGCGAGCGAGGGCTCGGGGTCTGCAAGGGAGCCACCCCCTCCTTGCCCGTCCCAGGGCAGGGATCGCAGGGCAGAGGGGGCCGGGGGACACCGTGAGCTGCGCTGGGTCCCCGTGTGCCAGGACCACACGCAGGGGCACGCTGGTGGCCAGAGCAGCGGCTGCAGACATCGGCTCCTTGCTGAGCGCCGGCCATCCTGGCTTTGGGGCTTTGCTCGGCATCCCGTGCGGGCAGGGGGCCAGGGAGGGCCGAGCGAACCCTGGCGTGGGGAGCCAGCCCGGGGACACCCCGCCATCACCCCCACAGCAGCCAAGCGCTGGGAACGCCCCGCAGAAAAGGCAGCGCGGGAGGAAGCCGGGTCTGGGCAGGAGCGAGTGGGGGCTGCTCTGTAGGTGAGCCAGGACCGCTCAGGGCAGCTGCACAGAGCTCCCGACGGGGTTTTGGCCTCTGGCTGCCAGGTGGGAAGAGGTTTGGCCATGGTGCACGCCAACGGTGGAGGGCTCGGGGCTGTCCCCAAGCAGCTGGGGACGGGGGGACAGCGACTGAACTCACGGGGGTCCCCGCCAAGGCCTCCCTGGCCGTGGGGCCACTGAGTTTGGGTCCCGGCGTGAGGCCGGCCGCAGCTCGGGGTGAGCTCGAGGCGGATGGCGGGGAGGAGCCGCTGGCAGCGAAGCCGTGGTTGCATCAGTCTTTGCGGGGGTGGAGCGGTGGCTCATCCCGGGGGGGCCCAGGGGCTACCCGGCTGCTCGGGACCCTGTAGCCGGCACTGGGGGCTCCTGGCTCCCAGCCCTTCGTTAGGGAAACCACAGTCAGGGAGACAAGGTTTTCCCTTAGGGGCAGCGCTGGGGCCAGGAGAAGCTTCCAAGCAGATCGCACCCGGGGTGATTTATGCCTCGTTTTCCGCCCCATGCCCCGCTGCGGATGATCTCACTGCCGGCGGGAGGGAGCTCTGCCCCTGCCGCGACACTGCTACTGCCGTGCCGGGGGTCCTGGGGGTGAGGGGCACCTCCCTGCACTGCTGCTGGCCCTGTGCGAGAGAGTGGTCAGCCTGGGGGAGAAGTGCTGTGGTGGGGCCGGGCTCTCAGGCAGAGGTGGAGGTGGCCAGTGGGGCTGTGGGGGCCAGAGCCACCCCCCGGGAATGGCCAAGGGCTGGGGAAGAGGCGAGTGACTCATCAAGGGCCATCCCTGCTCCAGAGCTGGTGTGCACAGAGACAAAACAAATTCCTCTTTCAATACCCCCTTGTTTCCTCCTCTGTCTCGCGCCTCCCAACATCTGGTAGCATCCAGCGGAGGTGGATTGATGCTGCTAAAGCGATAATTTATCAGCGCAGTTGCAAACAGCACCAGCATCCCCGTAATCGCGACTGACACGGCATTTCCTGCTGCTCAGCCTCCCGCTGTCCCCTGGCAGAGCCCTCCCGCCTGTCCCCAGGGGCCACCAGGCCTGACGATGTCACCAGGACAGGGCAGGAAGGCCAGGGCGCAGCTCTGGGTGCCACCTCCCCACCTTGGGTGTCCGCGGCACCCGGCCGAGTCTCCTGATGCCGATTCCAGCCGCGGGGCTGTTTTGAGGCAAAACACGCAGCAACTGGGAAAAGCATTTTTCACCTGGTGAACTTGCTGCGGGAGGCGGCTGGAGCCAGCTCTGAGCTCACCCCCTCCCCATCCCTTCCAAACCTGCTGCTTCGCTCCCGGCGGGCTCTTTGCAAGGAGCCAGCGCTGCCGTGGGAGTGGCGGTTGCTGGATCCGTGCTGTCCCGTGGCTGCCAGCGGCCTCGGCGTGTTGGGGTGGGGGGGTGAGGTGAGCTCCCAGCAGCACCCCGAGACCCGCCGGGGCTTAAGGGGGGGTCTGCACAGTCTGACCCTACTTGTACAGCCTCCCCCTGCCCTCGGGGCCAACACGGTGATGTGCTGATTTACCTTGCAGGGGAGCTGTGCCCGCAGCTCTGGGATGAGGATCTGGTCGGGGACAAGTATGAGAATATAACGGGTAAGGAAAATCCCCCTCACCCTGCAGTTGGGGTCCCCACACAGCCCTGACTCCCCGGGGATGGGCTCTGTGCCCTGCCTGGAGAGCGTCAGCCCTCGGCGCCCTTGCCAGGGCCAGGTCTCACCTCCTCTGCTCTGTCCTTGCAGGTTTTAACCTGATTAAAAGGTTTGACCTGCTGAAGATCTCCTCCATCAAGAAAATCCGCAACCCGAGGGGACCGGTGGTGCTGCGGCTGGGGGCTGTGCCGCTGGTCCAGCCCACACAGTGAGTGCGGGTGGCTCGCAGGGTTGGCTCTTGGTGGCCAAAGCACCACCGGGCACCATCCCCACGTCTTTTAAGGATGGGGCCAGGTTGAAGCTCTTTAAGCTTTGCCTTTAGCTCGTGCTGGAGAGGTCAGGCAGCTCCGCAGCACCTGGGGGGACACACGGAGGTGCCGGTGGTGCAGCCCTGGGGCTGCCCAAGCCATCTTCCTCCTAGAAAGTAAATCGTGGGCAGCACAGCGGCTCGGCTGGGTCGTGGCCAGCCCTTACGCAACCACAGCTCTGTGGCTGCTCTGTGTCTGCTCTCCTCAGCTTGGCAGGCGCTCGCCGGGGTCTAGACAAGCTCAAAAACGCTGCCCAGCTCTGAGCAGGCGCTGCTGGGTTTGCTGGGGCCGCAGGGGTCTGCTGGGGGAGGCTCACAGAGTCCAGCCTTCGGCCCCACCGTCACCTCCGGCACGTCCTGCCCGAGGGGCAGGGGCTGGTGGGGGTGCTGGCAGGGATGCTGCAGCGTGGCAAGGTGGGAGCAGGTCCATGGTCCTCGTGAGCTGTTCCTGGAGGAAGCTGCTGTGGTTTGCACGCCCGCCTGTCCCCACATCACCCTGGGACTGGCACGCAGCTACACCGGGCATGGGGCTCTCCCGAGGGTGAAGGAGACCCAGCCTTGGCTCCTGACCTGGGCAGCCAAGTCCTTAGATGGTTTCGAGATGGCAGATGCTCCGGGCTGGTGTTGCTCTTGGCTGGGTGCCTGCGGCAGCCCAGAGCCAGCCCAGGGCACTGCTCAGCATGGGGGTGGCCCCAGCAGCCAGGTCGTGAGCACCCATGGGTGCCCCTCCACCCTGGCCCCACTGCTCGGTGCCCAGCGAGGACAGCCCTGTCCCCCACGGAGGGAAGAGGAGACCACTGGCTCTTGCCTGCTCCTCATGCCTTGGGCCAGCTCCAGAGCAGTGGCTTGGAAAATTGGTGGAGCCGAGGCCGGGAGCAGAGCAGAGCCCAAAGCAAATATTTCCAGCAGTGGAGCGGGCTGTGGGCGAGGTGGGCACCGTCCCATCGGGGAATGGGGGGGACCAGGCTGCCCACAGCCTGCGTGGGAGCATCTGTCCCATGGAGCCTGTGGGGTCAGGGACTCATTTCCCAGCCGCCCAGGGGCAAAATTCCATCCTGTGGTGAGAAGTGTATGGCCCCGGGCGCTGCAGCCACCCCAGGAGGGTGTTTGGGGGGTGCAGTGGAGGCGGTGGCTGTGCCGTGGGGCAGGGACGGGGACGGCGGTTGGGGGTGCCTGGGGAGGGCTGGGCTGGGTCCCCTCCACCTCGTGTGTGTGTCCAGCCTGTGCTTTGGGGGGACGGTCCGAGCTCCCCGTGCCGTGCCAGGACGGGAGGAAGCGTCTCTGCCGTCTGCCTCGTGTTCTGCTCCTGTTGCATAAGCGCTGGCGTCTCCGGCAGCCACAGCCTGCGCGTCCGGCCCAGACACAAACAGCTCCAGGTCCAGGCACTGCCGCCTGGGGCTGGATCTGCCCCGGTGGCATCCGCGGTGCCACTGATGGGGACGGACCCCAATGGCACCCATGGGGGCTGGGGGGGTGACGCTGCCAGCGGGTGCCATGGGGATGGGGGTTTTGGGGCCACTGCTGCTGCCAGCCGGAGCTCCTGACGCCTGTCCCCGCAGGCAGGTGTTTCCCCGCGGGCTGCCCCCCGCCTTCACCCTCATCCTCACGTTGCTGCTGAAGAAGAACAGCACCGGGGAGCACTGGTACCTCTTCCAGGTCACCGACCGGCAGGGCTACCCCCAGGTACAGCCCCGGGACGGTGGGACAAACCAGTGGAGAGGGGCCAGCTGGGAGCTCTACCCAAGCGTGGTGTTGTCCCCTCTGTGCCCAGCTCTCCCTGGCCGTGCACGGCCCCGAGAAGAGCCTGGAGTTTCAGGCCAGGGCACCAGGGGCCGCGTTTGTCAGCGCCGTCTTCGGGGGAAAGGCCGTGGCGTCCCTTTTCGACGGGCGGTGGCACAAGGTGGCGGTGGCCGTGCAGAGCCGTGCAGTCTCCGTCCACCTCGACTGCGCCTCCATCTCCTCCAAGCCGCTGGCACCCCGGCGGGCGCTGGCCCCAGAGGGCAATGCCTTCCTGGGGCTGGATGCTGTGCGCGGCACCCCGATGCGGGTGAGTGTGGGGTGGGGGGGGGTGTGGGCACGCCCAGCCTGGGGTGCAGGATCCGTCCCTGCCTGCCCTTGACCTGCCGTCCCCTTCCTGCTGCAGTTCGACATCCAGCAAGCTCAGATCTACTGCGACGCCGAGCTGGCCAGGCAGGAGGGGTGCTGTGAGATCTCTGACAGTGGGGTGAGTGTCCCCCCGCCGCCTCCCCGGGCCCAGCCGAGCCCTGGCATTGCCCTGCCCAGTCAGGGGTTTCTCCAGAGGGGAAACTGAGGCACAGTGAGGGCAGGTCTCTTAGCCAGAGCTCCCCTGGGGGTCACCTCCTGCTCGTGGTGGCTGGGGACACAGGGCAGCTCTCCGCCAGCCCCAAGATGTCTCCTGATGCCTGTCCCCATGGCCAGCGTGAGTGCAGGAGGCACCCCTCTCCTGAATCACACTGGGTGCTCAGGCAGGGCTGGGGCTCCCTGCTCTCACCCCAGCAGCCCCCCGTGACCCCCCTCTCTCCCAGCAGTGCCTCATGGAAGCACCCAAGACCCGTCGGCAAGCGGAGCTGATGCAGAGCAGCAACCTCATCGAGATCTCGCCGCAGCCCGAGGGCCGGGTGTACACCCGCTGCTTCTGCCTGGAGGAGCCGCTGGGCGCGGTGAGCTCCTGCGTCCCTCCGACATCCCATCACGGGTCCCCATCCCGGTCCCAGGTCCCCATCCCAGTCGCAGTCCCCATCCTGGCCCCATGGGTGGGCAGCACTCAGCCTCTGTGCTGGGTGCCCGATGCTGCTGATCCTGCAGCCACGTTGATTGAGGCCCTGGAAAAGCCCGGCCTCACATTTTCCGCCGCGCCAGGCTCGGTGCGAGGGGAGGGAGGGAGCTGGCGGCGGCCAGACGCCGGGGAGCGAGGGAGGGGAGGGCTCCTGCAGCCCCACCGCTGGTCTGCACAGGCTGAGCCTCCGGCTCAGGGCTCAGCCTGAGGCAGGTCTCACCCAGGGGTGCCCCAGGCAGGGTAACCCCTGGGTGCAAGGGGAAGTAGCACCCATGGGTGCCCCAGGTAGGGTGACCCAGGGATGCAGAGGCAGCATAACCCAGGGGTGCAAGGGGAGGCAGCACCCTGGGGTGCACAGGCAGGTAGCAACCATGGGTGCTCCTTTCTCTCCACAGGAGCCAGTGAGGACCTCGGGGAGGACCGGCCCGAAGGGAGATCACAGGGAGAAGGTGAGGGGAGGTGGGGAAGGGTGTCCCAGCCCAGTTGCCCCCATCCCTGCCCACTCGGCTCCGGTCCCTTCCCTCCCAGCAGTGTCGCGGCCGTGCCAGGAGCCCATCTGCGCCCCAGGCTGGGTCTGTCCCTGCTGCATTCGGGAACTTTCTGCTGCTGCCAGAGCTGCAGGGCCGCCTGCAGAAGCGGCTGCTCCGCTCCCCCCGAGCAGGAACTGAGGCCCCACTTAACTCTCCGCCGCTGCTGGAGCGATCCCAGCCGTGGCCAAGGGCCTCTTTGTTCCCTCCGAGCGTCTCCAGCGCGCTGCCGGAGCTGGGAAATGTCTCCAGCACACCCTGGGCCCCGTTCCTGTGTGGCCCTGTCCCCCCGGGGCTGCTGTGACCCCATGGTGGGATCCTCACGGGGATCCCCGGGGTGTCAACCAGGTCCAGCAGCGTGGCTTGGGGGCCACGGGGGCTACGAGCCTGCCTGGCTTTTCTTCTCACCCTCTGCTCTGTGTCGCTTCCCCGCGGGGTGACAGGGGCCCCCCCAGACAGCTGGGGACACCCAGCGAGGGGCTGAGGTGTGGATGGGAGCCCCGGGGACCCTGCTGACACCAGCCCCCGGGCGCGGGGTGTGGGCAGCCACGTCCTGCCTGGCCCCAGTCCCGGGGTATCAGGCTGGAGCTGCCGGTTTGGCCCGGTGGAGCTGTGGTCAAGCCACAAAGCCGCAGGGAGAGCCGGGTGCCAGGCCAGCGCTCTCCTCACCTCCCGGGGACACGGCGGCAGGGAAACGCTCTCCTGGCTTTTCCGTTCTCCACCCCGGGCATCCCCCCGTGCCCACGGGCACCCCAGGGCTGGCGGGGAGAGGTGCTACTGGGTGAGCCCCATGGGTTTGGGGTGCCCAGAGGAGCGGGGCTGTGGGGGCTGTGGGGCTGTGGGTGCCGTGGGGTTTTGGGTGCAAAAACCGCCATCCCCGTCTCTTCCAGTGCCCGCCCTGCTCGCCGCAGATGGCCTCGGCAAATGTGAGTGTCCCGTGCCGGGTAGGGGGAGATGGGGACAGCAAAAGCCACCGAGGTGCTGGCTTGGGGGTGTCACCCATCGCCACCAGCCCCCCACAACCTGTAGCTCCTCCTGGCCTGGGGCCTGGCAACATCTGGCTGTGGGGAAGGTCTCTGATCCCTTCCAGATGTGGCCCCGTTCCTCTGGCAACCTCTGGCTGGAGGCGTGGGGTTGATGGCGGGGGGATGGTGGGTGTTTGGGACCCCACATGCCCCATGGAGCTCCCGGGGTGGCACCTGGGGACAGGGTGTCGGGAGGGTGAGGACTGCTTGGAGGCAGCGTGCCCTTGAGGGGCTCTGGGACACCTTTCTCCTCTCTCTTCAGGTCACGCTCGGTCCCCCGGGTCCCAAGGTAGGTTTGTCACCCCCCCAGGACACACAGAGCTCAGCTCCAGCAGGGACGTGGCCACGCAGACCCTCGGCTGTGCCTGGAGCATCCCTGCGCGGGAGCCGTGGGCACACGCGTGACCATGGGGACACCCATGTCCCCTCTCGTCACCTGCACCCCTCTCTTGCAGGGTGGGAAGGGCGAGCGCGGCCTCCCCGGCACCACTGGCGGCAAGGGGGAGAAAGGTGACCGTGTGAGTGTCCCTGGGTCTGGCCTGGGAAGGGACCCCCACTCCCTGCTGTGGGGCTGCTCCCTGTGGGGGTCCCCAGCACACGGGGGTCCCACTGCCCTGGGGAAGGCTCCTGCCCCCCATGGCCCCCCCGTCCTTGGCCATGGCCGGTGCAGGCAGAGCCCCTGAGCCACCTCCCCCCTCATCCGCAGGGTGCTGACTGTGTGCGCACCCACCCTGGTGGCCCCGTGCAGGTGAGACCCACCCCCTCCAACCCTCTGCATCCCGCCCTCCCCACCTCTGCTGCCCTCCCTCACCCCACTCCCTCCTCTTCCTCCTCCCCAGTGCGCCGAGGGGCCGCGGGGCGAGAAGGGGCAGCGTGGAGAGGCTGTAAGTGATGCTCAGCGGATGGGGCATGGCATGGGGACCCCCCCAACCCCAACATCTCGTGGGTACCCCGGGAGGGGGTGTGGGGGTCCGGCCCCGACGAGACAGCTCAGTGGGTGATGGTGGGGTGAAAGGAGTGAGCAGGAGGCACGAGCCCACCCGTGGGCACCCACTTTGCCCTCCTGTTCCCACTCAGGGGCTCCCGGGGGCAACTGGCACCGATGGGCAGAAGGTAAGTCCAGCCCGCCCGTGGGTCCTGGCGTGGTGGTGGGGACGACTGTCCCACGGGTCCTGGCATGGTGGCAAAGGCGCCAGGGCCTGCCAGTGCCAACCTGGGTGGCGTGGGAGACAGCATGGGTGACATCCGTCTGTCCTGCAGGGCCAGAAGGGCGACAAGGGCGACGGGGGACTGCAGGGAAAACCGGGGCGCCCGGGCCGCGACGTGAGTAGTGATGGGTGGTACCTGGGCATCCCCTGGGGGAACCCCCAGGCATCCCCTGGGGTACCACCCGGGCAGTGGGGTCCAGCCGCTGGACCAGCCCCCTCGCTGTGGCATGCACAGCGCTGCCCGTGCTGAACCTTCACACCCCGCTCCCATCCCGGCAGGGCCGGCCCGGAGAGATTTGTGTGGTGGGCCCCAAGGGCCAGAAGGTAAGTGGGGGGCTCTGGGTGCCAGAGGGTGGGGGCACGCAGCACCAGCGCCGGCACTGACACCCCTGCTTTGCCTTTCAGGGTGACTCTGGCCTCGTGGGACCCGAGGGGCTGGCTGGCGAGCCGGGGCCACCGGGGAAACCAGGTTCTCCGGGGATTGGTTTTCCAGGGAAGCCGGTGAGGACCCCCGGTGCCGTGGGGCTGCGGGTGGGCATCGTGGCTGGCCAGGGTGCTTGGGCAGGGCTAACGCTGTCCTCTCTCCTTTTCAGGGTGACCCTGGTGGCCCCCCAGGTCCAAAGGGAGAAAAGGTGAGTGGGGATCAAGGGGTCCCAACTGTTCCCCATCCTTCCCACAGTTCGGGAAGTGCCGGGGATCCCCGGCTGGAGCTGAGTCAGCGCTGGCTTGCGTGTCGCTGGACAGGCAAGCCCCAGCTGGGCAGCCAAGGGCTTGGCTGGGGGGCCAGGAAACCCCCTTGAGGGGTGGGGAAGGGTAGCACAGGGGTGCTGGGGATGCCAAGGCCTGTGGCTTTCTCCCTTGATGGGCTCAGGCTTCTCCCGTCTCTGGCTCCAGGGCAGCTCGGGAGCTCCTGGACCCGGAGGATCGCCTGGGACGCCCGTGAGTACCGTGAGCCCGGAGCCAAAGCCCGGGGTCAGGGACGGGTTTCTTGGCTCTGGGCCGGGGCTGCTTGGCTGGAGTGATGGTGGGATCCGAGCCCAGGCGTGGAGAGGGGTTTGGGAGAGCCGGCAGCCTCATCTGGGGCCGGGACCGTGATGTGCCGTGGCTGGTGGCAGGGCTTGGGGGGTGCTGGGGATGCTGCTGGGGCAGTCCTTGGCCTTGGGGCTCCCTGAAGCAGCCCTGTCCCCTGCCTTCCCCCCGCAGGGACCCCCCGGCGTCTTGGGGCCGAAAGGAGACAAGGTGGGTGCAGCGACAGCATGGCCGGGTGCGGGGCTGTGCCACGGCCACGGGCATGGCAGCCCCTGCCAGCGCAGCTCCGTCCGTGCCCGTCCCGGGGCTCTGAGGAACCCCCCCAGCCTGGGGCTGCGTCTCACTGTCCCCCCCCGGGCAGGGTGAGCCATGCGAGGTGTGTCCCACTGTCACCGAGGGGATGCTCGGTGCCACCGGGCTGCCCGGCAAGCCGGGACCCAGGGGAGCACCCGGAGTGCCCGGCAAGGACGGGGTGTCGGTGAGTCTGAGCCTGGGGGCTCACGGGAGGGCGGGCGGGATGTGGGGCCGAGCAGGGTCTTGTCTCAGCATCTCTAATGCTCCCTTTTCGTTTTCCGCTCCCCAGGACAGACCTGGCCCTGCAGGACCCAAAGGGGACAGGGTAGGTGACACGGGGCCAAGGGGTGGGCTGGCTTGTCCCCAGCCGGAGCCGGGGGGGACGCTGAGCACCATCCAGCCCATGCTGCCAGCACCCAGCCCAGCTCCTGTGTTTCCATCCCAGGGAGATCCTGGCATCCACGGGATGAAAGGGGAGAAGGTGAGTGGCCATCCCTCCATCCCACCTACCTGCTTTTGGGGGTAGGGGGGGCAGCCCCTGTGGCCCCCCCCCCCCGAGCTGTGCCCTCTCCCTGCCCTCACAGGGGGACTCCTGCCTGTCCTGCGACACCCGCGTCCTCGCCGCGCTGCTGCGGGGTCCCGCCGAGGGGCTCGAGGGTGAGCCAGGGCTGCCGGTGAGTAACATGGGGCTGAGCCCCCCCTCTCCCGTGCCGGAGGGCTGCCCCGGGGCTGCGCAGGTGCTGGGGGTGTAACCGCGTGGGGTGTTCGGCAGGGCGAAGCGGGGCTCCCCAGGCTGGCCGGCATCAAGGGTGAGAAGGTGAGCGACCCCCCCTCCTCCCTTTCTGCCCCCCCCCGAGGGAGCAGCAAGGGCTGCATCACCCCGTGGGGTCGGGGCAGCCTCGGCTCCTTCTGGGGCCCGATCCTGACCCTGATGCCTTGCAGGGGGATGGTGGCCAGGAGGGACCCACGGGAAGACCGGTGAGTGGGGGTGCAGGGGCTCAAGGGGGGGTGCTGGGAGCCCAGGGGTGCAGGAGTGGAAGCAGGGGGGGCTGTAGTCTCACCTCTGCCCTGGCTTCTGGCTGCAGGGGCTGCCGGGGTACAAGGGTGATCCAGGCGTGCAGGGGCTCAAAGGAGAGAAGGTGAGACCAGCAATGGGGCCTCTCCGGGACCCCGCTCCCTGCCTCATCCTTGAAACCTCCCCAGCTGAGACCTGTGCAACTCGCTGCATGGGAGAGCCCTGAGCTGGGGAGAGCAGCAGGGGCTGAGGGCCCCCCACTGTGCTGTGGTCCCCGAAGCCACCAGGATGTCCCCTCTGCAGGGCGAGCCATGCGGGCAGTGCCCTCCCGCGCCACAGGCCCTCGAAGGGGCAGCGACGGTGCTGGCTGTGCCCGGGCCACGGGGGGAGAGGGGCCAGGGTGGCCCCCCGGGCAGAGCGGTGAGTGTGTGTCCGCCCCGCTCACGGGTGCCCATTTTGGGGGATGCCCTGGCCTGACCCGTTCCTCCATTCCCCCAGGGCAGACCTGGTGACGCTGGCCAGAAGGGACAGAAGGTGAGAGGGGCTGGGGAGGGGGCTCTGGCAGTGGCAGAGGGGGCTGTGACCCACCCCGGGCTGTGGGGCTGGGTGCCCCCCACCGCCCTGTGCCAGCCTTGTCCCCTCTCCTTGCCAGGGGGACGCAGGCAGCCCCGGGGACCCCGGCACCCCAGGCACGGCCGGTCTCCCGGGGCTGTCGGGTGAGCCTGGCATCAGGGGTCCAGCCGGCCCCAAAGGCGAGAAGGTGAGACACCCCCCCCCAACCCTGCACTTGTCTGGGGACCCCCACCCCATCACCGTGGCGTCACCCCTCCCCGACCCCCCCCTCCTGTGCTCCCTCCGCTGCAGGGAGACGCCTGCGAGCCCAGTCCCACTCCGCATGGGGACTTCTCCGATGGGATCAGCATCCCGGGAAAACCCGGGGCCAAAGGGGACCAGGGTCCCCCCGGCATCGGCCAGCCAGGCAGACCCGTGAGTGCCCCCCGCCCCCAGCCCAGTGCAGTGGGTGCCCGGTGGCACCGTGCACTTGGGGCTGACCCTGATGTGTTTTAGGGGAAGCCGGGACTGCCGGGGGTTCAGGGCCCCCCCGGACTGAAGGGGCTGCAGGTGAGTGGGATCGTGGTGGGGGGCGCCAGGCACATGGGGAGGGGGTCTCGGGGCCACTCACTGCCCCGCTGTCTCCCTTAGGGTGAGCCGGGACCACGGGGGATCGGGCAGCCGGGACCGCAGGTGGGTGTGGGGGGTGCCCGTGTCGTGCCGTGTCGTGCCATGTCATGCTGTGTCATGCCGTGCCATGTCGTGCCGTGTCGTGCCGTGTCGTTCTGGGCAGCTTTACCAGCTCTCACACACTCTGGTTTTCCCAGGGAGAGCCCGGGAGCACCGGACCCCCTGGGACACCCGTGAGTAGCATTTGGGGCTGCCCAGCCCTGGGAGATGGGGCAGCCGCCAGCCCCCCCCGATTCCTGCAAGCTGGGGGGGCTGCAACCCAGCAGCGTCAGCCCCCCCACCAGCGCAGCGGTGACAGCAGGGGCCTGGCCAGCTGGCCCTGGGGACAGCGCTGTCACTGTGGCTCGCTGGGTGGCAGGGGTTGCTGGGGGGATCTAACACCCCCTCCTTCCCCCAGGGCCCCCCCGGACCCCAGGGACCCCCAGGGATGGCGGCAGAGAAAGGTGCCAAGGTAAGGGAGCATCCCCCAGCCCTCCGCCCCCCCCTTGCCCCCCCACTCCTGCTGTCCTTCCTCTGCAGGGATCTCCGGGGCCCAAAGGTGCCGTGGGACCCCCTGGGCAACCAGGGACCAGCGCCACTGGGCCACCGGTAAGTCCTGCACCCCAGGACGGGCTTCACCATCCTCCCCTGGCCCCTCAACGCCGGCTAAAAATCCGCCGTGCCGTGGTCTGAGCCCAGAGCTGAGCTTCCTCACCCTCCTCTTCCTCACAGGGCCCCGAAGGGCAGCGGGGGCTCCCCGGGGTGCCGGGGTCCAGCGGGCAGCCGGTATGTACAGGGGGTGGCAGAGGGTGCTGAGCACGGTGCCCCGGTGCTCACCCGGCCATGGGTGAGGGGCACAGGGCAGGGGGGGTGCTGGCATCCCCCCACTAACGCCCAATTCCGGCTTTCCTCCTCGCAGGGGGAGAAGGGCGCCCGAGGCGAGAAGGTGAGTTGGGGTTGGAGTCGAGCTGCACCCCCGTGTCCCCCCACCGCCCTCCCTGCCCTCACCTCCTCTCTCTGCAGGGAGACCCCGGGGAGTGCCCCTGCCCACCCAGCCCCCGCCAGGACCCCAGCTACGCCGGGATGCCGGTAAGCACCGCAAGCACCCATGGGCCCCCCACCCCGCCCAGCTCCGCTTTGCCCCCGCTGAACGCTCTTCCCCTTCTCTCGGCCTCAGGGAGCCCCAGGACTGTGGACTGGGATGTCCTGGCAGCCACAGCCAGGCCCTCAGGTGGGTGCTGCTCCCGCTGTGCTGCGCCCACTGACCCCCCACCCGCACCCACCTCACTGCCTGCCTCTCTTCGTTTGTGTTTTGGGGTGTCGCAGGGTCCCCCCGGAGCTCCTGGCCCCCCCGGCCCCCCTGGTGCCCCGGGCCGCCAGGTGAGCAATGGGAGATGAAGCGGGTGAGCGGGGACTGATCCTGCCCAGCTTTTAGCACCGGGTTTAAATATTTCTCCTGGGCTTTAGGGGATGCCAGGACACAACGGTTTGCCAGGACTGCCCGGCCCGGCTGGAGACCTGGTAGGTGGTGGCACTGCCCTCGGCAGCTTCCCCTGTGGCCACCCGTCCTGCTCCCCCCGGCGTGGGGACTGTCCCCTTCCCTCCTGCGTCTCTTCCAGGGGCCACTAGCCGTCATGGCCGAGAGGAACATCGAGGTGCTGAAGGTGAGGAGCACCCTCCTGCTGTGGGTCATGCCTGGGAGAGGGGACCTCAAGCATTTCGGGGTGCCCCTGACTCCCCACCTCCTCCCAGACCCTCTGCGGGGACTGCGCCCAGCTGCAGGCGGCCTTCGAAGCACCCACCAGTGTCAAGGGAGAGAAGGAAGACGGGGGCATGCCGGGGGCCCCCGGCAGCGAGAACTGCGCCCGTGTGAGTATTTGCCCACCTCTGGGTGGGAATCCCAGCGCCCAAAAACCCCTGGTCTTGGTGAATTTTGCGGTGAAGTGCAGAGATGCTCTGGGGCATTGGCTCGTGTGGCGGTTGTGCAGAGCAGCGGGCGCTGGCAGGGCTGGGCACGCTCTGGGCACGCTCTGGGCACGCTCTGGGCACGCTGGTGCCACTGGGCAAGCAGACAGGCTCCCCTGCCTGCCCCAGTGGGGTCCCTGGGGAGGGTGATGGGCTTGTCCTGCGCAGGGCCCAGTGCAGGCTGGAGCAGCGGGTGCTGAGCGCCCGAGGGGTGCAGGATGTGGGGGCTCCACTCCCCGCTGTGCCCCACGGCTCCTCCAGTGCATCCCTAAAGGGGATCCTCGGGTGACTCCTGGGTTTTCTTCCAGTGCCTTGCTCAGTTCCCGAGAGCGGAGGAGGCTCGGGTGAGTGAATCGTGTTGCCCAGCACCCTCTCCCTGCCCCCAGACTGACTCCCTGGACCCCAGGGTGCTGCAGGAATGGTCCCCACTGGGGAAGGACCTGGCACCATACCCCACTGCGGGAGCAGCCGGGGCTTTGGGGAGCGGAGGTTGCTTCGGGGGGCACTTGGCGGGGCTTGGCAGGGCTCAGCCGTGGGCAGAGCTGGCGCCGGGTCATGACGTGTCCCTGTTCCCCGCAGGGTGACAGCCCTGACCCGGACTGTGTGGGCGATCCCGGGCTGCCAGGCACCCCTGGCATCCCCGGCGAGAGAGGCGAGCAGGTGGGTGCACCCCCCACTCGCAACGCTGCCCCGCTCCTCTGCACCCCCCCACCATCCCAGCCCTTCCCAGTGGCCACGGGGGCTGTGGCTGGTCCCTCGGTGCCCCTCAGAGCCGGAGTGGTGCCAGGCCCCCGTCCCCCTCACCACGGTCACCTCTGACCCAGCCGTCTCTCCCCAGGGCTCACCGGGACTGCGGGGACCCCCGGGACCACCCGGGCCCATCGTAAGTAGCCCTGCCCGGGGCGGGGGGCTGCTGGGCTGTGCAGGCGTCATGTTGTGTGCTAGGGGGGCTTGCAGCCCCCCACTGCAAGTTGTCAAGGGGGCCCAGCACCCTGCCCCAAGGCCACGGTGATGGGCAGAGGGCCGGGGCCGTGGCAAGGCGGAGGTGCGGCGTGGCACGGCACGGCACGGCTGGGCCCCCGGCGAGCCTGGAGATGGAGGCCAAGGCACTGCCAGCGTGGAGACGGAGCAGGAGCCTGGCTCGGTGGGAGGCCGAGGCCGAGCTGGCCCGCGCCCAGCCACTCTGCACCCTCCAAGGGCTCAGCCCAGGCTCCTGGGTGCCATTTACCGGCTGTGACCTCCCTGTTTCTCCCCTCAGGGCCCCCCAGGCTTTCCTGGAACGCCTGGCGCACCCGGACTGCCCGTAAGGACCCAGCACGGCTCCACTCTGTGCTCTCTGTTGCTGCCGCTTGGTTTGGCTGTGTCCCTTGTCCCTGTCCCCCTGGGAGTGGCCGCAGCCCAGCTGCCCCCCTCCCTTTCCACCCATCTCCATCCTCCCATTTCCACCTCCTCCATCCCCATGCAGGGGGGGGTCTCAGCAGACCCCGGGGTCTTCAGGCTCATGTTGGGACCTGGGTGTGCCGGGGATGGCCACAGCCCCTGTGTTGGCTCACCTCAGCCGCTCTCAGTGTGCCAGGGGGTGGCTACTGTGGTGTAGTGCCCACGGCTCGCCCCAGCACCCACAGGGTGCACCGGATGGCACCCGGTTGCTGCCCCTTCCCCGGCTGCCCCTGGGGACCCCCCTCAGGGGGACCAGGAGGATCCCCCCATGCAGCTGGTGCTGCCTGGGCTCATCCTCCTCCTCCCCTGGTCCCCAGCTCCTCTGGGGTCAGCCAGCCTCCACCACCATCTCCATCTTGATCGTCATCTCCATCTTAATCCTCATCCTCATCTTCATCTTCATCTTCATCCGCCTGCTCCCACCTGTGCTCCCTCCTAGCACGAGGTGGCAGCGGGGCTGTGCCGGTGGCTCTCGGAGGATCCTGCCTTCTCACACCAGTCGTGTCCTGCTCCTGTCCCCGTGTCCACTAATGTCACCATAACACCACGGTCTGTGTGGGTCTCTGTGGGTCTGTGTGGGCCGTCGCTCTGTGGTGTGCCAGCGTGTCCTGTCCAGCCCCCACCGCCTCGGCGCCACGTCCCCGCACTAACCCGCCCTAGTGGTCCCGTGGCACGGAGCCCAGGGGCTCCCAGCTGTCCCCTGTGTCCCCCGTGTCACACTGGTGCGCCCTGGGAGAACGGGGAGGCAGCGGGTGGCACCGGGCTGTGGTCTGAAGTGTGTCCTGGGCAGTGGCCAGCGTGCCGGGAGCTTGGCACCCCATGCAGCCCCCCCACCCAGGACTGAGCTTCCCACGGCCCTGGGGTTGCCCATGGGTCCTGCCCACGGTCCCCAGCGTGGGGGGCACAGGCAGCAGCGACCTGTGTCTGGGTGTGAGCGTACCCGGCCACGCTGCGCCCGCTGCTCATGGCTGGTGCCATGGGTGGAGGGAGCCCAGCTGGGGGCTGAGCGGGTCCTCCCCAGTGCCCGGAGGTGCTGGGCAGGCTGGGACCAGCGTGAGCTGGTGGAGATCACAGCCCCCGTGGGCCGTGCCCGGGTCCTTGGCCCCTGTGCTCTGCCCGACTGTGCTACCAGGAGGGCACAGCCCCGGGCAGGGGCTGCTGGAGCCCCCCCACAGCTCCTCTCTTCTCCCTCCGAAGGGTCTCCAGGGGGAACGCGGCCCTGCCGGGCTCGCCGGAGCCAAAGGGGAGCCGGTGAGTGGTGTGGGAGGATGGGATGGGGGACACACCGGTGCCCCGTGGGCTTTGGGCACGGGGCTGGGGCATTGCAGGTGGCTCAGCATCATCCTCCTCCTGCACAGGGACCCCCCGGGCAGCCTGGCTACCCCGGTGCGACGGGCCCCCCCGGCCTTCCCGTGAGTACCATGGGGAGCCAGGCAGCATGTGCCAGCCCCCAACCACCTCGTGTCCCTCCCTGGTGCTCGCTGGGGACCCCCGTGCTGCTGGGACAGGCAGTGCGGGGGGACCCTGGCGGGCATCGAGCCCCATGTCCCTGCCGGGCTCAGCTCTGTCCCACACATTCCCGGTGCCCCAACCATCACCCATCCGCTCACTCCATCCATGCTCCATCTATCCTGTCCCATCTGTTCCCATCCCTGCCCCATCTGTCCCCTCCACATGCCCCATGTCCCGTCCATGCCCCATGTCCTGCACCTTCATCTCTTTCCTTCCCCAGGGCAGCAAAGGTGAGCGAGGCTACGTGGGCCCCCCTGGGGAGAAAGGGGAACTGGTGAGTCCCTCGGAGCCGTGCTCCAGGGACAGAGGGGCTGGGGGCTCTCCCAGGTGCCCCCCCTCTCCGTGAGCACCGGGGCTGAGGTCCTGGCAGCCACATCCATCTGTGTTCCTCCCCTTCCCAGGGACCCCCCGGCCTGGATGGCCTCCCCGGTCCCACAGGGCCAGCGGTAGGTGCCCCCTCTGATCAGCTCCGTGGGGGGGGCTGTGGGGAGGGGGGGGGGGGGGGCGGCTGCGGTGACCACGGGTGCAGTGAGGTGCTCCCCACCCACCTCACCCCCTCTTTCCACAGGGACCGAGGGGCGAGCGCGGGCTCCCGGGCAGCGCCGGCGAGAAGGGAGACCAGGTGGGCATCCCCGAGGGCCCCACGGTGACAGGGATCCCCAGGACCCCCATGGGGCAGGATGCGGCCCTCGGGGTCTGGCTCAGCTCCCGTCTCTCCACAGGGTTTCCAGGGCCAGCCCGGCTTCCCAGGGCCACCGGTGAGTACGTCCGGGGGTGTCCCCGGGAGATGATGCCCACCCTGGCTGTGTGTCCCCATGTCCCCATGGGGCTGGGTAGCCAGCTGGGGATGGGGATGGGGGTTTCTACCAGGGGACACGGACACATCCTGTGGGATAAGGAGCAGAGAGCAGAGAAACCCTGTTAAAATGAGTTTGGAGATGGCTGGGGTCTCCTGTCATGGTACCACCTCCCTCACTCAACACTCTTCTCTTTAGGGGCCCCCTGGCTTCCCAGGGAAGGCTGGGCCAGCTGGGCCACCGGGGCCCGCGGCCGAGAAGGTGAGTGCCGTGGGTGAGTGCCACCAGGACGTGGCTGCGTGGTGGCACTGCTCATCCCTGGGGACGGTGGCTGGATTTGGCCCCTGCTCTTGCGGGGTGGCCAAGGGGCTCCCCCTGACCTCCTGTGGCTCTTGCAGGGCAGCGAGGGCATGCGTGGGCCCACGGGGATGCCAGGGCCCCCCGGACCCCCTGGACCCCCAGGTATCCAGGTAAGACCCCCCCACCCCATGCCACCCCTGGTGGTAGAGGGGATGGGGCCACCAGTGTCATGGTGCTCCTGGGAAGCGCCACTGGCTGGACCCATTCCCCCGGGACCTGTTCCCATGCCCTGGGGTGCCTGGAGCGGGTCCCTCAGGGACCCCCAGACCCCCTCGGTGACACCCTCACCTTGTCCCCGCAGGGTCCCGCTGGCTTGGAAGGACTGGACGGCAAGGACGGCAAACCGGGGCTGCGGGTGAGGCTCCGGGGCTCTCCCTGGTGCTGGCGGAGGGGTGGCACCCACCCTGCAGCCCCCCCAGGACACCCCAACCTGTGTCTCTTTCTCTCCAGGGTGACCCCGGCCCTCCCGGGCCACCAGGGATGATGGGTCCTCCGGTGAGTGACAGATTTCTTTGTCACCCTCCCTAGTGCTCAGTGCCTGGCATGTCCCTGCAACTAAGACCGGGTGTCCCCTGAGCCGGGACTGTCCCCCCCGGATGCTGAGCCCGAGGGGGTGGGTGCACATTCCCCCTCCCCAGGCCTGGCACTGCAGGATGGGGTCCCCAGTGGAGACTGGGGTGGGGGTGACTTGCCTCAGTCTGCTTGCGAGAGCCAGGACCCCCCACCCAGCAATTTTCTCCCTCCAGGGTTTCAAGGGGAAGACGGGACACCCGGGTCTCCCGGGACCGAAGGTGAGCAATGGTGGGGGACAGCCCCGGGGACCCCTCTCCTGGGCCAGGGTCTCCATGCGCTGTGCACCCCACAATGTCCCTTCCTCCTTTTAGGGTGACTGCGGCAAACCCGGCCCCCCAGGGAGCACAGGCCGGCCGGGAGCGGAGGTGAGTGAGGGAGTGGGTGGGCACGGGGGCCCTGGGCTGGATGCCCCCCCCCCACACCACCCCTCATCACGCTGCCTTCCCCAGGGTGACCCCGGACCCATGGGACCCCAAGGCCGGCAGGGACCCCCAGGGCTCATCGTAAGTCAGACCTGTCCCCCCCAGTGCACCGGGACGGTGCCCAGGGCAGGGCCTCCCTCCAGTGCAGGGAGTGGGGGCCCCCCCATGGCCCCCCCTCCCCAGCTGACACCCCTTTCTCTACCCCCAGGGCCCCCCTGGCAGCCCGGGGCAGCCGGGTCCCGCTGGCCTCGCTGGAGTGGTGAGTACAGCCTGGGGGCAGACCCTGCCCGGGCTGTGGGACACGGGGTGTCGGGTGGGTGCCACGGAGAGCAGGTTTGGGGGTCACCGTCCCCATCCTGCGCTGACTCCTCTGCTCCCGCCCCCCCCCCACTCCTGCCTCCCTGCAGGGGCTGAAGGGCGAGCGGGGCTCTGTGGGCGAGCGAGGTCTGCCAGGGATGCCAGGAGAGCCAGGACCCCCGGGCCACCCGGGACCACCGGTGAGTGCAGTGGGGGCACGAGGGGGGTAGCACAGCCCCCTGCACCCCGCTGCAGCAGGGACGTCTAGGACAGCACCCCCATCTCACGCTGCCCCGCTTTGGTTTTGCAGGGGGAACAGGGACCAGATGGACCCGTCGGTAAAGAGGTACGAGCGTGGGCTCTGCGGCTCACCTGTGGGACCCGGGGTCACCTCGTGGTGTCCTCTGGCATGGCCACGGTGTCACCAGGGTGGGGGACACCCCTGCCACCCCACTCCTCTGTGTCTCCCCAGGGCCCCCCAGGAAAACCCGGCAGCGCAGGACCGGCCGGCCAGAAGGTGAGGGGAGAGCTGTGGCCATCCTGGCACCCCGCAGCCCCCCGCTTGGGACTGGGGGTGCTGGGGCTGAGCTCTGCCTCTCCACCTCTCCGCAGGGAGAAGCTGGATCCCCCGGCGAGAGAGGCTACCCCGGGGAGAAGGGCAGAGCCGGCATGCCTGGGGGGCCGGGGAAGAGCGGCTCCATGGGCCTCGTGGGGCCACGGGGGCCAGCGGGAGAAAGGGGCCCCCCCGGCTCACCGGGACCGGCGGGCAGCCCTGGGCTGCCGGGCCCCCCGGGTATGATGGTAAGGAGGGACAGCTGGGACCCCGATCCCCCGCCCCAGGGCCTGGTGGCGATGGCCCCTCCTGTGTCCCCCCCCAGGGAGACGTGGTGAATTACGACGAGATCAAGAGGTTCATCCAGCAGGAGCTGAGCAAGATGTTTGATGGTAACGGGGTAGCGGGGGCGAGGGCCGGTTGCACCCCGGTATCGCCTCATCCCTGCTGACGCTGAGCGCGGGCCACCTCTCCCCGCAGAACGGATGGCGTACTACACCTCCCGGCTGCACTTCCCGGTGGAGATGGTGGCATCCCCAGGGAGACCCGGTCCCCCGGGGAAGGACGGGCTGCCCGGCCGGCCGGGACCCCCCGGTTCCCCCGGGATGCCGGGGCAGATCGGCAGAGAGGGGCGGCAGGGCGTGCCGGGCATGCGGGGTAAGTGCTGCTCGTCGGGGTGTTCCCGGTGTCCCCGAGCACAGTGGTTGTGCCCCGGTGTCACCCCTCTCCGTCCACCTCTCCTCCAGGTGAGCCTGGCGCCAAGGGAGAGAAAGGAGAGAAAGGCGTGGGGGTGATGGGGGACAGCGGCCCCCCGGGACCCCCAGGTGAGCCCCCTCCCTCTGCGTGGCCACCAGCCCCATGCTGGAGCTTGCCACCAGCCCCAGCACCTTGCCACCTCTCTCTTTTTCTCTCCATCTCTTCCAGGTCCCCAAGGGCCACCAGGCTACGGGAAGATGGGCCCCCCAGGTCCTGTAGGACAACAGGGCATCCCTGGCATCCCCGGCCCCCCGGGTGCCACGGGGCAACCGGGCAAGACGGGGCACTGCAGCCCGGCGGAGTGCCTGGGGGCCATGCCCCTGGAGCAGCCCCTCTTCCAGCCCAAAAACGTCAAGGGTCCCTTCGGCTGAGGGGGGCCCCCCCGTGCCCCCCCCGACCTTTGCTGTTAATATCGTTTCCCCGCTGTGCCGGGGGCTCTGCCTGTCCCGCGGGGGGGGTGCATGGAGGGGTGCGGGTGTTGTACAGCTCCGTCGCGATCGTGAGGGCAGGTGGATCCTGCCCGGCCAAATACACCCGTGCTGGTGCCCCCCCCGCTTCGCGCCTCCTCGCTCGGCCGCGGGCCCGATCCCTGTCCCTGTCCCCAGGGGCGCTGCTCTGCCCAGTCCTGGAGCCAGACAGGGCTCAGGCCACCCCGAGCCCCCTCCTGCCCCATGGCCCTGGGCCTGGTAGGGGGGGATCCTGGGGAGATCCCAGCCCTGATCCTGGAGAGATCCCAGCCCTGATCCCAGGAGATCCCAGCCCTGATCCTGGAGAGATCCCAGCCCTGATCCCGGAGGGATCCCAGCCCTGATCCTGGAGAGATCCCAGCCCTGATCCCAGAGAGATCCCAGCCCTGATCCCAGGGGCGATCCCAGCCCTGATCGCAGGGAGATGCCAGCCCTGATCCCGGGGAGATCCCAGCCCTGATCCCCAGAGATCCCAGCCCTGATCCTGGAGAGATCCCAGCCCCGATCCCAGGAGATCCCAGCCCTGATCCCAGGGGCGATCCCAGCCCTGATCCCAGGAGATCCCAGCCCTGATCCCGGAGGGATCCCAGCCCTGATCCCAGGAGATCCCAGCCCCGATCCCAGGAGATCCCAGCCCTGATCCCAGAGAGATCCCAGCCCTGATCCCAGGGGAGATCCGAGCCCTGATCCTGGAGAGATCCCAGCCCTGACCCAGGAGATCCCAGCTGTGATCCCAGAGAGATCCCAGCCCTGATCCCGGGTAGATCCCGACCTTGCTCCAGGAGGGCACCCTGCGGGCGCTCGGTGGACCCCACCCCCGCTCAGGGGTCGTTGCCGCTTTAAGCCCGCTCCGGCCTCGCCCCCTTCCCGCTCCCTCTCGCCCCGCCCCTCTGACCCCGGAGGGGGCGTGTCCTCTGCGCGACGGCGCGCCGCAGCCAATGGAAGCGCGCGCCTACCGTGACGTCATTGAGGCAGCAGGGGCCGGTAGCGGTATCATGGCGGCGTATCCGGGGCAGGTGGGGCCGCGGCGGGGCCGGGGCCGGGCCGGGGGCAGTGGCGGGGGCGGGCCGGGGGACCAGAGGCCGGGGGACCGGAGGCCGGGGTGAGGGGCGTGAGGGGGGCGGCGCGGGGCGGCGCGGGAGCCGGGTCCGGCCGCACACCGGGCTCTGCCCCCTCCCCAGGGCTTCCCCGGCGCAGGACAGGCCCCCGGCGCGGCCCCGGCCGGCCCCTACTCCGGGGCTCCCTACGGCGGGGCTCCCTACGGCCAGCCCCCGCCCGGGGGTCCCTACGGAGGCGGCGCCGCGCCCGGAGGGCCCTACGGACAACCTGGCAGCGGCCCCTACGGCGGCCCCCAGCCCGGGCCCTACGGCGGGGCGGCTCCCGGAGGTGAGTGGGGCCGCGGGTCCGAGGGGTCCCTCCCGCTCCCCGCGTGGCCCCGGGACAAAGGTGCGGGCTCAGGGGGTGGGTGTCCCCCAGCCCAGTCCCGCTCCGTGCCGGGAGGGGGTGGCCCGGCGCCCCTCGCCCTTCTCAGCTGAGTTCCGCGGGTGAATACGCCCGCAAGGTCCCAGTTTATTTTTTTAAAACCCTGCGCAGGGAAGCGCCGAAGAGGCCGCGGCCCTGAGCATCGGCAGTAAAACTTTAGAGCCGCGCGTCCATCTCCCGGCACTGCCGAGTTGATGGGGCGGCAGTGAGGGGTCTGATTTACTGCCCTTTCCCCGCCGCCAGACGCCACGTGCCAAGCCTCGGGCCTTGCCAACCTCTTTTCCCGGGATCCACAGCTGTAAAAAGCTGCTCGGCGCAGAAGTGCTGACACCCCTGGGTGTTGGCTGGTTCTCTGTGAGCCATCCCCGGGGATGGACCTGCCAGCGGCCTCCCTGAGGGGAGGTGGGAGCCGCTGATGGGCTTTCCCCGCGCAGGTAATGCCCCCCCCGGTGTGGACCCGGAGGCCTTCTCCTGGTTCCAGGCGGTCGATGCCGATCGCAGCGGGTACATCTCCGTGAAGGAGCTGAAGCAGGCGCTGGTCAACTCCAACTGGTCGACGTTCAACGATGAGACCTGCCTGCTGATGATAAGTGAGTCTGGGCTCTCCTTGCTCTCCTGCTGCTTTTTATTCTGATCTGTTTGAGACGAGCCTCTGTCGGGGTGAAGCCCAGCCCAGCCTGTGCTCCCCTGTTACCTGGGCATCGTTACCTGAGCAGCTGGCCTGTGAGTGCTCTCTGGAGTGAGAGCTGGGCAAACCGAGCAGCTCCGAGCACCCTTTTGGTGGAGGACACGAGTCAGGGGCCCAAAATGCTGCTTGGGAAAAGGAACAGAGCTCTGCGGGAGGCCGAGCGAGCCCCTGCTCCCAGAGAGTGGGGAGGAAAGGGAGGGAGAGCTCCAGGAGTGAGGAGAGTCACCCCATTCCCCTGCTTGCCCTGGCATCGAGTTTTGGTGCCGTTTCCTCCCAGCCTCTTACGGATTGGGTGGGCCTGGCTGATCGCAGTCCTGCTGAGGGAGGGCTTTTGGGGCCAGAGCGGGAAGCCGTGGCACAGATCCTGAGCGCTCTGGGAGTTTCTGCAGTGTGTCACTGCCCTGCTCCTGCTCTTTGTTCCTTCTTCCCCAGACATGTTCGATAAGACCAGGTCAGGACGCATAGACGTGTACGGCTTCTCAGCCTTGCTGCGCTTCATCCAGCAGTGGAAGAACCTCTTCCAGCAGTACGACAGGGACCAGTCAGGCTCCATCAGCTTCAACGAGCTCCAGCAAGGTGGGTGAGGGGCAGAGACACCAACCTGGCCCTTACCGAGCTCCCCGGGGACTGCTGTCTGGCTCTGCTTGGTGTTTATTTCCAGCCTGGCCTGGTGACTCGTCCTGGCACCATCCCTGCAGCAGGGCTGGGTGTCTGTGAGCTCCCTGGGACACACCAGGCTGGCTAAACCGGCCGTGGCAGAGCTGGCGCTGAGCCTTCCTGTGGGGCAGGAGAGGAGGAGCTGCAGCAGGGCTGTGGCATGAACTTCCTTCCTGAAGGAAACCCAAAATGCCCCCCCCACCCCGTCCCAAATGGCATGTGGCTAAAGCCTGTTTTCTGGGAGGAGCTCTTGGGTGTGTGTGTGTCTGATGGAGGGGAAAAATGTTTGGAATTCCTGCCTTGGTTTGGTTCCTCTCTCTGGAGAGCCCTGCCCAAGCACACCCGTCACAGAATCCCAGAATCATCTCGGTTGGAAAAGCCCTTGAAGCTCCTCCAGTCCCACCATGAACCTCCCCCTGACCGTTCCCAACTCCACCAGATCCCTCAGCGCTGGGTCAACCCGACTCTTCAACCCCTCCAGGGATGGGGACTCCCCCCCTGCCCTGGGCAGCCCATTCCAACGCCCAACAACCCCTTCTGCAAAGAAATCCTTCCTAAGAGCCAGTCTGACCCTGCCCTGGCGCAGCTTGAGGCCATTCCTTCTTGTCCTGGCGCTTGTTCCTTGGGTCAAGAAACCCATTGTTGGAAGTGAACACCGTGGAGCACACAGGACGGAGGGCACAGTTGCTCTCCCTCCTCTCAGGAAGGTTTAATCCGAGTGTTTCTTGCCTCCCAGCTTTCTCCCAGATGGGCTATAACCTGAGCCCCCAGTTTAGCCAGCTGCTGCTGGCCCGCTACGCCCCACGATCCTCCAACCCCAGCATCCAGCTCGACCGCTTCATCCAGATCTGCATGCAGCTGCAGAGCACGACCGACGCCTTCCGCGAGAAGGACACGGGGCTGGTGGGCAACGTGCGGCTCAGCTACGAGGACTTCCTCACCATGGTCGTGACTCGCATGATGTGACGAGGGCTGCGAACCGGCCGGGGGGCTCTCCGGGAGCAGCAGCCATCCTCATCCTCAACGCTGGGCTGTGGCTGAGCCCCCCCAAAGAGCGAGCTGCTTCCTCCGGGCCGGTTTTCCAGCCTGCTCCACCCAAGGAGCCCTGGGACCCTCCTGACTTCGATCCCTCATCCCTGCTCGGTGGCAGTGGGTGCCTCTACGCCAAACTGGAGCCCGGTTCTGGGGCTGTGCCGCAGAGTGGGGCAGCCAAACCAGTAACCTGTGCCACGTCGCCCCGGGAGCGCTTAGATTTTTCCTTTGCCAGACACAAAAATGTGCTTAAACCCCCCCTCCACGCTGTCCCTCTGCGTGGCGGCACGTCTGCGGTGGAACGTCCCTGTCTCGGCGTGCTTTTGGGGACTCTCCTTTGTTTAAAAAGCAGCAGGAAGGGCACAAATGGTGGCAGAGCTTGTCCTTGTGTCACCGACGGCCCTTCCTTGCCGGGAGCACCTCGGCTTTCCGGGGGCTCTGAGCCCCGTTTCTCTCCGGGCTGCTGGACGTTGCTGCCGTCACACACAGGATCATCGACCCCCCCCCCAAATTGTTGCCAACATCTGTTTTGATTCATCTGCCCAAGCCAAACTCCAAAACGGTTTAGAGCTTATTTTTACAGCTTTTGAATAAAAGGCAACGTGCACTGGTCGCTGAGTGGTTTGTGTTTGCTGAGCGGCTCACGAGGACGCTGCCCTGCCCCGTGTTCCACCCCCCGCGGGGCCAGTGGCAGCTCTGGGTGCAGGGAGGGGACACGGCCCCTGGGCGCTGCTCCCAGCTGCTTTCCTGAAGTTAATTCTTCCACATTTCTTGTCAACTTGCAGAAAAGAAGGTGCTGGGGCCTCCTGCTGAGGTACAGGTGAAGGTTTCCAAACCATGGCCGGGTGATTATCCTTTAATTGGCCCTGATGAGAACGCTGAGAGATGCTTTTTGAGACTCGTTGCTACTCTAAAGGAATTTTTAGGAAAGCGGCTCGTGATTCACGTATCGGATGCTCGTGTTCCTGCGCCCCGCTGATGGTTCCAGTGATGTTTCCCAGCGGCTTCTCGGCCCAGCCTGAGGGAGGCTCAAAGCAGAGGCAGTGGGGGCTGCCCCCCCCTCCTGTCACCTGCACAGTGGCTGTTGCTGTCACTGTCTGTGGGCTGTCACCCCTCCTGACCCCACCCTGTCACCCACGCAGTGGCTGTCGCTGCCTGTGTGGGCTGTCACCCTCCTGCCCTGACGCTGTCACCCGTGCAGTGGCTGTCACTGTCTGTGCAGGCTGTCACCCCTCCTGAACTCACACTGTCATCCACACAGTGGCTGTCACTGTCTGTATAGGCTGTCACCCCTCCTGAACTCACACTGTCATCACACAGTGGCTGTCACTGTCGCTGTCTGCGGGCTGTCACCCCTTCTGACCCCACCCTGTCACCCACGCAGTGGCTGTCGCTGCCTGTGTGGGCTGTCACCCTCCTGCCCTGACACTGTCACCCGCACGGTGGCTGTCACTGTCACTGTTTGCGGGCTGTCATCCCTCCTGGCCCCACGCTGTCACCCACACGGTGGCTATCACTGTCTCTGTGGGCTGTCACTCTCTCTGCGGGCTGTCACCCTCCTGCCCTGACGCTGTCACCCGCACAGGAGCTCTCGCTGTCACTGTCATGGTGCCGGTTGTCACCCAGCGCGCAGGTGCAGGCTGGCTCCACCAGGTGGCGCCCCACTCCACCCTGCCCGTGCCCGCCCCGGGGCAGGGGGGGGCAAAAGAAAAGGAGAGGAAACGCAAAGAATAAATAAATTTTTAAAAAGCAACATCACCGCACACACACCACCGGCCTGCTCAGCTTCCCCACCCGTCCCGTGAGCCCGCTGGGTGGCGCTCCCAGCCATGGGGCAACTGTGGTGGCCAGGGGGGCCATGGTGGCACTCGGAGCCATGGGGCAACCGTGGTGGCATTCCTGGCCACGGTGGCACTCCTGGCTGTGGGGTGGCCATGGTGGCACTCCTGGCTGTGGGGTGGCTGCAGTGTCACTCGTAGCCACAGTGGCAGCTGTGGTGGCCCGTGTGGCTGCACATGCCTGTGGCTGGTCCAGCGCTGGCCGCTGGCCACGGTCACCGGGAGCCAGCGGGGCCGGAAGGTGCACAATGAGCGGGGCCTTATCTCACCCCGCAGCCCTTCCGGGGGCCACAGCTGGGTCCCCTCCCCAGGGACAGCACAGACAAGGGGCAGCAGGGCCAACCCCCCCCCCCCACCCTGAGTGGGGTTGGGGAAGGAGAAGACCCCCCTGGTACTGAGGCTTCAAAAAGTTTATTTACAAATAATAAAAAGCAAAATAAATACAAAAAAATCTTAAAAGTACAGCCCCGGGGGGGGGGGTGGGGGGTGGAAAGGGACAGGGGGGGCCCGGGGCTGTGCTGCTGCGTGGTCCCCAATTGTGGCCCCACTGGGACAGGGGCACCGTAGGGCTGAGCCCCCCCCCCCCCCCAGTCCCCAAGGGGGGGGCAGGGGCCATAGCACCATAGGGACGGGGACAGGGGGGGACGGTGGGGACCCCATCCTGACCCCCAGCTTTGGGGACACAGGTGAACCCCCGCTCTGGACACCACTGGGTTATTTTAATCCCCCAGCTCCAGGGGTGCCCAGGGCGGGGGGAGCTGGGGGGGGGGGGGGGGGGGCCGCGCAGATATAGGGGTGCAGGAGCCTCAGGGGGGTCCCACTGCAGCGGGAGGAGGATGGTGAAGCCGCCAGCCAGGGCGGGGGGCGGCTGCCTTTGAAGACCCCCCGGCTGCCACCAAAGCCCAGTCGAGCCCGGGGCGGGGGGATTAGTGGGTAAATCCCACAGGACGCAGGAGCAGCACCCCCCCCCTACCCCGGAGCACCCCCCCCCCAAAAGCCACACGCACCACTGCACCCAGCCGCCGCGTCAGCACAGCGGGGACACGCAGCCCCTGGGGACGGGGGGCCCAGGGGACAGTCCCATCCCCCTGCCCAGCTGCGCAGGGAAGAGGCAGGGGGGTGTCCTACCCCATAGGTGCCCCCAGGAGAGGATGGAGGGGATGTGGGGCTGGGGGGGGGGGTCACTTGTGGGGCACGTCCTCCATGCTGACACGGCCCCAGACGCCCACCACGAAGGTCTCCACCTCACACTCGTTGACGCCGCGGGCGATGCGGAAATGGCCGCCCTCGCCCCACGCTGTGCCCCAGGAGTTGGCCGCGGTCTGCGGAGGGGACACAGGACACAGCTCAGCCAAATTCCACCCCCCCACCCCTCAGTCCCCAAGTTGGACCCCATCTGGGCATGGGAAAGCAGCTCCTGCACCCCCCCACCCCAATGACTGAGCCCCAGCGAACTCGTGACACCCGCCAACACTCACCCAGTACTTTTGGATCTGGCCATCAGGCAGCTGCTCCTCTCCCCACCTGCATTGGAAGGGCAGGGCTGTGAGTAGGGGGGGGTCCTGGGGAACCAGGATAGTGGGGTGCTGTGTTGACCCCCCTTCATTTCCTGGCCCCGGCACCTCCCTGAGGGTCAGGCCGAGCTATTTACGTCCGTTCCCAAAACACAGGCAGGTATATTTAGCCCTGGGGAGGAGGAAGGAAGCCGCCGGCACAGGGCAGCCGGCCCCGCTCCCCTCCTCGGGCTCTGCATCTCCAACCCGCCTCCCGCCGTGGGGGGCTGAGCGCTGCGCACTCGTGTCACTTGTGGCCACAGCGCTGGAACAAGAACCCCCTTGCAGGGCTTCCTGCGCCCTCCTTCCCTCCCCAAGGAAGGGGACACCTTTCTCCCCTGAAGAGGATGCTTCTCCCACCCAGAGCGCGGCTCCCCCCACGCCCCCCCAAGCCCCCCACGCCCCACCTACCCAGTGATTTTGACCGAGTGGGTCCCGTGTCTCTGGTGCTTCGGCCCCTTCCCCTCGGCCACCGGCGTGTGTCGATAGATCCCGCTCTTGTACATGAAGAAATCCTCGTGCACCTCCAGGATGGCTGCGGGCAGCGGGGAGAGGGTCTGGGGACACCGGGGTGCTGAGCTCCCGGGGCCCCGCGTCCCTCAGCGTGGAGGATATGGGCACAGGGGCACACGGGGCATCGCCCGGGAGGAGGGAATGCAGCAGGCCGGATCCTCCCCCGGGTGATGTGACAAGATTCAGAGGAGGATTAAAATAAAAAAAATAAAGTAAAACAAAACCAACTGCCAAGATTAAATCTCCGGAGTTAATGAGCAACAAGTGCTCGCTGGTGTGGGCAGCGTGACGGGCACCCTGGGGCCGGCGAGAGCACGGCCCTGCCTGGGCATGTGGCTAAATATTAACCGGGGAGAGCAGCCGAGGTGGGGGGTCCTGGCCCCCCACCTGCCTCGTCCCGCCCTCCCCTGGCCACTGCAGCGCCCAGCTTTGGGCTGCGAGGATGGGGTGCCCACGCCGCTCCCTACCTTGCACGGGGCCGTTCTCCAGCAGCTCCTTCATGATCTCCTTCTCCTGCAAGCACAGAACTGGGTGGTACCGGGGCTGGGACCCCCGGCACTGCCCTCCCCACCCCCCGGGGATGCAGGTAGAGGCTGTTTTGGGGTGTTGGGGAGATGCTGGGTGGAGGAGCAGCTCCCCCAGGGGCTCTGCAGTGGGTTTTTCCCGGCTTCCTCTCCCAACTTGGCTTTCCCAAGCAAACCACCCCGAGCCAAGCCCCTTCCTGCTCCCCACGCCAAACGGCTCCTGCTTCGCCCACGCCAGTGGCCCAGCGCTGCCCGGCCCTGGCCCAGGGGCACTCACGCTGGAGGAGAGGCGGTAGGCAGGGGTGGACTGGTAGATCTCGTTGGCGCGGGTCTGGGGGTTGGGGCAACGGGCCGTCGCCTGCCGCTTGCCCCGGCCTGTGGAGCGGCTGTGCATCATGCAGGGCTGGGCTGCCGGCTGGCTCTCTTGGCTAGTGAAGGGGTAGCACTCGTCCGTCACCACCCTGAGCCGGGGGACAAGGACATGAGGAGGGGCAGAACCACCCACACGGGTCCATCCCCACCCCGATTGCCATCCCCAAACCCCACTCGCCATCCCACCTGGGCTAGCAGCCCTCAGTCCCCGCCTGCCCAAGCGACAGCCCTGGGGACAGGATGTGCACGGGGCACCCCGAGCTCTCCCCCTTATCCCACCCCAGCAGCGGAGCAGCCTCTGTCCCTCCCATCCTATCCCAAACGTCCCCACTCACCCTCGCCTGCGGAGGTACCACCAGGCGCCGTCCAGCCGGCCCCCGCTGCAGCCCCTCTGGTTGCGGGTGTCACAGGACAGGAGGTTTTGGGGTGACAGGGCGGGTGTCATGTGCCCCATGGAGTGGATGGAGATGCGGTCCGAGGCGACAGCTGGGAGCAAGCAGGGGGTCAGGGAGCGGGTCCTGCCCCACACCCCCAGCCCCATGGCAGCAGGTTTAGTCCCTGTCCCCACCAGTCACCCCCTCCCGCCCCATCCCCTCTCACCCGCCGTGGAGAAGGCCCAGGAACCGGCGCAGTTGCCCTGGTCCAGGGGCTCGTGGATCATCCCGGGCCACTTTGTGGCTGCGTCGAAGTGGCGGGGCAGCACCTCATTGGAGTCCATGTTCATCTGTGGAGGCAGAGGGGGGCTCAGGGACCCCCCACCTCCTTCCCCCCCACCTTGCAGCAGCTCATCCCCAGCAGCTCCCACTGCAGGGCCCCCCCAGGTCGGGGATGCCCATACCCCTGGCTGAGCGTGACCAGGATTCGGGTGCCCCCTTCTCCCAGAGGAGCCGGATCCCTCAACTTGCCCTAAATTTGGGCTCCTCAGCCCCAGCGGCTCCTTATGCAACAAGAGCACCAAGGGTCCAGTCGTGGACCCCAAGTGCACGGCCCTGGGTGTCTTGAGACCCTCATTGTGGCCTCCGGCCAGCTCTTGCCCAGCCTTTCCACTTTGGGGGGGGACGACGGTGCCCCCACTGCAGCCGTGCACAGTTCAGCCTTCCTGGGGAGGACGAGGCCACAACACCCAGCACAGGAAGCGCCTCTAAAATTAAACCTCGCCGGGAGTCAAGGCCACGGCGCTGGGCGTGCACCGCGCGCCGCAAGCTCCCTGCCAGCACCCATGGGACCCCTGGCCGCTGCCCACCCCAAAGCAGGGGGGGGTTTGGGTGCAGTCCGGGGGCAGGTGGAGGCACCCCTCTCGCAAAGCGCTGGCGCAGCCAGCTCTGCCGACTCAGCAGCTGTGGGGCCGGCTTTCCGATGGGAAACCGGCACGGAGGAGAGGGGGGAAAAAACAACACTGGCAGCCGGGGATTGTCAGGGGGAATTTGCTGAGCTGCTGTCTCCAAACACAAGGGCTGTCCGTGGCATCCACCCGGCACGGCCCCTTCCCTGCCTCCCCCCTGGCTGCAGAGCCCCTTCCCAGGGCCGGGGACACTGCGGGGACATCACCAGCCGAGGGGATGGTGAAGCATTGGGCCAAGCCGTGGGACAGGCAGGGTTCACCCTCGCCGTGCCTCAGTTTCCCCTCGCGGCCGTGGCGACTCACGTGCATCTCGTTCATGTTCATGACGGTGGGAGAGGGTCGGAAGGTGCCCAGGCGGTACCGGACCCCGTCCTCCAGCGTCATGCCCCAAAACTGGCTGTAGTTGGCGGCTCTCCAGCTGTGTGGGAGGAGGGGGCAGGGGTCAGGGGTGCCCCGAAAAGCACCGAGGGGGTGAAGGGTCCCTTCCCCATCCTCCCCGTGCCTGGTCCTTACCCGTAATTGCCCCTGTTGATGGCATCGATCAGCTCCCCGTCCATCAAGCAGGCGTGGTCCTCGCACTGCCACGTCCCGCTGGGGCCGCAGGTGCTGCGGAGGGGACAGCACCGGAGGGGACAGTCAGCTGGGGAGGGACAGTGACCCTGGGCTGGCCGGGGAGACCCCGGGTGGGTGCTGCCCCTCCCAAACCGGGGACCCGCTGCTGTGGTGAGCTGGGGCTGCTTCTGCACCAGGGTCTGGGGGTCGCACCGCAGCTCAGCACCCCTGGATGGGGTGATGCTGGGCCAGGAGCCGGCGGGCAACCCGCTGCATGGCCCTGGGGGCTGTGTGTGTCCCCCCCTCCACCAGTCCCGGTCCCCTCTGCAGGAGTCCGGAGGGCAGACAGAGCATGGGACAGAAAACCAGCTGAAAAGCAGCCAGGCCTGCAGACATCAGAGCAGGGCTTGGACGCCAGCCCGGGGAGGGGATTGGGGGCTGGCTGTGTGTGTCCGCCCCACCAGGACAAGCCGCTCTGGCCGGGTTAGCCGAGAGCTGAGACCCGGGGCATGGGGTGGTGGTGGTGGGGGGGGGTGTTTGTGCTGGGTCTGGGTGCCCCTGGGGAGCCCTGGGCTGTGCTCCCCCCGCCCAGCCAGCAATGCTCGGCATGCTCCCTCCTGCCGGCCGAGCTCCCGCCACAGTCTTCCCTTTTAAGGAGCCCTGCAAGGCCGAAGTCGTGTCCCGCCAGCCGGGCCCCATCCTGCCAGTGGCACCTGCACCCCCTGGCACTTGCCCCCTCCCCAGCCCCGAGTGCACCCGGTGCTGTGCTGGGGACCCCGCGGCTGGCTGTCACCTCCCGGGGGACTCCCACGGGGGCACCTCTGGGGGGTGCCCGCAGCAGCCCCCTCTGCTCCATCCAGTCATTCCACCTGTCCCTTGCCAACCCCCCAGCCCCCACGGGTGTCGCGCAGGGACAAGGTCTGGGGTGAAGTGCTGCAGAAATTGCGGCTCTCCAGGGGCCGAGGAGGGGGGGGACGAGGGTTTTGGCAGAGGAGCCTCGGCCCCGAGGGCCCGCGCTGTTGGGAAAAGGGGACGTTTTCCCAGCAGCGGGGATCACTCCTCCAAGTACGCAGCTCGGGGACCTCGACCTTCCCCCGTGCCATGGTCCTGGAGAAATTCTGGGCGGCATCGGGGCTTCGGGGAGGGCTCAGGCTGGCGTTTCACCTCCAGCTCACATGCCTGCACACGCATGCACACACGCGTGCTCATGCCCTTGCACACGCCCCAGACGGAGCTTTTGATTTCCCTTATCTGCCGCATCGCTGCGAGGCAGCCAGCCCTGCCGCGTTTGCTCCTTGTCTACGGGCAGATCTGTGCCCGCAGGTTCCCTCATCCCCCACCTCCAGGATGCCATTAATACCACCGCAGCCGTTTCCAGATAAACCCCGCGCTGCTCGCTAATGCAAACAGCGAGCTCCTGGCGCGCGGCACAGACGGGCTGCTCGCACCCAAAGCCGGCGGCGGGGCCAGACTCGGGCCGCCTGGCATGGAGCCGCCACGGCTGCCAGCTGCAGACGTGCCCTGTCAGGATCGGGCAAGCTGGGCTTGGACTAGCGTGGCCACAAAAAACCCCGGCAACGCCGAGCCCGTGTCGGCAGCCCGGCCGCGCGCTAACCCGGCAGAGCGAGCGGCTCCCACAAAGGCATGCGCCGAAACTTGGGAGCGGCTCAAGGCCCCCGGGCTCTCCGCTCTGAATATGCCAGAGCAAAGGCATTTGGCACTGGCTCCCGCCACCCAGCTCGGGCCCTGTGCTCCCGCCGAGCTGGTTGCGGGCAGCCCCGGTGCTCGCAGGCCCCGTGATGCCTTTTCTCCAGGCGGGCAGCGTGCCGGCGGTTCCCGCATGGCACCGGGATGCGGCGAGGCACTCACCACAGGTTGCAGTTCTCCCGGTACGTGGCTCCGGTGGGGTAGCGGCGGCCAGCGCGGGCACAACCTGGATGGGAGAGGGGAAGAACCCCCGTGAGCACCCGGCTGCATCGGGGGTCCTGCCAGCACCCCCATAGCTCCGGGGGGGGGAAATATTGAGGGGAAAATAAGCGCAGTCCTTAAAGCCTGGCGGCATCTCGGCACCTCCAGACCTGTGCTGGGGACCAGCTCATGCCCCACGGTGCAGGGTGGGAGCGGGGCTGGCCCAGCGCGGGGAGGGTTAACCGTGGGGCTGCGGAGCAGAGCCAGCCTCGCCTGCACAGCCCGGCGGGACAGGGATAAAGGGGCCACTTGTACCCGGGAGCTGGCTCCGCTCTGCAGGGACTTCTTAGAGAGCCTTGTGCTGCGTGGCGGGGGCTGCCCGTGCCCCCCTCTCGCCCCCGTCTGCCCTGCCCGCCCCAGCTGCCAGGCGGGTTAAGCCAGGGCCAGCATCCGCTTGCCCCAGACATGACCGAGGAAGCCGGGATGGAGTCCCCCCGTGCCCTTGCTTTGCCCCACAGGTACCCGTGGGGAGGCACAGGGGACGGGCTGCTGGGCCACGGGTGGCTCCCAGCCCCATTTTTGGGAGTCCAACCCCAGCCTGGCCACTTTGTACAAGTTTCCGCCGCTCCGCAGCGGCTCTGCAGCGAGGGCAGGGCCGTGGGGTGCCGCGTCCCGCTGCACCCATTACCCTGAGGAGCACCAGCCGCATCACGCAGCGCGTGGAGCACCCCAGGGCTGGCCCCTGGCACCCACAGACCCTCACCCAGCTGGGTTTAGGGGAAGCAGAGGGGGGGGTCACCTCACCTGGGGCTTTGGGGAAGGGGGCCGGGATGCCCAGGCAGTACTCCCAGAAGTCAGGGCAGCAGTCGGAGACGGTGCGGTTGCAGAAGAGGTCACAGTAGCAGAGGGTGTCGTGGTAGGGCACGGTGCAGCCGTCGTCGCGGCCGTGGCAGCAGACGTCCCCTTGCTGGCAGTAGGACCCGCTGGCGTCATAGACCCCGTGCTCGTACAAGCCGGGGGCCAGTTCCCGCCGGGTGCGCACCCGGGAAGCCAGGGTGGCCTCGGCCAGCAGCCCGAGGCAGAGCAGGGCCCGCAGCAGCCGCATGTCACCGGCGATGTCCCCAGACCTGCAGCTGCTGCAGAGGGAGGGCAGGGAGCGGGTGGGGGGCAGCCGGGGGGGCGTATGGGCACAGGGCACCCTACGCCAGCCCTCTCCCTCTGGATCGCCCACCCTGACCAGCACCCAGTGTGCTGCCCACCAAGCCCCCACCCCGCCCTCCCCCAGGACGCTCAAAATCATCAGATATTTTAAGTCCCCTTACGACCACCCTGGCTCCGGGGACCCGCAGCACGATGCCCCAAAACCCCGGCTCCCCGCTGGGTGCCCGCTCCCCGGGCGGCCGAGGGGCCCCGTGCCCACCCACACCTTAACCCCCTGATCCAAAAGCAAAGCCCCAGTGGGATGGGGCACCCCCAGGGTCACCCGGGGGGGCTGCCCGGGTCCCCATCCCAGCCCCGGCCCCAGTCCCGGCTCCCCGCCGCCGCCGAGTCGCGGGCAGTGCGATGAGTTCTCAGGTCTCAGCCCGCGGGGTCGTGGGGGGTGGGCGCTGGGGACTCCGGGAGAGGGTTGGGGGGGCCGGTCCGGTGAACCCCCGGGGAATTCGAGGGGCACGACGACCCTCCCGTCCCGTCCCGTCCCGTCCCGTCCCGTCCCGTCCCGTCCCCCCCTGCCCCGTACCTGCCGCGCCCGCTGCTCCGCGCCGCCGCCGAGCGCCTCCCCCGGCCCCGCCGCTCCTTATAGCCGCGCCCTGGCCCGGGGGGGGGCGGCACGGGGAGGCGCCGGGGGCAGCCGCGATCCGGCCGGGCCGCGCTGCCCCTCCCCGGGCGGAGCAGAGCCGAGCGGGGCTGGGGTCGAGCCCGGGATCGAGCCCGGGGGTCCCGTAGGAGCTCCCGTCGGGGCGGGTGGGAGAACAGCGGCCCCGACGCCCCCCGCCCGGGGTCCCCGGCGGCACACACCCCCCGCCCTCCCAACTCCGCGGGGGTATCCCCGGTTCCTACTCCCCTCTCTCGCAAACTGAGGGGGGTCCCGGCAGCCGTGCCAGCACCCCCCGCTCCATCCAGAGGGTTCCCTCCGCCGCCCGGGGCAGGGTGTGGGGAGGGGGGGGGGGCTGGGGGCTGCATGGCTCCCCCCTTTCCAACACCCCAGCTGCAGTGTGGGCAGCTGGATGGAAGCAAGACAGGGACATCCCGTCACAGCCCCAAGCACGGAGTCGGTGTCACCTGGAGCCAGCCCCGTGTCCCCACTGCCAGTGTCCCGCTGGGTGCTCAGGACCCAGGGAGGGGGGGTCTTGGCTCCCCCAGGCTCCAGTTCCCCCTGTAGCCCCAGTGCTGGCTGCAGGGCTCTGGACACCCATCCCTGCCCGTCTCCGGCCCACGAGGAGCATCTCCTGGCCGCTGCCAAGGGATTCCTCGAAGATGCCTCACGGCAGCCAGGACGGGAGGCACTGAGGGTGGTGGGAGGAGGGGAGCGGGGCTCCCTGGGTGGCCACGGGAGAGCTGGGGCAGGCCTGGGGGGCTCCTGGCTCCTGGCAGGGAGGATGCTGTGGCTGGTCAGGGTGTGCTTGCACCCCGGGGAGCACCGCACTCCGCTGGGCATGAGGGCTGCCCGCTCCCTGGGACCCCAGGGTGCGCTGGGTGCCCGGACGAGGGTCCTGCAAGAGCCCCATCTGCTGGGACCCCCGCCCGGCCGCTCGGCTGGCGCTCACGGAAAGGCCTTTTCCTGCAAGTGTGGCCTTGGGCCGAGCTGGAGGGCTGCTGAGCGCCTCAGGAAGGAACTGGGTCCGGCCCGGAGTCCGACTGTCTCCAACCTCGTGTACTTTCTCCATGACTGGACTGACAGGAATCCAGAGTGAGTCACAAATTCCCCAAGACCCTCCGGGGACAAAGCAAAGCCACTGGCAAAAAGGAGCTTCTGATCCCCCCCGCACCCCCCCCCCCCCCCCCCGCCCATCCTTGTGCTCCTGCCAGCAGCTGAGGATGCTGTGGGGCGCTGGCCCCTTCCCCTTCCCGTTGTTGCCCCTGGCCCCCTCCAGCTGATAAGGGCTCGTGTGTGGAGGCAGGAGCAGCGACAGTCCAAGTGCTTCCGAGCCCCCCCTCACCCCCTTCCTGCGGCCGTGCTCGGCGTGCCAAGCGTCGCTCTCAGCGGGACGCAGCGAGCCGGCGCTGCGGGGTCACAGCTCGCTGCGTGTCCCTCTGACGCTGCCATCTCCCCCAGAGCGTGTCCCCCCCCTCCCATCCCCAGCCAGGCCTGTCCCCCGCAGCCTCTCACACACATGGAGGAGCCAAGGTGGAGGGGGGGGGCAAAGTCCAGCCAGGGCACCTTGGGCTCACGTGGCCGCAGGAAGCTGAGCTGAGCGCCGTGGGCTGGCACGCACGCTTGCCCTGCCCAGCACCGGGCCCCATGCCGAGCCCAGATTTGGGTGGGTTGTCCCTGGCTGCCCCCCGGAGCAGCAGGGACACGCACGGGCTCTGCCGAGCTGCACCCGCTGCACAGCGCTGCCATCCCTGTGGGGTGCAGGGTGGGCACCCCAGCAATGCCCAACCCTGTGGCAGGGGGAAGACCCCCCCCAGCTGTTGGGGAGATGCTCCCCTCCAAACCCACCCGGGGAAGCCACCCAGTCGCTCACGTGGGGCTTTCTGGGTGCTGCTGTGGCTTGGCCCCCCCTTCAAAGCTGCTGCTTCAAAGCAGCGCCGGGGCCGCCCGCCAGCCGGACGCGCGCTGTGCCAGGGGGTGACTGAGGCTCCCCAGGATCGCACCCCGCACACCAGGAGCTTGGTGGGGATGGGGGGGGACACCGGAGTCACCCCCAGACCCTCATCCCAGCAGGCCGGGGCAGGGAGGTGCTGGCCCCCGCAGTGCTCGGCACAGCCCAGCGTGCCCGGACGAGCCGGTAGCGGGTTTGTTGGCAAGAAGCAGCCAGGAAAGGCAGGGACTGACCTGCGACGAGCCCCGGCTTCCTCCCCAGCCAGCGCCAGGGCAGGGCGGCGCGGAAAGAGGCCACCCCTGGTCCCAAACAGCCCCCCACATCCTGGGGTGCCAGCGCCCAGGGATGGGGTGAAGGCTTTGCCAGCCCTCGAGGGGTTGTGGTCTCCTGGGGAAGGGGACTCGCACCCTCACCTCCTCTGGGGTGGCTCTGGGACCATCACAGCGTTGTCCCCCCTTTGGGGACACACCGTGGCACTTCTAAAGAGGCAGATGGGGCACAGCCCTTCCCGGGGAGGTGACCCTCCCCACCAGCCCTGCGTCCCAAATCCAGGGCACGGGCCCCTCTGCAGCGGCATCAGGCCTGCAGCCCCCAGGCACCACGAAGTCAAGGAGGGCGATTGAGTCTGAGCTGGAGCCCCACTCCCGATTCGGGGGCTGCCGCGGCTCCAGGGGAGACTGGGACTGGGGCAGGGAGGTGGCCGGATGCCTGGGTCCAGTTGCCAGACGCCTGAGTCTAGTGGCCGGATGCCGGGGTCCAGTGGCCACGGCGCTCGGTGGGGCTGGAGTGCCACCTCTCGGGAGAGCCGGGAGAGAGACAGCAGGCAGGCAGGCAGCCTCTACTCCAAATTTTAATGAAACAAATAAGTTAATAAGTTAATCAAGTGAGGTAACTACCGCTGGCTGGGGAGGTCTGCGGGGACCAGCCAGCCCCGGGGAAGGTCCTACGAGTTAGTTCCTGCATGCGGCTGCAGGCAAAGCTGTCGCATGTGCCCTCGCCCCATGCCCGGACACCCACGCGCTGGCCCACTACTTGCCCACCCATGGCTGTCCCCTCGTGCCCCCATGGCCCAGCCGGGGGGGACAGGCACCCTCGGGGCGAGGGGAGGGGGCCAGGGTGGTGCAGGAGCAAGGGGGAGGCTGCAAGCGGCTCTGGCACGGCCCGCGCTGGCCACATGCACTAAGAAGGCAAGAAAAACGAGCAGGGTCGGGGGGGTCCCCGCTGCCTCTGCACAGGGTGGGCTTGGGAAGCGGGGGGTGCAAATCCCACGGTCCGAAGCCCAGGAAGCGGCCGCACCGGCGGCGAGGGGGTCCGTGGGTCCTGGCCAGCCCAGGTCAGATCACGCAGGTGGTGCTGCCGAGCCCCCGCCGGGCACCGAGCCCCCCGCCCGGGACCCCCGGCCATGCAGGAGCAGGCACCAGTCCCAGCTCGGCAAACTTTGGCACAACCACGATCGATCGCTTCCAGCCCAGCTCAGCCCAGCGCTGCGGGACTGGAAACCGGCCCCAGGGCTGGGGTCAGGGCAGCGATGGGGAGCGGGGTGGTGCGGGAGCTGCCGTGGCTCTGCTGCGAGTGGCATGCAAGGAGGCCAACACCGCTCTGTCCCCACCGGGCAGTCACCCCCCAGGCCCGGCCCGTGCTCCCCGGGCCACGGAGGGGACGGGGACATGGGGAGGGACAAACTGAGCACCGCAGGACCTGGCAGAGAAGGAATCCTCTACACAAGAGCAGGGTCTGGGACACGAGAGGGAGGGATGCTCCTCGGGGACCACTATCCCCATCGCCTGTGCCTGCACCCCTCCCTCCTCCACAGCCCCCCCTGCCCAGCCCTGTAGCCCCGGGGCCACCCTCGGGCAGAGGTTTATCAGCCCCAAGCCCCCAGGGCACCCAGGCGGGCCCCCACGGGCAGCAGGATCCAGCCCTGTGCGCTCATAGAGGGGGTTTGCTTATTGCCTATGTCCCCACGGGTTGCTCTTCCCGGGGGCGTTGCATATTAAGACATTATTGCATAAATATATATATATCTCTTCTATATATATATTGCCCTGGGAGCATGCACGGGCAGGCAGAAGGCTCTGCTGTGCTTCTAGAGGTGCAGCCGCAGCTGCCGCTCTGCGTGCAGGGAAAAAACCCAGGCAGAAGAGAGTGAAGGGGGGACAGAGCCCCACTCCCCGGCCTGGGGGGGCCCCCACCACTGCCCTGACCTGGAGCGACACAGATGAAACCCCAACGCCCCTGCTCAGCTCTGGCAGCGGAAGGGAGATGGAGCCTTGCATAGGTGGCCAGTGGCCGTGGCTCGGTGCCGGGGGACCAGGCAGGGCCCCGCCGGGGAGCTGGACACATCCTGAGGGTTGGGGCTGGGGCTATGAGCCAAACCCCAGGGGATAGAGCATCCCCACCATGGCTGGGGTGGGGGGGTCTTACCCTCCGGGAAGGGCAGGAGCATCCCAGGAGCATCTCAGGAACATCCCGGGAGCGTGGGCTGGCCGTGCTGCAGTGCCACGGGCTCCCACCCCATCCCCAAAGCGGGAACCCCGCTGCAGCCGTGGCCCCCGCAAAGGCAGGCTTGGTTCAAGTAACACGACGAGGGATGTCCCCGCCGCTCCCACGTCCCGGCGTCCTGTCCCACCGCTTCACGCTGGCAGGAGCCGTCCCGCTGCCTCCCTGCTCAGTCCATGTTGGCGCTGGCCGACCTGGAGATGTTCAGGGTCTGGGCAGAGACCGAGATGTCCTCGTGGTCCACGGGGCTGTGGTAGTCTGAGGTGATGTCGGGCTCGCAGGGGGGCACCTGCACAGCGGCCAGGCTGAAGGAGTTGATGGAGCCCTTGCGGAGGCACTGGGAGTAGAGGCCGAGCAGCAGGTCCAGCTTGTGCTCGATGGACTGCACCTACAAGGGAGGGCAGGGCTGAGCGGGTCCCCCCTCACGGGGAGGGGACCTGGCGGTCCCGGCTCCCCCACCCCGCAGGCGCCAAAGGGCCGGTGACATGTTCCCTGGGGGTTGTCCCCTCCTGACCTGCCTCTCCACTTTGACCACGCGCCCCATCATGCTGAGCTCGTCCACCAGCTCCGTCTCCAGCGCCGCCTTCTCCCCCTTCTCCCGCACCTTCTTGTCCGCAGCCAGGGCCCCCCTGCCCACGATCTGGTCCACGCTGGCAGGGAGAGGAGGGACACAGCCCATCACTCCCAGCCAACCCGAGGGACACCACAAGGGATGGGGCTCTGGGAACATGTCCCAGCCATAGCGACGGGCCAGCACCCCTTCCTGTGGGCATGGCTAGTGGGGGGAGAGCCAGCGGAGCCCCCTCCCCACCCCCAGGGTAGCTCACCGCATCTGCAGGCTCTTGATTCTGCCCAACATGTCCAGGTGGCCAGCCGAGTACTGCTCGATGACGTCCTTGACATCGTAGGGACGCAAGGTCTCCTTGAACTTCCTTTTGGCCACCAGGAACTTCAGGATCCTGCAGGGACACCCAGGCTGGCTGCAGGGCACTGGGAAGGACTGGGGGTGCTGGGGGGGGTGAGGGAGGGGGGCGTGCATGCAAAGCACTGAGGTCCTGATCCCTGTCCCCATGGGGGGGCTGAGCCAGGAGCTGTCGGTGCTCCTGGCCCGGCTCGGCCACCACCATGGGCTGGATGGGGGGGTGTCTCTGGACATGTCCCCTTGTCCCCAAGGGGAGGAGCTGGGGATGGCAGGATGGAAGCTGGGGGATGTGGGACGGGACAGTCTCACCTGACAGCCCGGATGAGGGTCTTCACTGCTGGCATGATGTCCTCGAAGGTCAGGTCGCAGTGGGAGCTCTTCTCCTCCCCGCTGTCCTCCGGCGGGCAGTCGGCTGTAGGTGCCAAGAGTGGGTGGGTGGCAGAGACTGAGGGCTGTCCCCTTTTGCCCCCCAAAATGCCTGCAGCCCCCCAGCGTGACCCCACAACCAGACCCAGTCCCCACCAGTACCCTCAACTGGGATTCGTGGCTTGAGCCTCAGGGACGCGCGGAAGCGGGTCCGGTCATTGAAGCTCCAGCTCTTCTGCACCTTGGTGGGGCTGGAGGCCTCGGGGATGTCCTCGGTGCTGGGGGAGCGGTGCAGGGGGGGCCCCAGGTGCTGCCTGCCCCGGCTGCCCTGCCGCTGCGAGCTGCTCAGCCGGATGCGGTCCTTGATGCCCATCTTGTTGCTGCACGGGAGTGGGCAGCGTCAGAGGCCAGTGGGAACTGGGGGGGGGACAGGGGGATGGGGACAGGGAAGGGGAGCAGATCCCTGCTGCGGGCACATGCGGTGCCCACCGTGGGGGGGGGTGAGGATGGGGGAGGCTGTGCCGAGCTCATGGAGAGACCCCGGCACACGATGGGCACAAGCTCGCACAGGAGCCAGGCCGGGAGCAGGCGGTACCACGTGCCCGTGTGGGAGCAGCTTGGGGGTCACTGCTTTAAAGATCTTTTTTCCCCCCCGCTCTGAAAGCAGAGAAAAGAGGAGACAGACAAGGAGAGCGGGGAGAGGGAGGACACGCAGCAGAGACGCCGGCGGAGCAACTGGCCCCAGTCCCGCAGGGAGCAGCCCTGCCCCATCCCCACTGGCACCGGGCGTCCTGGGGCACCCGGCCAGGCCCCTTCATCCTCCTCCTCCTCCTCCTCTTCCAGGCTGCAGCACCTAACTCAGGCTCTGCTCCGGCGGGCGAGAGGAGCAGCCCCCCTCCTGCCCTAACACAAGCTCTGCTCCTGAAACCAGCCGCTGCGCTGGGTTGGGGGCGGGGGGAACAACAGGCATCGTTTATGTAGGACCTACACAAAAACACCATCTGGTGCTGCCTTTTGTGTGACGAGGGAGCACCAGCACACCTTGGGACACGCGAGGAGGCCAAGCAGATGTGAGCGGAGGAAGTGGAAGTTGCGGAGGACGAGGAGTAAACCCCAAACCTGGTGCACAACAGGCTCCACGAAACCTGGCATTTGGGAGCCTCCTGAATTTCCCGGGCCAGGAGTCACAGGGCAAGGCAGGGGTACAGGCAGGGGTACAGGCAGGGGTACAGGCAGGGCACCGGGCTCCCAGCCCCTCCCCATGCAGGTTGTTGGTGAGCTGGTCCCAGGCAAGCAGGGCTGACACAAGCCCCTGCAGCGGGTGGCACGCGGTGCTGCCAGGCTGTGCCGGAGGCCGGATAAACATCCAGAATAAATAAACATAAAATAAACATCCAAGTGCCTCTTGTTGGACTTGGCAAGCCCAGCACGGTCACCGGACTGGGCTCATCCATGCCGCAAGGAGGGGGAAACTGAGGCAGGGCTAGCTGTGGGAGCCGGTGGGGGAGCGCGGGGACAGGCAGCTCAGCCCAGGCCACGCACAGACGCTGCGGAAGGCTCATTCTTCACCCTGCACCCCCTCTGCCTCACCCCCCCCAGCCCCTCCACCCCGCAGGCAGCCCGGCACGGAGCACCATGCCCCCCAGTGCTCCCCAGCCCAGCGCAGGCAGCCGGGATGGGCAGGCAGTACCTCCGTCTCCACGTGCCCCACGTCCGCAAGAGCCTCCTCTTACCACTAAAGATCGGGCTGGAGGGTCAGGGCAGAGACACAGGAGAAAACGAGAGTTAGCTTGTGGCCAGGAGTGGAGCATCCCGGGCCACCGTGTCCCTGACCCCCCGGCCATGCCTGCACCCCGACGCGTGGGCGCAGGGTCCCTGCCTGCCGCCGGTGAGCACCTCCCACTCCACCGGACCCGGCCACGGTACCGGCCTCTGAAGCACGAGTCAAGTTGTTTGTGTAGGTCCTGTATAAACACCAATGCCTGCTCCGCAGAGGAAAGTCCGGTTTCTCCGCCAAAAAAAGCGATTTTTGGTGCTGAGCAGCTGAACGGCAGCGACCCTGCAAACGTCGCTGGGGCCCTGCAGCCCCCCGGCCCCTGCCCTGCTGGCTGCGGCCACTGCCGGGGGCGAACGTTACCTGAGGCGTAAGCACTTGTGGGGTTGCACGTCCTCCTCCTTCCAGCTTGGGGGGGGGGAGTGGGGGGGCACAGAAGGTTTGGGGGGAGGTTGGAGGGATGGAGGAGAGTGAGCAGGAGAGGGAAGGAGAGAGAGAAGATGAGATGTTATGAGAGGTGATGCTCGCAGAAGAGATGGGGGGAGGCTCGGGTCCCCCCAGGTGGGATTTTTTCCCTGGGAAACAGCCCAGGCTGGTGCTGCCGCAAGGAGGAGCCCCCCAAGCCCATACTCACCTCGGGGCTGGCGGGGGGAGCAGGTCCCCCTCGGCCCCCGCAGCAGGGCAGCCGCAGCCCCACGGCTCGGCACATCCCCACGCCGTGCCAGCCCTCCCGCAGCCCCGTCTCTGGCATCACAGGGGAAACTGAGGCACGACACCATGGAGGAGCAGCGCTGCCTCCCCCTACCTAACCCTGACGCTGGCCCGGGGCCCCACGCCGTGCCGATGTCCTGGGTGGAAGGCCAGCAGCCGTGGTGGCACGCTGGGGATGCTCTTCGGTCAGAGGGGACCGGGGACGTGGCGCAGAGCAGCCCTGAACCCTCTTGCCTCTTCTTGTCAGCACTGGGGCAGGTTGGCATCGCCGCTCCCCACTGCTGTGGCCACGGGAAGCCCGTTTTGGACTGCAGGAACTGGTTTTTGCTCCTTGCCTGGCTCTGCAGCAGGGCCACGCAGCTCCAGCCTTGCCGGGCTCACAGCATTGCCTTTGCAGGGCTGTTTTCAGCCCCGCTTAGTCGCCCCGTGCAAGGTCCCGGTGCCAAGGCCACGTCAAAAAGGGCAGCGAGGTGGAGCTGAACATTGCAGGAGGCTTCGTGATGGTCCAACAGCTCAGAGTCCATCCACGGGGAGCAAATGTGTCCCCTTGGGAGCTGCGGGCCAGGAGCGGGGCTGGCAGCCAGCGGCAGAGCAGGATGGGTGCCCCGGCATGGCGCTGGGGGGGGAGCGGGGCCGGGGGCTGCTCCTCTGGGGTCCGGTCTGGCGGTGACAGGCACCGCGGTGGCGTCGCAGGCGGACACAGACGAGCAGAGGAGAGAGGGCAGAGAGGGGGGAGAACGTGGGGCTGTGGGGCTGCACCCTCCTACCTGTCCCCTGGACAAGCAGCGGGGCTGGTGCTTTTCTGGCCAGGGGTGAAGGAGTGATAAGGCGGTGGGGCTCCGTCGGGCAATTTTTTCACCTCTGAATTCCTAAATCCTCCGTTGCGGACTCGGTGCAAATGCTCAAACATTAGGACCAGCTCTCTGAGGTTGGGGTTAAATAAAAACACGGAGAAATTAAAACTTTCCAAAGCAAATGAGATGAGCAAACCAAGGCTGAGCAGAGCCGGGTCCTCCTCTGCGCAAACCAAAGCAAAACCAGAGCAAAACCAGAAGCAAAGACCAGCACTTTCCTTCAAAAGACGGTGTCTTAACAGCTCCGACTGGCACTGTGGGTTGAGGCAGCAGCGGGTGCTGCCGGCACCCAGGGGTGACGGTGCTGGGGAGGGGGTGCTGGGAATGGGCCCCACAGAGGCTGGGCACTGGCAGAGGGGTTGGACCCGTGCTGGGAGGGCTGGGTCAGGCAGGGGACCGGCAGGACAACACCCTTGGCACGGGATGGGGACAGGGGGACCTGCCACCATCCCAGCTGGGGGTATGGGCACTGCCAGAGCAGCCGGGAGGGGAAAGCTCAGACTCATCAGGGATCGAGCCCGGCCTTATCTCAACTCCCCGTTGCCGGAGAAATGGCTCCTGGCACGGCAGGAGGGGCCGGGAAAGCCCAGCACCGCGCTCGGCAGCGACAGCGGGAAGCCGGATCTCCTCGGTCGGGGACCAGGGGGACTCACTGCGACGGCTGTTAAGAGCCCTGTCTTTGAAAAAATGAAAGAGGGAAACAGAACAATGAATTTGTCACCACAAAGGAACACGCGGAGCGCAGGCAGGACGCACAGGCGGGGGCAGGCAGGAGGGCAGGGTCACACGAGGTCCCTGCGGCCGCTGGCACCTTCCTCTTCCCCGCGGCAGTGCTGGAGGAAGGCCACGGATGGGGTGGGAGGGGACAGGGTGGGACGGGCACTGGGCGCTGTGAGGATGGTGAGGATGGAGGAAGGTGTTGGGCACTTCGGCAGATGCTGTGTTGGGGCTCCGGCGTCCCAGGGCTGAGCAGCCGTCCGTGCTGCTCAACCTCACCGAGCCCTCGGTGGCTCCACGTGGCCCCTCCTGGTGCCTCAGGGACCCCCCTGGGACCCCCACAGCCCTTGCCTGCACCCTGCCTACCTGAAGGAGGGCAGGAGGCTGTCGTAGTAACACCACGTGGCCGTCAGGTACACCCGGCTGTCGTCTGTCGAGTACAGGCGCCAGGCAGCCTATGCGGGAGCGAGACACATCCCCGGGCATCAGGATCAGCCCCTGTGGGGTCAGGAGGCGAGACCACCCCCTCCAGCCCCCTCCATCCCCCTTGGCCACCACAGGCAGAGTCCAGCCCAAAGGAGCCGGCTGCCAGATGTGGGGTCAGGAGTTTGGGTCCTGCCTGAAGCAGACAGGGACAGGCAGAGCAGATGGAGGAGGGGACAGCAGAGCATCGCCGGGAAGGGATGGGGCAGGACAGGCCAGCCCTGCGCTACCTGGATGAGATTCGCCGCTGGAGTTCGCCTCTTCTCAAAGTGCTTCTGCCGATGCTGCTCCTGCACTTTGAGGGCGAAGCCGGAGCCCAGGATCCCCTGAGGATGGGAGGGGACGGGGTCCGTGGGCGCCAGACACGCTGCTAGAGGTGGGGACCCTCCCACCACAGGGGTGGATTTGGCCCTTTTCTCCCCGATTTCTGCGGGGCAGGAGGCACAGGGCCCCTCTCCCCTGTCCTACTCACGGCAGGCAGTGCAAAGAAGGAGATGCCGAGCAGGGCGAAGCCGGCCGCCAGCATCCGTCCCAGCCACGTCTCTGGTGTCTTGTCCCCGTAGCCGATGGTGGTGAGGGTGACCTGCCCAGGGGCAGAGCAGGGGAAGGCCTGGAGGGACTTCCCCCCCCATGGCCCCATCCCACCCTCTTCATCCCCTCCCGGGGCTGGGGGGCCGCGGTGGCCGAGCTTACCGTGCCCCACCATAGCGAGTCGGCGTAGGTGGTGAACTGGGCGTTCGCATCCTTCTCAGCCAGGTAGACGAGGAAGGAGGCGAAGATGAGCACCAGGAAGCCGATGTACCAGGCGGTGATGAGCTCCTGCCAGGGCAGAGCGGGGTTAGAGGGGGCTCGGGAAGAGGTGTGGGGGGTGGCCAGGCCGTGTCCCCCCGTCCTCACCTTGCTGTGGGCGTAGACAACGGAGCCCAGCAGCTTCCAGGTGCCGCCGCGCCGGTCCATGCGCACCATGCGCAGAATCTGCAGGAAGCGCATGCTGCGCAGCGCCGAGGTGGCGAAGATGTTGCCCTGGGTGCCGGCGGCGATGACGGCCACCGAGGCGATGAAGACGATGAAATCTAAGGGATAGCGAGAGTCAGGGGCGCCCGCTCTTCTCTAACAGCCGTGGCGTGGGTGACGCTGCCAGTCCCCAAATCCCTGCGCTCCCCCCCCAGTACCTATAACGCAGAAGGGTTTCCTGGCAAAGCGGAAGCGTCCCCTCCAGCCCCGGTAGCGGCAGCAGCACCCGGCGGACCACACGCGGATGATGTACTCCATGCCGAACACCACGATCATGACGAACTCCTGCCAGGGAGGGGGGAAAATGCGGGGGCAGGAGGGTGAGGTGGGGAGGGCAGGGGCAGGGTGGCACATGGGTGGGAAGCTTTGAGGGGTGGGGGCGGCCAAATGAAATGCTGGTGCTGAGGAGGGTGCAGCGGGGAGTGCAGTGTCCCCCCAGGGTCACAGCCCCGGCTGGAGCCATCCCGGGGGAATCAGGGCAGCGAGACGGGAGCCGTGGCCGTCGAGCCTGTCTGAGCAGCCCAGCTCTCCTACCTGTGCCAAGCTCACACCGAGCTGGGTCCTTTTCCTCCGCTGTCAGCATTGTCCTCCTACCTCTCGCAGAAACAAGCCCCCGTTCTGCTTACTCGCGGGAAAGTCACAAGGACCTTCCCAATTTAGTCTCCATCACTCGGAAGAACTCCAGCGTCAGCCGTTTCTGACAGTTTGGGGGAAAGTTGCCTCTTTTAGCCCCTCCTGCCCTGCCTTTCCCTGTGGTTTATGCCTCTCCTCACCGCAGAGGTCCAGCTGCGGTGACGGGCCACCCCGAGCCGTGGGGACACCTGCAGCAGCGAGGCCACCGCGCAGCTTCTCCCCAGCGTGCTGGAGAGGCCACCACCATTAACACCAATGTTAAGTAGTGACATCTGAGCTGGGGAAGGGGTTGGAGGGGTTTTGTCTGAGTTTCTCAGGGTGTAATGTGGGGAGGGAGAGTGGGAGTGACAGCCCTGCTCCACACTTACCAGGATGAAGAGGCACTCGTTGGCCAATTTCTGGTGCTCCTGGATGGTGGAGAAGACCGACAGCACCAGGCAGCTGAAGACAAGGAGGAATCTGGAAGGAGAAGGTGTTGGCGCGGGTGTCGGGGCCAGTTGGGGAGAACCCAGCTTGCGGTGCTGGCCCCTGCTCCCAGCCTGACCCCCCCAGCTGAGACCTTCACGGCCGTGGCTCAGCCACTGGGGACATGGTTTGTCCCTCAAAGGTGGCACAGAGTGATTCAGGAGCCCAGAAGCAGCTGCCCGTGGGTGCAGCACAGGGCTGCGCCCAAAACCCGTCTGCCCAAGGCTGCCGGTGGCACTGGGATGCCCAGTGCAGGCAGCACCTCCCTGAGTGCCCAGGATGGGACCCCTCCATTCCCTGCACATCCCTCCGGCACACCCGGGACGGGCTCTCTGCTCACCCTCAGCCAGGGCCCGGGGTCCCGTGGTGCCCCCCAAGCCACGTGCCCAGAGGGAACATTGCTCCCACTGGTCCCCTCTGTGATGGGGACCAGTCCTGCATGGCACCCGTGTGCCAGCCCTGGCTGGTGGCATGGGACATCCCCGGGCTGCCCCACAGGCACCGAGGAGGAGGACCAGGCTCCAGTGGCCACAGGGCTCAGTGCCAGGCTCTGCCGTGGCCCTGCGGCCTCTGCCCGGGCAAAACAACCACTAAGTAAAGGCAGGGAGGGAGCTGGGGGGGGTCCTGCACCACAGCAGGGTGCTGCTGCTGCTGCAGAAAGGGGAGCAGAGCTTCTCCTGCCTGTCCCCAGCATCACTGCCACCATGGGGACATGCCGGGGCCACAGGGGCCACCTGGGAACAGCCAACCCAGGGGAAGAGTTAACAGGGAGCTGCTCCAGGGCTCTTTGTCCTCAGGAGCTGGGTTAAGACACAAGGGGCTTTGGCCCATTTAAAATAAGGAGGGGAAAAAAAAAAATAGACTCTGAAGCAAATCAAACTCCCAAAATACATTTTTTCCCCTGATCCAGCAATTCTAAAAATGGAAAGCGGAGGGCTTGTGCCACCGGCCCACGTGATGGCGTGCAAAGGGCCACTGCTCCGCCAGAGCCGGCTCCGTAACGGCACCGGGGACCCCGGGGACCCGCAGCCCCACGGCACTGCAGGGAGGCCCCACCGGCAGCACCGGGGTGGCCAGGCTGAGGCCCCGGCAGTGCAAGCGAGGTGGCCCTGGCACCCCGTCCCTGAACTGGTGGGCACCCATCTCATCCCCCCCAGCACCATCTCCCCACGGTGAGCAATGCCCATGGGACCCATCCGTGGTGCTCCAGGGAGCACAGGGGGGCTCGGCTCGGGGAGATGCTGCCTGACACCCACTCGGGAGCACTTTCCCGTCTCGTTGCTGATGTGGAGTTTTAGAGCTGAACCGGCTGCCTGGGGTGGGCGAGGGGTGAAACCAGACCCAACCCACACCCCGGGCCCAGAGCTGGCAGGGTGACGTGGGGGAGAGGGGACGATGCTCTGTGCCCTCCGTGGGACCAGGCACAGACACTGAGCATTGGGGGTGGGGGGGATCCGAGGCCCCCCCAAGGCTGAGCATGGCCCAGGGACACACGCACCCACCCAGTGACCCCCCAGTTTGTGTCGGGCTGGGGGCTCTGCAAACCTGGGCATGGCATGAGGGGGCTGCCAAGTGCCCCAGGCCCACAGTGGGGCAAGGGGGGGGAGCACCCAGCTCAAAACCCAGCCTAAAGGGGACAGACAGGTCCCCTTCCCCAAAACCACCAGCAGGGGAAACTGGAGATGGGACTGATGGCAGAGAAACCCCAGGGAATGGGGGAAGCATTGGATCCAGAGTACGGAGAAGGGAGAGCCGGAGCGACACACCATGTGCCAGCTACAGGAAGGAAGGGCTGGGAGTGTCGCAGCCTCCACACCTCCCTGCCCTCGCTGCGGAGGATGATGCTCCTCTCCCAGGCACTCCACATCTGCAAGGCAGAAGGCTGGAGCCAGTTCCTTCTCCCTCTGAATTATCCATCGAGCCCCTTTCCCCCAGCCCAGCAGTTCTGCCGTTAATTCCTCCGGCAGCTGAAGGCACAGCCGGGCACAGCCATACCCCTGTCCTGCCTGCACTGGCACAGCAGGCAGCAGGGCCGCGGGCAGGGAGCCCTGAGCAGGTCACCGGCCTCCTGAGCGGCCCAGGGCAGAGCCGTTCTGCTTTGTGCACCATCAGCGATGAAGATTATACAATCAGGATTTAGCGGGCAATTACATGGGCAGCGAAGCACAAAGCAGAAGAAAAGGCAGAATTCTCCCAGCCCGCAAAGATTTGTGCCTCTCGCCCCGGCTGGGCAGCGGGGAGGGGGGGTCCCTGGGTGCCTGGGCACATGCTGGTCCCATGGGGACATGCTGTGGGTGGCCCTGCCTCAGGCAGCGGCGGTTCACGGTGCCTTTGCACCGAGCAGGATCCCCACTTGTCACCCGTCCCCACAAGCAGCTCCGTGAGCAACCGGTCGGTAAAACCGTGCTGCGGGAGCGGTGATGGAAACGCACATCCCTGGCGTGGGGACACCTCCCACCCCAGCATCCCACAGGATTCAGTGAAGGATACGGGCATGCGAGGCCCCACGGGGCTGGCTGGGAAAGAAACTTTCTGGGAACACATCACCTGCTAGGAATTAACTTGTAAAGCCTGGGCAAACGCCCCGGCCCGGTGCTGGCAGCGCCTAAGCAGCCTAGGGAAAGGGTCAGATGCCTGAAGGCATCTTGGGAGCCAGGAACCAGCCGGGCCCCCCCCACCCCCGTCCCCCCTCTGGGGCAGAAGTGCTGCTCTCAGCAGCTCTGCCCCGCACCGAGGGCTCGGCCAATCTCTCCATCAAACCCCTGCGTGGTGCCGGCGGTGCCAGGCTCCCCACCGGCACGCTCCCCCTCCCGAATTCACTGCTCTTCCCACCCACCAAGTGAGGCTAAAAAAAAATATAAGGAGCGCTGCCAGGGAAAGCAGGGATGGGGCAGAGATGGTGGGGCAGGACCCAGCAGAGGCCTCGCTGCCCCCCCACTCCCCTGCACCAGGGTCCTGGGGATGGAGGGAGAAGATGCTGTTGCTGCTGAGCCGGTGCATCAGCTCTCCCCCATAAACTTTCCCTTGCCAGCCCCCACCAGCCAGCAGCCACCTCCCCAAAGGGCTCCTGTCGCTCCCCACACCAGAGGGGACACGTCACCGGCAGCCTGGGCACAGGGACGGGGCCCCTCCAGCTGCTCTCACCCCTGCAGGAGCAAAGTCTGTCCGCAGGAAAAGTCCTCCCCAAAATAATTAAAACCCGGTGGGGGGGTCCGGCTTTGAGAAGGTGAATCTCCTCATATTAATCTTCATTAGAGCGGTCTTTGCCATATGCTCCTGCCTGCACCGGCAGCGCGGTGCCAGTGGAGGAACGGGTGAGCCGGGAAAGCTGCTGAGCTCAGGGGGAGCGGGGCCAGGTCAGCCCCGGCCAGCGAGGAGCAGCACCGGGCAAGGAGGCACCAGCCAGCACCCGGTGCCCACCCCTGGGCGAAGGGGCTGCACCCCGGTATAGTCTGGGCAACGCTGTGCCACTGCACCCCGGTGCAGCCGGTGCCGACGGGAGCGGGATGCTCAGAGCCTGCGCAGGGGGATGGCACAGCCCGGCCAGGCTGAGCCGGCCAGGCTCGAAGTGGGGGTACATTGGCCCAGGCTCTCCCCCTGCGAGAAAGTCCTGAGCTGGCAGCACCAGGGAGGCCCACGCTGACAGCCCGGCAATAACTCAGTGGAAGGAAAATACCACGCGCCGCAGGATAAACAGCTCAGCCAGGGGACGAGCGGGCAAAGAACCTCTGCCCAACGCACAGCTCCCTTCCCCGGCCAGGCCTGGCCCCATTGTGGCACTGCCAGGTCCCCGCGGCGCTGGGCAGCGGTGCTGGGTGTCTGGCTGGGCTGTACCCCCCCGGCTGTTGGGCCCAAAACTGCCCGAGCCCAGCCGGGGTGAGGATGGGGACAGGGCTGGGGATGGTGCTTTGCTCTCCAGCCTCCCTGGCCCGCGCGGTTGGGCTCCCCGAGCACCGCCTGCAGCTGTATAAACAGCCCGTCTTACAAATCCCCCGTCCCTCGCCCCACAGCCCTTCAGGAGAGGTGGAGCAGGCGGCTGTCTGCTCCGGGGGATATAAATAACCGGGGTGTAACGGGCCTGTTTGCGCCCGTAACCATGGCAGGGCCTGTCCTGCGCCGCGCTCCTGCCTGTGCCGCCGAGAAGAGAAGCAGAAAAGCACCGAGTGTTTCCCCACGGTCAGAGAAACGGGAGCTGGACCAGGAGCCGGCCAGCCCCGCCGCGACACCGGCACCGCAAACCCCAGCCCACGCTCCCAGCCTGGCCCCGACCTGGTTCTCAGCACTGGGAGAGAAAAGGTGCTGCCCTGAGAGCCCTCCTCGCCCCCAGAGCCGGGGGTTCTGGGGGGGGTGGGGAAGGCAGGATGGGGTGTTTCCAGCAGCCTGACACTGGCTGGAAGCAGGGGCTGGGATGATGAGCCTGTCTGCGGGCTGCACACCTCCTGCAGCCGGCGGCACCCACGGCAGGGACCTGGCAGCACCCACGGCAGCAGCTCCAGATGATGTCCCACAGCGCGCAGGAGCCGACGGCCCCAAGACCTTTGTGCTGCGGCGAGCGGGAGCCAAAGCCTGCGGACGCAGCCTCCATCACCCTTGCAGGGCACCCCCACACCACCCCCAGCCCCGCAGTCCCCACGGGGAACACGGTCACACGGCTCCTGCGGACGGTGCCAAGACGCTCACACGGAGCAGCCGAGATAGTTTTGCTCTTGAATCATCTGGCAAGGAGCTGGCTGAAGTGAGGGAAAAGAAAACCGGCGTGTTTTCAGATGCCTGATGGGCCTTGAACCCCAGGAGAGGGATCGGGGCTGTCCCCACCCTCCAGCACCTGGGGACTCCGTAGGGGATGGGGGATCTTTGGGGCACAGGGACACGAGTGGCCCCAAGATGTCGAGGCAGGCTGAGCCCCCCAGTACATCGCAGGGAGGGCAGGAGCACCCATGGGCAGATGGGGCAGGTCTGGGTGCTCGCTCAGCCCCACTCCAACCCCCACCCCTGAGGGGACAAAGCACCGAAGCCTCTCCAGGGGGACTGAGCATCCCCTCTGCACCCCCCACAGCGGGGCTTCCCCCCGGCCTGGCCATTGGGGCCGGCCAGCCTCGGGCACCCAAACAGCACCTCCCGCTCTGGGCTGGGGGGGTCAGACAGGAGCAGCAAGAGGGGAAAAGGGTAAAAAAAAAAAAAAAGAAAAATCAATGCACAGTTTCACATTGTGCCGAAGCTGCTTAATTTTATGCCCCGGTGACACTGCATCAGGCTGGGGAAACTGCTGTGCCGGCTTCTCCTCCTGCTAACATTTCTCCCAAGCGCAGCTCCTGTTTCAAGCCTGGGCAAGGTGAGCAGGGGGGGGCCCCGGGAGCAGACCCCCCCCCTCGAAGGGCGCAGCCTCCCCAGGCCCCTTTATTTTGGCCACGCGAGCCCAGCAGCTGGGTGGGAAACCACCACAGCAGCCACTGGGGGAGACACCAGTGACAGCAAGTTAAAACCCCGAGACTTAATAAAAGAGGTTTTTACCAAGCAGGAGGTGGAGAGCAGCACCGAGCAGGGGATGAGGTAATTTCTCTGCAAACCCTCCAGGGCTCCAGCCCATCGCAGGGCGCCGGGTGGGTTGGGGAGGGCCTGGGCTGGAGCTGCTGCGGGCACTGAAGATGGCAACAATCCCCAGCACGGCGAGGAAAGGGTTTTTCCTCGGAAAAAGAGGGGAAAAAGAGGAAAGATAGGGGAGCGTGGCAGAGCTGCGGGATCGTGCCGGTGCCCTGCATGGGGTCGGGAGACCCATCCTGCCCATCGCAGCCCTCGGCCATAGCAGGATCCCTGTGCAGAGACACTCCGGGAGATACTGGCTGTCAGCAGCCTGGTCCCTGGCCAGGAGCTGGCTGGTGCACAGGGGGGGGACCCGCCAGCTGCTGCCCTGCATCCATCGCACCCCCACCGCCCCGAGCCAGCCGGGATTTCCCTGAGGCGCCTGGCCAGCCCTGAGCCGAGGAGAGCCAGCGCTTGGCATTGCTCACCCAGTGCCAAGTGGGCTCGGGGTCTGCCTTGGGGCTCTGCCAGGAGCTGCACCCCCCCTGCCCCCCTAACACAGCCAGAGCAAGGGGGGGGTGCCATGGGACAGCCGCCCTGCGTGCCCGAGGGATGGGCACCCTCCAAGCTCTGCGCTCCCGTCTCTTCCTTGCCCCAGGGTGACACTTTCACAAGGTAAATAAAACTCAGCAGCACCCAGGCGAGGTGCTGCCAACAGCAGCGGGCTGGCCCGGCAACGGGGACAGTGCTTCAGGCAGGGGGTTGCTGGTTGTTACTGGTGCTGCTGGCTCAGTCTTCCCTAATTTGCTTCAGGTCAAACTGTTCTTTATTAAAGCATTCCTCCAGGAAACGGAAAAGTGCTGAGCTGAGCTTCTGGTGCACCCAGCAGTTTCATAACCATCGATACCAGCTCCCGGAGCCCAGGTTCCATTGGGACAGCAGCTCCGGGAGCCGCATAGGGGGGCTGGCACATGGGGAGGAACAGCCTGAACTGGAAACCCCCCCTCAGGCTGCTGGAGACCCCCTGGGGGGCAGCCCCCGGCCCGGGCTGGCAGCAGTGCCCGTGCCAAGGGCAGAGGCCGCAGCTAAAGGCACGAGCTGGGCATGAGAACAGCCTGCCCGTCTGCTGAAGAGGTGGAGATTGGAGAAGGAAGTTTTTGTCTTCTGGGTGTAAAATCTTTAGGTTAATGCTCTGGTTGCACTCCCAGATTTGTTCTGTAAGCTCCAGGGCTAGAAACTCTCATTTCAAGAGGGCAAGGCATGGCTTTGCAAACCTGGCGAGCCGGCCCAGCCCAGGCACACGCCTCCACGGCCCGGCCACGGTCAGGGTTAGAGGGGATGGGACTGGCTGGCCAACAGCACACACCCCAGCCCCGGCTTTACACCTGCACGGGCACCCGCTTCCACCCATCCCCTTCCTGCAAACGCTGGAGCACGGGAGCCTGCAGACACCCAGCACGGGGGGGCTCTGAGGGGCTCCAACCCCTCAGGCAGGGCTGCGGGCAGGGCTCAGGGGCCGCAGAGACGGTGCAGCCACCAAAGCATCCTGCAAGGTGCAGCAGCACCAAGCCCAGCCCGGAGCGGGCGCTGGGGATGAGAAGCTACTTGGGATCAATTTGCCGACAGAAAGAGACTGAATTTGTCCAATAAACGGTATCAGCTCAGCCCTGCTACGTGCTCCCAGACACTAACCCGCTCAGGGGAGGGAAGCGCTTCGCTTCTCAGCGGGTATTTCCATTTTAGCAGTTTTCAGCCCTGTCTCGGAGCCAGGCTGCTCAGGGGGAGCCATGACTCAGAGGATGGGTCCTCCGACCAGCGCTGCCCCGACATTGGGGGACCTTGGGCCATGGGCTTCATCTCCCCTGTGCCTCAGTCCCCCTCAAAGTGGGGGTAACACCTTCCTCCTCTTTTTTAAAATCAGTCCTCAGCTACTGAGGCACACAAACCATTCCTGAGAACTTCAGTACCCAGCACTGCAACAGCTTAGGAGCTCCCATCTGCTGCGGGAGAGAAAAAAAAACAACAAACTTTGAAAGAAGGCAAAAGGAGCAACATTCACAGGGAAGGTTTCACAAAACAGGCCTCCACACCTTGCGCCCGCTGTGGCATCTTCCACAGGCTTCAGGGGGGCCCCGGCAGGACTGACAGCGTTACCTCAGCCCTAAAACTCAGCGAACAAGTGAACACAAACCCTCCCCATCCCACCAAAGGACGTTTTGCTCCTGCTGTCGACGCGTTGTGCCCATGTAGGACAAAGCCCATTGCCCAAGAGCTGGGGGCCGGGCAGAGGAAGGGCCCGGGGCTTGGTGGGCTCTGCCAGGGGAGACGCTCGGTCCGATGTGGTTGTTTCTGGGGCAAAACACGCACAGGCTGGGGGGAAGAACCAGTGGAGGACACGCAGGCGCACACGGCTCAGCCGTGAGGTGAGCAGGGGGATCTCTCTTCCAGAGCCCGGTGAGCACTTATGCAAAAAAGCCTCAGCCCCCTCCCCTAGCAGGAGGTTTTGGCTGCCATCAATTCCTTGCAGGAAAAGCTCTTTTGCGGGCAGTATTTGCAGCGTAGGGAGTATTGCCGGAGCACACTGCGGAGGTGTCGGCAGGCGTTACAAATGGGCCCCTGGCTCCTCTCGCGGCTCCCCGGGGAGCTCAGGTGCCCTTTTATCCAGTGACAAATTCATCCTGCCACCTCAATGTGCTAACTTCGGCAAGACCCACTTTCCTGCCTTTTAACGAGCTCCAGCTCGCACACCCTGCTAACGACTCAGCACCGTGTTACTGCTCCGGAAAGCAGAGGGAAAGGTGGTTTTTTGGCCCATCCTCTCAGAGAGGGGTCTGTGCCCAGCCGGGCTGCGGGACACAGCGCACATGCCTGGCACAGCCCCTCAGCACAGGGGTGCGGTACGGGCACCCCACCTCTGCACCCTGTTACAGCCCAATGGGCTGAATTTCTCAGCCCGGAGCTGAACCCACACGTCTTGGAGAAGGTTTTGCTTTGTGGATGCCCGTGGCCAGCGAGGAAAGTCGGGTCCAGCGGGGAAAGCCGGAGCAGCAGCCCCCTGCCCGGGAAACCGCGCTGAGGCGGGGCAGGGAGCAGCGCGGCTACTGGGAGCATCCCGGGCTCCGTCCCTGGAGAGGGGCTGGTCCAGTGCTGGGGTTCAGGCGCGGGTGCAGCTCTCGGGGTCCAGAACACCCACTCCCCACCTTCCCCCCCGCACCCCGGCGCAGCTCCCGGGGTGCTGGGCTGGCACTTCGGCCGTGTCCCATCACCGCTACAGGTGCACACCACGACAGGGACCCTGGGCCCATCCAGACCTGCCCTGTCACCCCTTCAGGGGCCTTTGAGGCTCCCCACGGGCTCAGAGTCCCCAGCCAGGGGTCCCTCCCAGGTGAGGGGACACCAGCTCCGTGCCGCTGTCACCAAGAAGGGGCTCAGGGCACCCGGGCCACCCCGCAGAGCAAGTCCCATCCCCCGGGGCCACACTCATCCCCTCGCACCGGAGCCGCCGGCACGAATCCGCCGCTGGACTCAGCCCTCGCCGCTCACCCCCCCACCTCGCCGGGGCTCCCCGTTTGTCCCGTCCCCGCCATCCCCGGGCCCAGCCGGTGGCGGCGCCCCGCCAGCGCGCTGCTCCCATCGCACCGGCCCCGCTGACAGGACCGGGACCGGCGGCAGCACCGGGCACCGCCGCCGCGTGTCCCCCCCCCCCGCCCTGCCAAACACTCACGGAGAAACTTTTCCGGTGGAGCCCGGGGAGCCGGTGCCGGGGGTCTCTCGGAGCGACGGCTGCCCCGCGGCTCCCCGGTACACCGGCCCCCGCCCGCCCCACCGGGACCAGCCACCCCGGGACCAGCCCCTGGGCGGCGGGATGCTGCAACCGGTAGCCACCCCCCCACCCCCCCCGGGATTCCAATACTCACATGAAGACGTGGTAGACGAAGGCCCATCCGCGGGGCCGCTCCAGCACGTTGTAGAGGCAGTTTTGGAGGCGGCGGCGGCAGCACCGCGGGGGCCCGGCGGGGCGGGAGGCGGCCCCGGGGCGCGATCCCGCCAGCAGCCCCCGACGGCGGGGCGGGGGGGTCCCGCCGGGTGGGGGGGTCCCGCCGGGCGGCCCCGCACCCTCGGTGCGCACCGCTGTCAGCGTCAGCGCCGCCGCCCGCCGCTCCCCGCCGTCCCCCCCCGCCGCCGCCGCCCCGGCCATGGCGTCCCGGCCCCGCTCAGGGCTCCGCCGCCCGTCGCATGGTCCCGCCGGGCTCGGGACCCCCCCCCACCCTCCCCCGGTCCGGCTCCGCTGGACGGCAGCTCCCACCAGTACCGCCTTTCCCGGTGCCACCTGCCTTTAGCTGGCCGCCGCCGCCGCCGGGCCCTCCCCCGCCGCCGCCCCCCCGGGGCCGGCCCGCCCCGCCGTACCTGGCCCCCGCCCCCGGGGCTCCGCCGCGACGGGGCGGGTGGGGAAAGGGGGAGCTTTGGGGGGGGGGGACGGGACACGAGGGGCCACCCGCTGCAGCAGCAGCAGCCCCCCGGGGGGCGGAGGGGCAGAGGCGCTGCTGCGTCCCCCGCTGTCGCCCCCCGCCCCGGCTGGGAGGCGGGGGGGTGTCCCCGGGAGGTCCCTGGGGACTGGGGAGCTCCTGCTGCCCACGGCAGCGGACAGAGACGGGCCCGGCCATGGGGTGTGGAGCACCCAAACCACGCGGCATGAGTGTCCCGGGAGGGAGCGTCTCTGGAGAGTGTCCCTGGTCACCGGGCACGGAGCATCCCGGGAATGGAGCATCCCAGGAATGCAGCACCCTGGCATGGGGCACCCCGGGCATGGGGCACCCCGGGCATGGAGCATCCCAAGCCATCCAGCATCAAACCCCCCAGGCTGTCTGGCAGCAAGCACCCCAAGCCAGCGCATCCCCTCTTCCTCTCCTTTGCTCTAGGTCCAGGAATTGCTGCAGTCACTGAGGTTTAGAGGGACACCAAGTACCTACAGAGAGACTTCACCGTGCTTGGGAAGGGAAGGGCACATCCTCATCCTCCCCTTCCGCGGCCAGGAGCCCTGCCAGAGCCGGTTCCCCCGGGGTCCCCGCAGCACAGCTCACCCCCACCCAGACCTACCCGTCCTCTGCAGACTCAGCTTTGAGCCAGGCTCCAAGCGTGTTCCCCAGCCAACACCCACCACTGTTTGCTCTTCTGCCTTATTCCCCTCGGCTCCACACAACCTCCCACTAACAGACTGGGGAACTGAGGCACGCTGCTGGGAATCCCCTTTCCAAGCAAGCCAGGGCCAGAGGCACCCCATCCCGGCTGTAACTACGCGCTCTCCGCACCTTTGCAGAAGCTGGGTCCCCCCCACCCCGCGTGAGTGCCCAGGGCCTGTGCTCCTGGAGAGGAGAGCAAGTTAAAGGCTTTGGTCAGTGAATTATTTAACGTGGCGGTTGGAGATCCTGGCACTGGCATGGGCCCTCGTGAGCACTGCGGTATTCGGGAGGTCTTAGGAAACACACACAATAAATAGACAATTTTATTTACTTGGGCACAGGGGAAATGGTGCTGGTAAAACCCACCCCAGGAGCCAACCTGAAACCCTCCCCCTCGATAACGCTTCTCCCTCCCGCCACCACACACAAGAGCTGTGTCAGTGGAGGCTAAAATCCTGCAAACCCCAACCAAATTCTCCCCAGTGAGGAGCCCCTGGTGTCTCCTCCACGCTCCCCTCCACCCCCAACCCCTGCAGCCCCCTCTGAACGTGCCCCCCAAGGGGACGCAGCCCCTGGAGTGTGGTCCCAGCTGCACACAGGGTCCCCCCAGCACATCTCGCCCCCCCGGCAGATGCTCCCCGCAGCCGAGCCGCCGCGGCAGGAGCACCCTGACCTTCATCCTGCTGCCGTTTGGTTCAGCGTATTCCCCTTGGTTGCAAGGTTTAGGTTTCACCTGGTGATTGATTAAAGTCTCCGGGCTGCGGAGGGGGCAGAGTTAAGGTGACCTGGAAAGGACTTCAGCCAAGGTGTGCGCTCGCTTGAGGGGAGTCGGGGGAGGTGGGAGATGTTTTATTCCTGCTGCTGCTTCGCAGCTGGGTGGGGAATATCCACGCTGATGTCTCGGGCTTGCCAGGGAAGACTCGGCAGAGCTGTGTTTGTAAATGAAGAACTGCTGATTTGTTTTAAACAAAGACATCGCTTCTCTAAATTGTTTGCTGGAATCAGCGAGCTGCTAATAAATTAGGGGTGAAGGCGTGCTACCCCCACCCACCAGCCGCCTTGTCCATTGCTGTCGCTTCGTGGCCTCCTGTGGTTTCGCTTTTGCAGCTGGACCCTGAGCAGTCCCCGGCACCCAACGGCACTTTGCAAAGCTGCAGGAACCTGGGCTGAGCCCCCGGGGCTGGTTTAACGGGGACACGGAGCTGGTGGGTCACCACGTGCGGGGAAGGGGCAGGTCCCATCCATACCTCATCACCTGCCCAAACCCTGGGAACATCCATCGATCCTGGAGCTGGGAGCATTTGGGATGGAGCCACCCAATACCGACCCATCCATCAGAACTGGCGGAGGTTTTGGGAAGCTGTCCTGGGCTCTGCCGGCTTCACCCCCCACCCTGGGGGTCCTGCTTGCATCCTCTGGCCCTGATTAAAGAGGATTTCCAGGGCTGGGTGATGGCGAGTGGGGAGGCTGAGTGCTTGGATCCTGCTGCCCTCTTGGGATTGCAGCTCAAGTTCCTGGCATGGATGGGAAGCCAGGATTTGCATCTACAGGATTTCCAGTAAGTTTTGCAGTTCTGGCATGCAGCTGCAGGGCTGCGGGCTGGGGAGAGGGGCTGGGGGGAGCCGGGACTCCCACCCAGGTGAGGTAAAGTCCCAGTCTGGGTGGATACTGAGGAGTCCTGGCTGCAACCAGCCCTCTCGGTGCGAGGAAGCCTGATTTGGTGCTCAGTGGCTGGGACAGGCAGAGCTGGGGGCAAGTGGCCTCAGGGGAGCCAGGGCTGGCAGTGGCCTGGCAGCCAGGCGAGCACGGGGGCCAGGCGGCAGCGGTGGGGGGAGCGGGGAGGGCCGCAGAGCACCTGCTTCTGCTGGAGGCTTGGCCTTGGCCCAGGGCAATTAGCTCCTGGCTTCGGTTCTCGCACCCGCTCTGACAAACAAGCAGCTGGAACGCCCCGGCCTCGCTTCGGAGGGCTCCCCCTCCCTCCTGCCGCTGGGTGTGGGATGGGTGACCCCCCCGGGCCGGTGGCCACGGGGCTGCTCTGCCCCAAAACCAGGGCAAAGCCCCAGTCCCGGTCCTGGCGTTGCCGTGGGGCCACATCAGTGCTTGCCCACCCTGATCCCGAGCTCGCAGCGACGCCAACATTGCTGGGAGCTGGGGCACGGCCCTGTGGGAGGAACAGGGATGTTTCCACCCCACTCTGCTGCCACGCTGCAACGCCAGGGACCCGGCTCCTTTCCCCAGCTCTGAAGACGAGGAAGAACGGATGAGGACTTCAAGAGAGCTTTGCACCCCCAGGATCTCCGGCGCTGGCTTGGCAGCCACAGGACAGTTCACAACCAGGTCCCTCCAGCGGCACCAGGTCCCTGCTCGATGGAGGCGAGTCCCGCAGCGGGGGCAGCGGAGAAGAGCCACAGCCACTCCCCGAGGAAACGCGGTTTGCTGGTGCTCGCTGCAGGGAGTGAACGCAGAGCGCGGGCAGCTTCACCCAGGTGCCTTTCCCTACGTGCATGGTGGCTCCCGCACTTGGTGGCCCTTAGGGCTCCCAGTCCCCACGGCAGAGTGACCTTCACCACCACGAGTTTGCCTTGGAAGAGTGGCAGGATGTGGCCATCAGCAGCAAACCCGGCGCCGGTTCCCCAGCGTCAGCGGCCGGCGCTCGCCCGCACGGGGGTTTGCTCAGCTCACAGAATCCCAGGATCATCTTGGTTGGAAAAGCCCTTGAAGCTCCTCCAGCCCAACCATGAACCTCACCCTGACCGTTCCCAACTCCACCAGATCCCTCAGCGCTGGGTCAACCCGACTCTTCAACCCCTCCAGGGATGGGGACTCCCCCCCTGCCCTGGGCAGCCCATTCCAACGCCCAACAACCCCTTCTGCAAAGAAATCCTTCCTAAGAGCCAGTCTGACCCTGCCCTGGCGCAGCTTGAGGCCATTCCCTCTTGGCCTGGCGCTGGGTCCTTGGCTCAAGAGACTCCTCCCCCCTCTCTGCACCCTCCTTTCAGGGAGTTGTAGAGGGCCATGAGGTCTCCCCTCAGCCTCCTCTTCTCCAGACTAAACCCCCCCAGTTCCCTCAGCCGCTCCCCATCAGACCTGTGCTCCAGACCCTGCACCAGCTCCGTTGCCCTTCTCTGGACACGCTCGAGTCATTCAATGGCCTTTTTGGAGTGAGGGGCCCAAAACTGAACCCACTCACCGAGGGGCGACCTCACCAGTGCCGAGCACAGGGGTCAGATCCCTTCCCTGTCCCTGCTGGCCACGCTAGTGCTGATACAAGCCAGGATGCCATTGGCCTTCTTGGCCACCTGGCTCCTGTCCAGCCGGCTGGCAATCAACACCCCCGAGGAGAAACGGAAACTCAAACTGCTCCTCGGGAGGAAAGCGCAGCTCCCTCCTCAGCTTTCACCCCCCCCCCCCCCCGCCCCAGGTCCCTGGAGATGGGTTTGGTTCTGCCACTTTCATACACCGGAGCCCGGTGACACTGGCTGAGCCGCCCACGGAGGGGCCCACGTCCCTCCCCTCGGTGCCACGGCTCGCCCAGCCTCTCAGGGAACGCGCGTTTCCTCCTGCATGGACCCGTGCTGCTCCATTTGGCATCGCGCTCCCTCAGAAAACCAAACGAAGGCGCGTGACCTTATAGGGAAGATTTGGCTCTTATTAAGGCCCGAGGTTTATAATACCTGTGACAGACAAACGATGTCAGCTCTCTTCAAAATACCTTCCCCGCTTGAGGCAGCTAGGGGACTCCTCGGGGAGCGCAGATGAAGCCTTATCTCCATTATTAGCTAAATATTAACATGATCACCTTCATTATCAACTGTCTGTTAATTCCCCCACTCCTGGATGAGGTCAGACTTCGGGCGACCATCGTGACGATGGAAACCGCTCTCAGGAGCAGCGCCTCCCTTCCATTTTCTGCCCTTTAAAGCCATTTATTCCCATTCAAATTTAAACTATTTCAAGCAAACACAACCACTTCGGGTAAAGAGCTTTCCTTCCGCAGAGCCTCGCTCGCTGCCTCTGCCAGGGGCTGATAAGGTGAAGGCAGCTGCCTGCTCCGGCCGCCAGCTCCCCTTCCCTGGAGCCATGTGTCTCTCTCTGTCCTTACAAACCGATTCTGCTCCCTGGCGCAAGCGAAAAGGATGTTTTCTTGTAACAGAGGTGCCTGGGAGGCCACCCAGCCCTTCTGGCCTCGCTGCAGGGGCCGGGGGGAAGCACCAGCCCGGCCACGGCCCCGTCACTCGGGAGGGCTCAGGCTGCCGGGACCGATGGCAGCTTGGCCCGGGGGACGCAGAGGATCCGGCTGCGTGGCCCAGAGCCCCCACCCGCACGCTGGCCCCCGGGCGAGTGACCCCCGAACCACCCAACCTGGCTCCCAGCCCCGCTCCAGCAGCAGCCACCCACGGGTGCCCTCTCGTGGCCGGTCCCACGGGCAGAGCTTCCACACAAGGTATTTTTTGTCCCCCAACTTCATCTTTCTCGTGGCCAGGAGATGCTCCCGCAGGGCTCAGCCCGCACAAGGCTGCGGTACCCGAGGGCTGATGCTGCTGCACTGCGCCACTGGCTCCCTGGCACTGCAGGATAGGAAAAATTTTTTAAAAAAGTAAGAAAATTGACATTTAGAAAGCCCAGGAGGTGCAGGTAATGCAGCAAGCTCCCTTGCCTGACTGGAACAACCTGGCCCAGATTTAGAAGTTTGCACCAGCCAAATGCTGAAGTGGAGTTTTCCTTCCCCAGCAGCAGCAACTCCCCTGCAGCTCCCATGGGGGCAGGGCAAGCCAGGCACCCACAGCAGGGTGCTGCACCCCCCGCACCCCGCTCAGCTGGGTGAGAGGGCCCTGGGGTGCATGCCTGGCCTGGGAGCAGCCAGCCTCTCCCCATCACAAAATGGGGGCAAACGTGGTGTTTCTGCCAGTGAAAAAGCAGCAGCAGCACTGAGGGGGGGTCCTGGCGCTGCGCAAAGCCCCCCGAGTCTCCCCTGGACAAAGCACCAACCGTCTCAGACCGCTCCACAGTGGACGCACAAAGGTTCTCGCTTACAAATTCGCACCCGCTTTTAGTCAAAACCTAAACTTGGCCTAACGCTGCTGGGATCCCTGCAGTGTGTTCAGTTAAACCCAACCTCTGGAGTTGGCTCAAACCTGCTCCAAACTCCTCCCTGCTGCTTCCGCTGGACCCTGCACACAGGAGCTGCAGGGAGGGGGGGTGCAGGCTCAGTACCCGCTGTGAATTCATCCTGCACGGAGCCGCCCTGGCCCTGGCAGGCACCCCCAGCCCTCCGGTCTCACCCCTCAGGGCACCCGAGCCCTCGTCCAACCCCCTCTCGGGGCTCCTTTAAACCCTGTTGCTGGTTTCACGACTTCAGGTGTGACATTTTCCAGGGATTCGGGACACTCTTTGCTTGGCAGGTGGAGACTGGGCCCTGGATCTCAAAGAAATCACACACATTATCTTACAAAGGAAATTTATTTCATTTTATGAAGCTTATATTACATGCATCGACTGAGGCTGGTACAACAGTTAACAGCAGGGCTGGGGTTTGTCCAGATTTCCATTAGTGTTTCTGGAAGAAACCAGGCCAAATTAAAGAAGCTTTTGCCCTTAGAAAATACAGTCAGAATACAAGGAATGGGTTTTTTTGTTTTCACTTTAATTACTCCTCCCCTACTACCTGCCCTCAAGCTGCATACAGCCAATGCTCTGGCTTACCAAAAAATTAGGCAGGAGAGGAAAATCTAACACACACTCCCCCCATACACCCCTAATAAACCACTGAGACGGGGGGTCTGGATCTAGCTCTATTCAGAGGAAAAATACAAACAGAATGCCAGGAATAAAGCTCTTACAACAAACCAGATGCAGTACCCTTTAATGATTTTCCTAGATAAAAACATTTTACACATTGTTCAACGAGATGCCTCAAACTCCTTTTGATTAGTTCTTGTTCAGTTTTATGGGTTTGAACAAGCAGTGGAATACACTGAAATATCGATTTCTAAAAATAAAAATAAAAATATTGCCTTCTTGTCAGTGTCTGCTGGATATTCTCCCATACCCACCAGAGGAAGATGTACAGTGCACCGGAGATTGCAGCCTACTATAGGCTTCCTATCGAGTACAGATACACAGAAGCAGATGGAATTGTCAGACCAGGTTGATATGGCAAAGGTCAGGCTGGTACGTGCTCGCTTCCACGCAGAGGGGACCCGCCACCGCGTCCCTGCTCAGTCCCCTGTCACTTGTGTGGCTTGGCCGTCTGAGGTTTGGTTGGTGGACTGGATGAACATGGGCTGGGCGATGTCCTGGCCTGCAGGCATGGTCACTTGCTGGATCTGATAAAGTTGCTGGCAGAGAACAGAAGCGGGGGAGAGAAAGGACTGTCAGCTCTCGGCACACCCGGCTCCCTCCGAGCACAGCGCTGCCAGCTCAGTGGTGGCGTTGACAGCAAACTCTCAGGTCCAATAAAATCTGTCCCCAAACCAGACAACTAATCACCCTTAGACACTGGCTGCTAAATCGTAACCAAGTAATTCTGTGTATTCTGATGCCCAAATTGAGCTCAGGCCGCCTACCCAACAGTCAATAGCTGGGTGCTAAGAGCTTTATTCCCAAACTGGTCAGGGCTAAAACGGATCCCACCCGGAGTGCAGGGGACTCTGTTGATTTGGAATGAGCACAGCAGAACACAAAGAATCCACCCGAGTTCAAAAAAGCAGCACAACATCCACTTATCCTGCTCCTGGTTAAGCTTCGGTAGCAGCAGCGTGTGATCGGGAGGAGCCCATTTGCTAGAGGATGCAGGTTTTGGGACAGCCCTTCTAAGCCCTCGACTTCCAAGGGATGTAGCAGCGACCAACTCCTTACCTGTCCGTCTGTGAACTGGCTGAACTGCTGCTGTCCTTGCTGGACCTCTGTCTGCGTTATCTACAAGGGTAAGGGAAGGATGATCACTGACAGCACTTCGGAGAGGGTCAGAACCCCACTAACAACATTCTGCTGCTGCCTTTCAAGAGCTTTTAGACTCTTTTCAAACTTCATTACCCCACCACGTGGTAAGATGCAGCTTACGCCGCCGGCCCGCAGTCATGCTGGTGCGAACCGCGAGTCAAGAACAAAGGACACGGGACTCAGCCGTTCCAAACCAAACACAAGCATGTCCTCCCTGGCTTTCACGAGGAGAATGCGGCCTCCAGGATGACAGAAAAGCAGCAGCCTTCCTATCCTCTGAAGGCAGAGAAGAATCCCTTAGCGACCAGCCTCAACAAGAACATGAGACAACCTGCTGGCAGCAGCGCTGGTCTCGATGTTTCACCTCTGCGATAGTTTTCCTGAGAGGTTGCACGGCTGCTCCTCCCTCACCCAGCCAGAAGGAGCAGAAGTAAAGAGAAGGTTGATGAACTGAAGTTTTACCTGCAATCAGCTCAGAAGCAGCGTGAGCTTTATACAGTGAGACACACACACACACATATACGCATGCACCTTTCACGTACAGGTAAAGGAGGCTTCCGCTCTGCTCCTTGCTTTATTACTCTGATGAAAGGAACAGGAAGAAAAGAAATGCAGGAATCCTAGCCCAAGAGTTGGTAAATTCGACTGGAATTTGCAGTTTCAGGAGCTAGGGAACAACACTTTACCAGTTCATGTCAGCCCTGCTGTTACGGTGCATACCTGCTGTGCATTGGTTGCAAGCGTCTGGATCTGCCCCTGGACTACCTGGGTGCCTGACACGGGTTGGGCTAAGCGGATATACTGCAGCTGGCCAGCATTCAACTGAACCTGGAGACAAGCGGAGGGGGCAGGGAAAGAAAATTAAACAGATAACTGTGTAACCTGAAACACACAAACTTGCCTTCTTGTTTCCACAACAGAAGCCAGAGTAATAGATGACACCGGGAAGCTTCAGTTGATTAACAGTTTAGATGAGCGACTCTACCACAGACCCTGCCAAAGCAAGAGTGAAGCCCGCAGAACTCCTGCAGGTTCTTGAAGTAAAACCCTGAGGAAGCACAACATTACTTCTTTCTCCAGAACGGGAGTGGTCAGTTAGTAGCTAAAGCACATTAACTGCTAAATTTCAGAGAGCTTTGGGAACACTTATTTTTCTTTTTGGTTACGAGAATCAAGTTACTACTTTGATGTATCGTTTCACATGATGATGATTGTTACGAGCTACCTGCACATAATGACACTCCTATTATATCCTGCCAAAAAAATATAAAAGAACGTATAGGAAATTTTCACATAAAGACAGCAGAGATGACAAAACCCAGGAATATTGCAAGGTAATATCTGGAAGCTTTTAATACAGCTCTGCCAACATCAACACCCACCTGGCAAAGGCCAATACCTTCTGTGTCAATACTTTGTGTATAACATTTAAATGCAAATTTGTTTCCTACAACCCTGATCTTGCAAGGTTAGATGCTTGGGGGTGTGGGATATGAAGACAATGTCATCATGGCAACCTCAACTCTCATCTTGCATTTTCTGCGATATAAACAGCTAATACTCCCAAAACACATCCGAGGAGCAATAAGAAGGTCACCGTATGATTGATAATGCTGTTGAATTTTTCATTTAGTGTTATTTAACTTTAGAACATTTAGATTCACAGTCTTAAGGTTAATTATATACCAAAAATGTTTTGAGGGTTTTTTTCCTTTTTAAAAAGGGGAAAGAAGGACATACAAAATACTTGAAAACTGCTCACGGACAAAGGTTCAAGCGCCTAGAACATGGTCTTGGCATTTACAGAAATGCTGCTGACTTCACCAGCTGTGTCTAAAAGCTCCAATATTATTTCAAGAGCAAATAAACTCCACATGAGCATAAACATTTCAATAAAGGATTTGTTTCTGCACTGAGATCTGCCAGCAGATCATGTTTTCCACACTGGGGGCTTCCTGCTTAGATTTTAACTACACTACTAACCGAATGGATGAAAGCAATTTAGAAAGAGCGTTCTTCCAGAAATGAGAGTAAGCTCCAAAAGAACCTGCCCGCTGAGGTCTAGCTAAGATACGGATTAAATCTGACACAAAATTAATGCAGACAAACAAATGATTACCGTTTAATTGACACATACACTTCCAGGTTTTTCCTCAGTTTTTAGAAAAAATAAAAGCCACCTTTCCACAGGCAACCCGTGGCCCTAGAGTCAGCAGGAGAGAAGTGCACACGGTATCAGGAGCACGTGGAAAACCAGCGGAGAACATTAGTAAGATTCTCTCAACACTCCTGCAATCGCCAGAGGCACTACCAGCTTTATGAGAGTGTTCCAAACTTGTCGTGTTTGCGTTATGAAAGATTCTTTGCTGAATCTGAACAGGTACCGGAGTGAAAGGAACTATCAGAAGAGAGCTCTAACCGTATCAACGTAGAGGAAACTCAAGGGAAAAATAAAAGCACAGTAGAAAGAGAGCAGAAGGGACAGCAGCACTGAGAGACCAAAGACTGTAATTCTGAAACCAAACCGCAAGTGCTTTCCAGGTTGGGGCACTGAAAGCCTCTCGCAGCGAGTGCCTGGCTCCACGTTCTGTTTTACTTCACTCGCTGGAAGCGAGCAAGGGGAAAGATGCTTCTGTCAGCACAAACTGTGATCCTGCAACACGCCGTGATTAAGAAGAATCCTCTTGATTACAGTCAAAACAGTATCTCTGCTAGATACAGAAGCGCAAATTGCAACTGTTTAATTAAAACGCTGCTCCTCAATTGCTCTGTTTTGCAGTCTTACAATTGTTAGAGACCCAAGTGCTCGCAAAGACAAAAGACACCATGCTCTGGTACTTGGCAGTTTCTGTCTCACCCTCTGCAGTGTCAGAAGCTGCAGAGGACCAGGCACAGCTCCCTGTTCTTAGGTGCTCCCCGGCAAGAGGAAGGTAGAAGCGTAAGCTTGGGCAAAACCAGACACTGATTAAAAACCTCCAGTCTCACACTCCTAAAACACGGGGCCACTTGCAACAGGATCCACCTATGTAGAGAACAGTACTTTCTGCAGAAGGTTGTGGCCCCCTCATAGCTACTTTGAAAAGAATTCTTTCTTCTAGCAGATCTCCAAGCCCCTTTCTTGTAGGGAGCTACAGCATCCACTGGAGACAACTGGAAAAGAAGTCAGAACTGTTCTTTTATTGCTGAACCGAAGGAGGATGCTGCAACATTCAGTTTTGTTGTAACGGGTTCACTGAGGCTGGAGGTGGAGATCTCCTTCCAAAATGCTTCGAAGAACAAGTATCTTGGAGAGACTTTCATAAGGAAAGGAAGAAAAAAAAGTAAAAAAGCTAGTGGAGAATGCAGAGAAGAAAAAAGATTGTTTGGAGTAAACCACCCTATTTGGCAAGCAATTCACTTCCGTTGTGACCAACGCCTTAAGCCAAGCGGTAGGAATCAGCTGAAGACTTAAGAGACGAAAAGAATTTGGAAGTGAATTGGAAAAATCTGGCAACACCCACAATCTAAACCTTTTTCAAGATGCTGTGTCAAAGCACGAAAGTTTGCCAGACGCACAGAGGGAAGCTTAGCAAATCTTGAGAAGCAAAACTTGTGTGAAAGATCAGTTTGGCCACAGCTGTGGATACACTTCTTAATAACAGAAATCAAAGTGAAATGCTTGTCTTGGTCACTTGGTCTGACCTTTGGGTTGCTGGGTAAGTACACAGAACTGGATAGATTTTTTTTTTTTTCTTTAAGAGGTGTGAAATTTTCCAGATGGGAACCAAAAGACCCAGCTTTGTTGTGCTTATAAGTTACAGAGAGGGGGGGAAAAACGTGACATTTTTTTTCACCCACGTGTCTATCTAGGACAGATGCCAGACTGTTACTGCTGATGCTGGGTACTCAAAACCCCATTCTTAAGGTCACGGCAGGTCTATGTTGATGTGAAAGCGAGGAGATATTTTCTGGTTCTGCAAAGCCGTTCCTCCTACCAGCTCAAAGTATTTTGTAGAAATATTTCTTCTAACATAAAAGTTTATTAATAACTCACAGATGGCACCTTTCCCACTCAGTCTGCCAGGTCATGACTTCAGATTGCAGAGGCAGAACCAAGTAAAGGCAAAAGAAGTTAATTGTGCTTTATTGAAACCATGCTGTAGTAAAGAACTAAAGTTTATCCAGGAAATGTTTTATTTATTGCTTCCTAATTGTAACTACTTCACTCAGGGGAAAGTGCTGGGAGTGGGCAATGAGTCTACACTGGATGGGTTAGATTTATTTCCCCCTTCATGTCACACGGGGTTAGTTTTCCTCTCTAAGTGCAGGAGACACACCACTCAATCCAAACTTCCTCTTACAGTTAAAAAAGCATAGATATATAGAGTCTCATGCCAGAACACCAGCAGACAGTTTGCTCACAAGGCTGCTACACATGGCTGCTGGCAAAGCCTTACCGGTATTTGCTGGATTTCTCCCGTATTGGTGATGATCTGCTGCATGACTTGCATGGTCTGCCCAGTGCCGCTCTGAGCCTGCTGGGTCTGTCCTTGCGGCTGCGTCTGCACTATCTGGACCTGCTGGCCTTCTCCAACCTGCATCGTCACCGGGGTGCTCTGCAGGCAGAACAGGGGTAAGGCCCGAGCAAGGGCTGAACACAGCGGCACAGCCAGCGCATACAAACACTGGAACAGACAGACAGATTCCTACACCCACACTGATGTTTAAATCACCGCAAAGGGAACCCAGGACCTAGATGACCCCTGTTACTACAGTTACACTCCGTCGCGACCAGAAAACATATTTCTGTAGTGACTGTCCCGAGCAGTGAGAACAGGACACTGCAGTGCATCACACATGGGCGAGTCGATGGTCTCCCCGGCTCCGCTGACCTGCGAAGCCCCCGCACGCTGCTCACGGCTCACCTGCCCTTGCTGAGGCTGGGCGATGATGATCTGGCCTGGCTGAATCGTGGTTGTGGACGTGGTGGTCTGCTGGCCTTGCTGCTGCCCCTGAACCTGCACGGCCGCAGGCTGCTGAGCCAGTGTGAAATAATACTGTACGGGCTCAGCTGGGGTGACAGCCTGGCGCACCTCCTCCTGCAGCACAGGTAAAAAACAGGTAAACAGGGAGGGAACAGATCAATATCCAAACCCCTGCCCCCCCCCACCCTGCTGAAACATCCCCCCCATAAGCATGCTCCATGGGAAAGTATCTTTAATACCTCATTCGTAACAGTTTAATTAAGTAAATCTGAAATGATAAATCAAAATGGGTTTCCTCATTTATTCAGCTACATGGAAATCAAAACCATTTCTAATACCCTATGTATAATAATGTAGTCACCAATTTCATTACGAGAAGCAAATGAGTGAAATTACCATAGCTGAAATCCATGCAACTCCTCATCAGTGAATTCCATCATCGCCTGTTATCTTAACACAGAGTGAATTGCAAATGCACCGGGAAGACTCACAAAGGCTCATCTGTCAACAAAACCCCCTTCCGGGCCTACGTGCCCAACACAAATCTCAGTCTAGCTCTGATGTTAAACCCCTGGGAATAAAAGTCATGGACTTGATGTATACTTTTGTGCCTTTATTTATTTATTTAAATCCAGCTTTTCCAGAATGATAACAATTTCATCTTGTACCGTGGCTTCACAGCCTGATTCTGCTGGTAGCAGGAATATCTCACCAGTGTGAAGAAACAAAAGGCTCTGCTCTAGCTCACTGTCAGAAGCACAGGCTCTAATACTGCTGGTTTGTTTTACCTAAGCATGTCTTTAGGAGAGAAAAGCCCCTTATGATTAACGATATTTTAGGCAAGTAGATTTTCAGAGATTCTGTTAAGTGGCAAGCTGTTAACACTCAAGAATCAAAACTCCTAAGCTCCCCAGAGGAGCATCAGACCTTGCACCTCAGGGAAGACGCAGCTCACCAGACGTTCACTCCATGGCAGAAGGCGTAAACAATCCTCTCCCAGCCACCTCGAGTTCACAGCTGAGAGTGTAGGATGTTTACACGTGCTACAACATGGTAGATTCCTGCTTACACAAGCCTGCTCGACTCCCCTGCGTTAAACGAGGCTTGCTCACAGATTACCTTCAGTATATCCAACTGGGGAGGAAAAGAACAATTCACATTACAGAAGATCAATGTATGTTGTCTACATGGGCATCAGGCTTGAGTAAAAGAGCCCCTTCACTTAGATCCTGGTCTCTCAGAGGGACAGCAACTACAGAAAAGACTTCCTGCTTGGAGGTTTCTCAGTAGCCTACCAGAAAATGACCCCCCAAAGATTAAGCTGCTCACAGTTGGCTGTAATCGAGAGGCAACTTCTAAGCCTGGCTCTCAGAGCAAACGAGAGCACTCTCCCACGGTACTGCAAACCACCGCAATCAAACGCTTGCAATACTTCCTACGTATGGTAGCTCGTTGATTATTCCTACTCGCTTAATCAAATCCTTTGGGGGAGGGATTAATAACAAATTAAAAATATATATTATTCAACAGGGCACGTCTCCAGTTTACCATAAAACCGCGTGCACAGAAGAGCTGGGGCTGTTTCTGTAAAGCCCAGTCCTTAGGTATGTGATTTCCAGAGCACTCCAATCCTCAACTCCTAGCTGAATCCTGAAACAACGAGGCAACCGAGTACCTCTGTAGGTACCTACTCCAGGTTAAGTTGTTCTACAGGCAAAAATGGCTTTAAATCCAAATCTGCTTGAACTAGGTTATATCACATCATTTGAAACATTTTATTTCCAAGCCCTAGCTCTAGTTACCAGAGCAACGTAACAGCCATTCCCAGCTCTTCCACGTAACCAACACTAACTTGTCAAACAGTCTTTGCCGTGGTAGTGATAAAATACAGATTGTACCCCCAGCCAAAAAGCGCAGGCTGTCAGCCTACAGGCAGCCACTTTTCAACACTGTTGAATCAAAAGAGTATTTTCCACTGCAAAGTCCTAACCTACGTTCTTATCTGGCAGCTGTTTCTCCATTAAACTTCTCTTGCCACAAGAAGTATTTCCAGTGATTCAACAGTGTTCACAGGCAGCGAGCTGATCGGTGAGTGACAGATCTCTAAAGCCTGTTTCAACCCAAAACTCAACAGGGTTTCACTGTTGATGCTGTGCAACCCAAGAGACACAGCTCTGGTGTGACGTGTCATCAAGACACGTTAACTTAGCAACCTATCTGCATGTAACACACCTTGAAAATCCTTCAGGCATTTCTTTGATTATAGAACTTGCATGCTCTGTCACCAGCACATTCCGATGTGAATCAAAAGGCTCCAGCAAGGGAAAGGTATGGGCAATGCTCTCCCTCCCAAACGTGGAGTTCTCTTAAAAACAGCACGACAAAGTAGAGTAACGGAATGAGGCACCTAAAAGAAGACCAATTGAATTTGCAATGCCAGAATTAACCCGTCTTACTTCAGGCTGCAGCCAACTCGTTTCAGCTTATCGAGCTGAACGAACTGAAACGTGGGTCTTCTTTCCCCGAGTTAAGCAAAGCACCGAGAGCGGCTGTGCAGGCTGCTGCTTTGTCTTTTTATTTAATACCGAACTAATGATCTTTGGATAAATCACCTCTGCTGCACTGCTGCAGGGATAAAGCAGGGAACTCAGGGAAGGGCTGGAGGGAGCTGCACCACGCTCACCACGTGTACACGACACAGAGTTCCCAGTGCACCTGTAACGAAGCCTTGGGATGCTAATTTTAACCATAGCTGACCGCAGCAGTTGGATGGAGCCTCCTGCACATATTGTGACATGGAAAGGTATTTTCCTCATTTACTAGAAACACATGCTGCTTCTGGAAATCAGAATGAGAGGTTAAACTCAACTCAGGACACCATCACAGAGCATGAAGCGTGTATTTCCTCCCTTTGGCCATCACTTCAGTAGCACCACGAGGACTTCAAGACAAAAAGTAAAATAGCAACTTCCAAAATCCAGGTCCACAGTGGAACTGCTGGTCTCTACTCTCAGAGTGGGTATCTTTTTGCATGTTATCCAGATTTATATTGGAATAAAAAAAAGACATGTCAAAGAAAAAACTTCCAAGTAAAACACTTGCCAGAAAGATGTTTTACAGTATGCCAGCCTCTCCAGTAGCACTCACTAGAGAAGCTGTTTTAAGGACCACCTTGGATTTTTTCAAAGGCTAACACACCGCTGACCTTCAAAAGTATCAGAAAACAGGTGAAGGAATTGTTATAAATTGTTATAACATTTTTTTGAATTTACTGTTCAGAAAAAACCCCTCCAGCTGAGTCCTGGGCAATGATTCCAGGAGCTGCTGAACAAGGTGTGGCACCGTCCGAGGGGAGCTGTTCCCTAGAAGAGATGGCCCGGCCACTTTATCTACCGGGCAGCTTGTAACGAAGAGAGATGAGCAATTACTGAACTGGGGAACTTCTAGCAGCAAAACACCAAACTTTCAGGTGAAGGAGATAAACTAGTCTACCAGGAGCTGGATCTCTTCCTTCATGCATTTGAAGCAGCAAGACTGAGCTTCAACCCCACCTCACTCCATTTTCAGCACTGTCTCAAACATGGAGGGGAACAAGTGCTTTGTAAGACACAAACTTGTTACGTTTCAAAGATCTTGTGCTCGGATGACCGCGGCAGCCTGCTGCTGTAAACATCCGACTGAAAGCTCCTTCTAACACCTTACAGCTTCCAGTCAAGGATGTTTACAGTAGCAGTGGCTGCCCCAAAGGAGCGGGAGGTGGCACTTTAAGCAAAGAAGCCTGTTTCTCCCTTTACAAATCAAAGGATGCAGACTCAGCACATTTTTTTAAAGTTAAAAATTTAACACTGGCAATATTTGGTATCAGAGCTATTTAGTAGTTTTTGTCACGTGAGTAAATCCCCAAGGCAGACTTCTGTAAATCTCCATTCAAGCTCTATTTCCATTACAAAAAAAAAAAATTAAGAACCTGAAAACTCCTATAAATAAACACATAAAAGAGAGGCACAAACCTCATGTTTAACTCTGATTCTGTATTGCTTTATCAGCTCTTGACTAGAGATGGCAATCACACCAAGGAAAGGACAGAACACACAGCAATCATTTTTATGTCTCACCTGCCGCTTCGGAGGCTTCAGTTCATCTCTTGGAACGATATCGATAAGAAAGTCAAACTGATCAAACTTTGTAATTGCCATGGCAATGTCATTCCTCTATAACAACAAAAAGAGAAAACCATTCTTCAGCTTTACAAGTCTGTTTTGTCACTGGATAAACGAAGTTGGAGCTTTTTAATTGAGTCAAGCGAGAGTGTCTTCTCCAGCCCAGGTGCTCAAGCTTGTGTCTCGGTATCACAGCCCTGTCTCGTGCTGAGCGAGGCCTCCATGACGTGCAATAAGGTCCTTGGCAAACCTGGGCTTTTACAGTCATCTACTCACCCACCAGGCCTGATCAGGCTCTCCACAACAGTACTGCTGTAATTCACTACAGAGAGCTCATGACAACCACCATAAGCCTTTTAGCACATTAAAAAAACCTGGGAATTCTTCTAAAAAATAATTTTAACATCCCAAAGATACCTGAAAAGAAGCTTTGTGGAAAGACCAGGATGACTGCTCCATGTATTAGTAGCAACATATGCAGAATCTATGAGTTGGGGAGGGGATTAAAAAAAAAAAAAGAAATAAAGTATCACAGGATCTTATTCAGGCAGGGGAATCCCAAGAGATGTTGAGAGAACAAGCTTCAGCATGTGGAAAGGCAAAATGGTTAAAAGAAAGCATGAAGATTAAAACATATACTCAGCAAACTGGCCAAACATGTATCAGAAAAAGGATGTGCAAGAGCCAAGGAGCTTCTGTGAAAAACTGGCAAGGTAAGTACCTTCTCAGAACGGCTTATAACTTTACTTTTATACCTTGCCTAAAAACGAAATGCAAGGAATAGCATTAGGTCAAAGTATTAAAGACCTGAATAAAGAGTTACCCAGCATTAAGTCATCACTTACATGTATTTGCTTAAGATTTGAAACAACCCCCAAGATAAAAAAGCTGAATTTCTTAAAAAAAAAGAAAAGAAAATGTACTCTGTCATTTTAAAATGCTTGCAAGCCATCTTGAAAAGTAGGGCTAATTCAAGAAGCTATTAAAAATCCTATTCTCATTAGCTGAAGATAAATTTGTAAAGCATATATATGAACAAGATTTGAGACAAAGATGCCTACGCTGCCTAATGAGTAGGTAACATTTAAAAGACTATCAATCCTCTCATTTCAGGCTAGTTGACATTTCTAAACCTTATACTGTCTTGGCATTTAATTGCCAAACAATGATCACGCAGAAAGCACAAGAGAGACATTTCTATTGTTCTGCAGGCAGCATATATTATAAAAGTATCTTCACCAGGAAGAAAACTTTTACTGAACAGATGTATCTCGTATTTCATCCTCCACGGTGAGGATTGGGTTCAATCCAATTTCCTCAGGAATAGACTTCCATAACTCAGACCTCTCCACTAAAAATTGTCTTCCCAAATACTTGATAAGCAGAGAGTGCATTTCTCCAGCTGCACTGTCCATGCGGAGAGCAGCTGTGCCGGGATGGCAGCTGCTGTGGAAGGCAAGGCAGGCAGAAATAAAACCGGAGTCAATTCAAGGTCTTATACCTCAGGAGCAGGATCTGAGTACTATTCTGAAATAAACGGATCCATCAAAGCTTGAAAACTGTTAACAGGACATGCCTGAGTCAGCACTTGTGCTTACAAAGCACCTTGTTCACGGAATGTATATCAGATATATCCTCCCCATGGTAACTGAATTAAAACCTGGGTTAAGCAAGTGGCATTAGCCCAGTTTAGCGAGTGGCTGGGTGCCCATTCGATAGCTTTGGACTGAAATCAGACATGTCTCCTTGCCACGACAGCAATCTCTGCGCCAGGGTACAGGAGAGCCGACACGGTCCTAAATATCTCAATCTCTCACCTCTGATCCAAGGGCCTGAACTGATCTTATTATAGTTTCAAGCAGTTGTGGTCAACACGTAGGACTAAAAGTGAATGCTTCCCTGTCCGTCCCCTGCATAAAAAGACCCTGAAGAGTTACAGTTTATTCTTGAACCACTAAAAAAGTTACTATTATTGAGAGCCTCCAATCCAGACAAAACAGTAATTTATTCTGGGGGAGGGTATTTGTGTTTTCATCTCTACACATTTACGGACACAAACGAACATCTACAAGCCTTACGTTACAACTACTACTGAAAAACAAATCAGCTAGAAGTTCAATAGCCAGAGCTATCTTAAATCCTTACAGCAGGTCACAATTAGCTGACAGCTGCAGCTTTAGGTTTTGGGGTTGTTATTGTTGGGGCTTTTTTTGAAAACAAATAGAAGAAAAAAGCATTTCAGTCACACAGTTACACTGTGCTTTGTACACAGGTTTGTAGCAATAAACACAGGTACTAAAGTTACTGTCTACAAAACATGCCTCGTATTATGGAAACAGAGAGTTGGAAACAAGTTTGTGAAGCAGCTGAAGGCTCCATTACCTGCAGAGTCCTCCGCTTGTTATCTTCTGTGTGTATCCACGCTCGCAAAGTCAATTCTGTTATGAATATCTGAGCTGCCTTGGCGAACAACACGGGAGCTTCTGCACTAATCATCTGCAATTAAATTTACATTATTTTTTTTTAAGTTTACCATGAGTGTTCTAATACTGCGAAGCGGTAGTCAGAGTAACTTTTATCATGTTAGTCAAATCTGAATGGTTGCATTGTTTAATGGTGAAGTTGGGGAAATTTCCACATCAGAATATCTATGGGTCTGACAGTCCAAAGAGTTACCAGCCTCAAGTTAAACGCAGTGTTAAGAGTCCTGGGCATCTAAAATTTGTCTCAAAAGTCTGTTTCCTCCATGACTAGTCAGACGTCAACTCCACATTGTGCTGGATCACGGCAGGGCAGCAAACGGCATCGGTGCATGTTCACCTAGAGGGAGTCAACCAGCAGCTTCTCCTGGCAGTGCCTCGGCATGTACATAAATGATTCAGAAACTGAAGAGCACAGGTTGAGGGCTCATTTTAAAACCTGGCCCTTACGTTATAGTTGTAACATTGCGATCCCTCGAAATGAATGCTGAAATTGCAAAAGAGGTTTGGAGGTCTGAGTGAAGACTGTCTCACCAAATTCCTTTTCCTTAAGAAGTATCTAGCTCAAGTTTTATTCAAATTAAGCAGTTTCATTATTAGTTGGCTTGGCATTAATGCTTACTCCCTAGTACAGCTTTCTTGTTAAATAATGTTTCAGGCAGGCCAGCGACTTAACCCCCGTCCCCCCGCCCCCCTCAGCCTCGCCATAAAAATCTCATCTTCCCCTCCATCATCAAAAATTTGACACTCATTTGGTTCAGACATTGAACTGGGACCTCAGAGGCCTGGGCTCCTTCCCTTTCCAGGCTGAATGAATAGCTCCCTTGTACAGGAAGACAACACACACCTTTTTCAGGATCTCATTGAAATGTTAAAGGTTGTCCTAACAGGAGGATGGTATCACATTGAGAAAAACAAGAAGAAAGTGCAAATCATTCTCTTCTCTCTTAGGAGTTAAGTGTCTGACGGTTTCCCAACTTAAAAACCAGGGAGGACTGGAGCAGCGCAAGAGTCAAACGCTGCGGGCGATTCCTTTCTCCATCCTTTTATGTCAGTAAGTTTTCATCAGTCAATTCATGTGTTATCGTCACCAGTCACACGTCAAGGGTTCAGCTCAAATACTGGTATCAAACCCGTGTTATCCACCTAAATTATTGCTTATTTTTCCATAAAACTTAAATGCCTAGCATAGCATTTAAGCGATATCACTTGTCGTACTAAACACTCCATAGCTTTGTGAAAGGGAGAGTCGAGAGAAACAAGGAGGAAACAGGTGAAAAGACAGTTAAGCACTAGGAAAAACTGGAAATACCCAGAATTACACAGTAGACTAGCATTTGCTAGAAGAAAGCAAATCTGCTAAAGTCTTCAGCAAAGATCCCAAATGATTTTGCTTTCCCAGCTCAGTTTAATTATAAAAGGCCAGCTAACATTGCATTCAAGGCAACTGTTAGAACGTGCTTTAAGAATAGTAATAAATCATGATAATAAGAAGTAATGAATTGGAAGGAAATGTAGCTAAATTATCCACCAAAAGGATCATAAATACTTAAGAAAAAACCCACGAGTGTACCTTCACATCTTCATCTAGTTTCATTATCTTCTTAATACGAGCCAGAGGGAGTTCTTGAACTCTGAAGTCTTTCTGCAGAGAGATTCACATTTGAGAGACTCTTTACTGATACTGAACTGAAAACAAAGGTAAGATACAAAATGTTAAAATAAGTCTGTATTGTCTACGACTGAAGTGGCTAAAATTAGATTTGTAACTTATTTTCTTTGAGGTATGGCAGCTTCTCCCCAGGCCAGAGGATTCTCATCTGCTTTTCTGTATTTTATACTGATATAATTCTACTTAAATATTCTGTCAGACACTTGTATCTACTGTTTCACCTCAAAGTTGAAGTCATTCTGCAGAACAGAATGTTTCTAATGTTACACATTTCTGCATCTATTTATATTTGAAGCAACTAATTCAATTAGGTGTCTCCGGACCCAGAAACCATTGGAATTTACAAAAAGTCACAAGAGAAAATGAAGGCAAACAAGAGCTATGTGGGGCGACAGGATGAAACCTTCTTTGCTTTATTTGTACTTCCCTGTTGCCCAATACCAATTTTGGTGTTAAAAACCTTGCAAGAATCTTGTTCAAAAAAAAAAAAAAAAAAAAATCTCGCCTATTCCTGTTTTCAGATGGATTTCTCACTGTTCTCCAGCAAAGAGAACCGCTGACTCAGAATGGTGTAATGATGATTTAGGAGAGATGAGAGTGAGCGCTGTCATCGCACTGACTCACCCTGCTCTGCTCAGCTGTTCCCGTGAGCCCAGCGAGAGCAGCACAGACACCACTTCGCTAAAATCTGCACGAGAGGACGCACCAGCGTGTCCCTTGGAGATCCTCTCTGCACAGAGCTCTTGGGGTTAGGGAAACTGCTGAACTTCACTACAAACAGTGCTCTCCCTTCTCTGAAGATATAAAGAGGAATAAATAAATAAATAAAAAATAACCCACAGCTCATTGCGACCAGGAGCCTCTTAAAAAGGGAGAAAGGCTGAAGCTACGTACCATTGCGTCAGGAATGCAGAATCCCTACCCACAAAGGGCTTCCAAAAAAAATTGTCTTTCCTTCTTAACAAAAATGTCATACAAAATAAAAGAAAACTCATTTCTCTAGGGAAGAAAGCACTGCAAGACATGTTAGTGAAACAAAAGAGGGAAAAAATGCTGAAAACGCTGTCTTCTATTGAAGCAAAACATGGAGGTTGTGCGTGGTCCAGCCAGCACTCCACCAGGGGGGGGTTTATTTAATTTATATATAAAAAAATTTATGTATACTTACAGACATTATTTTAGATGCATATATATTAAAAAAGCATTCTGTGCCCTCATTCTGGAGAGAAATGTGACGTGGAGTTCCTGGTGCTCCCAGTAATATGCTGCAAATCAGAACGAATTTGGGGAGTGGGGGTGTCCTTGCAAGAAGAGCCGAGGGTTGTTGCATCCCGCCGGTGAAGGTGGTATTTTGGAAGGATTTTGGGCAATGAGAGAAGAGGGCAGCCGGGGCTGGGACCTGTGCTTGAACACACAATGCGCTCAGGGTGGCATTTTCAACCAGTAACCGCCACATAAACAAGTTAAGGGGTTGCTAGGGCATGGAAAAATATCCCAAAGGTTTTTTTAGAGGGTTTTTTTTGGCTGTTTTTTTATTTTTTAAAAAAAGCTCTTTCTTTTTTAAAGAGCCTCGTGAGCTTTGAGCAAGCCTCCAAAAAAGATAAGGACAAAATTTCTAACCTGTGAAAGTCTTAACAGGCTTAAGGGTATTAACTTCTATGAACAGCAGAACTGCAAGCAGACATGCATAGGTACAAAGCTATTAAAATCTTTAGAGAAGAGAGACAGTGGAAGTTAGAAAAAAAATGAAGCTCCTTTATTCCTTTAAGGCAGACAGGCAAACGTCACATAAATCAAAATTAATACGCAAGTACCATGGTGAAGGGAAGCATGACCACTACTGGCTACCACCCAGCAGAACAGACTTTAGACACCAATTCTTCATCTTTTCTTTTTTCCAAATTAGGTCTCAATATTTTCACAGGCCTCTTCTAACTCATCGTGGAGCTGAAATGCTAGTTTCAGCCTAGTCCTGTTTCCTATTTCTCCAAGACTAGGCTACAGTCCTTCGTTGTATCGGGCAGAGAACGGGCAGCTCTGGTTTGCTCTTCTAAAGCAGCTCCCTTGTTTTTTCCCCTGAATTTTAGCTACTAGTGGCACATGGCAAATGCACAAAACCGGGCAGAGACAGCCCTGAAAAGCAGGCAACCAAAGCAGGCTTTCCACCAAACAGCTGCTCCGACCTCCGCTACGCAGTACATGCAGATGAGCTTTAGGTTTACTTACGTCCACGTCCATGGGAGCACTTTCAATAAGACGCACAATAAATTTCAGGATTTGATTACGCAGGGGACAACTGCGTAGGAATGTTTTGCAGTTATCCCTTTTCCTTTCCAACTCCCCTTCACTGTCCTCAGTTAAATTTTCAATGACTTACTAGCTAGCAACGCAATAAATAGATTCATACGACAGTTAAAAATTAAGCTGCCCGTACTTGATAAGCTGCATAATAAACCCCTTTCATGTGGAGATGAAGACAAACTACAGCTCTTGAACACAAGAATTCACTGCGCTGAAAGAGGAAAGTAATTAATTCTGGTTATGCATACAAATTTCTACATCTGTTTCTTTAATCAACTATCTGCACACAGGCTGAAAAAAGCAGCTTATCTTCAGACTAGTGGATTGGGGTTTTCACTCTGAACAGCCCGTCTTCGACTGGAGTCCTTTTGTTTTCAGTTCCATTAAAAGCACAGGAGTGCGCTTTCAGGACCACTGTATCACCGTAATCTATCAATCTCTCTTGAAAAGTCATTTTTATTATATGCCCTTATTCTCAGGCACATCTCTTTTGGGGATGGAAATAAAAAAAAGAAGCTTCTTAGTCCAATTCTTATTCTCAGCCTATACAGGATTTTCTTTAATCAAATGTCTTTAAATTAATAAAGCATATGATAACAATGCACTTGGCATTCAAGTGTTTTCCAAAATTTCAGGCTTGTCAAAGGAGATGGTTCTGCGAGGGCATAACGGGTCTATACAAAAGTCTAAACCCAAAAATTCATTCACAAAATTGTAACTGTCTGTCAACAGCCAGGTGTTTGAAGGGGGAAAAAGACCAAGTCCTATCTTGAACAGCAACATCTCCCAGGGTGTGCTGATGGGGCCTGTCCTTTGGTGGGCATAAGGGTTCCCTCACATGCTGGTCACACATTTTGCGTTACAGAATTTGAACAGTAGTTAAACAGCCCATGTAGTAAAATGTGAGGTATACTTTCAAATCCCTCAACCTTCTGTTAGCTAAAGCAGCATATGGCAGCTACGCTTATACCTGTAGCTGTTTTAAAATCACTTCCCTCCTCCTCCCAAACAGAAGATAATTCCCCTGCAGTTCTGTAGAAAGCAGCCACGGTCATCATTTAGCCTGTTAAAAGAACCTTTGCATCAACTTTGTCTTATTGGTTAGTCCAGAAAGAGCTGAAGGCACGACTGTTACATCTCATTATGTTATGAATCAGCTGCTTTCAATTTGTATCTCGAGTTTTGGCAGTTGTAGCCAATAGTCAAAAGCCTGGCCGAATGATTATTTATCTGCCTTGTAGCGTGTAAATAGCCAGCTCTAGCAGACCCCGTAAGCAGCAGGAATACATCCAAGCTGAGGTTTATCTTGCTACCAGATATTACCAGGCACTTCTCACTGTCAGTTCTTCAGCAATACCGGAGCCGATGAGGACACTCACCACTGTGAGGTTGCGTATCTCCTCCATGACCCGCGGCCAGAAGGACTGGAGGCTTTGCTGCGCATCGCTGTTGCTAGCTGTGCCGAAGCCACCATCTGTGGACATCCTGGGAGCTGGGAGAAAGAAAACCAAGCGTTAGCAATGAGGCAGGAGTCAAAGGCTCCCAGAGATTCCCTCCAAGTCCCAGGAATACAGGAAGGGGCCAGACGGGCTAATCGCTCTGGAAAACTGTCAAAATAAGTTATGCCAGTCCAGGTCTCACAGCAACAATGCAGAGATACTCACAGCCTCTGAAACGTTTTTTTAAACTTTTATTTATTTTTCCAAAGACTGAAAAAGAACATTAAAAAAAAAAAGAGCAAGCAAAAATAGTCTCCCTATTACCCTATTAGAGCTCTGCCTTTTCACAAGGAGTTGCAAAACAACCGATGTCCGGTCACAGCTCACTCTCTAGCGTGCACCTATTATAAAATCATTTTTCCTCTTGCTTGTTACAGCCAACAACAGTGCAGGATATGTCAGTAAAGCCCCCTCAAGTTGAAACCAGAATGCCCACGTCAGCCCAGTATTATTTCTAAAAAGCATAAGGAAACAGTTGCTTCTGTGCCTTTTTTTGTGGCTTTACACTGTTTTTAAGATAACTCTTCTCCTTCAGTATAATCAACAGGAGAAGTTAACAGCCTGTATAATTCAGAATGTCAAAAGTAAGATTTAAAATTCAAATCTTTTAATTGAAACAATTTTCGAAAGCCCCATGCCTGTCATTTAGTATTCTGCAACTGCAGGATGTTAAGCAAGTCTGGCTATTATCAAATTTATACTGGACGTTGTCTGTGCATTAAGACTTGTATCTTTGCAAATGGCTTTATTTACAGTATGTCGTCATCAGGAACTTATAAGGAGAAAATAAAGGGACAATAACTGGGTTCAGACTTGCCCACATCGTCACGCTGCGCTGAAGTGAAGATGATGAAGAGGTCGGGGCACGCAGCACCGATCAACCTCGTCCTCGTGTGACCGAGACGGTGCCAGCCCGTGTGGCACTGTCCAGGCACATTTCAAATTCCAGCTGACCCAATTCTTTTCTCCCCATGAACTCCTGGATCAAGTCCTGCCTTTTTGGCAAGGAACTCTTAAGACGGGTCTAGTTAATATTAAAATGAAGTCAGGTGCACCACTTGGGAATCCCTTGAACACCAAGACCAGCCTTGCTGGCTTCCTCTGGGCGGCAGGAGCGTGTGGCTCCGGCGGGATTCCCAACAGGGATCGCAGCCTGGAAGGACGGGGCAGACGCGCCAAAAGCACCCACAGGACCTGCCGAGACAAACCCGACAGGATGGGACTCGGCGCTTCCCATGCACGAAAAGCATCTTGGTGAATGCCAGAAGAGTCACCGCTCCCTCCCCGAGCGAGCGGAGCGGAGGAAGCCAGCGAGTTACTGACGTTAAACGCTCTCGGGGTCACCCAGAGCAGCTTTGAAGTTTCCATGAATGACACGCACACACCACGTACAAACAATAAGTCTCTGTGTCTCTCATAACTTCCAGCAACAGAGAAAGGGTGCTACATTTTCTATAGGGAAAGATCTCAAGATACACGCAGATATTTGTGCGTTGCCATGTAATGGAAAAAGGCACAAGAGCAGATTTAGCTCTGACACAGACAGGCACAATCCCCGTTCGCTTTTCATCCACCATGTAAAGGTTTATTTTAGTCCTTCCTCAAGCCGAAGGGCAGCCCAGTAACACTGTACAACACACCAAAATACCGATGGGAGGCAGCCGCCAATTGCCAGGACTTTCAAAATCTATTCCAAAGCAACGATGATCCATAAAATCTCATTAACAGATCAAAGCCATGAATGTCAGACAATTAGCTCGTTACCTCCTGCAGCCTACACTTTCCAAGGCAGACTCTGAACAGTTGTATTTTCCTTTCATCAACCTGAGAAGGGGACACAGGAGACGTGGGAAGAGCTGAAGGGGATTTTGACGGGGGATGACAAAGAGGAGGTCAGAAGATCATAGTTTCAGTCTCAAAGCAAGAGTTTGAGACAGGAAGAACTCCAGGTAAGGAACCTTATGGAAACAGTGACTGACAAGTTCCTTGATGACTCTTCAACAACTATTTGCATTATAATACCATCTGCCTACAAACTAAGATATTTCAAGTATTTATAAGAAAATACAGAGATAAATATTCTAATGAGAGTGTTAAATTGGCATTTGATTCTCCCCCCCTTTGATTTGCATTGTCAAACGTAGACAAAAAAATAGTTTAGGCATATAAATACAAGCTAATCCTTGAAATCTGCTCCGCACTGGCAACATTTCAACACTAACACTAGACGGGGTCTTTTCTGCAACTGGAGATGCAATTCATCTTGAAGACAAGCCAAATCACTTTTCAAAGCTTTATTTAAAAATACAAATTACTTGCATCCAACCCACTTAAATGCTGTACTGGAATATAATGCTCTACGTAACCCTAAGAAACAATAGGTTAAAAAAAAAGAAAAGCTAATGGAGCGAAGAGGAAGAAAATTCCACCACTGCCACTTTACCCACTACTGCACGCAAAAGCAAATTTCTTGCATTAAGTATGTGTCTCTGTGGTATTCATCCAGATTTCGGGAAGAGCTAGAAATGGTTTACTCCAGTCATCTATCATTTAAAAAGTCCTGTTGATGAATACAGAAAAAATTCCTATCTTCAAGGTAAACACAGGACTGATTTCAGAATGCAAAATGAGCAGCCTGACGCTTGACCCAAGGGACAATTGCTACTTTAAGTGACTGTTTAGGATAATTGGTAGGAAATTGAGTAAGAGTAGAAACAAGAGCCACCAACAGGCTGATTTTCTGAAAAACTTATAGAATGAGATCACTATAAACTCCAAAATAAAAGCCTAAGCAGGTTAAAACAGCTCAGAACTTTACTACTCTAAAATATAGATACTTAAGCGGCGCTGACGGTGCCTGCAAGCATTAGAGGAGGATTGTAAGGAAAAGAGAAACCTGAACTGTCATGCAAACCCACAGCGTTGGCTCCAAGAGACAAACTTCACTAATGAAACCATTCCTGCGCAATTAGGTAAGTTCCTTCACCCAAGGGAAGCTGTGTTCTCTTCCTGTAAGAATGCCTTGGATCAGGATTAGTGCCAAACAAAAAAATACCAAAGCGTACAACAGAAGATAAGGCCACCAAAGCTAACAGGGAGGCAGTTCCTCTGGTTTCACAGTATCAGTGTCTAAACCTTTTGTCTTTTTTTGGTACGCAGCTTTCAGGGAAATTTTAGAGCTTCTTTATACTTCATCTTTCCTCCTCTAAAGATTTCCTTGGCCACCCCGTGCGGAAGGGGAGAGGTGCGCTGAGGATCCCCATGCTCCCCGCATTGCATTCACATAACACAGGGTACAGCCTCTCGGAAGTTTTAAGAGTAAACCAGCTGCTCTGACACTATCTTGTTGTCGAATAATAGAAGTTAAAGTCCCTCTCCTGTGTCACCTGGTTGCCACAAAGCGTAACCGCAACCAGAGAGAACTTGCCGATTCCAGCAACGCTGCGTCTCCACACTGAAGCTGGGCGAGTACCCTGCGAGCTTGACACGCTTGACACAAGAGCTGACATCCCAGCGGTGTGCCTGATGCTGCATCAAAGCAAACGGGGGTGCTACACTGCCCTCGGATTAGCTAAACTACCCGTCCGACTCCCAGGAGCTGCAACCTGAAAACCAGGCTACGCAGAGATGCTCTTGCAGAAGAATCTAGCTGAGGAGGTTCACACACACAAACCACACTAACTCACAACGCGGACACGGTACTGAATTAGGTACAAGCAAGCAAACAAACCGCCCAAAAAACCACACACAGCAAGAAATAAGGGCGTAAGAACAAGAGAGACTGGGATACACCTGCTTCACAACAGCCACACAGCCTGGAATATGCTCCATGAAGGCAAACATTTTGTTTCCAGACTAAGGGAACAAGAAACTGGAGGCCAAGAAGCTGAGGCCAGGGCATAAAATGCCTGGAGGTGATTACAGAGCAGATTAGCAAGCACATCTCCACAACTACAACATCAACACTTTGCAATTAGAGCTTTTCTGCTCACCCAAGCAGAACACCTTTTACAAACATTAAACTTACAAAATCCTGTAGCAGCTGACAAACACTTAAGAGCTTCACTTCAGAGGAGCACAAAGCAAGCATGAAGACACCTCTAGTGTTTGTCGTTCATTTTTTCTTGGTGCTTGTTTATTTTTATTTTTTTTAAACATATGCTAGTTTGTGCTCTTTCTTTAATGCCGTGGGAAGGGGGGAAGCAGTCAAATGAAGCTGTCTCACCCTGGATGCTTACCATCTGCACGCTTGAGCAAGAACCTGCCACTGAAAACACAAGCTGCAGTATAACCACAAATAAAACCAAGATCTCTGATCTTGCAATTCCACCCCGAGCAGGTACCCAGAGCTCTCCAGCTGGAAAACCAACGGCCAGAAGAGCCCACCAGACCCAGCAGAGCAGCAGCTGCCAGCCACAGCCGCAGGACATCCCAGGCATCGCCCGAGCGAGCTCAGGGACAGGAACTGGAGGCCACCCTCCCCGGCCAGCGAGGGTCATGTCACAGTCAGAACGTGCCTCCTTTTAAGCTATGCCCAAGCTGGCCTCGACTAAGAAGTCGACCAAAGAAAATCAGCTGGGTGGAGAGTAGATCTAAATGAAATTTATCCAAATATCTGAAGGGATATGCAAACGGTGAATACCAGAGGGAGGTTCTGAAAAGCCTTGAGGCTCTCGATGGAGGAGGCATCAACTCAGCAACATCAAGTACCACAGACCCTGGTGATAATAGAAACGTCAGGTTCTTTGCATATAGCACAGTCACATTCCCATGACTTACATTATGGGGAAAAGCCTGTTTTACACTGCAGTAGAAGCATATTCCATCCAAATGCCTTAAAAAGACAGCTAAATATGAAATAAGATGGAGGCTAAAAAGAAATTAGACAGAAGCTCAGGCAAACGTTTTGCCTCAACATCCTTAAGATTATAGCTACAAATAAGGATAAAGCACAAATATTTCTGAAAACTGTCACTGCAAAAACAAATTCCCCCTGTCAGGTTCTACCACCACACAAATACAGATTTATTAACTCCACATCAACAGGGTTTAGAAGACCCACACCTCCCCAACTCCTCTTAAGATGCTGTTGGTTTTACAGCATCCACTATCCCACAAAATTTGCAAGTTAATTATTAGGAAGTAGTGTTACAGAAAAGGTGAAGACAAGCAATGCAGTTCCTCTTTTTTTTTTAAAAAAAAAAAAAAAGCCACCATCTTTACTAGCAAAGAATAAAAACCAATGTCACAGCACCTAGCAAAACCCACGGAAGTCCGAAGAATTAAAAATAGATCCATAGAGCTGAAAAGTGAATATTTAGAATAAATACTAATCCCGGCATTCTGCGATACTTCCACTCTGATGCACTAACTCTCGAAGCTGTAGCGTTCTGTTTTGGGAGCCTGTCCCTTGATTTAAAAGTAAAATGTGCAGAGCCACACTTGCATATCTAAAGAATGAGCTCTGTGTAGCAATAAGCGCCAGACACCTGATCCTGCCAGAATCAGAAGGAACAATCCAGCAACCAAGAACTAGTTTCACAAGAAGAATAAATACGGTTTTATATGAATTAACACATTTCTTTAAAGGCGAGCAAAGGAGGAGTCTCCGATGTACGAGGGAAAGCCATGTCTCAGCACCCTTTGCGAGATGCTGCTCTTGTGACTTCAATTAGAGCAATTTGCATGATCAGAATATCAAACGTAGAACGTCCACAGTTTGAAGTGGACTAGGACAGCAATCTTTGGTCTCGGCAGCCATCGCAATGGTTGAAGGCATACTGAAAGGTTGCCTCTGTGCTGCAGAGCAACAAGCACTTGTTTTGCATGACATCATGCCCTACGCTATCTTATTTTAAAACAAGCCTTTGAGAAGTCATGTTAATGGTCTAAAATTGCTTCCACAGAGATATCATGCCTCAATTTTGATTCACTGTACGTTTTCTCTGCTTCAAGATCTACTCAACGCAGATATTTTCAGCTGAGCTTCCTTTCCTGAAATAAGATAAAATTTATTTCCATTTCAGTTCCAAACTCTGTGTTCACTAGAAGAGACCAAGCAGCAGAAGTGCATAGCCCCGCTCAAAGTACAGAAGTGCCAAAACCAGAGCCAAGAATTACTTTTACTTGCTTTGGGGGGTGGCAGTGGTGGTGTAAAAATAGTTCTTAATTGTGTTTGAGATCAATGGTTACTTCTACTTTATTATTCAGGCCTTGCCCACTCAATTATGTAAAGTTTTTAAACTAATAATGCAGTTTAGAAATTTGGGTCACGTTGGCAGTTGCGCTGGCACTGCAAATGGATGTTTCTTCCAAACCACTGCCGTGGACTTTGCGTTGTACCCGTTTTCTGCACCTCCTGATCATCACAGCTCTAGCTTAGATCAGGAAGTGGTAAGAGCTATTCAGACTTGCTGAGGGACTCGTCCAAATTCTGAGAACACGTGAAGGTCTCCACATGGCCACTGGGAACACAATCTTAGATGGGCACACACAGTGTTTCATCCTCTACAGGTTTCCTAGCTATGAACCATGGTGCTGCAGCTCCACGTCCCATCAGAACGGTACACAAACTCCACTGCCATGGCATGTTTCCAACCTGATGAAGAACTGGTAGGGGCCAGCAGCAAGAGCTGAACAAACCAAGTTTGAAATCTTGCTCTAGAGGTCTAAAAAAATAAGATGTAGTCACAGCGTAGCACAAAACACTATGGCAGACGAAGATCTGTGCCTGGCCCTGCTGAAGCAAGAGGAAAGACACAAGCTGTAGCATGCAAGGATCTGGGGTTACGACACACGAGCCTTTAGCTCTCGGTGTTTTGAACGATTCCATGAGAAAAACCAGTGAACACGCGCCCTGGGAACGGGGCTTGGAGAGAGCCAGGCTGGCATGTGCTGCCACCGCTACACGTGCCAAACGCCTTCCAAAAGGAGGAGTCGCTTCAATGTACACATCCACTCCAGACTCATTTCCAGTTTTGGTATGTCAACAAGACAGCAGAGAAAAGGCTTTGCCTATAAAACATTACTCAAACAAGCGTCGGGGGGAGGAGAGGGAACACCACATTTAGAGAGATTTATACAATGTTTTTTTGGACACAAGATCAGCTTTGAACAAAACCCAGTGCTCCACATCATAACAAAAAGGAAGCAGGAACACTTTAACGATGAAACATAATTGACTATATAATCCATAGCATTACGTATGCAGCACAATTATTTCAGCACATCACAGCAATGATGATGCTATTATTATTAAAGCATAAAAACTTTTATCATTATGTACAGGCAACAAATTATGAATAAAGTTATAGCTAAACCATAGGCCAAAATCAGAAGTATTAGACTAAGCTTAACACTAGATTTATTTATCCAAAAGATATGGGAACTCTCTTCCATTTCTATAAAATACTGCTCTAAAATCTAACACAGCCTTTCAGGTAGCAGAAAAAAGTGATGATCACAAACTTAGGAAAGTCTGAAGTTCTGTTCTTGATGAAAACATAACCTTTCAACTTTTTAAAAACAATTTCAAGAGGCTTTCAGTAAAACCAACATAATTCGAAACACAAGCTCTTCCTTCCAATGTGCTATTATAAGAAACTTTTGCAATTCTTCAGCTTTATTTTTATCTGTTCCCTCTTGCGGTATTACATACACACAACCCTCTAAGCATATAGCTGGCACCAGAAGTGGCTGATTTCAGCTGATGGAAGAAACATTCCAGGCTGTTGGATAAGGTGCGTTATTTGCAGATTTCTCTTGTTTGACAAAAAATTGAACGTAATAGTCAGGCTAGTTAAACACTGCACTAAATTACCTACGGAGGATATCAAGTACTTACTGCTGAAGGTTTTTAAGAGAAGGTAGCAAAACAGTGTTCGAGTTGATCTTGCCTTAAGGCAGAAAAAAAAAATAAACAAGATGCCCTCTTCAGGTGCCTTCTAGCCCTTTTTTCGATGAATATGTAGCAGTAGATTATTCTATCTTCAAAGCACTGTCTGAACATTAGCTCCCTAATACCTCTAATACACTACTTCTGTTTTCATTCATGCGAGGCACAGCATTTGATTTAAGCCCAAATCAGTCAGAGTCAAGAGAGAGAGGGATCCGGATTACTGCTTCCAACACCACAGACAACTCGTTAAACCAGCGAAGTTGGGTTTCGGCCGCTAGCAGGGCCAAATCTGCTTTGCACCACTCCCACTGCTGATCCACAGCTCAGAGCACTGCAATAGCTGTTTTGCTGGCTCGCACGCGGGCGTGCCTCCTACTCTCCCCCTCTCCACCCCAGTACCTTCGGCAGGATTTCTGCTCCTCCCTTCTCCCATCCCGACACTCAGCAGCCGGGTTTTGGTGTGCTGGGGTAAGAGCTCCCCCTCCACTACCCACTCAAGAGGGGGAGAGCAAGCAGCAGGGCTGATCCCAGTGGCTCTGGAGGGGACGCAGCAGGGCCAGAGTAACCACCTGAGGCAAAGCAGAAATTGGTCGGGTAACCTTCTCAATGCTGAGTTTATTATGAAGTTACAGCCCCGATCTTGCAGAGAGCTGCATCACACTGCAAGCGAGCCCCTACCTTTCCCTGGGCACGGAGCTTGGAATGGCCTCGCAGGAGGGCACGTGCTACACGCTCAGCAGGAACGAGAACTGAGTCTCCAAAGCTGCTTCAGCTGCGCAGGGGAAGAGAATATCCTACAGCACAGACAATGCACAGCAAAGGCATTTCACTGAACACACGCACCCAGAGAAACTGTGTCGAGTTTTATACCTTAATACAGAAGACAGCGTGACCTAGCAGTTAGAGGCAATTGCTAGTGCAGACAATGGTATGCTGCAGTCTCAGGCAGGCGATTCTCCTTCAGGAGACAAAAAAAAAAAAAAAAAAAAAAAAAATCAGGAATAATGCCTGCTTTTACAGAAGCATTGAGTTTCTATTCGCAATGCACTAAGTACCTAACAGCACTGCCACAAGTCCTCTGGCCAGCAACGCTCCACGTTAATTTGTGCGCAGAAAGACTGAAGATATACACAGGCTATATTTAACTCTGGGCAGGTTTTTGGGAGCGCACATAAATACACTAAAGGCTAGTATCAGAAACCCACCAGAAGCCCAGCAGGGCACCAGAAACCATGCTACAGAATCGAGAAGTGAAATCCCCACAGTGCAGCACCAAGTCAAAAATGAGGCTGCAAATATTAGAACACCACAAAAAATAGCACAGGACTCATTTTTTTTTAAAAAGGTAAAGCAAACAAAATAATCTGAATTGCTGTTTGTACTGGTTACTTTCCTTTCCTTTCTTCTTTGAATGAATGAGCACAAGGGTCACACTTGATACTTGGTGTTTCAACAGTTAAACATTATTAAATAGTGGCTCTTTGCAGTGCAATTTTGGTAGGCAAGCACACAGAGTAAGAAGAGGAAGAAAATCCCCAGACAAATAACAACAAGTGTCTAAGATGAATCGTGCTGCCTCTCCAGGTCCTAAATTAAACACCTGGCAGAAATGGAAAAGCTCTTTTAAGCAAAGCGTGCTCAAGTTAGTCACGTCTACTTCACATGATAAAACAGTTGGCACACACCGAAACAAGAGAGCATATCGTGTACTTCACCTTATAAACTTTAATCTAAATCAATTTAGCATAAAATTGATGTTAGGTATCTGAACTTTATACATTTGAAAATTACAAGCTACACGCCTCACAATGTATTTCCCAGTCCTGCCACACAAGCATTTTACTTGCTTGCCTTTAACAATACCCTTAATGAGGATAAGAAGAAAAAACAAGTGATACCAAACTCACCTTCACAAAATTACATGGTCTCAGTCTTGAATAGTTGTGTGCTTGCACTTTTATAGAAAAAAAAAGTAAATAAATCTAGTGAGAAACATTAAGGCGGTGCCTTGCTCTCAGAGGCTGGAGGCATCTCACCCAGACTTGTACTATGTGGGAATGGAATTTCACAACTGTAGTGACATCAGGTACTCACAAAACAAAAGTACTTGTCACATCCCCTGAATGTAGGGAATACAGACGCCATATGGTATATTAATAAGACAACGCTGAAATCCAAAAAAAAAAAAAACCATTTTCAGGATCATAGACACTATTTTGGCATCAGCAGTGTTAACAAGGTGCTTCAAATATTTCAAAATCCAATGACAGTTTTCAGCTTTGGTGGTATCTGTCTGGTACCCATCAACACCCAGGCACCCCTCGCAGAGGCCGCCTCGGACCGCCGTCCCCAACAGCTCAGAGAAGCAAGAGGGGTATTGCCAGAGGGGTCTGACCCGCGTTCGGGCTGGTTTACCCATTTCTCTTATTTTATATTTTAGGCAGCAGAAGTTCTGATCATGCACCATACACGTTTACTGCTCTGGAGCACAAGCAAAATGCCTGTTAGGACAGCATGGGTTAAAGAGACACTCACCCCGGAGATATTTTTTTTTGAATGTTAGTTGATATTTTTGAATTATTTATAAATAATTCTGCATTAAATGAAGAGTTTCTATACAGAAAGCCCTCTGAGTGCCCTCACATTTTCTCATCCTTCTGATAGCCACACCATTTAACTGGCTGAAAAAGCTAAACTGGGTGCTCGCCGTGACCCTGCTGGTTACACCGGGACAGCGGGAGCAGCCGGAGCAGGCAGCCGGCACATGATCCCAGGCTAACACACAGATGCTGCAGCACGTTGAGGGCAAAGTTATGCTTTAATTTTAATGTAGCCTTAAGTGTTGCATGTTTCTTTGCTCTTCTGCTGCATTTTTAGGCTCAGCCACCACCGTGCTGCTAGAAGGGAAGAGGGAAAGGCAGAACATCATTCGAACCACAGGAGGACAGCAGCAGGTACAACCTAGAAAACCATGACTGACAAATATGAGTTATTCACAAGAACTTGGGAGTGTTTTAAAGCAGAGTGAAAGGTCGTACCAGTCTATAACTGGGCACGTCTCCTGCAAACCTTGTTATTCTGGGTAGAAAAGCCAAATAAATGTAGTGCTTTTAGGGGACTGCAGGGTTATTCTTCTATAGGGATTATTCTAATATTCAGTGTTCCTATGACTTTCTTTACTCACTTTTATAAGTTAAATTATCAAACAGCATCTTGCAAAAGTTTAAAATAATTATTGTGATAAAAACAGGCATAAGCCTTTTGCCTCCTGAGATCAGCAGATCTTACTTAAATGAAGCACAACCTGTACTGCTCGACCAGCAGACAGGATGGTCTAATCAGGCCTTTCTTTTTTTATTTAAATTTTTTTAAATTATTTTTAAAAAATGATCCTGTATTATGAACATGCAGATCTATACCCTTCTGTGTCACCTTCATCGAATTAAAAAAAAAGGCAACTGGAAGTGACCTGTTTTATCAGGAAGTGACCAAATAGCAGAGCAAGTTATAAACAGACAACGGAAGAAAATGCCCCCAATGAGATCTCAGCATGTAGCAAATCTTTAGGTTTTGAGAACAAATTAAAAAAAACCTTCCTGTAACTCCTGGGAAGCTTTGGCAGGTATCCTGATGTTTGATCTTGCTGTCAGTGCCCCTTGCGACAGCTGCTACATTTTTTGACCCTCTGAAACATAAGGTAAACTGTCATCTTTATCACAACATAATAATTAAAGGGTTTAAGTTAGCAACCATACAAATTTAATTCACTTACACCATGGGCAGATTGCTAAGCCCTGAAATTAAGAAACCTCTTCATGTGCCAAAACACTATTAAAATACAGATGTCACGCTACATTATATAAATGCAAGATACTAGTCCGATTAAAAAAAAAAAAAAAACCCACACCAAACAACCAAACCCAAATACACTGGCTTGAAAGGTGACCTCCTGCGGGCATCCACCACCCTCACAGCGAGGTGCACACGCATCCTCCTCCTCCTGCCCCCCAGCCACTGAGGTGCTCAACCTGGGGACAGCAATTTCCCCACAATAAACTTGTCCTTTACACCTTCACTACTTGCACTGCCAGTTAAGTTAGTACAAAACACAAGCATGGAGGAGTCCCTTAAACAAAAGGATAAGCCCATTTTCTGAGCCTGCATTTCCAGCAGATAAAACTACTAGGGAAGCCCAGGGGACTTTTGGGGCAGAGCGGACACACAACTAACTTCACTGAGTGGCATAAAATGGGATCCAAGGACCTTCCTTTCCCTTACAGTGCTGCAAGAAAAAGTCAGGAACTGGTATAGTTTCTTAATAAATCCCTTTACAGTGCTACCAAAAGCTTTAGGTTTTTCCTGCTGCTCTTGACCTAGAAAGATCAAACAGCACCTATTCTTACACAGCTACAACCTCTCGCAGGCTTAAGCAATGAAATGTGATAAACACTGGGTGTAACGCAGACTTCTGCAGGATTTCTTATTTCATCTTACTGTAGCTGCAGAGTCCCTTGCGTTCTGCCACCCCTTAAAAACACACAGCAGCTGAATATATCTTAATTTCACAGCAAAAATCTTAAAATGCCTCATTTTTGCTTAAAGATGCTAACAATGACCTTCACACTTACAGTAAATCCCCCGATGCTGGCCAACAGCCTGCTACAAAACTTACTGCTATTCCACTAACATACCGGAGCAGTCACCGTTAATAATAAATGACTTATGGTGACGTTTCTTGTTCTGCCCCCTTCTTGGACTGAAAGTAGTATGACATGCCAGACGCCACTGAAAGTTGAATAAGCTTTGCCTGAGACAAGGTGATGCTATTCACCAGCCTTAATTTAAATTAAAATACCCAAAATAATACTTGAAGGCTGTAACAATCCACAGACCATGCGGGTTGAAGTTCAACCCCACGACGCAGTCCTTTGTTAGCGGCTGACACCGACGTGCAGATCAGGTTCATGTGACAGGGCCCACTTTTCTCTAACATCCCTACAAAAATAAGTTGCACAATGTAATTACCTCTAATTTTCAAAAGAGTACTTTTAAGGTCAACAATTAGCAATCAGGGAAAAAAAAAAGGCTAAGAGCAGGACTGAGAACACTCGAGCAGTGTCACCCAGTTCAAGGACGGTAATAGCAACATTTAGCATCTCTCCATAGGAGCGGAGGAGGAGGAATGTCTGCAATGTGATCTGCCTCCTCGCTGAAAACGAACTTTAATTCTAATCTACAAACTATTCTGCGTGTCCTCAATGCCCTCGGCCGTCGGGAGCAGCTTCATTTTTCCATTTTGATGCTTTTTTTTCAGCTGAAAGTGCCGCAAACAAACTTTGTCCTTCATTCTCGAAACTCGGAGCAGTGGTATTTCAAGGTCACTCGTGCTAGCGAAGGAAGGCCTAGCTCCAGCAACTTTAGCTGCCGCACCGCTCTGACGGCAAGAGCTGAGCGAGAGCCCAGCCCTGCCGGAGCTCGGGGTGTCACCGGGAAGGCGAGAAAGCCCTTTACACTGGAAAACTTCTAAGCTAAGATGCACTCTCACCCCGTTCCTCCGCCTGTCACCGCTGGGCTGCGGGGCTCCGATGACCTTCAGTGCTTATTTGCAAATAAAAAGGAAAACAAAGGGCTGCTTATACTTGTCAGGAGTTTGGCTGGCGGTTTGGGGGTGATGGGGGTTCCGCTGCCCCCCGGAGCTGTGTGTGCGATCGGGGCCCGCAGGCCGGCTCCCCGCCAGCCGGGCAGCCCCCGCCAAGGGCAGCCGGGGGAGACCCCCCCGCGCCTCGGCGGCAGCCCCGGGGAGGGGGTGAGGCGCTGCCATTTTGTGCACACCCCCACCCCCCCGCTTCCCCGGTTACCGGCCCCGGGTCGGCGCGCCCCCCCGCCGCAGGGCGCGGCCCCGCGGTGCCTCCAGCCGTACCCGCCGCCCCGGGGGCTCAGCCCCGGGCCCCAACCGCCGCCGCGACCCGGGCGCTTCCCGCCGCCCCCAGAACCCCCAGACTCCCCCCCGCCCGCCACCTCCCCTTCCTCCCGCCGCACAAGGCTTGGACACCCCGAGGCCGGGCGGGCAGCCCCCCGCCGCCGAGGCCTGTTCCCCCGTCACCGGGCCGGGCCGCAGCCGCCCCGCCGCCCCCCGCCCCAACCAACACGGCTCCGGCCGCCGCGATCAACTTACCGGGCCGCGGCCGCCGCACGCCCTGCCCGGCGGTCGGGGGGCGGCTGCGGCGGGGGGCGACGGCCCCTGGGCCTCTCCGCCATCCCTTTGTCTTTGAGCTGACCCCTGCCTGCCGGGACTCCGCGTCCCCGCCGGACCGGGCCGCCGGCCCCTTTAACAGCCGCCGCTCAGCCTACCCTGCTGCGCCCGCCCGGCCCGCCCCGCCCGCGCCCATTGGCTACGCGCCGCCGAGGGGGGGCGCGGCCCCGCGCGTCTATTGGCTACCGCCGGCGGCGCAACCTCACCGTCCACTTCCTGTTTTAAAGTTACCTTGAGAGGCGGCGCAGGGGTCAGAGCGGCGCCCGGCCGCCGCGCTCCCCGCCCGCGGCCCCCTCCGCAGCGCGGTGGCCGGGCCCTCCCCGCCCGCCCCGGCGGCTGCTATTGGCCGCTCGGCTCCTAGTCAAACAGATGGGGGGGTCGTAGGGCGGCTGTCGATTGGCCCGTACGCCTGTCACTCCAGCAGCACCCCCTCCCGCCCAACACGCCGCCGCGTCACCGAGCGGCACGTGCGCGCCACCGGCGGCGGCCTCGCTGTGAACGGCGGGTGACCGGGCAAACGGCCGGGGCTGGCATAGACACCCAGCACCCGTCTCCCGCGGGGAGGCCGGGCCCGGGGCTCCCGGTGGCACCACCCGGGGCTCCCGGTGGCACCAGGCACCGGTTGTCCCCGCGGTGCAAGGGCAGGACCGGGCTGTGCTGCTGGCAGAGGGGGCGAGCACGGTCCAACGCGGGAGGAGCGGAGCGGGGCGATCCCCGGGCGGGCAGCACGGCGAGAGGTCTCGCCCTCTGCTTCGCCCTCAAAAAAGCTTAAACGCGCTCCCGGTCGTTGCACGGAGGCACCGGGATGGTTTTGGCGGGGTCGTCGCTGGTCGGTTGGGTGGTGACAGGGGGTCACCGACTGCCACCCCAGGCGTGGGGACGGTGCAGGTGGCACCTTCGGGGACAGGCTGGTAACGGCTGGTGGCACTTCCCACCTCTGATCCACCGAGAGCGTTTGCGTGACCCGGATCAAACACACACGCAGAAGCTCTGATGTGGACGCAGAGACTGAAAAATAATCCGGGGGTTGGGGGAAAAAAGAAAAAAATCTGCTTTTCAGCCAGATCAACTCCCTGGTTTAGCAGGTGGCTGCCCAAGCAGACGCCTTCCTGGCGCAGACCCCGACCCTCTCAGTAGGCCGAACACCTCCGACATTCCTCCTCGCAGGACGCCCCGGGAAACGCCGGTGGAGCTGCCGCCGCTCGAAGATTCCCCTTCGCGGCTTTAACCACGCGCACGACATCCCGCCGGCCGCGCGCTGCCCGCGACACGGCTCTCGCGGCCTCCGAGAACGCTCCGGTAGCTCTCGGATGGGACTGGAAGTTGGGAAAAGCATGTTTACGAAGCGCGTGGTTTAACCTGTGCAGACACACAACTTCCAACAAGATACCAACTACAGCTGAATGGATTTCGAGCTGAATTCCAAGAAAAGAATTTACTGCTCGAAAACAACGTGCTTACAGGATTATATACAGAGCAGCAGAGGAAAAAAATATTACAAAGCACAGCCAATGCTTTACTAGTCCTGCCGATTAGTTTGACTCAGATAGCAAGGAGAGATTAATTTAAAAATAGATCTTCCCGGTGATTTATTAAATATAATTGGTTAAAACGTGTCTTAAAAAAAGTAGTAATACTTTGCAAGGCTTTGTTCTCTTCCTGTGTCATTCCTCAGATAAAAGCAAGGGCCTCTGAGCTGCGGTATGCTTACTATTAGAGGTATGCAAGGTACTTTCAGGCAGTATGCAAAACAAACCCACCACCTTTCCTGCAGAGGAGAGGAATGCCTCGCTGGTATTTCGAGTGGTAACGACTGCCCAAACACATTCCCCTGCACCTCCTTGCACCGTGACACGACCCCCACTCACCGACAGACCCAGAGGCCCCCTCCTGCCTGTGGGTATGAGCCAGCATGGCCACGGGAACAGCTACTGCTCTCACGGTGTTTAATAATTCTTCATGACAGTGAAAAAAAAAAAAAATTAATTTTGGGAAGCCCTGCAGTAAAGGGTCTATTTCAATCACTGCAGCTGTTCTTGCTCTGCAGTCACGCGGGGCAGTTGAGCTAACACTCGGGAATTGCCGAAATCCCACTTGAAAGATTTAACTACAAAGCTCCTGGGAAGACCTAAGGAGAAAGGAATGCTCTTAACCCAGTAACTGTCATCTGTCGCTGCATTTCGCAGGTTGTGGCACTTCTAAGAAAGCGTCGCTGCACATTATTCACGTATGGCATGAGAACATCCAGTGACGAACACGACTTATCTTTATAAAGTACAAAATAACAAGAGGGGCCAGGTTGGCCGTGCAGGGTAAATGAGTGGCTCAAGGCCCCCCAGCCAACCCGCAGGATTACACCTGATTCTCAGTCCCCGCTCAGCGAACAGCTCTCTGTGCTGCGCGTGGGTTTCAAAGGTCCAGCTCAAGGCACCGCTTTTTGCTCTGACCAAGAACTCCATGTTCATCCCCAAACATGTCCAAATCCTCCACTCGGTGTGGTCACAGCAGCCTGAAGACCGCGAGCCCCCGCATGAGCCAGCATCTCCAATGAGCCCTTGTAACAGTGACACAACACCCAGCGCGGTTATGACGGAGTGTGCGATGCCAGATGTCACGTTACATCAGGTTGTCACCACAATGACCATTGTCTAAGGGACAGTAAGCCGGGCCCAGGTAAGTTTAGGCTGGTACCAGAGCACGTCTCAACTCTAGATAAACAGATCCAGCAGGACTAGCCTAGTCCAAAAATGTAACCTAATTTAAGAAGGGCACAGGTAAGCCTAAGAAAAGACACATGATGTTGCCAAGGGCAACAGCAGCAAACAATGTCTGATGACCCAGGAGGTCTATTTTCTGGCTGTAGGACTAGAGGAAAAGTTAACCAGATGCTTGCGGACTGTTTGCTCTGCATCGCAAGCGAAGCCAGTTGAGCCTTTACTTTTAATGGCCTGTACTCAGACAGCTATCCAGACAAGAAGTATTTATTCATAACTACGTGGAGAATACTTTACTCAACAAGACAAGTGTCTCAAAAGGTGAAGAGTCACATGCCAGAAGTAGCCAGCACTATTGTTTCTCCTTCTGTGAGCAACCTGGCCACAAAGCTCCGGGTTCTGGAGCCAGCCCTGGGACACAGCTCAGCCAACACGAAGCACAAGCTGGTCCTGCCACCAAAGAGCTGTCCTGCCACCCTGCTTGTCCTGTGCCCACCACTCAGCCCTGACCCCCCAAACACCCGCACGGCGGATGATGCAGCTGGAGAATGAACTGGCCTGAATGAAACACAACTCAGCCCGAAAGAATTAGCTTTCATCCACGCTGCACTCACACGGCTTTTAATGTACAGTTACTGGGGGATATTGCTTTCATTTTCTCAGCTCAGAAAAAAGCAGAATCTAGGAGGCTGTATTTACGTGCAGGTATTTTCACAGCTCTCCGTGCCCTGGGGTTTTGAGCAGAGATTAAACAATGCCTCAGATATTTTGCAGAGATCCACAAATTATCTCCGATTGCTTCAACTTCGGTCCTGTCCCTCTTCCCACCCACTGCTGGGGCAGACTCTGGAGAAGCCGCCTTAAGGCTTGTGGGGCAAAACCCGCCACAGATCGGTAAAATATGACAAATCCCCCATGTGAAACCGAACTCTCCCGCAACATATCGCCTGTCGGGGCCTGTCAGATCGGGCCTGCCGCCGCCAACGCCCACTGGCTGCCCGGGAAGGCACCGGGAAGACACCGGGAAGGCCCCCGCGCTCTGCCCTGCCCGCCGGGCGTCAGGCAGCGCCTGCCCCGGGCTCTCCGCCAGCGCCGGGACCGCACGGGGCTCGTCCCCTTCTCCCCTACTGCGGGGCGAGCCCCGACCGCGCCCCCGGCCCCCCCCCGGGCCGCGCGGGGAAACGGTTCGGTTTCCTGTCCTCTCCCCGGTCCGCTCCTCGGTATCCAATCAGCGCGCAGCATTCCTCGCCCGCCTCCCCCGGCGCGGGCCAATCAGCGGGCGCGGCGCGGCTCTGCCAATCGGAGCGGAGCCGTAGGTGGTTGGGTGGGGGGGGAAGCCCCTCGGGCCGCCCCCGCCCCGCGCCCCCTCACAGGCCGCCGACTCCCCCCGCCGCGCTCCCGCCCGCTCCCCGCGCACTCACCGGGGCGGCCGGCGCCGCGACCTCCGCCTCCTCCGCCCGGCGCCCGCGCTGCCTCCGGCCCGGCTGACGGGAGGCGGGAAGGAGGGGGAGGGGGCCGGCCAGAGCAGAGCGAGCGCCCAGCGGCCGAGAAACAAGATGGCGGCGGCTCCGTGAGGCGGCGGTGCGGAGGCTCCGCCCCTTTCCCCTGGGCCGCGGCACTGCGCAGGCGCATGACCCGGGGCTGATCTCGCGAGACCGGGGGAGACGCGCCGGGAGCCGGGGCGGGGGAGGCTCCACCGGGCGGGGGGGTCCCGGTAGGCTGGAGCGGGGGCCCAGGCCTCGGCGTTAGGGGCCCCGGGGGCCTCGAGGGGGAGCCAAACCCCTGGGTCTGGCCTAGGCCTGTGTGGGCCTGCGCTCCAGAGTAGTATCAGCACTAGCGTGGCCAGCAGGGACAGGGAAGGGATCTGACCCCTGTGCTCGGCACTGGTGAGGCCGCCCCTCGATGAGTGGGTTCAGTTTTGGGCCCCTCACTCCAAAAAGGCCATTGAATGACTCGAGCGTGTCCAGAGAAGGGCAACGGAGCTGGTGCAGGGTCTGGAGCACAGGTCTGATGGGGAGCGGCTGAGGGAACTGGGGGGGTTTAGTCTGGAGAAGAGGAGGCTGAGGGGAGACCTCCTGGCCCTCTGCAACTCCCTGAAAGGAGGGTGCAGAGAGGGGGGAGGAGTCTCTTGAGCCAAGGACCCAGCGCCAGGACAAGAGGGAATGGCCTCAAGCTGCGCCAGGGCAGGGTCAGACTGGCTCTTAGGAAGGATTTCTTTGCAGAAGGGGTTGTTGGGCGTTGGAATGGGCTGCCCAGGGCAGGGGGGGAGTCCCCATCCCTGGAGGGGTTGAAGAGTCGGGTTGACCCAGCGCTGAGGGATCTGGTGGAGTTGGGAACGGTCAGGGTGAGGTTCATGGTGGGACTGGAGGAGCTTCAAGGGCTTTTCCAACCGAGATGATTCTGGGATTCTGAAGTCTCAGGCCAAGGCGGGCTGGCGTGGGGCAATGCCCTGGGCAGGGAGGCCGCTGCCTCGCTGAGGGCCTCTCAGCTGAGATGTTGAAGGAAGCTGAGGCTGTTGCTCATTGTCTCTGGGGGCCTGGCTCTCCCCAGGCAGCTGCCTGGCAGCACTGTGACCACAGCCCGAGGGTCTTGCCGGGACCCTGCTGCTGGGGCTAGCAGGTAGAGCCCTGCATGCCTCAGCCAGCCCAGCCACGGTGGAGGAGCTGCTCCTCCGTTCGCCTGTTGGCTCACCCAGCCCTGCCTGGCATGGCCCTGAGAGCTGTCCAAATTAAACCTCAGTGAGCTGTCCAACACTCTTCACGCAGGCCTCTGATCTATCATCACAGGGTAACTTTCTGCTACTATCCTGCCGGAGCTGGAGCCGATTCAAGCAAAAGTCTGTGCTCCAGTTCAGCCAGCTATCTCATTTCCCAGGGACTGCTTTTCTGGCTCAGGGACATGTTACACTGAAGCGTGACTCATGCTGCTTCAGTATTTTTCCCATGAAAAAGTGCACCCTGAAAATGACTCCATCTTTGCCTCTTTATTGTCTTTCTGGTGCCCAAATCATTTGCATCCAATTGACCATTAGGAAGAGGGTTTGCCTGGCTGGTGCTTTAAATGTCATTTGAGGTGGGAGAGGAAAGTCAGGCCCTGTGTGGCTGCTGCACTTTCCCTCACCCTTTCCCTGGAGTTTCCAAAATTGGTGAGGTCTGCTGGTGAAGTTTCTGGTATGGCGGTTTGCTGTGTGGGCTCTGCACGCTGCACAAGAGAGAAGAAAAACCCTCCTGCGTCCTGCAAACACAGAGAGTTCAGTTCTGTGGTTTCTGTTGCGTGACATTTGCCCAAATGTAGGAAATGGGACGAGTTTCTGCGTACGCTGTGGTTTCAGAGCTCGGCTGCCCTGAAGGCTACGTGTTGGCACCGAACTAGGAGATATCTTGGAGCAAATTCCTGCAGTTTTATTGAAAGTCTTGCAACTTCATGATCTCAGGGCACTTGTAAAGCAGCCAAGAGCAATAAAAGTCATGCTAGTTGGTTTTGTTTTTTTTTTTAAATTCTCACAATTTCTAAGCTAGCCTTTTTGTTGTAACGTTTAAGGGTGATGATATGCAGCGCTATACGGCCCCTCTTCAAAATGACTCATTTATAAATCAATTAGCCAGCACTGCTGCTGACTTTGCTGCCAGGCACAGCTGTCAAACCAACCAGCTGTTTTTCCTGCCAGGACCAGGCCCCACTCAAGGGCTTTCTGCACAATACCCCGCTCCTCCTCCCGCTGAATCCTTTTGTGTGCCGTCGCGCTGCGCCCGTGATGCTCCGTTTCCTCCCCACCTGCTCTCTCGGCACCAATGGCCGCATTGTCTGGAGCCGCTCAGCTTCCCCGCGAAGGATCGCAGCCATCTGCGAACACAGAGGTCTCTGTGTCAGCCTGGCCGAAACGTGGAGGAGCCAAGAAAAACAAGAAAGGAAAAAAAAAAAAGAGTGCTTTAGCGCTTTTCCTCTCCCTGCTTTGTCAGTGCTTGCATAAATTTGTTCGTGGTTTGTTGAGTTTGCACTTAATGAACATCTGCTACCTGGCCAGCCGATTCCCTCCTGCGCCGCGGGGACCCCGAGGAGCGGTGCTGCACCAACTGCACCCCCCGGGCAGGTTTGGGAAGGGCTGGATTTGTCTGACACTTCGGAAAATCATTCTCTTGGAGCAGAGGTGACCTGCCTGGCCCTCCTCGGCTCAGCCCCCTCCCGCTACAGCCGTCCTCTGGACTCATCCCAAATAAGCTGTTGCTTTGCAGCAATTATCCCCAAGCAAAGAAAAGTGCAGAAAAGAAAAAACTGGGTATAAACATGTATGGACATGGACACGCTACCTTGTAGATTTGGGGGAAAAAAAAGGCTATTTAAGGCCAGATTTTGGGCCCATTGGCCCTGCAGGCTGCCCCATCTGGGTTCACACCTGGTGCGGGCTGCAAACTGGGCTCCCAACCCAGCTTGCACGTGCCACGTCCCACATCTCCCAGTTGGGGACCATCTATATGATATTTAAGTATATTTAAGTTAAAAGTATATCTCTGTATGCCTGTGCACATACACACATTTTGAAGCGCCTGTAGAAACGTCTTCTGTGTCGAAAGAAAAACCCAGAAAGCTAATTTGACACGAGGGAGATGATGTTTTGGGTGTCGCAAATGGATTCTTTAGGAGACCAAAGGACCTGAAGGACGATCTAGTGTCAGCCGCGGTGCTGTGGGTCACCAGCAGCTTTCGTACTCGGGTAGTTTGAGGTTCAAACTGGTCTCCCAGAGCAGCGAGGGGCTTTTACCTCCTCTGGCCCAGATAGGAGCCCCCAAACAACCATCACGCTCTCCCTAATTCTCCCAGCCCTCCGTCCCCAGGGCAGAGTCAACAGAAGGTTTTAAAAACCCCCAGAGTTGTGAGATCTAGAATTCTTCACACCTGCAGATGAGCCACTCGGCGCCGGGATGCTCAGCCCGGCTCTAACGTTCCCAGGGACGTGCTTTCACCTTGCGGCGGTGGGGAGAGGCTGCAGCTCCCAGCTCAGCACTGGGATTCGGTTCAGCTCGTCTGGTCCCGCCGCAGGACAGCGGCGTTCCCGGTGCCTGCAGCATCCCGAGGAGAAGCAGATGGTGTGCTAGTGCCTCTTGCCTGGCGGGTGCCCAGCACAGATCAGCCATGCTGGCTTTCCCAGTAGGATACTGGTGAGCCCACGTGATTGCTCCCTACAGAATGGTGAAAGGAGATTTTACAGCATCTCGGCGTAGCTCTTTCTCCTGCGAGAAGTGGGACACAGCACCGGAGCGAGACAACAAGCTGCAGAGCTGACGCAGCACCGACAACCTCCCCAAGCACCGACAGCAACATGCTCTTCCCTGTGGGCAAGGGAGAAGCCCCCCTGCCCACCTGGGGCCCACCCCACAGCCTGGCTCTCTGGGCAGGGACTAGCAGCATCATTCTGGAAAAGCCTCTCCAAAACATGCCGGGTTTACCCAGTCCCAGCATAAACCATCCTCTCCCCGTGACCCTTCATGAGGTGCAGCCCCCTCCCTCTGCAGCGCCCAGCCCCAGGGCAGCCCCGCTCCCCTGGTGTTTCTGCCCCCTCCTTTGTGTTTTCTGTTTCCTGTTACATCCACCTCTCACCGGGACGAGCAGCAGCCACGCTGCGGACAGATGTCAGCCCTGCAGAGGCAGGGGAAAGGTGGCACGTGGCACCCACGAGGTCTGCAGAATCCCGGGGTCACCCTTGCAGGGACACCACGGTTTGGGGTGCCTACGATGGCAGGGCTTGCAAAGCCTCTTCCGCGCGTTCCGTTAGCCCGCAGCCAGCACACTCATCCCCGTGCCGCATGCTGCTGATAGCCGCTGCAGTGCCGCGAAGCCAAGCCCCATGAATCCTCTTACATGGTCTTTACCACGTTAAACCACCCCCTTTTCACCGGCACAAAACCAAAAGAAGGTGGTAAGGAGCTGACAAACCAGAGCACTGAGCTCCTTAACGAATTAAAAGACATTAGAGATGGGAGAGCCCTGATGGGATCCCAGCACAAGACCAAGTCTGGGGCTTTTGTCCATCCCGCTCCCGGGAAGCGCTTCCCAGGGGATTGGCTGCAGGGGCTGTCGGTGCCGCACACCCCCGGACTCGAGCACAGGGGAATGAGCCACCGAGTCCCTGCCAGCGGGAGGTCAGCGAGGGATCCCGCAGCAACCTGTCAAGGGAAGCAGAAAAGCAGAGACAGTCAGACAGTTTCCTACCAGTCAGACTGAAAACTTTGTCATTATTATTTTGTTATTGCCATGAAACTTCATGTTTTATCATCGAAATGTGGCAGCTGAAAAAAAATCTTAAAGGGAGAAGCTTTTCGCCACTGAGGCACATGTTTTCACTATCTCTTCCCCCAAAACAATACGTTCCCCGGACTGACACTTTCCTCACAAAACTGGAAGTTTGCTTTGATGAAATAGCCTTCCCTACCAAGATATTTTCAGCTAGTTTTTCTAAATATTACTCATAAAGGCCCCCTCCAGACAACCTCTCTCCCTCCCTGAGTTTGTTTATATGCTTTGAATTCTGTTAGGAAACCATCTCCCTACTTCAGCGATGTTTTATCCAAGTTTCCATATTTAGTTCTTTCAGCTATTCCTGCTCCTTAACCAGCTTTCCCGTGCACAACGCCGGGACCCGCCACATCTTGGCTCTCCCTGGTGTCCCCTTTCCCTCCAGCAGCCGCCGCAGGGGGAATTTTCCCCCCATTTTCCCTCCATCGATGGATGCCTGTTGAGCACCGTACTCACCAACCCGCTCCGGGGCCGTGGTCCCAAATCACCCCCCAGACCCTGACCCCCATATGGGGAACCCAGCGGAGGCTTTGCCCACGAGGGCCGGGTGGTTCCCTGCAGCCCGGGGTGCCGGTGGCAGCCCCGGGACCCCCGGCACGATGAGGATGGGGAGCCCACCCACCGGGAAATCCAAGCCCGGCGCTATTTTAGGGAGGGACAGAGTTAAAGTCGGCGAAGGAGGGTTTCCTCCTGGCACGTGGCTCTATGTCAGCCGCGGTGTGCAGCCTGCAGAGGCAACGCAGGGAAAGCACTGGAGGAATTTACCATGAGTAAAAAGAGACGCTGCTTAGAGAGAAATTAGTGTTTGTATTCAGGGAGCCAAGGTGAGTCCAAGGGCAGCACAGAAACTGGGGCCGCCTCTCTGCTCAAACTTTCTTCTTTGGAAGGAACCAGGGCACAAGAAGTGCCCCCTGGGTCCCCGTCCCCCCAGGAGGGCCACGCTCGCACTCCGGTGGCAGCCAAAAGGGATCGGAGCTGGGAGGTTTATGTGCTCCCTCAGGAGCAGGCACCGCGGCCACCCAGGCTGAGCAGGGACCGGCTGGCAGCGCTTCAGGTCTGGCTGGAGGCTCCCGCGGTCCCGCGGGCAGCTCTGGGAGTCTGGTGGGTGGGTGCGGGGTCTGGCTGGTGGTTCTTGGGGTCTGGGTGGCAACTCTTGGGGTCTGGTTGGTGGGTGCGGGGTCTGGCCAGGAGCTCTTGGGGTCCAGCTGGTGGGAGAAGGGTCAGGCTGGCAGCTCTGGGTGTAGACTCTGGCTGGTGGTTCTTGGGGTCCAGTTGATGGGTGTAGGGTCCAGCTGGAGGCTCTTGGGGTCCAGTTGATGAATGTAGGGTCCAACTGGAGGCTCTTGGGGTCTGGTTGATGAATGTAGGGTCTAACTGGAGGATTTTGGGGTCTGCTTGATGAGTGTAGGGTCCAGCTGGAGGCTTTTGGGGTCCAATTGATGGGTGTAGGGTCCAACTGGAAGCTCTTGGTGTCCAGTTGGTGGGTGTAGGGTCCAACTGGAAGCTCTTGGTGTCCAGTTGATGGGTATAGGGTGCAGCTGGAGGCTTTTGGGGTCCGGTTGATGGGTGTAGGGTCCAGCTGGAGGCTCTTGGGGTCCAGCTGGCAGGTATAGGGTGCAGCCAGCAGCCCTTAGGATCTGACAGATGGGCGTCGGGTCCAGCCGGTGGCTTTTGGGGTCCAGCTGGCAGCTCTCAACGCGCAGCTGCTGGGAGCAGGATGCAGCCGGCAGCTTTTGGGGGGCACCTGGCAGCGCCGGGTCGGACCCTCGGGGGGATGCCAGCCCCTCTCGGCGGCAGCCCGGGCCGGGGCTCCCCCGCCCGCCGCTCCCAGCAGCCCGCCGGGGCCGAGGGGAGGAGCGGGCACGGGCGGCGGCGGCGGCGGCGGCGGCAGCGGCGGTGGGTGAGTGCCCGCGGCGGCGGCGCGGGGTGGGGCGCTCCCGGGCGCCCGGGACGGCCACCGCCTCGGTCCCCGTGGCCACCGGCGGGGAGCGGGGCCGCACCTGCCTCGGAGCATCCCCCGCGGCGGCAGGGGTGGGGGGGTAGGGGGGGGGGGGGCAGTGATTTTTGGGGATGCCCGTCGCGGATGCTGTGCCAGGGAGGAGCAGGATGGGAGCTCCGGTAGCCACGGGGAGGGGGAAAAGGAGGGATGGAGGGGTCCTGACCCCGGTGGGACAGCCTCGGTGCTCCCCCCGCACCCCGCGGTTGCCGATGAGGTGCGCCTGGCACCCCTAAAATATACCCCAGGCTCCGAGCCGAGACGTGAACACCCCAAAACCACCGCTGCACTGAAAGTGTGGGGGCTGCGACCGCACTCCCCCCATCCCCAAGGGCTCCCTGGCTCGGGGCGCTGCCGGGGCTGGTTTACCGGAGCCCTCCCCGGCTCGGGGTGGCGGGCAGCGTTTCCCAGCCAGCGGCTCGGGAACGGGAGCGCTTTCCCGTGCCATCCATCATCCCCGCTGAAAGCCCGTTGACGTCAACCCCGTCCCGTGCACACTGGTCCCCGCCGCTGGGGAAACGGGGGGTAGGGACAGGTGAAAGTGGGGGGTCCCGCCTGGGAAGGGCTTGCCTCGAGGCCTCATCCGCACTCCGAGCAGCCCACGTAATGCCGGTGCTCACCTCTCCCAGTGTCTCCAGCCTGTGCTTCGTACATCGATTTGCCTCTGCTCGATCCGGAGAGCCCGCTCTGCCCTCCGTGATGTTTTGGGCAGATTCTAGGGAATCTGTTAAAGAACTGGTGAGGAAGAGTGAGAGCGATGCCCTGGGATGGGCAGAGGTCCCTGCGCTGCTCCCTGCTTGCTCTGACTGGGGTTACCATAAGTGGGGAGAAGCCCGAGGGCAGCATGGGCATCACTTGTCCCCCACAGTGGGGAAGCACCCGAATGGGCAAGGACCTGCCCAGCCGCCGCGTCTGCTGAGCCACCAAAATGGTCCCCAGAGCCAGGGCCACCGCTTGGGTGCTTCCACCGAGCTGCAGCATTGTCCCCGCAGGAGCTGGTGGCTGTGCTGGGCTCTGCGATGGCCAGTGCCTGCTCCCAGGAGCCCGGGAAGCATCATGAGGAGTCTTTTGAGACCAAGCAAAACAATTAGCCCTGGGCTGAATTGCATCACTTAGTGCACAGGGAACATCCCGTGGGGCTGCGCTGCTTATTTCATTAGTGTGCTGGGAGCAGGAGCCTGTGGATCCCGGCGGCGCGGGGATGGGCTTCGCTTGCAGCACAAACCCAGCGGCTTTGCTGCCAGGCCCGGCAGCCCAGGGTCATCCCTCCACCGCAGGACAAGGGGCCACCTCCCCGACCCAGCCCTGGCACGGCCGGCTGCGTCGCACGGCCCCTTCCCCGAGCAGCAGAGCAGCTGCTCCCTCACCTCTTGCTTCCAGCCCCGGTTTAGACGCGTGCCCGTTTCTTTCTGCATCAACACCTCCTGAAAGCCAGCCCTTCTGCTGTGCTTACGCACCTCTCCCAGGGAGCCATGTACCTTCTCCGACAGCCCTTTGCGAGGGCAAACTCCTGCGCTCCGCTCTGCGGGCACGGCACTCCCTGCGCTCTCGCTTCGTCCCCCTTTCAGCCCCGTCCTCACAGCACCGGGCGCAAGAGCCTCTGTGGGATGTGGACAGAGGATGAGATCGCAGCATCTTGGTCCACCCCCTGCACCCCAAAAATCCCCCGCACACCCCAGGTCTGTCCTCCCTCAGCTTCTGCTGCCCCTCGAGCTCAGGCCCTCCGCGGGCTCCCTCCTGCTCCAGCTGCGGCACAGCCCTACGGGAAGCATCGCATTGATTGAAGATGCAGTTTAAGGTTATGAAAACGCCTATTTTTCCTGCTTATTAAAACCCGAGCCGTGCGGCACCATCTCCTTACAGCCATTTCAATGCACTTAAAAACGTTTCGTCACAGCGTCTCAAGTAGCAGGGAAACAGGCTCATTTAATAATTATTTTAAAGTGATTTAGCGCAGGATTGACAACCCCGCTGACACTGCTCGCTGCCTGCCGGGTTCAGGGGCTCCCCGCCTGCCCCGGGTGCTGTGTCGGACCATGGAGGGACCATGGTGGGAGCCTCCCCAGGCTCCTCATCCTTCCCGCGGACAAAGGGAGTCCCAGAGCTGGAGGTCTCTCAGCCTGCAAATTCCAAATCGCACCTATTTTAATTAGTCATTGCGTGGTGGAGCGATGCGAGAGCAGTTGGCCTTCACTTCGGGCACATGCGTGCATCGCCCCTCTCCCCAGTGCCCCGCCGCCCGTCCTCCCGCTCTGCCGGGGACGCAGGTGCTGGCGCCAGCCCAGGGACCTGCCCCAGCTCCTCTCACCAGGTTGGGTGCAGACCGTGGCGGAGCGATGGGTGTTTGCCAGGGGCAGTGCCAAGGTCCCGCCGTCTCTTGGCACCACTCCGGCTCACAGAAGTCTTCCTACGGCAAGCAAGTTTTCTGCTGATCCCTTAAGAAGCTTTTTGCTATAATAGTGCAGTCTTAGCATTTAAAAAGCAACTTTTTTTGCAGACAGCCTGCCTTACCCCCTGGCTCCTGCTGGGCTCTGGAACAAGCTGGGAGCTGTGGGCTGGATGCGGCCAGGCAGGGCGGATCGGACCCAGTCAGACGGAGTCTGGGCTGCTGGCACCAAGCACGGGGCAGAGTATGGTCAGTACTTTGATTTAAACCCGAGGAGACTTCAGAGCTCTTGGCCCGTGCGGGATGCAGAGCCCCTGAAAAGCAAAGCAATATTTGCTGATGCAGAAAGGGGAGGGAAAGGGGGGGCTGTTGGGTGCTGGCTGCCGGGGGAAGAAAATCAGATGTTGTCTGCAAGAAGAGGAGTGCTGGTGGGAGCAGCAGAAAGCTGGAGCTGATAGCAGCCCTTCCCCTGGAGGAAGCAGCTCCATGAAATATTGATGGGATTCACACACAGCAGACGAGCGGTGTGAGCTGCATTGCAGAGCTCGGAGCCGTGCAGCCGGGAAGGCAGCGGCTGCTGGGTAACGGGAAAAACTCCTTCCCACAGCCCCTCCGTGCTGGTGGAGACTGGTACCAGCCCTGGCCGCGCTGTGGCGGTGCAAGCCCTCAGTGCCCGAGCACCAGGCGAGGCGTTGGGGTCTGAGCAGAGGTGACCCCACCGCCAGGGGCCACCAAAGGCCCTGGGCTGGTTTCTTACATCCCCACTGCCTCCCCGTGGAAGTGGCCCAGTTTTGGGGGTCGCAGCATCACGCTACCCAAGGCGGCTGCTCCGCGCTTACTCCTGCACGTCCCCAGCGAGGTTCTGCTCCCGCCCAAGCTGCCCATCGTGGCCAAAACCAGCACCGGGGTGCAGCAGCACTGGGCTCTGCCCTGCGGGAGCCTGGCCCAGACAGCATGGCTGCGGGATGAGACCGGACCACCAGGGATGCCCTGGTGCTTGCCGCAGAGCCATGAGCCCTCGGCCGCCGGCAGCTAACCTGGCACGCTGGGCTCGGCGGGAGCTGCTGTCCCCGAGCCACAGCCCCGCCGGGTGGCTTTTGCTCCTCTGATTCTTTTATGTTACCTAGGAAACGACGGGATTCAGCACAGATCTGATTTAACTGAGCAGCAGACGTCATGCAGGGACATGGGGGAAAGGGCCGCTGTGGTCAGGGCACTAGCCTGGGGCTCCTGGTGTCTCGGAGGGGGCTTAGCCCAAGATCAGGCCACCAGGCAGGGACAGATATGGGTGTCCCTGGCTCCCACCCCCCACCCCGTGAATGATGGCCACGAGGTGGGTGCGGGAAGGTGCCGTGTTCCTGCCTGTCCCTGCGGAGGTACTCGGTTCCCTGTCCCGGTGCTCCCGGAGGGATCCTGGCTGTGAGATGGACACGCGCTTTGTGCGTGGGGATGGAAGTTAATCCCCGTGGCCGAGGTGCGCTGGGATGTGGCGGGACGGGGGAAAACACACTCCAGTGTGGCACAGTCGGTTCTTCTGCATCATTGCTGCACTGGAGACCCCCATGCAGGGCTGCGGCTCCATTAGCTCCTGCTCTGGGTCCCGGGGGGGCTCCCAATCCCCCTCCCTGCACAGGAGGAGAGTGTCCGGAGCAGAAAGGGTGTTCAGACCCGACCTGCTCCCAGGCTTGAGGAAATCCATCACACTGCTTATCCCAGAAGAGAGGGGGCGGGTCGCTGGAAGAGCTGGTCTCCATGAGCCATCTCAGCCCTTGGGGACGTCCCCAGGCCACAGTGCTGGCTGCTGTCACCACCATCCCATCAGCAGGTCTATGCAGGGGGCTGAGCTTTTGCCCACGCCACGACCACCAGCACTTCCCACCCCTCCAGCTGCCGCAGACGGACCCGACTGCGCGGCCGTTGTCTCGTGGACCTGGGCACTGCCCACACAAGAAGCTCCTGGTGTTTTCTACTCCTGCTCCCACCCAATCCTGCCTTTTGGAGAATCATCCAGACTGAAGCAACCCAGCAGGAGAATGCCCCATGGCCTTCCTCCTCTTCTTCCTCCCAGACACAGGCTTGATGAACCTCGCTCGCACAACAGTCGGGTGTTTTTCCAGGGGCAGGGGCTGGAGCACCCTCAGGCAGGAGGATCCCTCCAAACTTCTCCCCTCTGAGCTCCACTTTTCCTACAAATGGAACACATTTGGACCCATCCTTTAATTTCAAGGTTTCTGTTGCCCGTGGAGGTTGTGCAGGAGGATTAATGCTGTGCCTGCAGCAAGTTGCAGCCAGAATATAACTTTTATAACCTGCCTGAGCAATGAGATGTTTAACCCCAGTAGCTGGAATTGCAAGTTCTCAGCTCATGTGTGCTGAATTATACTTCTTGCAGGGCAATTAGATTTATATGAGCAACTGCCTATCAAACCTGAAGCAATTAATTAGAATTATGTACTTTTAGGGGAAATAAGCCCTTGCCTTACTTCCTAATACAAGGAGGAGCATGTGCTTGTGAGCTGTGCTGCTGCAGCTTGCCCCAGCGTGTTGCACCCTGCTCAGAACTGGCAGTGCCTCGTAGCGGCAGCTCTACAAGCTTTTCTTTCCCCAAAAGTGCTGATTTTAGGGCCTACCTGCTCCAGATGTCAGCAGCACTTCAGTGCTCTCCCTCCAGGCTGGAGGCAGGCCCAGAGCAGGGGTTTGGGGGCTGCAGGGGCAGCCCCAGGGGCAAGAGGACCTGCTGCCCCACTGCTGGGGCTTGCCAACCCCATCTCTCCCTGGGGACACCCACCCTGAGGGCTTTGAGGGAGCAAACAGCCCCAAAAAATCCCTCTGCCTCCTTCCCTGGCAAGGCAACCCCACCATGCTCATTTATCACCTCCCTCCTCCTCATTCTCCTCCTCCTCCGCCTTCTCCTCCTCTCCCCACCTGCTGTCAGGGGCCCTTCCCCACCTGTGTGGGGGCACCCACTGGGCTCTTCTTTCCTTCCCCACAGCCTTTGCCAAAGCACCCCACTTTTCCCATCAGTATTTTCCCCCTCATTTCTATTTCGGTGGGATATTTGGGGCCAGGGCTCCCTCGCAACCCCTGACACCGTCCAGTCCGTGGGATGCACCAGCAGTGGGGCTGTACAGCCCCATCCACTCCCTGGGGTTGCCTGTGACCCCCCACCCTCTGTGCTGCCTCGCTCCCCGCTTTTCCAAGCTCCGTCATCCCCCGGCACGGCTGTGACACCCGGCTGGGGGGACCCAGCGGGGTCATGGGGTGCCCAAAGCTGGGCACAGGGATGCCCCCAGCCCCACCGAGGAGCATCCCACCCAGCTCTGCCCCAGCTCGGGGCTGGGAGGAGAACTGGGTCAGCGATGTAACCATGGAGATGCTGAAGGAGATGCTGAAGCAGCGTCGGCACAGCCCCGCTCTCCAGAACCCTTTAAAGATTAACCAGACCCGTCACCCTCCGTCTCCAGCCGGGGATGGGGCTGGGGGGCTGAGCCTCCTCGGCAGGGAGAGCTGGGTGGGTGCTGCCCAGTCCTCCTCCACCGGCGCAGGGCGGTAAGATGCCTCCGTCTCCTCTTTTCCTTTGGGGTGCCAGTGTGGGGAGGGCAGGGCTCGGCCTCGG